>NC_140579.1:407627482-408254482 GCF_964204655.1 Triturus cristatus | reverse complement strand
TTAGGGCAGGGCAGTGGTGTTCGGGCAGTGTAGGGGGTCATGCTGGGACTGGTGTTTCCGGATTTAGGGTAGAGCAGTGGTGTTCGGGCAGTGTAGGGGGTTGTGCTGTTGCTGGTGTTTAAGGGATTAGGGCAGAACAGTGGTGTTCGGGCAGTGTAGGGAGTTGTGCTAGGGCTGGTTTTTCAGGGTTTAGGGCAGAGCAGTGGTATTCGGGCAATGTACGGTGTCGAGCATGGGATGGTGTTTCAGGGTTTAGGGCAGTGCAGTGGTGTTCGAGCAGTGTAGGGGGGTCTTGCTTGGGCGATGTTTTAGGGTTTAGGGCAGAGCATTAGTGTTCGGGCAGTGTCGGGGGTCTTGCTGGGGGTGGTGTTTCAGGGTTTAGGGCAGTGCACTGGTGTTCTGGCAGTGTAGGGGGTCGTGCATGGCCTGGTGTTTCAGGGTTTAGGGCAGTGCAGGGGTAATCGGGCAGTGTAAGGGGTCATGCTGGGACTGGTGTTTCCGGGATTAGGGCAGAGCAGTCGAGTTCGGGCAGTGAAGGGGTCGTGCTGGGGCTGGTGTTTCAGGGTTTAGGGCAGAGCAGTGGTATTCGGGCAGTGTAGGGGGTCTTGCTGGGGGTTGTGTTTCAGGGTTTAGAGCAGTGCAGTGGTTTTCGGGCAGTGTAGGGGGTCGTGCAAGGAAGGGGTGTTTCAGGGTTTAGGGTAGTGCAGTGGTGTTAGGGCATTGTAGCGGGTCGTGCTGGGGGTGGTGTGTCAGGGTTTAGGGCAGTGCAGTGGTGTTTTGGCAGTGTTGGGAGTCGTGCAGGAGGTGGTATTTCAGGATTTAGGGCAGTGCAGTGGTGTTTGGGCAGTGTTGGGGGTCTTGCTGGAGTGGTGTTTCAGGGTTTAGGGCAGTACAGTGGTGTTCGAGCAGTGTAGGGGGTCTTGCTGGGAGTTGTGTTTCAGGGTTAAATGCAGTGCATTGGTTTTCGGGCAGTGTAGGGGGTCGTGCAGGGGGGTGGTGTTTCAGGGATTAGGGCAGTGCAGTGGTGTTCAGGCATTGTAGCGGGTCTTTTCTGGGGGTGGAGTGTCAGGGTTTAGGGCAGTGCAGTGGTGTTCGGGCAGTGTAGGGGGTCGTGCGGGGGTGGTGTTTCAGGGTTTAGGGCAGTGTAGTGGTGATCGGGCAGTGTATTGGTAGTGCTGGGGATGGTGTTTCAGGATTTAGGGCAGTGCAGTGGTGTTCGGGCAGTGTAGGGGGTCGTGCAGGGGGGAGGTGTTTCAGGGTTTAAGGCAGTGCAGTGGTGTTTGGGCAGTGTAGGGGTAGTGCATGGGGTGGTGTTTCAGGGTTGTGGGTAGTGCAGTGGTGTTCGGACAGTGTAGGGGGTCATGCAGGGGGTGGTGTTTCAGGGTTTAGGGCAGTGCAGTGGTGTTTAGGCAGTGTAGGGGGTCATGCAGGGGCTGGTGTTTCAGGGTTTAGGGCAGTGCAGTGATGTTCGGGCAGTGTAGGGGGTCATGCTGAGACTGGTGTTTCTGGGTTTAGGGCAGAGCAGTGGTGCTCGGGCAGTGTAGGGGGTAGTGCTGGGGCTGGTGTTTCAGGGTTTAGGGCAGAGCAGTGGTATTCGGGCAGTGTAGGGGGTCTTTCTGGGGGTTGTGTTTCAGGGTTTAGAGCAGTGCAGTGGTTTTCGGGCAGTGTAGGGGGTCGTGCAAGGAAGGGGTGTTTCAGGGTTTAGGGCAGTGCAGTGGTGTTAGGGCATTGTAGCGGGTCGTGCTGGGGGTGGTGTGTCAGGGTTTAGGGCAGTGCAGTGGTGTTTTGGCAGTGTTGGGAGTCGTGCAGGAGGTGGTATTTCAGGATTTAGGGCAGTGCAGTGGTGTTTGGGCAGTGTTGGGGGTCTTGCTGGAGTGGTGTTTCAGGGTTTAGGGCAGTACAGTGGTGTTCGGGCAGTGTAGGGGGTCTTGCTGGGAGTTGTGTTTCAGGGTTAAATGCAGTGCATTGGTTTTCGGGCAGTGTAGGGGGTCGTGCAGGGGGGTGGTGTTTCAGGGATTAGGGCAGTGCAGTGGTGTTCAGGCATTGTAGCGGGTCTTTTCTGGGGGTGGAGTGTCAGGGTTTAGGGCAGTGCAGTGGTGTTCGGGCAGTGTAGGGGGTCGTGCGGGGGTGGTGTTTCAGGGTTTAGGGCAGTGTAGTGGTGATCGGGCAGTGTATTGGTAGTGCTGGGGATGGTGTTTCAGGATTTAGGGCAGTGCAGTGGTGTTCGGGCAGTGTAGGGGGTCGTGCAGGGGGGAGGTGTTTCAGGGTTTAAGGCAGTGCAGTGGTGTTTGGGCAGTGTAGGGGTAGTGCATGGGGTGGTGTTTCAGGGTTGTGGGTAGTGCAGTGGTGTTCGGACAGTGTAGGGGGTCATGCAGGGGGTGGTGTTTCAGGGTTTAGGGCAGTGCAGTGGTGTTTAGGCAGTGTAGGGGGTCATGCAGGGGCTGGTGTTTCAGGGTTTAGGGCAGTGCAGTGGTGTTCGGGCAGTGTAGGGGGTCATGCTGAGACTGGTGTTTCTAGGTTTAGGGCAGTGCAGTGGTGATCGGGCAGTGTAACGGGTCATGCTGGGACTGGTGTTTCCGGGATTAGGGCAGAGCAGTGGTGCTCGGGCAGTGTAGGGGGTAGTGCTGGGGCTGGTGTTTCAGGGATTAGGGCAGAACAGTGGTGTTCGGGCAGTGTAGGAGGTCGTGCAGGGGGTGGTGTTTCAGGGTTTAAGGCAGTGCAGTGGTGTTCGGGCAGTTTTGGGGGTCTTGCTGCGGGTGGTGTTTCAGGGTTTAGGGCAGTGGTTTTCGGGCAGTGTAGGGGTCGTGCAGGGGGTGGTGTTTCAGGGTTTAGGGTAGTGCAGTGGTGTTCAGGCAGTGTAGGGGGTCTTGCTGGAGATGGTGTTTCAGGGTTTAGGGCAGTGCAGTGGTATTCGGACATTGTAGGTGATAGTGCTGGGGTGGGGTTTCAGGGTTTAGGGCAGTGCAGGTGTGTTTGGGCAATGTATGGGGTCGTAAGGAGGGTGGTGTTTCAAAGTTGATGGTAGTGCTATGGTGTTCGGGCAGTGTAGGGGGTCAAGTGGGGATGGTGTTTCATGGTTTAGGACAGTACAGTGGTGTCCAGGGAGTGTAGGGGGTCATGCAGGGGATGGTGTTTCAGGGTTTAGGGCAGTGAAGTGGTGTTTGGGCAGTGTAGGGGGTCATGCGGATGGTGTTTCAGGGTTTAGGGCAGTGCATTGGTGTTCGGGCAGTGTAGGGGTCGTGCAGGGGTGGTTTTTCAGGGTTTAGGGCAGTGCAGTGGTTTTCAGGCAGTATAGGTGTTCGTGCTGGGGCTGGTGTTTCAGGGTTTAGGGCAGTGCAGTGATGTTCGGTCAGTGTATAGGTTCGTGCTGGGGCTGGTGTTTCAGGGTTTAGGGCAGTGCAGTGGTGTTTGGGCAGTGTACGGGGTCATGCAGGGGGTGGTGTTTCAGGGTTTTGGACAGAGCAGTGGTATTCGGACAGTGTAGGGGGTCATGCAGGGGGTGGTGTTTCAGGGTTTAGGGCAGTGCAGTGGTGTTTAGGCAGTGTAGGGGGTCATGCAGGGGCTGGTGTTTCAGGGTTTAGGGCAGTGCAGTGGTGTTCGGGCAGTGTAGGGGGTCATGCTGAGACTGGTGTTTCTAGGTTTAGGGCAGTGCAGTGGTGATCGGGCAGTGTAACGGGTCATGCTGGGACTGGTGTTTCCGGGATTAGGGCAGAGCAGTGGTGCTCGGGCAGTGTAGGGGGTAGTGCTGGGGCTGGTGTTTCAGGGATTAGGGCAGAACAGTGGTGTTCGGGCAGTGTAGGAGGTCGTGCAGGGGGTGGTGTTTCAGGGTTTAAGGCAGTGCAGTGGTGTTCGGGCAGTTTTGGGGGTCTTGCTGCGGGTGGTGTTTCAGGGTTTAGGGCAGTGGTTTTCGGGCAGTGTAGGGGTCGTGCAGGGGGTGGTGTTTCAGGGTTTAGGGTAGTGCAGTGGTGTTCAGGCAGTGTAGGGGGTCTTGCTGGAGATGGTGTTTCAGGGTTTAGGGCAGTGCAGTGGTATTCGGACATTGTAGGTGATAGTGCTGGGGTGGGGTTTCAGGGTTTAGGGCAGTGCAGGTGTGTTTGGGCAATGTATGGGGTCGTAAGGAGGGTGGTGTTTCAAAGTTGATGGTAGTGCTGTGGTGTTCGGGCAGTGTAGGGGGTCAAGTGGGGATGGTGTTTCATGGTTTAGGGCAGTACAGTGGTGTCCAGGGAGTGTAGGGGGTCATGCAGGGGATGGTGTTTCAGGGTTTAGGGCAGTGAAGTGGTGTTTGGGCAGTGTAGGGGGTCATGCGGATGGTGTTTCAGGGTTTAGGGCAGTGCATTGGTGTTCGGGCAGTGTAGGGGTCGTGCAGGGGTGGTTTTTCAGGGTTTAGGGCAGTGCAGTGGTTTTCAGGCAGTATAGGTGTTCGTGCTGGGGCTGGTGTTTCAGGGTTTAGGGCAGTGCAGTGATGTTCGGTCAGTGTATAGGTTCGTGCTGGGGCTGGTGTTTCAGGGTTTAGGGCAGTGCAGTGGTGTTTGGGCAGTGTACGGGGTCATGCAGGGGGTGGTGTTTCAGGGTTTTGGACAGAGCAGTGGTATTCGGGCAGTGTAGGAGGTCATGCTGGGGCTGGTGTTTCAGGGTTTTGGTCAGTGGTGTTCGGGCAGTGTAGGGAGTCGTGCAGCGGGTGGGGTTTCATGGTTTAGGGCAGTGCAGTAGTGTTCTGGCAGTGTAGGGGGTTGTGCGGGTGTGGTGTTTCAGGGAAGTGCAGTGTTGTTCGGGCAGTGTAGGGGGTCATGCGGGGGTGGTTTTTCAGGGTTTAGGGCAGTGCAGTGGTGTTCGGGCAGTGTAGAGGTTCATGCGGGAGGTGGTGTTTCAGGGTTTAGGGCAGTGCTGTGGTGTTCGGGCAGTGTAGGGGGTTGTGTTGGGGGTGGTGTTGCACAGTTTATGGCAGTGCAGTGGTGTTTGGGCAGTGTAGGGGGTCATACAGGGGGTGGTGTTTCCGGGTTTAGGGCAGTGCAGTGGTGTTCGGGCTGTGTAGAGGGTCATGCTGGGGCAGGTGTTTTAGGGTTTAGGGCAGTGCAGTGGTGTTTGGGATTATAGGGGAACGTGCAGGGGGTGGTGTTTCAGGGTTTAGGGCAAAGTAGTGGTATTCGGGCAGTGTAGGGGGTCGTGCTGGGGCTGGTGTTTCAGGGTTTAGGGCAGTGGTGTTCGGGCAGTGTAGGGGGTCGTGCAGGGGGTGGTGTTTTAGGGTTTAGGGCAGTGCAGTGGTGTTCTGGCAGTGTAGGGTTTCGTGCAGGGTGTGGTGTTTCAGGGTTTAGGGAAGTGCAGTGTTGTTCTGGTGGTGTAGGGGGTCAAGCGGGGGTGGTTTTTTAATGTTTAGGGCAGTGCAGTGTTGTTCGGGCAGTGTAGGGGGTCATGCGGGGGGTGGTGTTTCAGGCTTTAGAGCAGTGCAGTGGTGTTCGGGCAATGTAGGGGGTCATGCAGGGGATGGTGTTTCAGTGTTTAGGGCAGTGCAGTGGTGTTCGGGCTTTGTAGAGGGTCATGCTGGGGCTGGTGTTTCAGGGTTTAGGGCAGTGCAGTGGTGTTAGGGCAGTGTAGGGGGTCATGCTGGGACTGATGTTTCCGGGTTTAGGGTAGAGCAGTGGTGTTCGGGCATTGTAGGGGGTTGTGCTGGGGCTGGTGTTTAAGGGATTAGGGCAGAACAGTGGTGTTCGGGCAGTGTACGGGGTCGAGCATGGGGTGGTGTTTCAGGGTTTAGGGCAGTGCAGTGGTGTTCAGGCAGTGTTGGGGGTCTTGCTGCGGGTGGTGTTTCAGGACTTAGGCAGTGGTGTGCGGGTAATGTAGGGGGTCATGCGGGGGTGATTTTTCAGGGTTTAGGGCAGTGCAGTGGTGTTTGGGCAGTGTAGGGGGTCATGCAGGGGGTGGTATTTCAGGGTTTAGGGCAGTGCTGTGGTGTTCAGGCAGTGTAGGGGGTTGTGCTGGGGGACAGTGTTCCACAGTTTTTTGGCAGTGCAGTGGTGTTCGGGCATTGTTGGGGATCGTGCAGGGGATGGTGTTTCAGTGTTTAGGGCAGTGCAGTGGTGCTCGGGCTGTGTAGAGGGTCATGCTGGGGCTGGTGTTTCAGAGTTTAGGGCAGTGCAGTGGTGTTCGGGCAGTGTAGGGGATCGTGCTGGGGTTGGTGTTTCAGGGTTTAGGGCAGTGCAGTGGTGTTTGGGCAGTGTAGGGGGCTGTGCGAGGGGTGGTGTTCCACGGTTTAGGGCAGAGCAGTGGTATTCGGGCAGTGTAGGGGGTCGTGCTGGGGCTGGTGTTTCAGGGTTTAGAGCAGTGGTGTTCGGGCAGTGTAGGGGGTCATGCAGGGTGTGGTGTTTCAGGGTATAGGGCAGTGCAGTGGTGTACTGGCAGTGTAGGGCGTCGTGCTCGGTGTGGTGTTTCAGGGTTTAGGGAAGTGCAATGTTGTTCTGGCATCGTAGGGGGTCATGCGGGGGTGGTTTTTCAGGATGTAGAGCAGTGCAGTGTTGTTCGGGCAGTTTAGGGGGTCATGCTGGGGCTGGTGTTTCAGGGTTGAGGGCCGTGCAGAGGTGTTCGGGCAGTGTAGGGGGTTGTGCTGGGGGTGGTGTTTCACGGTTTATGGCAGTGCAGTGGTTTTTGGTCAGTGTAGGGGGCCGTGCAGGGGTGTGGTGTTTCAGGGTTTAGGGCAGTGCAGTGGTGTTTGGGCATTGTAGGGGGTCATGCAGGGGATGGTATTTCAGTGTTTAGGGCAGTGCAGTGGTGTTCGGGCTGTGTGGAGGGTCATGCTGAGGGTGGTGTTTCAGGGTTTAGGGCAGTGCAGTGGTGTTCGGGCAGTGTATGGGGTCATGCTGGGACTGGTGTTTCTGGGTTTAGGTCAGTGCAGTGGTTTTCGGGCAGTGTAGGGGTTAGTGCTGGGGGTGGGGTTTCAGGGTTTAGGGGAGTGCAGGGGTGTTCGGGTAATGTATGGGGTCATGCAGGGGTGGTGTTTCAGGGTTAGTGGCAGTGCATTGGTGTTTGGGCAGTGTAGGGGGTCATGTGGGGGTGGTGTTTAATGGTTTAGGGCAGTAGAGTGGTGTCCAGGCAGTGTAGGGGGTCTTGCAGGAGATGGTGTTTCAGGGTTTAGGGCAGTGCAGTGGTGTTCGGGCAGTGTAGGGGGTCATGCAGGGTGGTGTTTCAGGGTTTAGGGCAGTGCAGTGGTGTTCGGGCATTGTAGGGGGTCGTGCGGGGGGTCTTTCAGGATTTAGGGCAGTGCAGTGGTGTTCGGGCAGTGTAGGTGTTCGTGCTGGGACTGGTGTTTCAGGGTTTAGGGCATTGCAGTGGTGTTCGGGCAGTATAGAGGTTCATGCTGGTGCTGGGGTTTCAGGGTTTAGGACAGTGCAATGGTGTTCGGGCAGTGTAGGGGGACGTGCAGGGGGTGGTGTTTCAGTGTTTAGGGCAGAGCAGTGGTATTCGAGCAGTGTAGGGGGTTGTTCTGGGGCCGGTGTTTCAGGGTTTAGGGCAGTGGTGTTCGGGTAGTATAGGGGGTCATGCAGGGGTGGTGTTTCAGTGTTTAGGGCAGTGCAGTGGTGTTAGGGGGCCGTGCGGTGTGTGGTGTTTCAGGGTTTAGGGAAGTGCAATGTTGTTCTGGCAGTATAGGGGTTCGTGCAGAGGGTGGTGTTTAAGGGTTTAGGATAGTGCAGTGGTGTTTGGGCAGTGTACGGTGTCATGTGGGGGTGGTGTTTCAGGGTTTATGGCAGTGCAGTGGTGTTCGGGCAGTGTAGGTGGTTGTGCAGGGGGGTGGTGTTTCAGGGTTTAGGGCAGTGCAGTGGTGTTCGGGCATTGTAGGGGGTCGTGCAGGGGGTTGGTGTTTCAGGGTTTAGGGCAGTGCAGTGGTGTTTGGGCAGTGTAGAGGGTCTTGCTGGGGGTGGTGTTTCAGGGTTTAGGGCAGTGGTGTTCGGGCAGAGTAGGGGGTCTTGCTGGGGGTGGTGTTTCAGGGTTTAGGGCTGTGCTGTGGTGTCAGGGCAGCATAGTGGGTCATGCTGGGGTGGTCTTATAGGGTTTACGGCAGTGCATTGGTGTTCGGGCAGTGTAGGGGGTCATGCTGGGGGGTGGTGGTTCAGGGTTTGAGGCAGTGAAGTGGTGATCGGGAAGTGTAGGGAGTCATGCGGGCGGTGGTGTTTCAGGGTTTAGGGCAGTGCAGTGGTGTTCGGGCAGTGTAGGGGATCGTACAGGGGTGGTGTTTCAGGGTTTAGGGCAGTGCAGTGGTGTTTCGGGCAGTGTAGGGGGTCATGCAGGGGGTGGTGTTTCAGGGTTTAGGGCAGTGCAGTGGTGTTCGGGATTGTAGGGGAACGTGCAGGGGGTGGTGTTTCAGGGTTTTGGGGCAGAGTAGTGGTATTTGGGCAGTGTAGGGGGTCATGCGTGGGGTGGTGTTTCAGGGTTTAGGGCAGCGCAGTGGTGTTCGGGCTGTGTAGAGGGTCATGCTGGGGCAGGTGTTTCAGGGTTTAGGGCAGTGCAGTGGTGTTCGGGATTGTAGGGGAACGTGCAGGGGGTGGTGTTTCAGGGTTTAGGGCAGAGTAGTGGTATTTGGGCAGTGTAGGGGGACGTGCTGGGGCTGGTGTTTCAGGGTTTAGGGCAGTGGTGTTCGGGCAGTGTAGGGGGTCATGCAGGGGGTGGTGTTTTAGGGTTTAGGGCAGTGCAGTGGTGTTCTGGCAGTGTAGGGTTTCGTGGTGGTGTAGGGGGTCAAGCGGGGGTGGTTTTTCAATGTTTAGGGCAGTGCAGTGTTGTTCGGGCAGTGTAGGGGGTCATGCGGGGGGTGGTGTTTCAGGCTTTAGAGCAGTGCAGTGGTGTTCGGGCAATGTAGGGGGTCATGCAGGGGATGGTGTTTCAGTGTTTAGGGCAGTGCAGTGGTGTTCGGGCTTTGTAGAGGGTCATGCTGGGGCTGGTGTTTCAGGGTTTAGGGCAGTGCAGTGGTGTTAGGGCAGTGTAGGGGGTCATGCTGGGACTGGTGTTTCCGGGTTTAGGGTAGAGCAGTGGTGTTCGGGCATTGTAGGGGGTTGTGCTGGGGCTGGTGTTTAAGGGATTAGGGCAGAACAGTGGTGTTCGGGCAGTGTAGGGGGTCGTGCTGGGGCTGGTGTTTCAGGGTTTAGGGCAGAGCAGTGGTGTTCAGGCATTGTTGGGGGTCTTGCTGCGGGTGGTGTTTCAGGACTTAGGGCAGTGGTGTGCGGGTAATGTAGGGGGTCATGCGGGGGTGATTTTTCAGGGTTTAGGGCAGTGCAGTGGTGTTTGGGCAGTGTAGGGGGTCATGCAGGCGGTGGTATTTCAGGGTTTAGGGCAGTGCTGTGGTGTTCAGGCAGTGTAGGGGGTTGTGCTGGGGGACAGTGTTCCACAGTTTTTTGGCAGTGCAGTGGTGTTCGGCCAGTGTAGGGGGTCGGGCAGGGGGGGTGGTGTTTCAGGGTTTAGGGCAGTGCAGTGTTGTTCGGGCATTGTTGGGGATCGTGCAGGGGATGGTGTTTCAGTGTTTAGGGCAGTGCAGTGGTGCTCGGGCTGTGTAGAGGGTCATGCTGGGGCTGGTGTTTCAGAGTTTAGGGCAGTGCAGTGGTGTTCGGGCAGTGTGAGGGATCGTGCTGGGGCTGGTGTGTCAGGGTTTAGGGCAGTGCAGTGGTGTTCGAGCAGTGTAGGGGGCTGTGCGAGGGGTGGTGTTCCAGGGTTTAGGGCAGAGCAGTGGTATTCGGGCAGTGTAGGGGGTCGTGCTGGGCCTGGTGTTTCAGGGTTGAGAGCAGTGGTGTTCAGGCAGTGTAGGGCGTCGTGCTCGGTGTGGTGTTTCAGGGTTTAGGGAAGTGCAATGTTGTTCTGGCATCATAGGGGGTCATGCGGGGGTGGTTTTTCAGGATTTAGGGCAGTGCAGTGTTGTTCGGGCAGTTTAGGGGGTCATTCTGGGGCTGGTGTTTCAGGGTTGAGGGCAGTGCAGTGGTGTTCGGGCAGTGTAGGGGGCCGTGCAGGGGTGTGGTGTTTCAGGGTTTAGGGCAGTGCAGTGGTGTTCGGGCATTGTAGGGGGTCATGCAGGGGATGGTATTTCAGTGTTTAGGGCAGTGCAGTGATGTTAGGGCTGTGTAGAGGGTCATGCTGAGGCTGGTGTTTCAGGGTTTAGGGCAGTGCAGTGGTGTTCGGGCAGTGTAGGGGGTCATGCTGGGACTGGTGTTTCTGGGTTTAGGTCAGTGCAGTGGTGTTCGGGCAGTGTAGGGGTTAGTGCTGGGGGTGGGGTTTCAGGGTTTAGGGGAGTGCAGGGGTGTTCGTGTAATGTATGGGGTCATGCGGGGGTGGTGTTTCAGGGTTGGTGGCAGTGCGTTGGTGTTTGGGCAGTGTAGGGGGTCATGCGGGGTTGGTGTTTAATGGTTTAGGGCAGTAGAGTGGTGTCCAGGCAGTGTAGGGGGTCATGCAGGAGATGGTGTTTCAGGGTTTAGGGCAGTGCAGTGGTGTTCGGGCAGTGTAGGGGGTCATGCAGGGTGGTGTTTCAGGGTTTAGGGCAGTGCAGTGGTGTTCGGGCATTGTAGGGGGTCGTGCGGGGGTGGTCTTTCAGGATTCAGGGCAGTGCAGTGGTGTTCGGGCAGTGTAGGTGTTCGTGCTGGGACTGGTGTTTCAGGGTTTAGGGCACTGCAGTGGTGTTCGGGCAGTATAGAGGTTCGTGCTGGTGCTGGGGTTTCAGGGTTTAGGGTGGTGCAATGGTGTTCGGGCAGTGTAGGGGGTCGTGCAGGGGGTGGTGTTTCAGTGTTTAGGGCAGAGCAGTGGTATTCGAGCAGTGTAGGAGGTTGTTCTGGGGCCGGTGTTTCAGGGTTTAGGGCAGTGGTGTTCGGGTAGTATAGGGGGTCGTGCAGGGGTGGTGTTTCAGGGTTTAGGGCAGTGCAGTGGTGTTCTGGCAGTGAGGGGGTCGTGCGGGGTGTGGTGTTTCAGGGTTTAGGGAAGTGCAATGTTGTTCAGGCAGTATAGGGGGTCGGGCAGAGGGTGGTGTTTCAGGGTTTAGGGCAGTGCAGTGGTGTTCGGGCAGTGTAGGTGGTTGTGCAGGGAGGTGGTGTTTCAGGGTTTAGGGCAGTGCAGTGGTGTTCGGGCATTGTATGGGGTCTTGCAGGGGATGGTGTTTCAGTGTTTAGGGCAGTGCAGTGGTGTTTGGGCTGTGTAGAGGGTCATGCTGGGGCTGGTGTTTTAGGGTTTAGAGCAGTACAGTCGTGTTCGGGCAGTGTACGGGGTCGTGCAGGGGGTTGGTGTTTCAGGTTTTAGGGCAGTGCAGTGGTGTTTGGGCAGTGTAGAGGGTCTTGCTGGGGGTGGTGTTTCAGGGTTTAGGGCAGTGGTGTTCGGGCAGAGTAGGGGGTCTTGCTGGGGGTGGTGTTTTAGGGTTTAGGGCTGTGCCGTGGTGTCCGGGCAGCATAGTGGGTCATGCTGGGATGGTCTTATAGGGTTTACGGCAGTGCATTGGTGTTCGGGCAGTGTAGGGGGTCATGCTGGGGGGTGGTGGTTCAGGGTTTGAAGCGGTGCAGTTGTGGTCGGGAAGTGTAGGGAGTCATGCGGACGGTGGTGTTTAGGGCAGTGCAGTGGTGTTCGGGCAGTGTAGGGGATCGTACGGGGTGGTGTTTCAGGGTTTAGGGCAGTGCAGTGGTGTTTCGGGCAGTGTAGGGGGTCATGCAGGGGGTGGTGTTTCAGGGTTTAGGGCAGAGCAGTGGTGTTTTGGGCAGTGTAGGGGATCGTACAGGGGGTGGTGTTTCAGGGTTTAGGGCAGTGCAGTGGTGTTTCGGGCAGTGTAGGGGGTCATGCAGGGGGTGGTGTTTCAGCGTTTAGGGCAGTGCAGTGGTGTTCGGGCAGTGTAGGGGATCGTACAGGGGTGGTGTTTCAGGGTTTAGGGCAGTGCAGTGGTGTTTGGGCAGTGTAGGGGGTCGTGCAGGGGGTGGTGTTACAGGGATTATGGCAGTGCAGTGGTGTTCGGGCAGTGTAGGGGGTCGTGCAGGGGGTGGTGTTTCAGTGTTTAGGGCAGAGCTGTGGTATTCGAGCAGTGTAGCGGGTCGTGCTGTGCCTGGTGTTTCAGGGTTTAGGGCAGTGGTGTTCGGGCAGTGTACGGGGTAGTGCAGGGGGTGGTGTTCCAGTGTTTAGGGCAGTGCAGTGGTGTTCGGGCTGTGTAGAGGGTCATGCTGGGGCTGGTGTTTCAGGGTTTTGAGCAGTGGTGTTCGGGCAGAGAAGGGGGCCTTGCTGGGGGTGGCGTTTCAGGGTTTAGGGCTGTGCTGTGGTGTTCGGGCAGCATAGTGGGTCGTGCGGGGGGTGTTTTAGTGTTTAGGGCAGTGCAGTGGTGTCCAAACAGAGTAGGGGGTCATGCTGGGGGAGGTGTTATAGGGTTTACTGCAGTGTAGTGGTGTTCGGGCAGTGTAAGGGGTCGTGCTGGTGGTGGTGGTTCAAGGTTTGGGGCAGTGAAGTGGTGGTCAGGAAATGTAGGGGGTCATGCAGTGGGTGGTGTTTCAGGGTTTAGGGCAGTGCAGTGGTGTTCAGGCAGTGTAGGGGGTCATGCAGGGGGAGGTGTCTCAGGGTATAGGGCAGTGCAGTGGTGTTCGGGCAGTGTAGGGGATCGTATAGGGGTGGTGTTATAGGGTTTAGGGCAGTGCAGTGGTGTTCGGGCAGAGTAGGGGGTCGTGCAGGGGGTGGTGTTTCAGGGTTTAGGGCAGTGCAGGGGTGTTCAGCCAGTGTAGGGGGTCATGCAGGGGGTGGTGTGTCAAGGTTTAGGGCAGTGCAGTGGTGTTCGGGGAGTGTAGGGGGTCGTGCAGGGGCTGGTGTTTCAGGGTTTAGGAAATTGCAGTGGTGTTCGGGCAGTGTAGGAGGTCATACTGGGGCTGGTGTTTCAGGGTTTAGGGCAGGGTAGTGGTGTTCGTGCAGTGTTTGGGGACTTGCTGTGGGTGGTGACTCAGGGTTTAGAGCAGTGCAGTGGTTTTCGGGAAGTGTAGAGGTCTAGTTTGGGGTGGTGTTTCTGTGTTAAGGGAAGTGGTGTTCGGGCTGTGTAGGGGGTCTTGCTGAGGGTAGTGTTTCAGTGTTTAGGGCAGTGCAGTGGTGTTTATGGAAGTGTAGGGGGTCTTGCTGGGGGTTGTGTTTCAGGATTTAGGGCAGGGCAGTGGTTTTCGGGCAGTGTAAGTGGTCGTGCAGGGGGTGGTGTTTCAGGGTTTTGGACAGTGCTGTGGTGTTCGGGCATTTTAGGGAGTCGTGCTGGGGCTGGTGTTTCAGGGTTTAGGGCAGTGCAGTGGTTTTCGGGCAGTGAAGGGGGTTGTGCTCGGGCTGGTGTTTCAGGGTTTAGGGCAGAGCCATGGTGTTCGGGCAGTGTAGGGGGTCATGCTGGGGCTGGTGTTTCAGGGTTTAGGACAGAACAGTGGTGTTTGGGCAGTGCAGGGAGTCGTGCAGGTGCTGGTGTTGCAGGGCTTATGGCAGAGCAGTGGTGTTTGGGCAGTGTAGGAGGTCGTGCAGGGGGTTGTTGTTTCAGGGTTTAGGGCAGTGCAATGGTGTTCAGGCAGTGTATGGGGTAGTGCTGGGGGTGGTGTTTCATAGTTTAGGGCAGTGTAGTGGTGTTCGGGCAGTGTAGCGGGTGGTACGGGGGAGATGTTTCACAGTTTAGGGCATTGCAGTGATGTTCGAGCAGTGTAGGGGGTCGTGCGAGGGGGGTGTTTCAGGGTTTAGGACAGTGCAGTGGTGTTTGGGTAGTGTAGGGGGTCGTGCAGGGGGTGTTTTTTCAGGGTTTAGGGCAGTGCAGTGGTGTTTGAGCAGTGTAGGGGGTCATGCAGGGGGTGGTGTTTCAGGGTTTAGGGCAGTGCAGTGGTGTTCTGGCAGTGTATTGGGTCGTGCAGTGGGTGGTGTTTCAGGGTTTAGGGCAGAGCAGTGGTGTTCAGGCAGTGTAGGGGGTTGTGCATGGGCTGGTGTTTCAGAGTTTAGGGCAGTGCAGTGGTGTTCGGGCAGTGTAGGGGGTCATGCTGGGGCTGGTGTTGAGGTTTTAGGGCAGAGCATTGCTGTTCGGGCAGTGTAGGGGGTCGTGCTGGGGCTGGTGTTTCAGGGATTAGGGCAGACCAGTAGTGTTCTGGCAGTGTAGGGGGTCATGCAGGGGGTGGTGTTTCAGGGTTTAGGGCAGTGCAGTGATGTTCGGGCAGTGTTGGGGGTCTTGCTGCGGGTGGTGTTTCAGGGCTTAGGGCGGTGGTGTTCGGGCAGTGTTTGGGGTTGTGCAGGGGGTGGAGTTTCAGGGATTAGGGCAGTGCAGTGGTGTTCGGTCAGTGTAGAGGGTCGTGCAGGGGGTGGAGTTTCAGGGTTTAGGCCAGTGCAGTGGTGTTCGGGCAGTGTAGGGGGTCATGCAGGGGCTGGTGTTTCAGGGTTTAGGGCAGTGCAGTGGTGTTCGGGCAGTGTTGGGGATCTTGCTGGGGGTGGTGTTTCAGGGTTTAGGGCAGTGGTGTTTGGGCAGTGTAGGGGGTCTTGCTGGGGGTGGTGATTCAGGGTTTAGGGCAGTGCAGTTGTGTTCAGGAAGTGTAGAGGGTCTTGCTGGGGGTGGTGTTTATGGGTTTAGGGCAGAGCAGTGGTATTCGGGCAGTGTACGGGGTCGAGCATGGGGTGGTGTTTCAGGGTTTAGGGCAGTGCAGTTGTGTTCAGACAGTATTGGGGGTCTTGCTGCGGGTGGTGTTTCAGGACTTAGGGCAGTGGTGTGCGGGTAATGTAGGGGGTCATGCGGGGGTGATTTTTCAGGGTTTAGGGCAGTGCAGTGGTGTTTGGGCAGTGTAGGGGGTCAGGCAGGCGGTGGTATTTCAGGGTTTAGGGCAGTGCTGTGGTGTTCAGGCAGTGTAGGGGGTTGTGCTTGGGGACAGTGTTCCACAGTTTTTTGGCAGTGCAGTGGTGTTCGGGCAGTGTAGGGGGTCGGGCAGGGGGGTGGTGTTTCAGGGTTTAGGGCAGTGCAGTGGTGTTCGGGCATTGTTGGGGATCGTGCAGGGGATGGTGTTTCAGTGTTTAGGGCAGTGCAGTGGTGCTCGGGCTGTGTAGAGGGTCATGCTGGGGCTGGTGTTTCAGAGTTTAGGGCAGTGTAGTGGTGTTCGGGCAGTGTAAGGGATCGTGCTGGGGCTGGTGTTTCAGGGTTTAGGGCAGTGCAGTGGTGTTCGGGCAGTGTAGAGGGCTGTGCGAGGGGTGGTGTTCCAGGGTTTAGGGCAGAGCAGTGGTATTCGGGCAGTATAGGGGGTCGTGCTGGGGCTGGGGTTTCAGGGTTGAGAGCAGTGGTGTTCGGGCAGTGTAGGGGGTCATGCAGGGTGTGGTGTTTCAGGGTATAGGGCAGTGCAGTGGTGTACTGGCAGTGTAGGGCGTCGTGCTCGGTGTGGTGTTTCAGGGTTTAGGGAAGTGCAATGTTGTTCTGGCATCGTAGGGGGTCATGCGGGGGTGGTTTTTCAGGGTTGAGGGCAGTGCAGTGGTGTTCGGGCAGTGTAGGGGGTTGTGCTTGGGGGTGGTGTTTCACGGTTTATGGCAGTGCAGTGGTTTTTGGTCAGTGTAGGGGGCCGTGCAGGGGTGTGGTGTTTCAGGGTTTAGGGCAGTGCAGTGGTGTTCGGGCATTGTAGGGGGTCATGCAGGGGATGGTATTTTAGTGTTTAGGGCAGTGCAGTGGTGTTCGGGCTGTGTAGAGGGTCATGCTGAGGCTGGTGTTTCAGGGTTTAGGGCAGTGCAGTGGTGTTCGGGCAGTGTAGGGGGTCATGCTGGGACTGGTGTTTCTGGGTTTAGGTCAGTGCAGTGGTGTTCGGGCAGTGTAGGGGTTAGTGCTGGTGTTGGGGTTTCAGGGTTTAGGGGAGTGCAGGGGTGTTCGTGTAATGTATGGGGTCATGCGGGGGTAGTGTTTCAGGGTTGGTGGCAGTGCGTTGGTGTTTGGGCAGTGTAGGGGGTCATGCGGGGTTGGTGTTTAATGGTTTAGGGCAGTAGAGTGGTGTCCAGGCAGTGTAAGGGGTCATGCAGGAGATGGTGTTTCAGGGTTTAGGGCAGTGCAGTGGTGTTCGGGCAGTGTAGGGGGTCATGCAGGGTGGTGTTTCAGGGTTTAGGGCAGTGCAGTGGTGTTCGGGCATTGTAGGGGGTCATGCGGGGGTGGTCTTTCAGGATTCAGGGCAGTGCAGTGGTGTTCGGGCAGTGTAGGTGTTCGTGCTGGGACTGGTGTTTCAGGGTTTAGGGCACTGCAGTGGTGTTCGGGCAGTATAGAGGTTCGTGCTGGTGCTGGGGTTTCAGGGTTTAGGGCGGTGCAATGGTGTTCGGGCAGTGTAGGGAGTCATGCAGGGGGTGGTGTTTCAGGGTTTAGGGCAGAGCAGTGGTGTTTGGGCAGTGTAGGGGGTTGTGCTGGGGGGCGGTGTTTCACGGTTTATGGCAGTGCATTGGTGTTCGGGCAGTGTAGGTGGTTGTGCAGGGAGGTGGTGTTTCAGGGTTTAGGGCAGTGCAGTGGTGTTCGGGCATTGTATGGGGTCTTGCAGGGGATGGTGTTTCAGTGTTTAGGGCAGTGCAGTGGTGCTCGGGCAGTATAGAGGTTCGTGCTGGTGCTGGGGTTTCAGGGTTTAGGGTGGTGCAATGGTGTTCGGGCAGTGTAGGGGGTCGTGCAGGGGGTGGTGTTTCAGTGTTTAGGGCAGAGCAGTGGTATTCGAGCAGTGTAGGAGGTTGTTCTGGGGCCGGTGTTTCAGGGTTTAGGGCAGTGGTGTTCGGGTAGTATAGGGGGTCGTGCAGGGGTGGTGTTTCAGGGTTTAGGGCAGTGCAGTGGTGTTCTGGCAGTGAGGGGGTCGTGCGGGGTGTGGTGTTTCAGGGTTTAGGGAAGTGCAATGTTGTTCGGGCAGTATAGGGGGTCGTGCAGAGGGTGGTGTTTAAGGGTTTAGGATAGTGCAGTGGTGTTTGGGCAGTGTAGGGGGTCATGCGGGGGTGGTGTTTCAGGGTTTAGGGCAGTGCAGTGGTGTTCGGGCATTGTATGGGGTCTTGCAGGGGATGGTGTTTCAGTGTTTAGGGCAGTGCAATGGTGTTTCGGCTGTGTAGAGGGTCATGCTGGGGCTGGTGTTTTAGGGTTTAGAGCAGTGCAGTTGTGTTCGGGCAGTGTACGGGGTCGTGCAAGGGGTTGGTGTTTCAGGGTTTAGGGCAGTGCAGTGGTGTTTGGGCAGTGTAGAGGGTCTTGCTGGTGGTGGTGTTTCAGGTTTTAGGGCAGTGGTGTTCGGGCAGAGTAGGGGGTCTTGCTGGGGGTGGTGTTTTAGGGTTTAGGGCTGTGCTGTGGTGTCCGGGCAGCATAGTGGGTCATGCTGGGATGGTCTTATAGGGTTTACGGCAGTGCATTGGTGTTCGGGCAGTGTAGGGGGTCATGCTGGGGGGTGGTGGTTCAGGGTTTGAAGCAGTGCAGTTGTGGTTGGGAAGTGTAGGGAGTCATGCGGGCGGTGGTGTTTAGGGCAGTGCAGTGGTGTTCGGGCAGTGTAGGGGATTGTACGGGGGTGGTGTTTCAGGGTTTAGGGCAGTGCAGTGGTGTTTCGGGCAGTGTAGGGAGTCATGCAGGGGGTGGTGTTTCAGGGTTTAGGGCAGAGCAGTGGTGTTTGGGCAGTGTAGGGGATCGTACAGGGGGTGGTGTTTCAGGGTTTAGGGCAGTGCAGTGGTGTTTCGGGCAGTGTAGGAAGTCATGCAGGGGGTGGTGTTTCAGCGTTTAGGGCAGTGCAGTGGTGTTCGGGCAGTGTAGGGGATCGTGCTGGTGGTGGTGGTTCAAGGTTTGGGGCAGTGAAGTGGTGGTCAGGAAGTGTAGGGGGTCATGCAGTGGGTGGTGTTTCAGGGTTTAGGGCAGTGCAGTGGTGTTCGGGCAGTGTAGGGGGTCGTGCAGGGGGAGGTGTTTCAGGGTATAGGGCAGTGCAGTGGTGTTCGGGCAGTGTAGGGGATCATATAGGGGTGGTGTTATAGGGTTTAGGGCAGTGCAGTGGTGTTCGGGCAGAGTAGGGGGTCGTGCAGGGGGTGGTGTTTCAGGGTTTAGGGCAGTGCAGGGGTGTTCAGCCAGTGTAGGGGGTCATGCAGGGGGTGGTGTGTCAAGGTTTAGGGCAGTGCAGTGGTGTTCGGGGAGTGTAGGGGGTCGTGCAGGGGCTGGTGTTTCAGGGTTTAGGAAATTGCAGTGGTGTTCGGGCAGTGTAGGAGGTCATACTGGGGCTGGTGTTTCAGGGTTTAGGGCAGGGTAATGGTGTTCGTGCAGTGTTTGGGGTCTTGCTGTGGGTGATTTTTCAGGGTTTAGGGCTGTGGTGTTCAGGCAGTGTAGGGGGTCTTGCTGGGGGTGGTGACTCAGGGTTTAGAGCAGTGCAGTGGTTTTCGGGAAGTGTAGAGGTCTAGCTGGGGGTGGTGTTTCTGTGTTAAGGGAAGTGGTGTTCGGGCTGTGTAGGGGGTCTTGCTGAGGGTAGTGTTTCAGTGTTTAGGGCAGTGCAGTGGTGTTCGGGAAGTGTAGGGGATCTTGCTGGGGGTTGTGTTTCAGGATTTAGGGCAGGGCAGTGGTTTTCGGGCAGTGTAAGTGGTCGTGCAGGGGGGTGGTGTTTCAGGGTTTTGGACAGTGCTGTGGTGTTCGGGCATTTTAGGGAGTCGTGCTGGGGCTGGTGTTTCAGGGTTTAGGGAAGTGCAATGTTGTTCTGGCATCGTAGGGGGTTGTGCTGGGGTGGTTTTTCAGGATTTAGGGCAGTGCAGTGTTGTTCGGGCAGTTTAGGGGGTCATGCTGGGGCTGGTGTTTCAGGGTTGAGGGCAGTGCAGTGGTGTTCGTGCAGTGTAGGGGGTTGTGCTGGGGGGTGGTGTTTCACGGTTTATGGCAGTGCAGTGGTTTTTGGTCAGTGTAGGGGGCCGTGCAGGGGTGTGGTGTTTCAGGGTTTAGGGCAGTGCAGTGGTGTTCGGGCATTGTAGGGGGTAATGCAGGGGATGGTATTTCAGTGTTTAGGGCAGTGCAGTGGTGTTCGGGCTGTGTAGAGGGTCATGCTGAGGCTGGTGTTTCAGGGTTTAGGGCAGTGCAGTGGTGTTCGGGCAGTGTAGGGGGTCATGCTGGGACTGGTGTTTCTGGGTTTAGGTCAGTTCAGTGGTGTTCGGGCAGTGTAGGGGTTAGTGCTGGTGTTGGGGTTTCAGGGTTTAGGGGAGTGCAGGGGTGTTCGTGTAATGTATGGGGTCATGCGGGGGTGGTGTTTCAGGGTTGGTGGCAGTGCGTTGGTGTTTGGGCAGTGTAGGGGGTCATGCGGGGTTGGTGTTTAATGGTTTAGGGCAGTAGAGTGGTGTCCAGGCAGTGTAGGGGGTCATGCAGTAGATGGTGTTTCAGGGTTTAGGGCAGTGCAGTGGTGTTCGGGCAGTGTAGGGGGTCATGCAGGGTGGTGTTTCAGGGTTTAGGGCAGTGCAGTGGTGTTCGGGCATTGTAGGGGGTCGTGCAGGGGTGGTCTTTCAGGATTCAGGGCAGTGCAGTGGTGTTCGGGCAGTGTAGGTGTTCGTGCTGGGACTGGTGTTTCAGGGTTTAGGGCACTGCAGTGGTGTTCGGGCAGCATAGAGGTTCGTGCTGGTGCTGGGGTTTCAGGGTTTAGGGCGGTGCAATGGTGTTCGGGCAGTGTAGGGGGTCGTGCAGGAGGTGGTGTTTCAGTGTTTAGGGCAGAGCAGTGGTATTCGAGCAGTGTAGGGGGTTGTTCTGGGGCCGGTGTTTCAGGGTTTAGGGCAGTGGTGTTCGGGTAGTATAGGGGGTCGTGCAGGGGTGGTGTTTCAGGGTTTAGGGCAGTGCAGTGGTGTTCTGGCAGTGAGGGGGTCGTGCGGGGTGTGGTGTTTCAGGGTTTAGGGAAGTGCAATGTTGTTTGGGCAGTATAGGGGTTCGTGCAGAGGGTGGTGTTTAAGGGTTTAGGATAGTGCAGTGGTGTTTGGGCAGTTTAGGGGGTCATGCGGGGGTGGTGTTTCAGGGTTTAGGGCAGTGCAGTGGTGTTAGGGCAGTAAAGGGGGTTGTGCTGGGGGGCGGTGTTTCACGGTTTATGGCAGTGCAGTGGTGTTCGGGCAGTGTAGGCGGTTGTGCAGGGAGGTGGTGTTTCAGGGTTTAGGGCAGTGCAGTGGTGTTCGGGCATTGTATGGGGTCTTGCAGGGGATGGTGTTTCAGTGTTTAGGGCAGAGCAGTGGTGCTCAGGCAGTATAGAGGTTCGTGCTGGTGCTGGGGTTTCAGGGTTTAGGGTGGTGCAATGGTGTTCGGGCAGTGTAGGGGGTCGTGCAGGGGGTGGTGTTTCAGTGTTTAGGGCAGAGCAGTGGTATTCGAGCAGTGTAGGAGGTTGTTCTGGGGCCGGTGTTTTAGGGTTTAGGGCAGTGGTGTTCGGGTAGTATAGGGGGTCGTGCAGGGGTGGTGTTTCAGGGTTTAGGGCAGTGCAGTGGTGTTCTGGCAGTGAGGGGGTCGTGCGGGGTGTGGTGTTTCAGGGTTTAGGGAAGTGCAATGTTGTTCGGGCAGTATAGGGGGTCGTGCAGAGGGTGGTGTTTACGGGTTTAGGATAGTGCAGTGGTGTTTGGGCAGTGTAGGGGGTCATGCGGGGGTGGTGTTTCAGGTTTTAGGGCAGAGAAGTGGTGTTCGGGCAGTGTAGGTGGTTGTGCAGGGAGGTGGTGTTTCGGGGTTTAGGGCAGTGCAGTGGTGTTCGGGCATTGTATGGGGTCTTGCAGGGGATGGTGTTTCAGTGTTTAGGGCAGTGCAGTGGTGTTTGGGCTGTGTAGAGGGTCATGCTGGGGCTGGTGTTTTAGGGTTTAGAGCAGTGCAGTCGTGTTCGGGCAGTGTAGGGGGTCGTGCAGGGGGTTGGTGTTTCAGGGTTTAGGGCAGTGCAGTGGTGTTTGGGCAGTGTAGAGGGTCTTGCTGGGGGTGGTGTTTTAGGGTTTAGGGCAGTGGTGTTCGGGCAGAGCAGGGGGTCTTGCTGGGGGTGGTGTTTTAGGGTTTAGGGCTGTGCTGTGGTGTCCGGGCAGCATAGTGGGTCATGCTGGGATGGTCTTATAGGGCTTACGGCAGTGCATTGGTGTTCGGGCAGAGTAGGGGGTCATGCTGGGGGGTGGTGGTTCAGGGTTTGAAGCAGTGCAGTTGTGGTCGGGAAGTGTAGGGAGTCATGCGGGCTGTGGTGTTTAGGGCAGTGCAGTGGTGTTAGGGCAGTGTAGGGGATCGTACGGGGGTGGTGTTTCAGGGTTTAGGGCAGTGCAGTGGTGTTTCGGGCAGTGTAGGGGGTCATGCAGGGGGTGGTGTTTCAGGGTTTAGGGCAGAGCAGTGGTGTTTGGGCAGTGTAGGGGATCGTACAGGGGGTGGTGTTTCAGGGTTTACGGCAGTGCAGTGGTGTTTCGGGCAGTGTAGGGGGTCATGCAGGGGTGGTGTTTCAGCGTTTAGGGCAGTGCAGTGGTGTTCGGGCAGTGTAGGGGATCGTGCAGGGGGTGGTGTTACAGGGATTATGGCAGTGCAGTGGTGTTCGGGCAGTGTAGGGGGTCGTGCTGTGGCTGGTGTTTCAGGGTTTAGGGCAGTGGTGTTCGGGCAGTGTACGGGGTAGTGCAGGGGGAGGTGTTTCAGTGTTTAGGGCAGTGCAGTGGTGTTCGGGCTGTGTAGAGGGTCATGCTGGGGCTGGTGTTTCAGGGTTTTGAGCAGTGGTGTTCGGGCAGAGAAGGGGGCCTTGCTGGGGGTGGTGTTTCAGGGTTTAGGGCTGTGCTGTGGTGTTCGGGCAGCATAGTGGGTCGTGCGGGGGTGTGTTTTAGTGTTTAGGGCAGTGCAGTGGTGTCCAGGCAGAGTAGGGGGTCATGCTGGGGGAGGTGTTATAGGGTTTACTGCAGTGTAGTGGTGTTCGGGAAGTGTAAGGGGTCGTGCTGGTGGTGGTGGTTCAAGGTTTGGGGCAGTGAAGTGGTGGTCAGGAAGTGTAGGGGGTCATGCAGTGGGTGGTGTTTCAGGGTTTAGGGCAGTGCAGTGGTGTTCGGGCAGTATAGGGGGTCGTGCAGGGGGAGGTGTTTCAGGGTATAGGGCAGTGCAGTGGTGTTCGGGCAGTGTAGGGGATCGTATAGGGGTGGTGTTATAGGGATTAGGGCAGTGCAGTGGTGTTCGGGCAGAGTAGGGGGTCGTGCAGGGGGTGGTGTTTCAGGGTTTAGGGCAGTGCAGGGATGTTCAGCCAGTGTAGGGGGTCATGCAGGGGGTGGTGTGTCAAGGTTTAGGGCAGTGCAGTGGTGTTCGGGGAGTGTAGGGGGTCGTGCAGGGGCTGGTGTTTCATAGTTTAGGAAATTGCAGTGGTGTTCGGGCAGTGTAGGAGGTCATATTTGGGCTGGTGTTTCAGGGTTTAGGGCAGGGTAGTGGTGTTCGTGCAGTGTTTGGGGTCTTGCTGTGGGTGATTTTTCAGGGTTTAGGGCTGTGGTGTTCAGGCAGTGTAGGGGGTCTTGCTGGGGGTGGTGACTCAGGGTTTAGAGCAGTGCAGTGGATTTCGGGAAGTGTAGAGGTCTAGCTGGGGGTGGTGTTTCTGTGTTAAGGGAAGTGGTGTTCGGGCTGTGTAGGGGGTCTTGCTGAGGGTAGTGTTTCAGTGTTTAGGGCAGTGCAGTGGTGTTCGGGAAGTGTAGGGGGTCTTGCTGGGGGTTGTGTTTCAGGATTTAGGGCAGGGCAGTGGTTTTCGGGCAGTGTAAGTGGTCGTGCAGGGGGTGGTGTTTCAGGGTTTTGGACAGTGCTGTGGTGTTCGGGCATTTTAGGGAGTCGTGCTGAGGCTGGTGTTTCAGGGTTTAGGCAGTGCAGTGGTTTTCGGGCGATGAAGGGGGTTGTGCTGGGGCTGGTGTTTCAGGGTTTAGGGCAGAGCCATGGTGTTCGGGCAGTGTAGGGGGTCATGCTGGGGCTGGTGTTTCAGGGTTTAGGACAGAACAGTGGTGTTTGGGCAGTGCAGGGAGTCGTGCAGGTGCTGGTGTTGCAGGGTTTAGGGCAGAGCAGTGGTGTTTGGGCAGTGTAGGAGGTCGTGCAGGGGGTTGGTGTTTCAGGGTTTAGGGCAGTGCAATGGTGTTCAGGCAGTGTATGGGGTAGTGCTGAGGGTGGTTTTTCATAGTTTAGGGAAGTGCAGTGGTGTTCGGGCAGTGTAGCGGGTGGTGCGGGGGGTGGTGTTTCACAGTTTAGGGCAGTGCAGTGATGTTCGAGCAGTGTAGGGGGTCGTGCGAGGGGGGTGTTTCAGGGTTTAGGACAGTGCAGTGGTGTTTGGGTAGTGTAGGGGGTCGTGCAGGGGGTTTTGTTTCAGGGTTTAGGGCAGTGCAGTGGTGTTTGAGCAGTGTAGGGGGTCATGCAGGGGGTGGTGTTTCAGGGTTTAGGGCAGTGCAGTGGTGTTCTGGCAGTGTATTGGGTCGTGCAGTGGGTGGTGTTTCAGGGTTTAGGGCAGAGCAGTGGTGTTCAGGCAGTGTAGGGGGTTGTGCATGGACTGGTGTTTCAGGGTTTAGGGCAGTGCTGTGGTGTTCGGGCAGTGTAGGGGGTCATGCTGGGGCTGGTGTTCAGGTTTTAGGGCAGAGCATTGCTGTTCAGGCAGTGTAGGGGGTCGTGCTGGGGCTGGTGTTTCAGGGATTAGGGCAGACCAGTAGTGTTCTGGCAGTGTAGGGGGTCATGCAGGGGGTGGTGTTTCAGGGTTTAGGGCAGTGCAGTGATGTTCGGGCAGTGTTGGAGGTCTTGCTGCAGGTGGTGTTTCAGGGCTTAGGGCGGTGGTGTTCGGGCAGTGTTTGGGGTTGTGCAGGGGGTGGAGTTTCAGGGTTTAGGCCAGTGCAGTGGTGTTCGGGCAGTGTAGGGGGTCATGCAGGGGCTGGTGTTTCAGGGTTTAGGGCAGTGCAGTGGTGTTCGGGCAGTGTTGGGGATCTTGCTGGGGGTGGTGTTTCAGGGTTTAGGGCAGTGGTGTTTGGGCAGTGTAGGGGTCTTGCTGGGGGTGGTGATTCAGGGTTTAGGGCAGTGCAGTTGTGTTCAGGAAGTGTAGAGGGTCTTGCTGGGGGTGGTGTTTATGGGTTTAGGGCAGAGCAGTGGTATTCGGGCAGTGTACGGGGTCGAGCATGGGGTGGTGTTTCAGGGTTTGGGCAGTGCAGTGGTGTTCAGGCAGTGTTGAGGGTCTTGCTGCGGGTGGTGTTTCAGGACTTAGGGCAGTGGTGTGCGGGTAATGTAGGGGGCATGCGGGGGTGATTTTTCAGGGTTTAGGGCAGTGCAGTGGTGTTTGGGCAGTGTAGGGGGTCATGCAGGCGGTGGTATTTCAGGGTTTAGGGCAGTGCTGTGGTGTTCAGGCAGTGTAGGGGGTTGTGCTGGGGGACAGTGTTCCTCAGTTTTTTGGCAGTGCAGTGGTGTTCGGGCAGTGTAGGGGGCCGGGCAGGGGGGTGGTGTTTCAGGGTTTAGGGCAGTGCAGTGGTGTTCGGGCATTGTTGGGGATCGTGCAGGGGATGGTGTTTCAGTGTTTAGGGCAGTGCATTGGTGCTCGGGCTGTGTAGAGGGTCATGCTGGGGCTGGTGTTTCAGAGTTTAGGGCAGTGCAGTGGTGTTCGGGCAGTGTAAGGGATCGTGCTGGGGCTGGTGTTTCATGGTTTAGGGCAGTGCAGTGGTGTTCGGGCAGTGTAGGGGGCTGTGCGAGGGGTGGTGTTCCAGGGTTTAGGGCAGAGCAGTGGTATTCGGGCAGTGTAGGGGGTCGTGCTGGGGCTGGTGTTTCAGGGTTGAGAGCAGTGGTGTTCAGGCAGTGTAGGGGGTCATGCAGGGTGTGGTGTTTCAGGGTATAGGGCAGTGCAGTGGTGTACTGGCAGTGTAGGGCGTCGTGCTCGGTGTGGTGTTTCAGGGTTTAGGGAAGTGCAATGCTGTTCTGGCATCGTAGGGGGTCATGCGGGGGTGGTTTTTCAGGATTTAGGGCAGTGCAGTGTTGTTCGGGCAGTTTAGGGGGTCATGCTGGGGCTGGTGTTTCAGGGTTGAGGGCAGTGCAGTGGTGTTCGGGCAGTGTAGGGGGTTGTGCTGGGGGGTGGTGTTTCACGGTTTATGGCAGTGCAGTGGTTTTTGGTCAGTGTAGGGGGCCGTGCAGGGGTGTGGTTTTTCAGGGTTTAGGGCAGTGCAGTGGTGTTCGGGCATTGTAGGGGGTCATGCAGGGGATGGTATTTCAGTGTTTAGGGCAGTGCAGTGGTGTTCGGGCTGTGTAGAGGGTCATGCTGAGGCTGGTGTTTCAGGGTTTAGGGCAGTGCAGTGGTGTTCGGGCAGTGTAGGGGGTCATGCTGGGACTGGTTTTTCTGGGTTTAGGTCAGTGCAGTGGTGTTCGGGCAGTGTAGGGGTTAGTGCTGGTGTTGGGGTTTCAGGGTTTAGGGGAGTGCAGGGGTGTTCGTGTAATGTATGGGGTCATGCGGGGGTGGTGTTTCAGGGTTGGTGGCAGTGCGTTGGTGTTTGGGCAGTGTAGGGGGTCATGCGGGGTTGGTGTTTAATAGTTTAGGGCAGTAGAGTGGTGTCCAGGCAGTGTAGGGGGTCATGCAGGAGATGGTGTTTCAGGGTTTAGGGCAGTGCAGTGGTGTTCGGGCAGTGTAGGGGGTCATGCAGGGTGGTGTTTCAGGGTTTAGGGCAGTGCAGTGGTGTTCGGGCATTGTAGGGGGTCGTGCGGGGGTGGTCTTTCAGGATTCAGGGCAGTGCAGTGGTGTTCGGGCAGTGTAGGTGTTCGTGCTGGGACTGGTGTTTCAGGGTTTAGGGCACTGCAGTGGTGTTCGGGCAGTATAGAGGTTCGTGCTGGTGCTGGGGTTTCAGGGTTTAGGGCGGTGCAATGGTGTTCGGGCAGTGTAGGGGGTCATGCAGGGGGTGGTGTTTCAGTGTTTAGGGCAGAGCAGTGGTATTCGAGCAGTGTAGGGGGTTGTTCTGGGGCCGGTGTTTCAGGGTTTAGGGCAGTGGTGTTCGGGTAGAATAGGGGGTCGTGCAGGGGAGGTGTTTCAGGGTTTAGGGCAGTGCAGTGGTGTTCTGGCAGTGAGGGGGTCGTGCGGGGTGTGGTGTTTCAGGGTTTAGGGAAGTGCAATGTTGTTCGTGCAGCATAGGGGGTCGTGCAGAGGGTGGTGTTTAAGGGTTTAGGATAGTTCAGTGGTGTTTGGGCAGTGTAGGGGGTCATGCGGGGGTGGTGTTTCAGGGTTTAGGGCAGTGCAGTGGTGTTAGGGCAGTAAAGGGGGTTGTGCTGGGGGGCGGTGTTTCACGGTTTATGGCAGTGCAGTGGTGTTCGGGCAGTGTAGGTGGTTGTGCAGGGAGGTGGTGTTTCAGGGTTTAGGGCAGTGCAGTGGTGTTCGGGCATTGTATGGGGTCTTGCAGGGGATGGTGTTTCAGTGTTTAAGGCAGTGCAGTGGTGTTTGGGCTGTGTAGAGGGTCATGCTGGGGCTGGTGTATCAGGGTTTAGAGCAGTGCAGTCGTGTTCGGGCAGTGTAGGGGGTCGTGCAGGGGGTTGGTGTTTCAGGGTTTAGGGCAGTGCAGTGGTGTTTGGGCAGTGTAGAGGGTCTTGCTGGGGGTGGTGTTTCAGGGTTTAGGGCAGTGGTGTTCGGGCAGAGTAGGGGGTCTTGCTGGGGGTGGTGTTTTAGGGTTTAGGGCTGTGCAGTGGTGTCCGGGCAGCATAGTGGGTCATGCTGGGATGGTCTTATAGGGTTTACGGCAGTGCATTGGTGTTCGGGCAGTGTAGGGGGTCATGCTGGGGGGTGGTGGTTCAGGGTTTGAAGCAGTGCAGTTGTGGTCGGGAAGTGTAGGGAGTCATGCGGGCGGTGGTGTTTAGGGCAGTGCAGTGGTGTTCGGGCAGTGTAGGGGATCGTACGGGGTGGTGTTTCAGGGTTTAGGGCAGTGCAGTGGTGTTTCAGGCAGTGTAGGGGTCATGCAGGGGGTGGTGTTTCAGGGTTTAGGGCAGTGCAGTGTAGTTTCGGGCGGTGTAGGGGGTCATGCAGGGGGTGGTGTTTCAGCGTTTAGGGCAGTGCAGTGGTGTTCGGGCAGTGTAGGGGATCGTACATGGGTGGTGTTTCAGGGTTTAGGGCAGTGCAGTGGTGTTCGGGCAGTGTAGGGGGTCGTGCAGGGTGTGGAGTTACAGGGATTATGGCAGTGCAGTGGTGTTCGGGCAGTGTAGGGGGTCGTGTAGGGGGTGGTGTTTCAGTGTTTAGGGCAGAGCTGTGGTATTCGAGCAGTGTAGGGGGTCGTGCTGTGGTTGGTGTTTCAGGGTTTAGGGCAGTGGTGTTCGGGCAGTGTACGGGGTAGTGCAGGGGGTGGTGTTTCAGTGTTTAGGGCAGTGCAGTGGTGTTCGGGCTTTGTAGAGGGTCATGCTGGGGCTGGTGTTTCAGGGTTTTGAGCAGTGGTGTTCGGGCAGAGAAGGGGGCCTTGCTGGGGGTGGTGTTTCAGGGTTTAGGGCTGTGCTGTGGTGTTCGGGCAGCATAGTGGGTCGTGCGGGGGGCTTTTTAGGGTGTAGGGCAGTGCAGTGGTGTCCAGACAGTGTAGGGGGTCATGCTGGGGGAGGTGTTATAGGGTTTACTGCAGTGTAGTGGTGTTCGGGCAGTGTAAGGGGTCGTGCTGGGGTGGTGGTTCAAGGTTTGGGGCAGTGAAGTGGTGGTCAGGAAGTGTAGGGGGTCATGCAGTGGGTGGTGTTTCAGGGTTTAGGGCAGTGCAGTGGTGTTTGGGCAGTGTAGGGGGTCGTGCAGGGGGAGGTGTTTCAGGGTATAGGGCAGTGCAGTGGTGTTCGGGCAGTGTAGGGGATCGTATAGGGGTGGTGTTATAGGGTTTAGGGCAGTGCAGTGGTGTTCGGGCAGAGTAGGGGGTCGTGCAGGGGGTGGTGTTTCAGGGTTTAGGGCAGTGCAGGGGTGTTCAGCCAGTGTAGAGGGTCATGCAGGGGGTGGTGTGTCAAGGTTTAGGGCAGTGCAGTGGTGTTCGGGGAGTGTAGGGGGTCGTGCAGGGGCTGGTGTTTCAGGGTTTAGGAAATTGCAGTGGTGTTCGGGCAGTGTAGGAGGTCATACTGGGGCTGGTGTTTCAGGGTTTAGGGCAGGGTAGTGGTGTTCGTGCAGTGTTTGGGGTCTTGCTGTGGGTGATTTTTCAGGGCTTAGGGCTGTGGTGTTCAGGCAGTGTAGGGGGTCTTGCTGGGGGTGGTGACTCAGGGTTTGGAGCAGTGCAGTGGTTTTCGGGAAGTGTAGAGGTCTAGTTTGGGGTGGTGTTTCTGTGTTAAGGGAAGTGGTGTTCGGGCTGTGTAGGGGGTCTTGCTGAGGGTAGTGTTTCAGTGTTTAGGGCAGTGCAGTGGTGTTCGGGAAGTGTAGGGGGTCTTGCTGGGGGTTGTGTTTCAGGATTTAGGGCAGGGCAGTGGTTTTCGGGCAGTGTAGGTGGTCGTGCAGGGGGGTGGTGTTTCAGGGTTTTGGACAGTGCTGTGGTGTTCGGGCATTTTAGGGAGTCGTGCTGGGGCTGGTGTTTCAGGGTTTAGGGCAGTGCAGTGGTTTTCGGGCAGTGAAGGGGGTTGTGCTGGGGCTGGTGTTTCAGGGTTTAGGGCAGAGCCATGGTGTTCGGGCAGTGTAGGGGGTCATGCTGGGGCTGGTGTTTCAGGGTTTAGGACAGAACAGTGGTGTTTGGGCAGTGCAGGGAGTCGTGCAGGTGCTGGTGTTGCAGGGTTTAGGGCAGAGCAGTGGTGTTTGGGCAGTGTAGGAGGTCGTGCAGGGGGTTGGTGTTTCAGGGTTTAGGGCAGTGCAATGGTGTTCAGGCAGTGTATGGGGTAGTGCTGGGGGTTGTGTTTCATAGTTTAGGGCAGTGCAGTGGTTTTCGGGCAGTGTAGCGGGTGGTGCGGGGGGTGGTGTTTCACAGTTTAGGGCAGTGCAGTGATGTTCGAGCAGTGTAGGGGGTCATGCGAGGGGGGTGTTTCAGGGTTTAGGACAGTGCAGTGGTGTTTGGGTAGTGTAGGGGGTCGTGCAGGGGGTGTTGTTTCAGGGTTTAGGGCAGTGCAGTGGTGTTTGAGCAGTGTAGGGGGTTATGCAGGGGGTGGTGTTTCAGGGTTTAGGGCAGTGCAGTGGTGTTCTGGCAGTGTAATGGGTCGTGCAGTGGGTGGTGTTTCAGGGTTTAGGGCAGAGCAGTGGTGTTCAGGCAGTTTAGGGGGTTGTGCATGGGCTGGTGTTTCAGGGTTTAGGGCAGTGCAGTGGTGTTCGGGTAGTGTAGGGGGTCATGCTGGGGCTGGTGTTCAGGTTTTAGGGCAGAGCATTGCTGTTCGGGCAGTGTAGGGGGTCGTGCTGGGGCTGGTGTTTCAGGGATTAGGGCAGACCAGTAGTGTTCTGGCAGTGTAGGGGGTCATGCAGGGGGTGGTGTTTCAGGGTTAAGGGCAGTGCAGTGATGTTCGGGCAGTGTTGGGGGTCTTGCTGCGGGTGGTGTTTCAGGGCTTAGGGCAGTGGTGTTCGGGCAGTGTTTGGGGTTGTGCAGGGGGTGGAGTTTCAGGGTTTAGGGCAGTGCAGTGTTGTTCGGTCAGTGTAGAGGGTCGTGCAGGGGGTGGAGTTTCAGGGTTTAGGCCAGTGCAGTGGTGTTCGGGCAGTGTAGGGGGTCATGCAGGGGCTGGTGTTTCAGGGTTTAGGGCAGTGCAGTGGTGTTCGGGCAGTGTTGGGGATCTTGCTGGGGGTGGTGTTTCAGGGTTTAGGGCAGTTTTGTTTGGGCAGTGTAGGGGGTCTTGCTGGGGGTGGTGATTCAGGGTTTAGGGCAGTGCAGTTGTGTTCAGGAAGTGTAGAGGGTCTTGCTGGGGGTGGTGTTTATGGGTTTAGGGCAGTGAAGTGGTGTTCGGGAAGTGTAGGGGGTCTTGCTGGGGGTGGTGTTTCAGGGTTTAGGGCAGTGAAGTGGTGTTCGGGAAGTGTAGGGGGTCTTGCTGGGGGTTGCGTTTCAGGGTTTAGGGCAGGGCAGTGGTTTTCGGGCAGTGTAGGGGGTCGTGCAGGGGGGTGGTGTTTCAGGGTTTAGGGCAGTGCAGTGGTGTTCGGGCATTGTAGGGAGTCGTACTTGGGGTGGTGTTTCAGGTTTAAGGGCAGTGCAGTCATGTTCGGGCAGTGTCGGGGGTCATGCGGGGGGTGTTGTTTCAGTGTTTAGGGCAGTGCAGTGGTGTTCGAGAAGTGTAGGGGGTAGTGCTGGGGGTGGTGTTTCAGGGTTTATCGCAGTGCAGTGATGTTCGGGCAGTGAAGGGGGTGCGCGGGGGTGGTGTTTCAGGGTTTAGGGCAGTGCAGTGGTGTTCAGGCAGTGTAGGGGGTCATGCGTGGGGTGGTGTTTCAGGGTTTAGGGCAGTGCAGTGGTGTTTGGGCAGTGAAGGGGGTCGTGCAGGGGGTGGTGTTTCAGGGTTTAGGGCAGTGCAGTGGTGTTTGGGCAGTGTAGGGGTCATGACGGGGGTTGTGTTTCAGGGTTTAGGGCAGTGCAGTGGTGTTCGGGCAGTGTAAGGGGTTGTGCAGGGGTGGTGTTTCAGGGTTTAGGGCAGTGCAGTTGTGTTCGGGCAGTGTAGAGGTTTGTGCTGGGGCTGGTGTTTCAGCGTTTAGGGCAGTGCAGTGGTGTTCGGGCAGTGTGGGGGGTCGAGCAGAGGGTGGTGTTTCAGTGTTAAGGGCAGAGCAGTGGTATTCGAGCAGTGTAGGGGGTCGTGCTGGGGCTGGTGTTTCAGGGTTTAGGGCAGTGGTGTTCGGGCAGTGTAGGGGGTCATGCAGGGGTCTGTGTTTCAGGGTTTAGGGCAGTGCAGTGATGTTCGGGCAGTGTTGGGGGTCTTGCTATGGGTGGTGTTTCAGGGCTTAGGGCAGTGGTGTTCGGGCAGTGTTGGGAGTCATGCAGGGGATGGAGTTTCAGGGTTTAGGGCAGTGCAGTGATGTTCGGACAGTGTTGCGGGTCTTGCTGGGGGTGGTGATTCAGGGTTTATCGCAGTTTATTGGTGTTCAGGAAGTGTAGAGGATCTTGCTGGGGGTGGTGTTTATGGGCTAAGGGCAGAGGTGTTTGGGCAGTGTAGGGTGTCTTGCTGAGGGTGGTGTTTCAGGGTTTAGGGCAGTGCAGTGGTGTTCAGGAAGTGTAGGGGATCTTGCTGGGGGTTGCGTTTCAAGGTTTAGGGCAGGGCAGTGGTTTTCGGGCAGTGTAGGGGGTCATGCAGGGGGGTGGTGTTTCAGGGTTTAGGGCAGTGCAGTGGTGTTCAGACAGTGTAGGGGGTCATGTGGGGGGTGGTGTTTCAGGGTTTAGGGCAGTGCAGTGGTGTTCGGGCAGTGTAGGGGGTCATGCGTGGGGTGGTGTTTCAGGGTTTAGGGCAGTTCAGTGGTGTTCGGGCTGTGTAGAGGGTCATGCTGGGGCAGGTGTTTCAGGGTTTAGGGTAGTGCAGTGGTGTTCAGGCTTGTAGGGGGCCGTGCAGGGGGTGGTGTTTCAGGGTTTAGGGCAGAGTAGTGGTATTCGGGCAGTGTAGGGGGTCGTGCTGGGGCTGGTGTTTCAGGGTTTAGGGCAGTGGTGTTTCGGGCAGTGTAGGGGGTCATGCAGGGGGTGGTGTTTCAGCATTTAGGGCAGTGCAGTGGTGTTCGGGCAGTGTAGGGGATCGTACAGGGGGTGGTGTTACAGGGATTATGGCAGTGCAGTGGTGTTCGGGCAGTGTAGGGGGTCGTGCAGGGGGTGGTGTTTCAGTGTTTAGGGCAGAGCTGTGGTATTCGAGCAGTGTAGGGGGTCGTGCTGTGGCTGGTTTTTCAGGGTTTAGGGCACTGGTGTTCAGGCAGTGTACGGGGTAGTGCAGGGGGTGGTGTTTCAGTGTTTAGGGCAGTGCAGTGGTGTTCGGGCTTTGTAGAGGGTCATACTGGGGCTGGTGTTTCAGGGTTTTGAGCAGTGGTGTTCGGGCAGAGAAGCGGCCTTGCTGGGGGTGGTGTTTCAGGGTTTAGGGCTGTGCTGTTGTGTTCGGGCAGCATAGTGGGTCGTGCGGGGGGTGTTTTAGTGTTTAGGGCAGTGCAGTGGTGTCCAGGCAGAGTAGGGGGTCATGCTGGGGGAGGTGTTATAGGGTTTACTGCAGTGTAGTGGTGTTCGGGCAGTGTAAGGGGTCGTGCTGGGGTTGTGGTTCAAGGTTTGGGGCAGTGAAGTGGTGGTCAGGAAGTGTAGGGGGTCATGCAGTGGGTGGTGTTTCAGGGTTTAGGGCAGTGCAGTGGTGTTCGGGCAGTGTAGGGGGTCGTGCAGGGGGAGGTGTTTCAGGGTATAGGGCAGTGCAGTGGTGTTCGGGCAGTGTAGGGGATCGTATAGGGGTGGTGTTATAGGGTTTAGGGCAGTGCAGTGGTGTTCGGGCAGAGTAGGGGGTCGTGCAGGGGGTGGTGTTTCAGGGTTTAGGGCAGTGCAGGGGTGTTCAGCCAGTGTAGGGGGTCATGCAGGGGGTTGTGTGTCAAGGTTTAGGGCAGTGCAGTGGTGTTCGGGGAGTGTAGGGGGTCGTGCAGGGGCTGGTGTTTCAGGGTTTAGGAAATTGCAGTGGTGTTCGGGCAGTGTAGGAGGTCATACTGGGGCTGGTGTTTCAGGGTTTAGGGCAGGGTAGTGGTGTTCGTGCAGTGTTTGGGGTCTTGCTGTGGGTGATTTTTCAGGGTTTAGGGCTGTGGTGTTCAGGCAGTGTAGGGGGTCTTGCTGGGGGTGGTGACTCAGAGTTTAGAGCAGTGCAGTGGTTTTCGGGAAGTGTAGAGGTCTAGTTTGGGGTGGTGTTTCTGTGTTAAGGGAAGTGGTGTTCGGGCTGTGTAGGGGGTCTTGCTGAGGGTAGTGTTTCAGTGTTTAGGGCAGTGCAGTGGTGTTCGGGAAGTGTAGGGGGTCTTGCTGGTGGTTGTGTTTCAGGATTTAGGGCAGGGCAGTGGTTTTCGGGCAGTGTAGGTGGTCGTGCAGGGGGGTGGTGTTTCAGGGTTTTGGACAGTGCTGTGGTGTTCGGGCATTTTAGGGAGTCGTGCTGGGGCTGGTGTTTCAGGGTTTAGGGCAGTGCAGTGGTTTTCGGGCAGTGAAGGGGGTTGTGCTGGGGCTGGTGTTTCAGGGTTTAGGGCAGAGCCATGGTGTTCGGGCAGTGTAGGGGGTCATGCTGGGGCTGGTGTTTCAGGGTTTAGGACAGAACAGTGGTGTTTGGGCAGTGCAGGGAGTCGTGCAGGTGCTGGTGTTGCAGGGTTTAGGGCAGAGCAGTGGTGTTTGGGCAGTGTAGGAGGTCGTGCAGTGGGTTGGTGTTTCAGGGTTTAGGGCAGTGCAATGGTGTTCAGGCAGTGTATGGGGTAGTGCTGGGGGTGGTGTTTCATAGTTTAGGGTAGTGCAGGGGTTTTCGGGCAGTGTAGCGGGTGGTGCGGGGGGTGGTGTTTCACAGTTTAGGGCAGTGCAGTGATGTTCGAGCAGTGTAGGGGGTCATGCGAGGGGGGTGTTTCAGGGTTTAGGACAGTGCAGTGGTGTTTGGGTAGTGTAGGGGGTCGTGCAGGGGGTGTTGTTTCAGGGTTTAGGGCAGTGCAGTGGTGTGTGAGCAGTGTAGGGGGTTATGCAGGGGGTGGTGTTTCAGGGTTTAGGGCAGTGCAGTGGTGTTCTGGCAGTGTAATGGGTCGTGCAGTGGGTGGTGTTTCAGGGTTTAGGGCAGAGCAGTGGTGTTCAGGCAGTGTAGGGGGTTGTGCATGGGCTGGTGTTACAGGGTTTAGGGCAGTGCAGTGGTGTTCGGGCAGTGTAGGGGGTCATGCTGGGGCTGGTGTTCAGGTTTTAGAGCAGAGCATTGCTGTTCGGGCAGTGTAGGGGGTCGTGCTGGGGCTGGTGTTTCAGGGATTAGGGCAGACCAGTAGTGTTCTGGCAGTGTAGGGGGTCATGCAGGGGGTGGTGTTTCAGGGTTAAGGGCAGTGCAGTGATGTACGGGCAGTGTTGGGGGTCTTGCTGCGGGTGGTGTTTCAGGGCTTAGGGCAGTGGTGTTCGGGCAGTGTTTGGGGTTGTGCAGGGGGTGGAGTTTCAGGGTTTAGGGCAGTGCAGTGGTGTTCGGTCAGTGTAGAGGGTCGTGCAGGGGGTGGAGTTTCAGGGTTTAGGCCAGTGCAGTGGTGTTCGGGCAGTGTAGGGGGTCATGCAGGGGCTGGTGTTTCAGGGTTTAGGGCAGTGCAGTGGTGTTCGGGCAGTGTTGGGGATCTTGCTGGGGGTGGTGTTTCAGGGTTTAGGGCAGTGGTGTTTGGGCAGTGTAGGGGGTCTTGCTGGGGGTGGTGATTCAGGGTTTAGGGCAGTGCAGTTGTGTTCAGGAAGTGTAGAGGGTCTTGCTGGGGGTGGTGTTTATGGGTTTAGGACAGTGAAGTGGTGTTCGGGAAGTGTAGGGGGTCTTGCTGGGGGTGGTGTTTCAGGGTTTAGGGCAGTGAAGTGGTGTTCGGGAAGTGTAGGGGGTCTTGCTGGGGGTTGCGTTTCAGGGTTTAGGGCAGGGCAGTGGTTTTCGGGCAGTGTAGGGGGTCGTGCAGGGGGGTGGTGTTTCAGGGTTTAGGGCAGTGCAGTGGTGTTCGGGCATTGTAGGGAGTCGTACTTGGGGTGGTGTATCAGGTTTAAGGGCAGTGCAGTCATGTTCGGGCAGTGTCGGGGGTAGTGCGGGGGGTGTTGTTTCAGTGTTTAGGGCAGTGCAGTGGTGTTCGAGAAGTGTAGGGGGTAGTGCTGGGGGTGGTGTTTCAGGGTTTATCGCAGTGCAGTGGTGTTCGGGCAGTGAAGGGGGTGCGCGGGGGTGGTGTTTCAGGGTTTAGGGCAGTGCAGTGGTGTTCCGGCAGTGTAGGGGGTCATGCGTGGGGTGGTGTTTCAGGGTTTAGGGCAGTGCAGTGGTGTTTGGGCAGTGGAGGGGGTCGTGCAGGGGGTGGTGTTTCAGGGTTTAGGGCAGTGCAGTGGTGTTTGGGCAGTGTAGGGGTCATGCAGGGGGTGGTGTTTCAGGGTTTAGGGCAGTGCAGTGGTGTTAGGGCAGTGTAAGGGGTTGTGCAGGGGTGGTGTTTCAGTGTTTAGGGCAGTGCAGTTGTGTTCGGGCAGTGTAGAGGTTTGTGCTGGGGCTGGTGTTTCAGCGTTTAGGGCAGTGCAGTTGTGTTCGGGCACTGTGGGGGGTCGAGCAGAGGGTGGTGTTTCAGTGTTAAGGGCAGAGCAGTGGTATTCGAGCAGTGTAGGGGGTCGTGCTGGGGCTGGTGTTTCAGGGTTTAGGGCAGTGGTGTTCGGGCAGTGTAGGGGGTCATGCAGGGGTCGGTGTTTCAGGGTTTAGGGCAGTGCAGTGATGTTCGGGCAGTGTTGGGGGTCTTGCTATGGGTGGTGTTTCAAGGCTTAGGGCAGTGGTGTTCGGGCAGTGTTGGGGGTCATGCAGGGGATGGAGTTTCAGGGCTTAGGGCTGTGCAGTGATGTTCGGACAGTGTTGCGGGTCTTGCTGGGGGTGGTGATTCAGGGTTTATCGCAGTTTATTGGTGTTCAGGAAGTGTAGAGGATCTTGCTGGGGGTGGTGTTTATGGGCTAAGGGCAGAGGTGTTTGGGCAGTGTAGGGTGTCTTGCTGAGGGTGGTGTTTCAGGGTTTAGGGCAGTGCAGTGGTGTTCAGGAAGTGTAGGGGATCTTGCTGGGGGTTGCGTTTCAAGGTTTAGGGCAGGGCAGTGGTTTTCGGGCAGTGTAGGGGGTCATGCAGGGGGGTGGTGTTTCAGGGTTTAGGGCAGTGCAGTGGTGTTCAGACAGTGTAGGGGGTCATGTGGGGGGTGGTTTTTCAGGGTTTAGGGCAGTGCAGTGGTGTTCGGGCTGTGTAGAGGGTCATGCTGGGGCAGGTGTTTCAGGGTTTAGGGTAGTGCAGTGGTGTTCAGGCTTGTAGGGGGTGGTGTTTCAGGGTTTAGGGCAGAGTAGTGGTATTCGGGCAGTGTAGGGGGTCGTGCTGGGGCTGGTGTTTCAGGGTTTAGGGCAGTGGTGTTCGGGCAGTGTAGGGGGTCGTGCAGGGGGTGGTGTTTTAGGGTTTAGGGCAGTGCAGTGGTGTTCTGGCAGTGTAGGGTTTCGTGCAGGGTGTGATGTTTAAGGGTTTAGGGAAGTGCAGTGTTGTTCCGGCAGTGTAGGGGGTCAAGCGGGTTGGTTTTTCAATGTTTAGGGCAGTGCAGTGTTGTTCGGGCAGTGTAGGGTTCATGCGGGGCGGTGGTGTTTCAGGGTTTAGGGTAGTGCAGTGGTGTTCGGGCAGTGTAGGGGGTTGTGCTGGGGGGTGGTGTTTCACGGTTCATGGCAGTGCAGTGGTGTTCAGGCAGTGTAGGGGGTCATGCAGGGGGGTGGTGTTTCAGGCTTTAGAGCAGTGCAGTGGTGTTCGGGCAATGTAGGGGGTCATGCAGGGGATGGTGTTTCAGTGTTTAGGGCAGTGCAGTGGTGTTCGGGCTTTGTAGAGGGTCATGCTGGGGCTGGTGTTTCAGGGTTTAGGGCAGTGCAGTGGTGTTCGGGCAGTGTAGGGGGTCATTCTGGGGCTGGTGTTTCAGGGATTAGGGCAGACCAGTAGTGTTCTGGCAGTGTAGGGGGTCATGCAGGGGGTGGTTTTTCAGGGTTTAGGGCAGTGCAGTGATGTTCGGGCAGTGTTGGGGGTCTTGCTGCGGGTGGTGTTTCAGGGCTTAGGGCAGTGGTGTTCGGGCAGTGTTCGGGGTTGTGCAGGGGGTAGAGTTTCAGGGTTTAGGGCAGTACAGTGGTGTTCGGTCAGTGTAGAGGGTCGTGCAGGGGGTGGAGTTTCAGGGTTTAGGCCAGTGCAGTGGTGTTCGGGCAGTGTAGCGGGTCATGCAGGGGCTGGTGTTTCAGGGTTTGGGGCAGTGCAGTGGTGTTCGGGCAGTGTTGGGGATCTTGCTGGGGGTGGTGTTTCAGGGTTTAGGGCAGTGGTGTTTGGGCACTGTAGGAGGTCTTGCTGAAGGTGGTGATTCAGGGTGTAGGGCAGTGCAGTGGTGTTCAGGAAGTGTAGAGGGTCTTGCTGGGAGTGGTGTTTATGGGTTAAGGGCAGTGGTGTTCGGGCAGTGTAGGGAGTCTTGCTGAGGGTGGTGTTTCAGGGTTTAGGGCAGTGAAGTGGTGTTCGGGAAGTGTAGGGGGTCTTGCTGGGGGTTGCGTTTCAGGGTTTAGGGCAGGGCAAGATTTCCGGACAGTGTAGGGGGCCGTGCAGGGGGGTGGTGTTTCAGGGTTTAGGGCAGTGCAGTGGTGTTCGGGCATTGTAGGGAGTCATGCTTCGGTGGTGTATCAGGTTTAAGGGCAGTGCAGTCGTGTTCGGGCAGTGTAAGGGGTCGTGCGGGGAATGGTGTTTCAGTGTTTAGGGCAGTGCGGTGGTGTTCGGGCAGTGTAGGGGGTAGTGCTGGGGGTGGTGTTTCAGGGTTTATCGCAGTGCAGTGGTGTTCAGGCAGTGTAGGGGGTGGCGCGGGGGTGGTGTTTCAGGGTTTAGCGCAGTGTAGTAGTGTTCGGGCAGTGTAGGGGGTCATGCGTGGGGTGGTGTTTCAGGGTTTAGGGCAGTGCAGTGGTGTTTGGGCAGTGTAGGGGGCCATGCAGGGGGTGGTGTTTCAGGGTTTAGGGCAGTGCACTGGTGTTTGGGCAGTGTAGGGGTCATGCAGGGGGTGGTGTTTCAGGGTTTAGGGCAGTGCAGTGGTGTTTGGGCAGTGTAGGGGGTCATGCAGGGTGGTGTTTTAGGATTTAGGACAGAGCAGTGGTGTTCGGGCAGTGTAGGGGGTCGTGCAGGGGCTGGTGCTTCAGGGTTTAGGGCAGTGCAGTGGTGTTCGGGCAGTGTAGGGGGTCTTGCTGGGGGTGGTGATTCAGGGTTTAGGGCAGTGCAGTGGTGTTCGGGCAGTGTAGGGGGTCATGCGTGGGGGGATGTTTCAGGGTTTAGGGCAGTGCAGTGGTGTTCGGGCAGTGTTAGGGGTCTTGCTGCGTGTGGTGTTTCAGGACTTAGGGCAGTGATGTTCGGGCAGTGTAGGTGGTCGTGCAGGGGGTGGTGTTTCAGGGTTTAGGGCAGTGCAGTTTTGTTCGGGCAATGTAGGGGGTTGTGCTGGGGGGTGGTGTTTCACGGTTTATGGCAGTGCAGTGGTGTTCGGGCAGTGTAGGGGGTCGTGCAGGGGGGTGGTGTTTCAGGCTTTAGAGCAGTGCAGTGGTGTTCTGGCAGTGTAGGGGGTTGTGCTGGGGCTGGTGTTTAAGGGATTAGGGCAGAACAGTGGTGTTCGGGCAGTGTAGCGGGTCGTGCTGGGGCTGGTGTTTCATGGTTTAGGGCAGAGCAGTGGTATTCGGGCAGTGTACGGGGTCGAGCATGGGGTGGTGTTTCAGGGTTTAGGGCAGTGCAGTGGTGTTCAGGCAGTGTTGGGGGTCTTGCTGCGGGTGGTGTTTCAGGTCATAGGGCAGTGGTGTTCGGGTAATGTAGGGGGTCATGCGGGGGTGGTTTTTCAGGGTTTAGGGCAGTGCAGTGGAGTTTGGGCAGTGTAGGTGGTCATGCAGGGGGTGGTATTTCAGGGTTTAGGGCAGTGCTGTGGTGTCCAGGCAGTGTAGGGGTTTGTGATGGGGCACAGTGTTTCACAGTTTTTTGGCAGTGCAGTGGTGTTTGGGCAGTGTAGGGGTTTGGGCAGGGGGGTGGTGTTTCAGGGTTAAGGGCAGTGCAGTGGTGTTCGGGCATTGTTGGGGATCGTGCAAGGGATGGTGTTTCAGTGTTTAGGGCAGTGCAGTGGTGCTCGGGCTGTGTAGAGGGTCATGCTGGGGCTGGTGTTTCAGGGTTTAGGGCAGTGCAATGGTGTTCAGGCAGTGTATGGGGTAGTGCTGGGGGTGGTGTTTCATAGTTTAGGGTAGAGCAGTGGTTTTCGGGCAGTGTAGCGGGTGGTGCGGGGGGTCGTGTTTCACAGTTTAGGGCAGTGCAGTGATGTTCGAGCAGTGTAGGGGGTCGTGCGAGGGGGGTGTTTCAGTGTTTAGGACAGTGCAGTGGTGTTTGGGTAGTATAGGGGGTCGTGCAGGGGGTGTTGTTTCAGGGTTTAGGGCAGTGCAGTGGTGTTTGAGCAGTGTAGGGGGTCATGCAGGGGGTGGTGTTTCAGGGTTTAGGGCAGTGCAGTGGTATTCTGGCAGTGTAATGGGTCGTGCAGTGGGTGGTGTTTCAGGGTTTAGGGCAGAGCAGTGGTGTTCAGGCAGTGTAGGGGGTTGTGCATGGGCTGGTGTTTCAGGGTTTAGGGCAGTGCAGTGGTGTTCGGGCAGTGTAGGGGGTCATGCTGGGGCTGGTGTTTCAGGGTTTAGGGCAGTGCAGTGGTGTTCGGGCAGTGTAGGGGGTCATGCTGGGGCTGGTGTTCAGGTTTTAGAGCAGAGCATTGCTGTTCGGGCAGTGTAGGGGGTCATGCAGGGATTGGTGTTTCAGGGTTAAGGGCAGTGCAGTGATGTTCGGGCAGTGTTGGGGGTCTTGCTGCGGGTGGTGTTTCAGGGCTTAGGGCAGTGGTGTTCGGGCAGTGTTTGGGGTTGTGCAGGGGGTGGAGTTTCAGGGTTTAGGGCAGTGCAGTGGTGTTCTGTCAGTGTAGAGGGTCGTGCAGGGGGTGGAGTTACAGGGTTTAGGCCAGTGCAGTGGTGTTCGGGTAGTGTAGGGGGTCATGCAGGGGCTGGTGTTTCAGGGTTTAGGGCAGTGCAGTGGTGTTTGGGCAGTGTAGGGGGTCATGCAGGGGGTGGTATTTCAGGGTTTAGGGCAGTGCTGTGGTGTTCTGGCAGTGTAGGGGGTTGTGATGGGGCACAGTGTTTCACAGTTTTTTGGCAGTGCAGTGGTGTTTGGGCAGTGTAGGGGTTTGGGCAGGGGGGTGGTGTTTCAGGGTTTAGGGCAGTGCAGTGGTGTTCGGGCATTGTTGGGGATCGTGCAAGGGATGGTGTTTCAGTGTTTAGGGCAGTGCAGTGGTGCTCGGGCTGTGTAGAGGGTCATGCTGGGGCTGGTGTTTCAGGGTTTAGGGCAGTGCAATGGTGTTCAGGCAGTGTATGGGGTAGTGCTGGGGGTGGTGTTTCATAGTTTAGGGCAGAGCAGTGGTTTTCGGGCAGTGTAGCGGGTGGTGCGGGGGGTCGTGTTTCACAGTTTAGGGCAGTGCAGTGATGTTCGAGCAGTGTAGGGGGTCGTGCGAGGGGGGTGTTTCAGTGTTTAGGACAGTGCAGTGGTGTTTGGGTAGTATAGGGGGTCGTGCAGGGGGTGTTGTTTCAGGGTTTAGGGCAGTGCAGTGGTGTTTGAGCAGTGTAGGGGGTCATGCAGGGGGTGGTGTTTCAGGGTTTAGGGCAGTGCAGTGGTGTTCTGGCAGTGTAATGGGTCATGCAGTGGGTGGTGTTTTAGGGTTTAGGGCAGAGCAGTGGTGTTCAGGCAGTGTAGGGGGTTGTGCATGGGCTGGTGTTTCAGGGTTTAGGGCAGTGCAGTGGTGTTCGGGCAGTGTAGGGGGTCATGCTGGGGCTGGTGTTTAGGTTTTAGGGCAGAGCAGTGCTGTTCGGGCAGAGTATGGGGGTCGTGCTGGGGCTGGTGTTTCAGGGATTAGGGCAGACCAGTAGTGTTCTGGCAGTGTAGGGGGTCATGCAGGGGGTGGTGTTTCAGGGTTAATGGCAGTGCAGTGATGTTCGGGCAGTGTTGGGGGTCTTGCTGTGGGTGGTGTTTCAGGGCTTAGGGCAGTGGTGTTCGGGCAGTGTTTGGGGTTGTGCAGGGGGTGGAGTTTCAGGGTTTAGGGCAGTGCAGTGGTGTTCTGTCGGTGTAGAGGGTCGTGCAGGGGGTGGAGTTTCAGGGTTTAGGCCAGTGCAGTGGTGTTCGGGCAGTGTAGGGGGTCATGCAGGGGCTGGTGTTTCAGGGTTTAGGGCAGTGCAGTGGTGTTCGGGCAGTGTTGGGGATCTTGCTGGGGGTGGTGTTTCAGGGTTTAGGGCAGTGGTGTTTGGGCAGTGTAGGGGGTCTTGCTGGGGGTGGTGATTCAGGGTTTAGGGCAGTGCAGTTGTGTTCAGGAAGTGTAGAGGGTCTTGCTGGGGGTGGTGTTTATGGGTTTAGGGCAGTGAAGTGGTGTTCGGGAAGTGTAGGGGGTCTTGCTGGGGGTGGTGTTTCAGGGTTTAGGGCAGTGAAGTGGAGTTCGGGAAGTGTAGGGGGTCTTGCTGGGGGTTGCGTTTCAGGGTTTAAGGCAGGGCAGTGGTTTTCGGGCAGTGTAGCGGGTTGTGCAGGGGGGTGGTGTTTCAGGGTTTAGGGCAGTGCAGTGGTGTTCGGGCATTGTAGGGAGTCGTACTTGGGGTGGTGTATCAGGTTTAAGGGCAGTGCAGTCATGTTCGGGCAGTGTTGGGGGTCGTGCGGGGGGTGTTGTTTCAGTGTTTAGGGCAGTGCAGTGGTGTTCGAGAAGTGTAGGGGGTAGTGCTGGGGGTGGTGTTTCAGGGTTTATCGCAGTGCAGTGGTGTTCAGGCAGTGTAGGGGGTGCGCGGGGGTGGTGTTTCAGGGTTTAGGGCAGTGCAGTGGTGTTCCGGCAGTGTAGGAGGTCATGCGTGGGGTGGTGTTTCAGGGTTTAGGGCAGTGCAGTGGTGTTTGGGCAGTGAAGGGGGTCGTGCAGGGGGTGGTGTTTCAGGGTTTAGGGCAGTGCAGTGGTGTTTGGGCAGTGTAGGAGTCATGCAGGGGGTGGTGTTTCAGGGTATAGGGCAGTGCAGTGGTGTTCGGGCAGTGTAGGGGGTTGTGCAGGGGTGGTGTTTCATGGTTTAGGGCAGTGCAGTTGTGTTCGGGCAGTGTAGAGGTTTGTGCTGGGGCTGGTGTTTCAGCGTTTAGGGCAGTGCAGTGGTGTTCGGGCAGTGTGGGGGGTCGAGCAGAAGGTGGTGTTTCAGTGTTAAGGGCAGAGCAGTGGTATTCGAGCAGTGTAGGGGGTCGTACTGGGGCTGGTGTTTCAGGGTTTAGGGCAGTACAGTGGTGTTTGGGCAGTGTAGGGGGTTGTGCAGGGGGTGGTGCCTCAGGGTTTAGGGCAGTGCAGTGGTGTTCGGGCAATGTTAGGGGTCTTGCTGCGTGTGGTTTTCAGGACTTAGGGCAGTGATGTTCGGGCAGTGTAGGTGGTCGTGCAGGGGGTGGTGTTTCAGGGTTTAGGGCAGTGCAGTTTTGTTCGGGCAGTGTAGGGGGTTGTGCTGGGGGGTGGTGTTTCACGGTTTATGGCAGTGCAGTGGTGTTCGGGCAGTGTAGGGGGTCGTGCAGGGGGGTGGTGTTTCAGGCTTTAGAGCAGTGCAGTGGTGTTCTGGCAGTGTAGGGGGTTCTGCTGGGGCTGGTGTTTAAGGGATTAGGGCAGAACAATGGTGTTCGGGCAGTGTAGGGGGTCGTGCTGGGGCTGGTGTTTCATGGTTTAGAGCAGAGCAGTGGTATTCGGGCAGTGTACGGGGTCGAGCATGGGGTGGTGTTTCAGGGTTTAGGGCAGTGCAGTGGTGTTCAGGCAGTGTTGGGGGTCTTGCTGCGGGTGGTGGTTCAGGTCATAGGGCAGTGGTGTTCGGGTAATGTAGGGGGTCATGCGGGGGTGGTTTTTCAGGGTTTAGGGCAGTGCAGTGTTGTTTGGGCAGTGTAGGGGGTCATGCATGGGGTGGTATTTCAGGGTTTAGGGCAGTGCTGTGGTGTTCAGGCAGTGTAGGGGGTTGTGATGGGGCACAGTGTTTCACAGTTTTTTGGCAGTGCAGTGGTGTTTGGGCAGTGTAGGGGTTTGGGCAGGGGAGTGGTGTTTCAGGGTTTAGGGCAGTGCAGTGGTGTTCGGGCATTGTTGGGGATCGTGCAAGGGATGGTGTTTCAGTGTTTCAGGCAGTGCAGTGGTGCTCGGGCTGTGTAGAGGGTCATGCTGGGGCTGGTGTTTCAGGGTTTATTGCAGTGCAATGGTGTTCAGGCAGTGTATGGGGTAGTGCTGGGGGTGGTGTTTCATAGTTTAGGGCAGTGCAGTGGTTTTCGGGCAGTGTAGCGGGTGGTGCGGGGGGTCGTGTTTCACAGTTTAGGGCAGTGCAGTGATGTTCGAGCAGTGTAGGGGGTCGTGCGAGGGGGGTGTTTCAGTGTTTAGGACAGTGCAGTGGTGTTTGGGTAGTATAGGGGGTCGTGCAGGGGGTGTTGTTTCAGGGTTTAGGGCAGTGCAGTGGTGTTTGAGCAGTGTAGGGGGTCATGCAGGGGGTGGTGTTTCAAGGTTTAGGGCAGTGCAGTGGTGTTCTGGCAGTGTAATGGGTCGTGCAGTGGGTGGTGTTTCAGGGTTTAGGGCAGAGCAGTGGTGTTCAGGCAGTGTAGGGGGTTGTGCATGGGCTGGTGTTTCAGGGTTTAGGGCAGTGCAGTGGTGTTCAGGCAGTGTAGGGGGTCATGCTGGGGCTGGTGTTCAGGTTTTAGGGCAGAGCATTGCTGTTCGGGCAGTGTAGGGGGTCGTGCTGGGGCTGGTGTTTCAGGGATTAGGGCAGACCAGTAGTGTTCTGGCAGTGTAGGGGGTCATGCAGGGGGTGGTGTTTCAGGGTTAAGGGCAGTGCAGTGATGTTCGGGCAGTGTTGGGGGTCATGCAGGGGCTGGTGTTTCAGGGTTTAGGGCAGTGCAGTGGTGTTCGGGCAGTGTTGGGGATCTTGCTGGGGGTGGTGTTTCAGGGTTTAGGGCAGTGGTATTTGGGCAGTGTAGGGGGTCTTGCTGCAGGTGGTGTTTCAGGGCTGAGGGCAGTGGTGTTCGGGCAGTGTTTGGGGTTGTGCAGGGGGTGGAGTTTCAGGGTTTAGGGCAGTGCAGTGGTGTTCTGTCAGTGTAGAGGGTCGTGCAGGGGGTGGAGTTTCAGGGTTTAGGCCAGTGCAGTGGTGTTCGGCAGTGTAGGGGGTCATGCAGGGGCTGGTGTTTCAGGGTTTAGGGCAGTGCAGTGGTGTTCGGGCAGTGTTGGGGATCTTGCTGGGGGTTGCGTTTCAGGGTTTAGGGCAGGGCAGTGGTTTTCGGGCAGTGTAGGGGGTTGTGCAGGGGGGTGGTGTTTCAGGGTTTAGGGCAGTGCAGTGGTGTTCGGGCATTGTAGGGAGTCGTACTTGGGGTGGTGTATCAGGTTTAAGGGCAGTGCAGTCATGTTCGGGCAGTGTCGGGGGTCGTGCGGGGGGTGTTGTTTCAGTGTTTAGGGCAGTGCAGTGGTGTTCGAAAAGTGTAGGGGGTAGTGCTGGGGGTGGTGTTTCAGGGTTTATCAAAGTGCAGTGGTGTTCGGGCAGTGTAGGGGGTGCGCGGGGGTGATGTTTCAGGGTTTAGGGCAGTGCAGTGGTGTTCCGGCAGTGTAGGGGGTCATGCGTGGGGTGGTGTTTCAGGGTTTAGGGCAGTGCAGTGGTGTTTGGGCAGTGAAGGGGGTCGTGCAGGGGGTGGTGTTTCAGGGTTTAGGGCAGTGCAGTGGTGTTTGGGCAGTGTAGGAGTCATGCAGGGGGTGCTGTTTCAGGGTTTAGGGCAGTGCAGTGGTGTTCGGGCAGTGTAGGGGGTTGTGCAGGGGTGGTGTTTCAGGGTTTAGGGCAGTGCAGTTGTGTTCGGGCAGTGTAGAGGTTTGTGCTGGGGCTGGTGTTTCAGCGTTTAGGGCAGTGCAGTGGTGTTCGGGCAGTGTGGGGGGTCGAGCAGAGGGTGGTGTTTCAGTGTTAAGGGCAGAGCAGTGGTATTCGAGCAGTGTAGGGGGTCGTACTGAGGCTGGTGTTTCAGGGTTTAGGGCAGTGGTGTTCGGGCAGTGTAGGGGGTCATGCAGGGGTCGGTGTTTCAGGGCTTAGGGCAGTGGTGTTCGGGCAGTATTGGGGGTCATGCAGGGGGTGGAGTTTCAGGGCTTAGGGCAGTGCAGTGATGTTCGGACAGTGTTGCGGGTCTTGCTGGGGGTGGTGATTCAGGGTTTATCGCAGTTTATTGGTGTTCAGGAAGTGTAGAGGATCTTGCTGGGGGTGGTGTTTATGGGCTAAGGGCAGAGGTGTTTGGGCAGTGTAGGGTGTCTTGCTGAGGGTGGTGTTTCAGGGTTTAGGGCAGTGCAGTGGTGTTCAGGAAGTGTAGGGGATCTTGCTGGGGGTTGCGTTTCAAGGTTTAGGGCAGGGCAGTGGTTTTCGGGCAGTGTAGGGGGTCATGCAGGGGGGTGGTGTTTCAGGGTTTAGGGCAGTGCAGTGGTGTTCAGACAGTGTAGGGGGGTCATGTGGGGGGTGGTGTTTCAGGGTTTAGGGCAGTGCAGTGGTGTTCGGGCAGTGTAGGGGGTCATGCGTGGGTTGGTGTTTCAGGGTTTAGGGCAGTGCAGTGGTGTTCGGGCTGTGTAGAGGGTCATGCTGGGGCAGGTGTTTCAGGGTTTAGGGTAGAGCAGTGGTGTTCAGGCTTGTAGGGGGCCGTGCAGGGGGTGGTGTTTCAGGCTTTAGGGCAGAGTAGTGGTATTCGGGCAGTGTAGGGGGTCGTGCTGGGGCTGGTGTTTCAGGGTTTAGGGCAGTGGTGTTCGGGCAGTGTAGGGGGTCGTGCAGGGGGTGGTGTTTTAGGGTTTAGGGCAGTGCAGTGGTGTTCTGGCAGTGTAGGGTTTCATGCAGGGTGTGGTGTTTAAGGGTTTAGGGAAGTGCAGTGTTGTTCTGGCCGTGTAGGGGGTCAAGCGGGTGTGGTTTTTCAATGTTTAGGGCAGTGCAGTGTTGTTCGAGCAGTGTAGGGTTCATGCGGGGGGTGGTGTTTCAGGGTTTAGGGTAGTGCAGTGGTGTTCGGGCAGTGTAGGGGGTTGTGCTGGGGGGTGGTGTTTCACGGTTTATGGCAGTGCAGTGGTGTTCGGGCAGTGTTGGGGATCTTGCTGGGGGTTGCGTTTCAGGGTTTAGGGCAGGGCAGTGGTTTTCGGGCAGTGTAGGGGGTTGTGCAGGGGGGTGGTGTTTCAGGGTTTAGGGCAGTGCAGTGGTGTTCGGGCATTGTAGGGAGTCGTACTTGGGGTGGTGTATCAGGTTTAAGGGCAGTGCAGTCATGTTCGGGCAGTGTCGGGGGTCGTGCGGGGGGTGTTGTTTCAGTGTTTAGGGCAGTGCAGTGGTGTTCGAAAAGTGTAGGGGGTAGTGCTGGGGGTGGTGTTTCAGGGTTTATCAAAGTGCAGTGGTGTTCGGGCAGTGTAGGGGGTGCGCGGGGGTGATGTTTCAGGGTTTAGGGCAGTGCAGTGGTGTTCCGGCAGTGTAGGGGGTCATGCGTGGGGTGGTGTTTCAGGGTTTAGGGCAGTGCAGTGGTGTTTGGGCAGTGAAGGGGGTCGTGCAGGGGGTGGTGTTTCAGGGTTTAGGGCAGTGCAGTGGTGTTTGGGCAGTGTAGGAGTCATGCAGGGGGTGCTGTTTCAGGGTTTAGGGCAGTGCAGTGGTGTTCGGGCAGTGTAGGGGGTTGTGCAGGGGTGGTGTTTCAGGGTTTAGGGCAGTGCAGTTGTGTTCGGGCAGTGTAGAGGTTTGTGCTGGGGCTGGTGTTTCAGCGTTTAGGGCAGTGCAGTGGTGTTCGGGCAGTGTGGGGGGTCGAGCAGAGGGTGGTGTTTCAGTGTTAAGGGCAGAGCAGTGGTATTCGAGCAGTGTAGGGGGTCGTACTGAGGCTGGTGTTTCAGGGTTTAGGGCAGTGGTGTTCGGGCAGTGTAGGGGGTCATGCAGGGGTCGGTGTTTCAGGGCTTAGGGCAGTGGTGTTCGGGCAGTATTGGGGGTCATGCAGGGGGTGGAGTTTCAGGGCTTAGGGCAGTGCAGTGATGTTCGGACAGTGTTGCGGGTCTTGCTGGGGGTGGTGATTCAGGGTTTATCGCAGTTTATTGGTGTTCAGGAAGTGTAGAGGATCTTGCTGGGGGTGGTGTTTATGGGCTAAGGGCAGAGGTGTTTGGGCAGTGTAGGGTGTCTTGCTGAGGGTGGTGTTTCAGGGTTTAGGGCAGTGCAGTGGTGTTCAGGAAGTGTAGGGGATCTTGCTGGGGGTTGCGTTTCAAGGTTTAGGGCAGGGCAGTGGTTTTCGGGCAGTGTAGGGGGTCATGCAGGGGGGTGGTGTTTCAGGGTTTAGGGCAGTGCAGTGGTGTTCAGACAGTGTAGGGGGGTCATGTGGGGGGTGGTGTTTCAGGGTTTAGGGCAGTGCAGTGGTGTTCGGGCAGTGTAGGGGGTCATGCGTGGGTTGGTGTTTCAGGGTTTAGGGCAGTGCAGTGGTGTTCGGGCTGTGTAGAGGGTCATGCTGGGGCAGGTGTTTCAGGGTTTAGGGTAGAGCAGTGGTGTTCAGGCTTGTAGGGGGCCGTGCAGGGGGTGGTGTTTCAGGCTTTAGGGCAGAGTAGTGGTATTCGGGCAGTGTAGGGGGTCGTGCTGGGGCTGGTGTTTCAGGGTTTAGGGCAGTGGTGTTCGGGCAGTGTAGGGGGTCGTGCAGGGGGTGGTGTTTTAGGGTTTAGGGCAGTGCAGTGGTGTTCTGGCAGTGTAGGGTTTCATGCAGGGTGTGGTGTTTAAGGGTTTAGGGAAGTGCAGTGTTGTTCTGGCCGTGTAGGGGGTCAAGCGGGTGTGGTTTTTCAATGTTTAGGGCAGTGCAGTGTTGTTCGAGCAGTGTAGGGTTCATGCGGGGGGTGGTGTTTCAGGGTTTAGGGTAGTGCAGTGGTGTTCGGGCAGTGTAGGGGGTTGTGCTGGGGGGTGGTGTTTCACGGTTTATGGCAGTGCAGTGGTGTTCAGGCAGTGTAGGGGGTCATGCAGGGGGGTGGTGTTTCAGGCTTTAGAGCAGTGCAGTGGTGTTCGGGCAATGTAGGGGGTCATGCAGGGGATGGTGTTTCAGTGTTTAGGGCAGTGCAGTGGTGTTCGGGATTTGTAGAAAGTCATGCTGGGGCTGGTGTTTCAGGGTTTAGGGCAGTGCAGTGGTGTTCGGGCAGTGTAGGGGGTCATTCTGGGGCTGGTGTTTCAGGGATTAGGGCAGACCAGTAGTGTTCTGGCAGTGTAGGGGGTCATGCAGGGGGTGGTGTTTCAGGGTTTAGGGCAGTGCAGTGATGTTCGGGCAGTGTTGGGGGTCTTGCTGCGGGTGGTGTTTCAGGGCTTAGGGCAGTGGTGTTCGGGCAGTGTTGGGGGTTGTGCAGGGGGTGGAGTTTCAGGGTTTAGGGCAGTGCAGTGGTGTTCGGTCAGTGTAGAGGGTCGTGCAGGGGGTGGAGTTTCAGGGTTTAGGCCAGTGCAGTGGTGTTCGGGCAGTGTAGCGGGTCATGCAGGGGCTGGTGTTTCAGGGTTTAGGGCAGTGCAGTGGTGTTCGGGCAGTGTTGGGGATCTTGCTGGGGGTGGTGTTTCAGGGTTTAGGGCAGTGGTGTTTGGGCAGTGTAGGAGGTCTTGCTGGGGGTGGTGATTCAGGGTGTAGGGCAGTGCAGTGGTGTTCAGGAAGTGTAGAGGGTCTTGCTGGGAGTGGTGTTTATGGGTTAAGGGCAGTGGTGTTCGGGCAGTGTAGGGAGTCTTGCTGAGGGTGGTGTTTCAGGGTTTAGGGCAGTGAAGTGGTGTTCGGGAAGTGTAGGGGGTCTTGCTGGGGGTTGCGTTTCAGGGTTTAGGGCAGGGCAGTGGTTTTCGGGCAGTGTAGGGGGCCGTGCAGGGGGGTGGTGTTTCAGGGTTTAGGGCAGTGCAGTGGTGTTCGGGCATTGTAGGGAGTAGTGCTTCGGGTGGTGTATCAGGTTTAAGGGCAGTGCAGTCGTGTTCGGGCAGTGTAGGGGGTCGTGCGGGGGGTGGTGTTTCAGTGTTTAGGGCAGTGCAGTGGTGTTCGGGCAGTGTAGGGGGTAGTGCTGGGGGTGGTGTTTCAGGGTTTATCGCAGTGCAGTGGTGTTCAGGCAGTGTAGGGGGTGGCGCGGGGGTGGTGTTTCAGGGTTTAGCGCAGTGCAGTAGTGTTTGGGCAGTGTAGGGGGTCATGCGTGGGGTGGTGTTTCAGGGTTTAGGGCAGTGCAGTGGTGTTTGGGCAGTGTAGGGGGTCGTGCAGGGGGTGGTGTTTCAGGGTTTAGGGCAGTGCAGTGGTATTTGGGCAGTGTAGGGGTCATGCAGGGGGTGGTGTTTCAGGGTTTAGGGCAGTGCAGTGGTGTTCGGGCAGTGTAGGGGGTTGTGCAGGGGTGGTGTTTCAGGGTTTAGGGCAGTGCAGTTGTGTTCGGGCAGTGTAGGGGGTCATGCAGGGTGGTGTTTCAGGATTTAGGACAGAGCAGTGGTGTTCGGGCAGTGTAGGGGGTCGTGCAGGGGCTGGTGCTTCAGGGTTTAGGGCAGTGCACTGGTGTTCGGGCAGTGTAGGGGGTCTTGCTGTGGGTGGTGATTCAGGGTTTAGGGCAGTGCAGTGGTGTTCGGGCAGTGTAGGGGGTCATGCGTGGGGTGGTGTTTCAGGGTTTAGGGCAGTACAGTGGTGTTTGGGCAGTGTAGGGGGTTATGCAGGGGGTGGTGCCTCAGGGTTTAGGGCAGTGCAGTGGTGTTCGGGCAGTGTTAGGGGTCTTGCTGCGTGTGGTGTTTCAGGACTTAGGGCAGTGATGTTCGGGCAGTGTAGGTGGTCGTGCAGGGGGTGGTGTTTCAGGGTTTAGGGCAGTGCAGTTTTGTTCAGGCAGTGTAGGGGGTTGTGCTGGGGGGTGGTGTTTCACGGTTTATGGCAGTGCAGTGGTGTTCGGGCAGTGTAGGGGGTTGTGCAGGGGAGTGGTGTTTCAGGCTTTAGAGCAGTGCAGTGGTGTTCTGGCAGTGTAGGGGGTTGTGCTGGGGCTGGTGTTTAAGGGATTAGGGCAGAACAGTGTGTTCGGGCAGTGTAGGGGGTCGTGCTGGGGCTGGTGTTTCATGGTTTAGGGCAGAGCAGTGGTATTCGGGCAGTGTACGGGGTCGAGCATGGGGTGGTGTTTCAGGGTTTAGGGCAGTGCAGTGGTGTTCAGTCAGTGTTGGGGGTCTTGCTGCGGGTGGTGTTTCAGGTCATAGGGCAGTGGTGTTCGGGTAATGTAGGGGGTCATGCGGGGGTGGTTTTTCAGGGTTTAGGGCAGTGCAGTGGTGTTTGGGCAGTGTAGGGGGTCATGCAGGGGGTGGTATTTCAGGGTTTAGGGCAGTGCTGTGGTGTTCAGGCAGTGTAGGGGGTTGTGATGGGGCACAGTGTTTCACAGTTTTTTGGCAGTGCAGTGGTGTTTGGGCAGTGTAGGGGGTCGGGCAGGGGGGTGGTGTTTCAGGGTTTAGGGCAGTGCAGTGGTGTTCGGGCAGTGTAGGGGGCTGTTTGAGGGGTGGTGTTAAAGGGTTTAGGGCAGATCAGTGGTATTCGGGCAGTGTAGGGGGTCGTGCTGGGGCTGGTGTTTCAGGGTTTAGAGCAGTGGTGTTTGGGCAGTGTAGGGGGTCATGCAGGGTGTGGTGTTTCAGGGTATAGGGCAGTGCAGTGGTGTTCTGGCAGTGTAGGGCGTCGTGCGGGGTGTGGTGTTTCAGGGTTTAGGGAAGTGCAATGTTGTTCTGGCATCGTAGGGGGTCATGCGGGGGTGGTTTTTCAGGGTTTAGGGCAGTGCAGTGTTGTTCAGGCAGTTTAAAGGGTCATGCTGGGGCTGGTGTTTCAGGGTTGAGGGCAGTGCAGTGGTGTTCGGGCAGTGTAGGGTGTTGTGCTGGGGGTGGTGTTTCACGGTTTATGGCAGTGCAGTGGTGTTTGGTCAGTGTAGGGGATCATGCAGGGGTGTGGTGTTTCAGGGTTTAGGGCAGTGCAGTGGTGTTCGGGTATTGTAGGGGTTCATGCAGGGGATGGTATTTCAGTGTTTAGGACAGTGCAGTGGTGTTCGGGCTGTTTAGAGGGTCATGCTGAGGCTGGTGTTTCAGGGTTTAGGGCAGTGCATTGGTGTTCAGGCAGTGTAGGGGGTCATGCTGGGACTGGTGTTTCTGGGTTTAGGGCAGTGCAGTGGTGTTCGGGCAGTGCAGGGGTTAGTGCTGGGGGTGGGGTTTCAGGGTTTAGGGGAGTGCAGGGGTGTTCGGGTAATCTATGGGGTCATGCGGGGGTGGTGTTTCAGGGTTTTGAGCAGTGGTGTTCGGGCAGAGAAGGGGGCCTTGATTGGGGTGGGGTTTCAGGGTTTAGGGCTGTGCTGTGGTGTTCGGGCAGTGTAGAGGGTCGTGCTGGGGCTGGTGTTTCATGGTTTAGGGCAGAGCAGTGGTATTCGGGCAGTGTACGGGGTCGAGGATGGGGTGGTGTTTCAGGGTTTAGGGCAGTGCAGTGGTGTTCAGGCAGTGTAGGGGGTCATGCTGGGACTGGTGTTTCTGGGTTTAGGGCAGTGCAGTGGTGTTCGGGCAGTGCAGGGGTTAGTGCTGGGGGTGGGGTTTCAGGGTTTAGGGGAGTGCAGGGGTGTTCGGGTAATCTATGGGGTCATGCGGGGGTGGTGTTTAATGGTTTAGGGCAGTAGAGAGGTGTCCAGGCAGTGTAGGGGCTCATGCAGGAGATGGTGATTCAGGGTTTAGGGCAGTGCAGTGGTGTTCGGGCAGTGTAGGGGGTCATGCAGGGTGGTGGTTCAGGGTTTAGGGCAGTGCAGTGGTGTTCGGGCATTGTAGGGGGTCGTGCGGGGGTGGTCTTTCAGGGTTCAGGGCAGTACAGTGGTGTTCGGGCAGTGTAGGTGTTCGTGCTGGGACTGGTGTTTCAGGGTTTTGGGCACTGTAGTGGTGTTCGGGCAGTATAGAGGTTCGTGCTGGTGCTGGGGTTTCAGGGTTTAGGGCATTGCAGGGGTGTTCGGGCAGTGTAGGGGGTCGTGCAGGGGGTGGTGTTTCAGTGTTTAGAGCAGAGCGGTGGTGTTCGAGCAGTGTAGGGGGTTGTGCTGGGGCTGGTGTTTCAGGGCAGTGCAGTGGTGTTCGGGCAGTGTAGGTGTTCGTGCTGGGACTGGTGTTGCAGGGTTTAGGGCACTGCAGTGGTGTTCGGGCAGTATAGAGGTTAGTGCTGGTGCTGAGGTTTCAGGGTTTAGGGCAGTGCAGTGGTGTTCGGGCAGTGTAGGGGGTCGTGCAGGGGTTGGTGTTTCAGGGTTTAGGCCAGTGCAGTGGTGTTCTGGCAGTGAGGGGGTCGTGCAGGGTGTGGTGTTTTAGGGTTTAGGGAAGTGCAATGTTGTTCGGGCAGTATAGGGGGTCGTGCAGGGGGTGGTGTTTAAGGGTTTAGGATAGTGCAGTGGTGTTCGGGCAGTGTAGGGGGTCATGCGGGGGTGTTGTTTCAGGGTTTAGGGCAGTGCAGTGGTGTTAGGGCAGTAAAGGGGGTTGTGCTGGGGGGCGGTGTTTCACGGTTTATGGCAGTGCATTTGTGTTCAGGCAATGTATGGGGTCTTGCAGGGGATGGTGTTTCAGTGTTTAGGGCAGTGCAGTGGTGTTTGGGCTGTGTAGAGGTTCATGCTGGGGCTGGTGTATCAGGGTTTAGAGCAGTGCAGTGGTGTTCGGGCAGTGTAGAGGGTCTTGCTGGGGGTGGTGTTTCAGGGTTTAGGGCAGCGGTGCTTGGGCAGAGTAGGGGGACTTGCTGGGGGTGGTGTTTCAGGGTTTAGGGCTGTGCTGTGGTGTCCAGGCACCATAGTGGGTTGTGCAGGGGGTGGTGTTTTAGGGTTTAGGGCAGTGCAGTGGTTTTCGGGCAGAGTAGGGGGTCATGCTGGGGTGGTCTTATAGGGTTTATGGCAGTGCATTGGTGTTCGGGCAGTGTAGGGGGTCATGCTGGGGGGTGGTGGTTCAGGGTTTGAGGCAGTGCAGTGGTGGTCGGGAAGTGTAGGGAGTCATGCGGGCGGTGGTGCTTCAGGGTTTAGGGCACTGCAGTGGTGTTCGGACAGTGTAGGGGTCGTGCAGGTGGAGGTGTTTCAGGGTTTAGGGCAATGCAGTGGTGTTCGGGCAGTGTAGGGGATCGTACAGGGGGTGGTTTTTCAGGGTTTAGGGCAGTGCAGTGATGTTTCGGGCAGTGTAGGGGGTCATGCAGGGGGTGGTGTTTCAGGGTTTAGGGCAGTGCAGTGGTGTTCGGGCAGTGTAGGGGATCGTACAGGGGTGGTGTTTCAGGGTTTAGGGCAGTGCAGTGGTGTTCAGGCAGTGTAGGGGGTCGTGCAGGGGGTGGTGTTACAGGGTTTATGGCAGTGCAGTGGTGTTCGGGCAGTGTAGGGGGTCGTGCAGGGGGTGGTGTTTCAGTGTTTAGGGCAGAGCTGTGGTATTCGAGCAGTGTAGGGGGTCGTGCTGTGACTGGTGTTTCAGGGTTTAGGGCAGTGGTGTTCGGGCAGCGTAGGGGGTAGTGCAGAGGGTGGTGTTTCAGTGTTTAGGATAGTGCAGTGGTGTTCGGGTTGTGTAGAGGGTCATGCTGGGGCTGGTGTTTCAGGGTTTTGAGCAGTGGTGTTCGGGCAGAGAAGGGGGCCTTGCTGGGGGTGGTGTTTCAGGGTTTAGGGCTGTGCTGTGGTGTTCGGGCAGCATAGTGGGTCGTGCAGGGGGGGTGTTTTAGGGTTTAGGGCAGTGCAGTGGTGTCCAGGCAGAGTAGGGGGTCATGCTGGGGGAGGTGTTATAAGGTTTACTGCAGTGCAGATGTGTTCGGGCAGTGTAAGGGGTCGTGCTGGGGGGTGGTGGTTCAAGGTTTGGGGCAGTGAAGTGGTGGTCGGGAAGTGTAGGGGGTCATGCAGTGGGTGGTGTTTCAGGGTTTAGGGCAGTGCAGTGGTGTTCGGGCAGTGTAGGGGGTCGTGCAGGGGGAGGTGTTTCAGGGTTTAGGGCAGTGCAGTGGTGTTCGGGCAGTGTAGGGGATCGTATAGGGGGTGGTGTTATAGGGTTTAGGGCAGTGCAGTGGTGTTCGGGCAGAGTAGGGGGTCGTGCAGAGGGTGGTGTTTCAGGGTTTAGGGCAGTGCAGTGGTGTTCGGCCAGTGTAGGGGGTCATGCAGGGGGTGGTGTTTCAAGGTTTAGGGCAGTGCAGTGGTGTTCGGGGAGTGTAGGAGGTCGTACTGGGGCTGGTGTTTCAGGGTTTAGGGCAGGGTAGTGGTGTTCGTGCAGTGTTTGGGGACTTGCTGTGGGTTGTGTTTCAGGGTTTAGGGCTGTGGTGTTCGGGCAGTGTAGGGGGTCTTGCTGGGGGTGGTGATTCAGGGTTTAGAGCAGTGCAGTGGTTTTCGGGAAGTGTGGAGGTCTAGGTGGGGGTGGTGTTTCTGGGTTAAGGGCAGTGGTGTTTGGGCTGTGTAGGGGGTCTTGCTGCGGATGGTGTTTCAGTGTTTAGGGCAGTGCAGTGGTGTTCGGGAAGTGTAGGGGGTCTTGCTGGGGGTTGTTTTTCAGGATTTAGGGCAGGGCAGTGGTTTTCGGGCAGTGTAGGTGGTCGTGCAGGGGGGTGGTGTTTCAGGGTTTTGGACAGTGCAGTGGTGTTCGGGCATTGTAGGGAGTTGTGCTGGGGCTGGTGTTTCAGGGTTTAGGGCAGTGCAGTGGTTTTCGGGCAGTGCAGGGGGTTGTGCTGGGGCTGGTGTTTCAGGGTTTAGGGCAGAGCCATGGTGTTCGGGCAGTGTAGGGGGTCATGCTGGGGCTGGTGTTTCAGGGTTTAGGGCAGAACAGTGGTGTTTGGGCAGTGCAGGGAGTCGTGCAGGTGCGGGTGTTTCAGGGTTTAGGGCAGAGCAGTGTTGTTTGGGCAGTGTAGGAGGTCATGCAGGGGGTTGGTGTTTCAGGGTTTAGGGCAGTGCAGTGGTGTTCAGGCAGTGCAGGGGGTGGTGCTGGGGGTGGTGTTTCATAGTTTAGGGCAGTGCAGTGGTGTTCGAGCAGTGTAGCGGGTGGTGCTGGGGCTGGTGTTTCACAGTTTAGGGCAGTGCAGTGATGTTCGAGTAGTGTAGGGGGTCGTGCAGGGGGTGGTGTTTCAGGGTTTAGGGCAGTGCAGTGGTGTTCTGGCAGTGTATTGGGTCGTGCAGTGGGTGGTGTTTCAGGGTTTAGGGCAGAGCAGTGGTGTTCAGGCAGTGTAGGGGGTTGTGCAGGGGCTGCTGTTTCAGGGTTTAGGGCAGTGCAGTGGTGTTCGGGCAGTGTAGGGGGTCATGCTGGGGCTGGTGTTTAGGTTTTAGGGCAGAGCATTGCTGTTCGGGCAGTGTAGGGGGTCATGCTGGGGCTGGTGTTTCAGGGATTAGGGCAGACCAGTAGTGTTCTGGCAGTGTAGGGGGTCATGCAGGGGGTGGTGTTTCAGCGTTTAGGGCAGTGCAATGATGTTCGGGCAGTGTTGGGGTTCTTGCTGCGGGTGGTGTTTCAGGGCTGAGGGCAGTGGTGTTCGGGCAGTGTTGGGGGTTGTGCGGGGGGTGGAGTTTCAGGGTTTAGTGCAGTGCAGTGGTGTTCGGTCAGTGTAGAGGGTCTTGCAGGGGGTGGAGTTTCAGGGTTTAGGCCAGTGCAGTGGTGTTCGGGCAGTGTAGGGGGTCATTGAGGGGCTGGTGTATCAGGGTTTAGGGCAGTGCAGTGGTGTTCGGGCAGTGTTGGGGATTTTGCTGGGGGTGGTGATTCAGGGTTTAGGGCAGTGCAGTGGTGTTCAGGAAGTGTAGAGGGTCTTACTGGGGGTGGTGTTTATGGGTTAAGAGCAGTGCTGTTCGGCAGTGTAGGGGGTCTTGCTGAGGGTGGTGTTTCAGGGTTTAGGGCAGTGCAGTGGTGTTCGGGAAGTGTAGGGGGTCTTGCTGGGGGTTGCGTTTCAGGATTTAGAGCAGGGCAGTGGTTTTCGGGCAGTGTAGGGGGTCGTGCAGGGGGTGGTGTTTCAGGGATTAGGGCAGTGCAGTGGTGTTCGGGCATTGTAGGGAGTCGTGCTTGGGATGATGTATCAGGTTTAAGGGCAGTGAGTCATGTTCGGGCAGTGTAGGGGGTCGTGCGGGTTGTGGTGTTTCAGTGTTTAGGGCAGTGCAGTGGTGTCCAGGCAGAGTAGGGGGTCATGCTGGGGAAGGTGTTATAAGGTTTACTGCAGTGCAGTGGTGTTCGGGCAGTGTAAGGGGTCGTGCTGGGGGTTGGTGGTTCAAGGTTTGGGGCAGTGAAGTGGTGGTCAGGAAGTGTAGGGGGTCATGCAGTGGGTGGTGTTTCAGGGTTTAGGGCAGTGCAGTGGCATTCGGGCAGTGTAGGGGGTCGTGCAGGGGGAGGTGTTTCAGGGATTAGGGCAGACCAGTAGTGTTCTGGCAGTGTAGGGGGTCATGCAGGGGGTGGTGTTTCAGCGTTTAGGGCAGTGCAATGATGTTCGGGCAGTGTTGGGGTTCTTGCTGCGGGTGGTGTTTCAGGGCTGAGGGCAGTGGTGTTCGGGCAGTGTTGGGGGTTGTGCGGGGGGTGGAGTTTCAGGGTTTAGTGCAGTGCAGTGGTGTTCGGTCAGTGTAGAGGGTCTTGCAGGGGGTGGAGTTTCAGGGTTTAGGCCAGTGCAGTGGTGTTCGGGCAGTGTAGGGGGTCATTGAGGGGCTGGTGTATCAGGGTTTAGGGCAGTGCAGTGGTGTTCGGGCAGTGTTGGGGATTTTGCTGGGGGTGGTGATTCAGGGTTTAGGGCAGTGCAGTGGTGTTCAGGAAGTGTAGAGGGTCTTACTGGGGGTGGTGTTTATGGGTTAAGAGCAGTGCTGTTCGGCAGTGTAGGGGGTCTTGCTGAGGGTGGTGTTTCAGGGTTTAGGGCAGTGCAGTGGTGTTCGGGAAGTGTAGGGGGTCTTGCTGGGGGTTGCGTTTCAGGATTTAGAGCAGGGCAGTGGTTTTCGGGCAGTGTAGGGGGTCGTGCAGGGGGTGGTGTTTCAGGGATTAGGGCAGTGCAGTGGTGTTCGGGCATTGTAGGGAGTCGTGCTTGGGATGATGTATCAGGTTTAAGGGCAGTGAGTCATGTTCGGGCAGTGTAGGGGGTCGTGCGGGTTGTGGTGTTTCAGTGTTTAGGGCAGTGCAGTGGTGTCCAGGCAGAGTAGGGGGTCATGCTGGGGAAGGTGTTATAAGGTTTACTGCAGTGCAGTGGTGTTCGGGCAGTGTAAGGGGTCGTGCTGGGGGTTGGTGGTTCAAGGTTTGGGGCAGTGAAGTGGTGGTCAGGAAGTGTAGGGGGTCATGCAGTGGGTGGTGTTTCAGGGTTTAGGGCAGTGCAGTGGCATTCGGGCAGTGTAGGGGGTCGTGCAGGGGGAGGTGTTTCAGGGTTTAGGGCAGTGCAGTGGTGTTCGGGCAGTGTAGGGGATCGTATAGGGGGTGGTGTTATAGGGTTTAGGGCAGTGCAGTGGTGTTCGGGCAGAGTAGGGGGTCGTGCAGAGGGTGGTGTTTCAGGGTTTAGGGCAGTGCAGTGGTGTTCGGCCAGTGTAGGGGGTCATGCAGGGGGTGGTGTTTCAAGGATTAGGGCAGTGCAGTGGTGTTCGGGGAGTGTAGGGGTTCGTGCAGGGGCTGGTGTTTCAGGGTTTAGGAAATTGCAGTGGTGTTCGGGCAGTGTAGGAGGTCGTACTGGGGCTGGTGTTTCAGGGTTTAGGGCAGGGTAGTGGTGTTCGTGCAGTGTTTGGGGACTTGCTGTGGGTGGTGTTTCAGGGTTTAGGGCTGTGGTGTTCGGGCAGTGTAGGGGGTCTTGCTGGGGGTGGTGATTCAGGGTTTAGAGCAGTGCAGTGGTTTTCGGGAAGTGTGGAGGTCTAGGTGGGGGTGGTGTTTCTGGGTTAAGGGCAGTGGTGTTCGGGCTGTGTAGGGGGTCTTGCTGGGGGTTGTTTTTCAGGATTTAGGGCAGGGCAGTGGTTTTCGGGCAGTGTAGGTGGTCGTGCAGGGGGGTGGTGTTTCAGGGTTTTGGACAGTGCAGTGGTGTTCGGGCATTGTAGGGAGTTGTGCTGGGGCTGGTGTTTCAGGGTTTAGGGCAGTGCAGTGGTGTTTGGGCAGTGCAGGGAGTCGTGCAGGTGCTGGTGTTTCAGGGTTTAGGGCAGAGCAGTGGTGTTTGGGCAGTGTAGGAGGTCATGCAGGGGGTTGGTGTTTCAGGGTTTAGGGCAGTGCAGTGGTGTTCAGGCAGTGCAGGGGGTAGTGATGGGGGTGGTGTTTCATAGTTTAGGGCAGTGCAGTGGTGTTTGGGCAGTGTAGCGGGTGGTGCGGGGGGTGGTGTTTCACAGTTTAGGGCAGTGCAGTGATGTTCGAGCAGTGTAGGGGGTCGTGCAGGGGGTGGTGTTTCAGGGTTTAGGGCAGTGCAGTGGTGTTCTGGCAGTGTATTGGGTCGTGCAGTGGGTGGTGTTTCAGGGTTTAGGGCAGAGCAGTGGTGTTCAGGCAGTGTAGGGGGTTGTGCAGGGGCTGCTGTTTCAGGGTTTAGGGCAGTGCAGTGGTGTTCGGGCAGTGTAGGGGGTCATGCTGGGGCTGGTGTTTAGGTTTTAGGGCAGAGCATTGCTGTTCGGGCAGTGTAGGGGGTCGTGCTGGGGCTGGTGTTTCAGGGATTAGGGCAGACCAGTAGTGTTCTGGCAGTGTAGGGGGTCATGCAGGGGGTGGTGTTTCAGGGTTTAGGGCAGTGCAGTGATGTTCGGGCAGTGTTGGGGGTCTTGCTGCGGGTGGTGTTTCAGGGCTGAGGGCAGTGGTGTTCGGGCAGTGTTGGGGGTTGTGCGGGGGGTGGAGTTTCAGGGTTTAGGGCAGTGCAGTGGTGTTCGGTCAGTGTAGAGGGTCTTGCAGGGGGTGGAGTTTCAGGGTTTAGGCCAGTGCAGTGGTGTTCGGGCAGTGTAGGGGGTCATTGAGGGGCTGGTGTATCAGGGTTTAGGGCAGTGCAGTGGTGTTCGGGCAGTGTTGGGGATTTTGCTGGGGGTGGTGATTCAGGGTTTAGGGCAGTGCAGTGGTGTTCAGGAAGTGTAGAGGGTCTTACTGGGGGTGGTGTTTATGGGTTAAGAGCAGTGCTGTTCGGCAGTGTAGGGGGTCTTGCTGAGGGTGGTGTTTCAGGGTTTAGGGCAGTGCAGTGGTGTTCGGGAAGTGTAGGGGGTCTTGCTGGGGGTTGCGTTTCAGGGTTTAGGGCAGGGCAGTGGTTTTCGGGCAGTGTAGAGGGTCGTGCAGGGGGTGGTGTTTCAGGGTTTAGGGCAGTGCAGTGGTGTTCGGGCATTGTAGGGAGTCGTGCTTGGGATGATGTATCAGGTTTAAGGGCAGTGCAGTCGTGTTCGGGCAGTGTAGGGGGTCGTGCGGGTTGTGGTGTTTCAGTGTTTAGGGCAGTGCAGTGGTGTTCGGGCAGTGTAGGGGGTAGTGCTGGGGGTGGTGTTTCAGGGTTTATCGCAGTGCAGTGGTGTTCGGGCAGTGTAGGGGGGGGCGCGGGGGTGGTGTTTCAGGGTTTAGGGCAGTGCAGTGGTGTTCGGGCAGTGTAGTGGGTCGTGCAGTGGGTGGTGTTTCAGGGTTTAGGGCAGGGCAGTGGTGTTCAGGCAGTGTAGGGGGTTGTGCAGGGGCTGCTGTTTCAGGGTTTAGGGCAGTGCAGTGGTGTTCGGGCAGTGTAGGGGGTCATGCTGGGGCTGGTGTTTAGGTTTTAGGGCAGAGCATTGCTGTTCGGGCAGTGTAGGGGGTCGTGCTGGGGCTGGTATTTCAGGGATTAGGGCAGACCAGTAGTGTTCTGGCAGTGTAGGGGGTCATGCAGGGGGTGGTGTTTCAGGGTTTAGGGCAGTGCAGTGATGTTCGGGCAGTGTTGGGGGTCTTGCTGCGGGTGGTGTTTCAGGGCTGAGGGCAGTGGTGTTCGGGCAGTGTTGGGGGTTGTGCGGGGGGTGGAGTTTCAGGGTTTAGGGCAGTGCAGTGGTGTTCGGTCAGTGTAGAGGGTCTTGCAGGGGGTGGAGTTTCAGGGTTTAGGCCAGTGCAGTGGTGTTCGGGCAGTGTAGGGGGTCATTGAGGGGCTGGTGTATCAGGGTTTAGGGCAGTGCAGTGGTGTTCGGGCAGTGTTGGGGATTTTGCTGGGGGTGGTGATTCAGGGTTTAGGGCAGTGCAGTGGTGTTCAGGAAATGTAGAGGGTCTTACTGGGGGTGGTGTTTATGGGTTAAGAGCAGTGCTGTTCGGCAGTGTAGGGGGTCTTGCTGAGGGTGGTGTTTCAGGGTTTAGGGCAGTGCAGTGGTGTTCGGGAAGTGTAGGGGGTCTTGCTGGGGGTTGCGTTTCAGGGTTTAGGGCAGGGCAGTGGTTTTCGGGCAGTGTAGGGGGTCGTGCAGGGGGTGGTGTTTCAGGGTTTAGGGCAGTGCAGTGGTGTTCGGGCATTGTAGGGAGTCGTGCTTGGGATGATGTATCAGGTTTAAGGGCAGTGCAGTCGTGTTCGGGCAGTGTAGGGGGTCGTGCGGGTTGTGGTGTTTCAGTGTTTAGGGCAGTGCAGTGGTGTTCGGGCAGTGTAGGGGGTAGTGCTGGGGGTGGTGTTTCAGGGTTTATCGCAGTGCAGTGGTGTTCGGGCAGTGTAGGGGGTGGCGCGGGGGTGGTGTTTCAGGGTTTAGGGCAGTGCAGTGGTGTTCGGGCAGCGTAGTGGGTCATGCGTGGGGTGGTGTTTCAGGGTTTAGGGCAGAGCAGTGGTGTTCAGGCAGTGTAGGGGGTCGTGCAGGGGGTGGTATTTCAGGGTTTAGGGTAGTGCAGTGGTGTTTGGGCAGTGTAGGGGTCATGCAGGGGGTAGTGTTTCAGGGTTTAGGGCAGTGCAGTGGTGTTCGGGCAGTGTAGGGGGTTGTGCAGGGGTGGTGTTTCAGAGTTTAGGGCAGTGCAGTTGTGTTCGGGCAGTGTAGAGGTTTGTGCTGGGGCTGGTGTTTCAGGGTTTAGGGCAGTGCAGTGGTGTTCGGGCAGTGTGGGGTGTCGTGCAGAGGGTGGTGTTTCAGTGTTAAGGGCAGAGCAGTGGTATTCGAGCAGTGTAGGGGTCGTGCTGGGGCTGGTGTTTCAGGGTTTAGGGCAGTGCTGTTCGGGCAGTGTAGGGGGTCGTGCTGGTTCTGGTGTTTCAGGGATTAGGGCAGACCAGTAGTGTTCTGGCAGTGTAGGGGGTTATGCAGGGGGTGGTGTTTCAGGGTTTAGGGCAGAGCAGTGGTGTTCAGGCAGTGTAGGGGGTTGTGCAGGGGCTGCTGTTTCAGGGTTTAGGGCAGTGCAGTGGTGTTCGGGCAGTGTAGGGGGTCATGCTGGGGCTGGTGTTTAGGTTTTAGGGCAGAGCATTGCTGTTCGGGCAGTGTAGGGGGTCGTGCTGGGGCTGGTGTTTCAGGGATTAGGGCAGACCAGTAGTGTTCTGGCAGTGTAGGGGGTCATGCAGAGGGTGGTGTTTCAGGGTTTAGGGCAGTGCAGTGGTGTTCGGGCATTGTAGGGAGTCGTGCTTGGGATGATGTATCAGGTTTAAGGGCAGTGCAGTCGTGTTCGGGCAGTGTAGGGGGTCGTGCGGGTTGTGGTGTTTCAGTGTTTAGGGCAGTGCAGTGGTGTTCGGGCAGTGTAGGGGGTAGTGCTGGGGGTGGTGTTTCAGGGTTTATCGCAGTGCAGTGGTGTTCGGGCAGTGTAGGGGGTGGCGCGGGGGTGGTGTTTCAGGGTTTAGGGCAGTGCAGTGGTGTTCGGGCAGTGTAGTGGGTCATGCGTGGGGTGGTGTTTCAGGGTTTAGGGCAGTGCAGTGGTGTTTGGGCAGTGTAGTGGGTCGTGCAGGGGGTGGTATTTCAGGGTTTAGGGTAGTGCAGTGGTGTTTGGGCAGTGTAGGGGTCATGCAGGGGGTGGTGTTTCAGGGTTTAGGGCAGTGCAGTGGTGTTCGGGCAGTGTAGGGGGTTGTGCAGGGGTGGTGTTTCAGAGTTTAGGGCAGTGCAGTTGTGTTCGGGCAGTGTAGAGGTTTGTGCTGGGGCTGGTGTTTCAGGGTTTAGGGCAGTGCAGTGGTGTTCGGGCAGTGTGGGGTGTCGTGCAGAGGGTGGTGTTTCAGTGTTAAGGGCAGAGCAGTGGTATTCGAGCAGTGTAGGGGTCGTGCTGGGGCTGGTGTTTCAGGGTTTAGGGCAGTGCTGTTCGGGCAGTGTAGGGGGTCGTGCTGGTTCTGGTGTTTCAGGGATTAGGGCAGACCAGTAGTGTTCTGGCAGTGTAGGGGGTTATGCAGGGGGTGGTGTTTCAGGGTTTAGGGCAGAGCAGTGGTGTTCAGGCAGTGTAGGGGGTTGTGCAGGGGCTGCTGTTTCAGGGTTTAGGGCAGTGCAGTGGTGTTCGGGCAGTGTAGGGGGTCATGCTGGGGCTGGTGTTTTTACGTTTTAGGGCAGAGCATTGCTGTTCGGGCAGTGTAGGGGGTCGTGCTGGGGCTGGTGTTTCAGGGATTAGGGCAGACCAGTAGTGTTCTGGCAGTGTAGGGGGTCGTGCTGGGGCTGGTGTTTCAGGGATTAGGGCAGACCAGTAGTGTTCTGGCAGTGTAGGGGGTCATGCAGGGGGTGGTGTTTCAGGGTTTAGGCCAGTGCAGTGGTGTTCGGGCAGTGTAGGGGGTCGTGCAGGGGCTGGTGTTTCAGTGTTTAGGGCAGTGCAGTGGTGTTCGGACAGTGTTGCGGGTCTTGCTGGGGGTGGTGTTTCAGGGTTTAGGGCAGTGGTGTTTGGGCAGTGTAGGTGGTCTTGCTGGGGGTGGTGATTCATGGTTTATCGCAGTGCAGTGATGTTCAGGAAGTGTAGAGGATTTTGCTGGGGGTGGTGTTTTTGGGCTAAGGGCAGAGGTGTTTGGGCAGTGTAGGGGGTCTTGCTGAGGGTGGTGTTTTAGGGTTTAGGGCAGTGCAGTGGTGTTCAGGAAGTGTAGGGGGTCTTGCTGGGGGTTGCGTTTCAAGGTTTAGGGCAGGGCAGTGGTTTTCAGGCAGTGTAGGGGGTCATGCAGGGGGGTGGTGTTTCAGGGTTTAGGGCAGTGCAGTGGTGTTCGGGCAGTGTAGAGGGTCATGTGGGGGGTGGTGTTTGAGGGTTTAGGGCAGTGCAGTGGTGTTTTGGCAATGTAGGGGGTCATGCATGGGGTGGTGTTTCAGGGTTTAGGGCAGTGTAATGGTGTTTGGGCAGTGTTGGGGGTCGTGCAGGGGGTGGTGTTTCAGGGTTTAGGGCAGTGCAGTGGTGTTCAGGCAGTGTAGGGGCTGTGCAGGTGTGGTGTTTCAGGGTTTAGGGCAGAGCAGTGGTGTTCGGGCAGTGTAGAGGGTCGTGCAGGGGCGGGTGTTTCAGGGTTTAGGGCATTGCAGTGGTGTTCGGGCAGTGTGGGGGGTCGTGCTGGGGCTGGTGTTTCAGGGTTTAGGGCAATGCAGAGGTGTTCGGGCAGTGTAGAGGATCGTGCAGGGGGTGGTGTTTCAGTGGTTAGGGCAGAGCAGTGGTATTCGAGCAGTGTAGGGGGTCGTGCTGGGGCTGGTGTTTCAGGGTTTAGGGCAGTGGTGTTCGGGCAGTGTAGAGGGTCATACAGGGGGTGGTGTTTCAGGGTTTAGGGCAGTGCAGTGTTGTTCTGGCAGTGTAGGGGGTCGTGCGGGGGTGGTGTTTCAGGGTTTAGGGCAGTGCAGTGGTGTTCGGGCAGTGTAGGGGGTTGTACTGGGGGACGGTGTTTCACGGTTTATGGCAGTGCAGTGGTGTTCGGGCAGTGTAGGTGGTTGTGCAGGGCGGTGATGTTTCAGGGTTTACGGCAGTGCAGTGGTGTTCGGGCATTGTATGCGGTCGTGCAGGGGATGGTGTTTCAGTGTTAGGGCAGTGCAGTGCTGTTCGGGCTGTGTAGAGGGTCATGCAGGGGCTGGTGTTTCAGGGTTTAGAGCAGTGCAGTGGTGTTCGGGCAGTGTTAGGGGTCGTGCAGGGGGTGGAGTTTGAGGGTTTAGGGCAGTGCAGTGGTGTTCGGTCAGTGTAGGGGGCCGTGCAGGGGATGGTGTTTCAGTATTTAGGGCTGTGTATAGTGTCATGCTGGGGCTGGTGTTTCAGGGTTTAGGGCTGTGCTGTGGTGTTCGGGCAGCATAGTGGGTCGTGCAGGGGGTGGTATTTAGGGTTTAGGGCAGTGCAGTAGTGTTCAGGTAGAGTAGGGGGTCGTGCGGGGGGGTAGTGGTTCAGGGTTTGAGGCAGTGCAGTGGTGGTCGGGAAGTGTAGGGGGTCATGCGGAGGGTGGTGTTTCAGTGTAAGACTTGGCACCTTGGCGTGAGTCTCCCTTCCACTTTTTGTCACTGTGCCTCATGTGTTTTTATGGTGTTGGCTGCTCAGAGCACTGTGCCACTGCCAACCAGTGCCACAATGCAAGTGCTCCCAATGTAAAATGTATATGTTGGTTGGATTCCATGATTGGCTTATTTGGTTTAATTTCAGACCCCAGTAAAGTGCACCAGGATTGCCAGGGCGTGTAAATACAAATGCCGTTGGTGGGCTCGCAGCACTGGTTGTGCCACCCACAGAAGTGGCCTGGTAAAATGTGTCTAGGTCTGCCACTGCAGAACCTGCGTGCAGTCTGGTACTGACATGCTGACTGGGCAAGTGCACACCCTTGCCAGTCCCTAAACCTTCCCTTAACCTCATATTAGTCACCCCTATGGTAGGCCCAAGGGCAGGGTGCATTGTAGCATAAGGTAGGACAAGCCCTGATGTGTGTGGCATGTCCTAATAGTGAATTACAGCCATTTTCGTTTTTCACTATCGTAAGGCTACCTGTTCTCATAGGCCAGAATGGGCTGTTAAGATTGTTACATCCTATGATCCTAGCAGGCCCAGGGAACATGGTAGAAAATCGAGTTTAGTATGCCTGAACTCAGAATAATAAGGTACATCTTTTATTAAGGTTTATTTTAATATTCTGCATTTGCAAATGCCACTTTTTGAAAGTTGGCCTTTGCTTGCCTAACCATTTCAGCCCGCCTCTGTGTGATGTGTATCTGCTGTCTGGCTTGTGTGAGTGACAGGGCTGGGGGAAACCCAGATGGGCAGGGCTAGGTAGCCTGGTGGTGAATAGGAAGATTGACAAATAGATGGGTGGGAGGAGTACACCTGGAATCTGAACAGGGTTGTGCTCTGCCAGCACAATTCTGGCTCCGCCCCCTGTGGAGCGTCTGAGGACTCTGCCCTGCACCCTGAAAGAAGCAGCCTGCATCGCGTAAACAAAGTGCTCAGAAACCGGACTGGACTAGGCAAGGACCCCCCTGGCCTGGCAGAACAAAAGAATTGCTGTATAAATGTAGGAGCCCTGCTCCTAAGAAACTAGATCCTGTCCTGCCAAGAAGAAACCTCTGTCCGACGAGGAGGAACCGGGAAAGCTGCAAGGATGAGTACTGTCCCTGACCTGGGGGATTGGCCTGCAGTGGTTGCCTTGCTGTTGAAGAAGAGGAAGAAAAGACCCCAAAGACTTTTATTCGACTTGTGCTGAAGATCTCCAAGGGCTTGTGAGTGAGCTTGAGCCCTGAACGAAGTCCCAGGACCAGTGGACTTCACCGCCGTGGAATCGCCTTGGAAAACGGACCGTTTTCCTCGCATCTTCGCTTCGAACTGCTGTGTACGTTTCGCTGATCGCAGCGTACTCCCCGTAAGCTGATTCGCCGCTGTCCGGCACAAACAACGCGTCTGTGGCCCCTCTACGAGCCGTACCTCGCACCGCAAAGGAAGGTACTGCCAACCTGAGCAACGCGATTTATCGCCCCTACGAGCCGTATCTCGAACCGTAACTGAAGGACATCACCGTACCAGCTTGCACCCCCCTACGGACCGTACTATCAACGTACGCGCCTCTCCCCTGCTTTGGGAAAGGCCGTGGTACGTGTGGTGGTCGCATACGTCTCCTGTCCGGAGCGTACTGTTCTCCTGTCTCAGCAGCCAAAGTGAAGTCCAGCGATCACGGTACGTTGCATACCCGAACGTCTGGCAGTACGAGCCATACTCTCGCTCCGTCCCCTGAGCCGTGCACGCCCAAGGTCTCCCGTTCTGTAGTACGCGCCGCCCGGAGGACTTCGCACCGTACTGTACGTCTGCTGCCAAGGAAGTGTCCGTGACGAACTCACCAAGAATCCAGGTAATGTGCCCGTTCGCACCGTAGGGTGTACGCTTCATCTGAAGCGCCTACAGTGTGTGTACGACCCGTCCCAAAGCCTGTGTCTACGACCCGTACGAAGAGGGACGACGCGCACAGAACTGGAAATTTACGCTGAAACCAAGAACTCTTGCCAATAAGTATTGTGGGCCATTTAAAACGTTATTTTGGTCTTGTGCTAAGCCTGATAAATCTATATAAAGTATTTTTTGATATATTCCCAGTGTGGAGTAGGCCTGGGCCAAAATTCCATTCTGTTCGCGGAAATTGCGATGATTTGGCATTTTCGCGTTCCGCGGAAAGCGCGAAAATGTCAAAATTTCCGCATTCCGCAGCTTAGCGATAATTTGTTTCTTGCTCGCGCTGTAAAAAAATTCATTCTCGCGTGCGCGCGATCGCCTTACCTGAATCCTCGCGTTCGCTGACAAGCATTCCCGACCCGGTCGCGTTCTCCACGAGATGTTGGATGTTGATAGCCTTTTTGCGCTCTCTCGTGACAGTTCGCGCCCGCATTAACGTCATTTGTTGCACGAACACGTCATTTGTCACGTGATCACGTCTTTCTTCTCGCGATCGTGCACCGCGAGAGTATGAGAAGATTGAGATCTCGAACACGTCATTCTCCACCGCGAGCGAGAGAGTGAGGACGTGGGCACGTCTAATCGAACGCGAAAAGGAGAAAGAGACCCCGAACACGTCATATCCAACGCGACAGGGAGCGAGAGAACGCGATCAAGTCATTTTCGACACGCCATCGACATCCGGCGGAAGTAATGTGAAGCTCGAGAACTCGAATATGTAAAATTCTCAATTTGGAGAAGAATATCAGCTCTAGCAGCAAGAAACCTTCTGCAAATGATGATTTTGGATGAAAACAACTCCTCAGATTGACATTTGGCTGTCCTTTTTTGTGCAAGGAGCCCTTTTTTAAAAAGGTAGGGAGAGAGAGGAAGTGACACAAAATCCCAACTTCTGTCTTTGGATTTTGAGCTGGAAAGATCACTCTTTTTGTCTGCTGCATCATTGCAATTGGATTTGAAGTTGTTGTGTATGTTTGATTGGGGGCATTGCAGTTCTTGTAACTACAATTTATTTTTGGTAACTATCATTATTCCTTTTTTTAAAATGTTGTGGGTAGTACTAGTCAGTAGTAGGCCCGAGCTAGTCATGGGCATGGCCTAATGGGTGTGTGTGTGTGTATGATGAAGCAACTGTTCCTTTAGTGTTTTTTTAATGTATTTCATTTTCAATCATCATTTAAGGGCATGGATGGCATTGGATTGAGTTGGGGAAGTGTGGTTTTTTTGGGCGGCCTTTCTGATGTTGTTGGGCCTGGCCATGTGGCTGGTGGCCATTTTGAAGCCTAGGCCTGCAAGCTTGCCTGGCCTTGTCTGCCAAAAGGCCTGCTTTTTCATCCACTAGGATCAGAGCAGGTAGCCACAGCTTTATTAATCAAGTGTTTTCTGTGTGGTCTGTTGAATTTAGACATCATTTAGGGCATGGATGGCATTGGATTGAGTTGGGTAAGTGTGTTTTTTTGGGGTGGCCTTTCTGATGTTGTTGGGCCTGGCCATGTGGCTGGTGGCCATTTTGAAGCCTAGGCCTGCAAGCTTGCCTGGCCTTTTCTGCCAACAGGCCTGCTTTTTCATCCACTAGGATCAGAGCAGGTAGCCACAGTTTTATTAATCAAGTGTTTTCTGTGTTGTCTGTTGAAATTAGACATCATTTAGGGCATGGATGGCATTGGATTGAATTGGGGAAGTGTGTTTTTTGGGGTGGCCTTTCTGATGTTGTTGGGCCTGGCCATGTGGCTGGTGGCCATTTTGAAATCTAGGCCTGCAAGCTTGCCTGGCCTTGTCTGCCAACAGGCCTGCTTTTTCATCCACTAGGATCAGAGCAGTTAGCCACAGCTTTATTAATCAAGTGTTTTCTGTGTGGTCTGTTGAATTTAGACATCATTTAGGGCATGGATGGCATTGGATTGAGTTGTGGAAGTGTGTTTTTTTGGGGTGGACTTTCTGATGTTGTTGGGCCTGGCCATGTGGTTGGTGGCCATTTTGAAGCCTAGGCCTGCAAGCTTGCCTGGCCTTGTCTGCCAACAGGCCTGATTTTTCATCCACTAGGATCAGAGCAGATAGCCACAGCTTTATTAATCAAGTGTTTTCTGTGTGGTCTGTTGAATTTAAACATCATTTAGGGCAGGGATGGCATTGGATTGAGTTGGGGAAGTGTGTTTTTTTGGGGTGGCCTTTCTGATGTTGGTTGTCTTAAAGACATGCTTTTGTTGTATGTGTCTGGTGTGTTGGTGTGCAATGCATGCACCCTGCAGACCTTTTTGGGGCCTGTGAATGTTCGTATTTCCATTTTGTTGCATTAAAAAGGCAGAGCAGTGTGCTTTAGCATGCAGCCTTTACCTGGCTTTTATAGGCCTTTTGTCCGCTTCTGGTGTTTTCCAGGCCCCCTGCTTGTTTGTGTTATGTGAGTGTCCATGTGGCTGGTGGCCTTATTTTGTGTTTGGACTGGGAGTTATTATTGTCCTGCTTTTGCCATAGGCCTGCATGGTTTTCCTATTGGCTTTTTGGCTTACTGCTTCCATCCATCCACCCCCTTTGCCAGCAGCAGCTCCATGGATGCCGAGATGCTCAAAAAATGTAATGGCAAATAGGCTCCACCCCACTTCCATTACATTTTTATTTTGGTGGTTATTATTAACTTTCCTATCCTTCCTGAGAGTGTAGTGTGTGACTGTACACAGTAGTATAACATAGCCCTTGTTAAAAAAAAAAGTCATAAATGGCTAGACTATATTTTTTGTTTGCACTAGTACAGTACTAAGTAACTGAATCACAACAACAAATGCAACATTTCACTGATGTTCTTCTCCTGGCTTATTTGGTTTTAGGTGCACAAAAGACAGAGGAGGAGGTGTCATCAGCATCACCCGGCTACCCGTTGTACTGCCAGCCAGACAGAAGTCCTGCTGCGCATCACTTCCACGTGTGACCAGAACTTGTTGTGCATCTGCATCCTGCCTGACATCTGAAGAAGATGGCCCCAAAGAAAGTTACCAGGTCCAGTACCAAGAAAGTTGCCAGTGAGAAGAAGGAACAGAAAAAGGAAGTGCCATTAACCACAACTGGTGGTGTGCCGGCCAATGTTTTTTTTGGCACCCAAAAAGTTATAAAAACACTAGAACTACAGAGGGGTGAGAGGTATATCCCTCTTCGACCTCCCGCTCAGAGAATGAATATCACAAAAAGAAGAGGGATAAACTAAATATATTTTATGTGGAGACCGACAAAGTGAGGGGAGAAGACACCAAAATTGTAAAACTGCCCTCACACACAGCAAGCTGTGTCATGCTTCATCATAGGGCTGCTTCTACACCTCCGCGTCAACCCAACGCTGGGAGGTGGAGCAATAGGGAAAGGGAAAACAAACAACACATACAAAACAAAAAATTATGTATTATTTCGTGAAGACCAACGGTGAGTTGAAAGTGCAGAACCAGTGAAAGATAGTGATTAAAAACAAAAACTGGAGCTACCTTGATCCAGTTTTAAAATTAGGTGCCTGTTTTGGATTTCTGAAAAACTCGTGGGTGATGGGTTTGGAGAGCTTATGATGAGGTTCTAACCCCCCCACTCTGCATAGGTGTCGACATGTTTCAGCCAGTAATAAGAAAATTATAACCCGGCTTTCTTCAGGACTTCTCACCACTGTTGTTTCCCAATTTTTAAGTATTTCTTCCTCATCCCAAATTGGGAAATATAGGGAAGTTTTACCTCCAATGAGGTCTCTCACCTTTAGGGAGGAACCGAGTTTATTGAAATTATAAACTCGAACTGGCGGGGGAGTGGGGACAGCCGCCCACACGCACTCTTGCTTTCAAGGGCCGCCACCGAGTAATGCCTCCTTCTCCGCCGTGTAAAAAGTTACGCCTGCAGCAGCGTTGTCCGGTAACCAAGCTGGGAGCAGCACAGCGGTCCAACCACACCAACCTAGGCCCAAGGGCTTTAGTGTCGCAGAGGTAGCCAGTCTACTAACGAGCAGCGATGTTGAAGAAATGTCATTACCACAAAGTAGTACACAATCAAGTTCAACGCAGGCGCAAACTCAGCAGATAAGTGTGCAGCCACAACAAGAACAGCAGCAGCCGCAACAATAACAGCAGCAGCCACAACAAGAACAGCAGCAGCCGCAACAAGAACAGCAGCAGCCGCAACAGCCCACCATAGTAGTTGTTGCTCCTGACGTAGGGGCATTTCAGGAAATCGATCTTCCTGCAGACAAAGTGGAGCAAAGTCAAACCACTGTGTCAGAAGATCTATTGTCTTCCAGACCACCAGCAAGGAAAAGGAGGCTTAGTCCATCATCTTCTTCTTCAAGCCCCGCTTCTGATGATCGTGATGCCACTTGGGTCCCACCAGCTCAGTCTGAGAGTGATATACGCCACAAGACAATGCTTCTGAAAAGGAAGGTCCCAGAAGAACTTAGAGTTTTGGAGGTAGATGTAGAAGAGGGGGGTGATGATGATGATGTTGATGAAGACGAGCCAGTCATCACGCACATTACTCCCGCCCCAAAGGGATTGGAGACCAACATTCTCACCCTATCCAGAAAGGCTGCTACTGAGCGGGATGTAGCACGGATATCACCAACACAGCTTCACCACCACTACCTCCAGCTGCCATATTTTCCAAGGCCCGACAGGGACCTACATCCAGCTCAACCATCTCAGTAGGTAGTGGTAGTAAAAGTCACAGTATTGGGACACATTTCAAGCACACCCTCCAGTTTATCTGGTATTGAAAGTGGCACATCCAGCAGTGCCAGAAAGTTCTCCTCCCCACTTTGGGTCTTTTTTTCTGTTAGCACCAAGGAGGAGAACGTTGCTATATGCTTAATTTGTTGTCAAGGTGTTCGGCGTGGTAAGCTTGGTACAAACTATGGTACCGGAGGACAAGCAAGTCATCTCAGAATATACCACACTATCGTGTGGGAGAATCACCTACTTCACTTAAAAGAAAGTAGAAAAACTCAGTCCATTGAAGTTGGTCAGGAAGAATCAGGGAGCGATATTATTGCGGTGGAAGGTGAAGAAGAGGGAGGCATTTCTAGCCCTGTCCCCAGTAGTGCAGTGGTATCGCCCACATCCTCCTCAGTAACATCAGAGTGGCACCGCAGTAAGGGCCATACTCTGAGTCAGGCTGAGACACCAAGGCGACCGAGTACCGCAATGAGACAATCTGTGTCGTTGAGCCTAAGTGGGTTAATGAAAACAGCACCACAAAGGAAAGTAATCCAGCCTACCATTTAGAGCATGTTTAGGTTGGAGGGGCAGTTCCAACGCAACCACCCAACGGCACGGTTGTACAATGCGAAGCTAGCTAAAATGTTAGCGCTGGACCTTCTTCCTTTTTCATTTGTGGAAGGGGTGGGTTTGCTTGAATTTGTGTCTGCCATCTGCCTTAAATGGAAGGTTCCCAGACGGTCATATTTCGCAAGAATTGCTGTTCCGGCACTACATCATGATGTGCTGGAATTGGTTGGACAAGCTTTGCAGCAGAGTGCTGTTCACAATATCCACCTAACAACAGACATGTGGACCAGTTGCCAAGCCACAGATTACATGTGCATCACTGCACACTGGATCTCTTTTGTGGGGGTTAGAGATAAGCTATCTGCACGAGGTGCTCTTGACACAGCTGCGATTTTTTAAGGTACTCGGAAACATGCAACTGTAGCCATGTTCGCCATGGAGAAATCTCATACGGCTGAAAACATTTTACACGAGTTTCGCAGCAAGGTTTTTGAATGACTGCGGCCAAGAGGGCTTGGTATTGGTTTTGTTGCCACAGACAATGGCAGTAATGTACTCAAGGCCATGGCACTTGCTTCCTATTTCAGGGTTCCGTGTTTGGTGCACTGAATAAACATTATAGTTCAAGACTTTCTGAAAACAGAACCCATAGTCAGCAATTTACTGGCCATCTGCCGAAGAATATGCACTCATTTCAGCCATTCTTTTAAAGCTCGGAAGCAGCTGAGGATCATCCAACGTGAACATAGAATGCCAGTCAAGGCACTCATCCAGGAGGTGGCAACACGCTGGAACTCAACGTATTACATGCTTGATTGTCTGTATGAGCAGTGCAGGTCACTCCATGAATATGTCTGGAAAAGAAAAGGGGATGCTACTGTTAAAGGCATGAACCTTGAGCTGGAGCAATGGAGCCTAATTAAATGCCTGACTGAGATGCTTTGTCCTTTTGTGGTCTTCACACGTGAAGTCAGCAACGAGGACTGTACAATGGGCCAAGCTATGCCATTATTGCAAATGCTAGAGCATCAGCTGAATAATGTGTCTGAATCATACAAAGGTGTGGAGGACAAAAGGGAAGCGCATGACTTGGTGGAGAGCTTATCCTGTCGCTTAGCTGAAAATGTAAGGATACAAAATAAAAAACATTACATTTGTGCTACAATTCTGGATCCACGTGCAAAATTTGGACTGAAGACATTCTTTGCTTTTTCCGAGATTCATGTTGCCTGCTACAAAACTTGCATAGCTGAAGCGGCAGTAAGTTGGAAAACGAACGGCTGCTAATTAAAAGCCCGCAAGATCAACCCACAAGAAGTACTGCAGCAGGCCATGCAGGATCAAGTGCAACTACATCGGCTGAGGGCAGTGTATTTGGATCACAAGACTCACCATCACTATCGACCACAGCAACAACAACTGGATCAGTAGGCGGAGTACAATCATTACACGATTGGTATGTAAAGTTAGGCATTAATAAGCACAGTGCTGATGCACAGAGCAAAGAGCCCGAAACCTTACCAGCAGCAACCCTGAACATTGAGCGGATGGTCCAGGCCTATCTGGACGACCCAACAGAGGTGTACATTGATCAAAACCCATTGCAGTATTGGTATAGGAAAAGGTCTGAATGGCCACAGCTCAGCAGGCTGGCGATAAGCTATCTGGCTTGCCCTGTCACAAGTGTCTCTTCCGAACGTGTTTTCAGTGCTGCTGGTTCCATTGTAACATTGAGAAGGACCAGTCTATCGCCAAAAAACGTGGAGAGGTTAACAATGATCAAAATAATTCAGCACTTCATACCACCGAATTACACAATACATGAAGCAATGGAGGAAGATGAGGACAGCGGCTCAGGTGACAGAAGTATTGTGTCACATGATTACCTACTACTGGCTGAACCCCCAGAGTTTGAGGACGAGCTATACTTCCCAGACAATTAGGCTTGCACTTACTGTCTTCCTCCCTTTTTTCCACCTTTATTTGTGTGTCTGTCATTCCAGTTACAAACTTGTGAATCACAACAAATCCATTACCACCGTCTTCTACTCTTCTAATTTAATATACAAGTTTCAGGTGTCTGCAATTTGACAGTACAGTCCACCGAATCCAGCTCCTCCGCTCCATCATACTGAATCTCCTGCTCAATTCCATTTCCCTTATGAATGATGATTGGATGATAGTAAAATAATACAACAACAAAGTCAAACTTTCCTAGTCTTTCCAAAAGAAGTGGAGCATGAATCAGATGACTACTGTAGCTATCCTCCTTTCAGAGCCGAGAGAGACTGGCCATTAACTGAAAATAAGATGGAACAGGTAATGATTGATGCCATGCATTGGACGCAGAGTCGCAGACTGAATGATTTAAATTTTGTTGTGTTTGTTGTGCATGAATTTATGTAATTGTGCACTGCCACTAATCAACTTTCTACAGAACACACTAAACTTAACTCAAGTTAAATTCAATTTTCCCCTTCTTGCAAATATTACATTTGTACTTCTCCTACAGCTAGGTGAGACATTGCTTTTAATTCAATACAGGAAGGGGACTCACTCAATCTGCGCAATGAGTATGATTGACACAACAGCACCGTCCATCATGATGATGGCGAAATAGACGGCCCCGTTAACTTAAGATGAGAAGGAACAGTTAATGACAATTAATGGCATGCATTGGACACCTGACTCTGAGCGATTGGTCTTTTTGTTTTCGTTGTTTGTTTGTTGTGCACAAAGTGAAGTCAAAGTGTACTAGTGATCTATCTTTCTGTACACACTAAAGAATGACTCAAGTCAGTAATATTTCTACTCTTGTTGTGTAATAAAATTTTTACTTATACTGCAGGCCGATCTTCACAGTCAGTCAGTAAAAGTATCGGAGATGATGATGAAGTCAGGAGGACGTTTCATGAGTGGCATAAAATGTAAAAGCCTAAAGGTAAACACATCAACAACAACCACAGCAGACCCAAATGTCTGTGTAGAAGTGGAATAGAGTGTAGCGGTGGGATGACTGCGGTGCATTGATTTTACTAACTTAAACTGTAAAATGCTATGTTTGGAATGGATAATGTGCTTTGCGTTTGTCCAACTCTTTAAAAAAAAACTACTCTAAAGTCTTAACGTAGGATGTGCTACTGCTAAGCCCTGTGGAGGTCTCTCCTGTTATTGTTGAAGGTCAATGCTGGAAACAGACTAGAGTAGACTGAGATGATGCATACATGCCACCTTGGAAAGTGTTCTTGTTGCACTACACCATAAGGTGTGCATTTGTTTCAACTTTGTTTCTAAATATCCCCTTTGGTTTTCCATCCACAATTACAGGCCGGGCCTTGCCCTATACTTTGGAAAACATTACAATGCACACTTACCTTACCAATAAATCAACATTTTTTTTCTAGCCGGGCAGTGGCGAGTGGCGAGGCGACACACCCAAGATTGATGGACGAGAGGAGCAAGAGGAATGCCGAGATGCAAATCCAGTCCACATTATTTACCAGGATAACACAGTAACAGTATCCACTTTAATCTTCTTTTAAATAATTTGATTAATATTTTGTATACAATCTTTACAACAGTGTGTTCTTAGAGTTGTTATTATCATCATTAGGTTTGCTCTGTGTTTACGATTCTTCCCTACCAATATTTAACATTTCTATTTGCTATCTGTAAAAGTATTAAGGCCGGAACAACAGAACAAGAACTAGAAGTGTATGTAATCCGGGTCTCTCATCATCATGCATGCATTTCCTTTTTCTCCCTTAACATATGGATATGGTAGTCTTCAATGATTATCGTTTGGTTGTCCATGCTTACTGTTTTTCTATGTCAAACCTTTCCCAAAAACCCCCTTCCCATCCATTCAACAAACCCTAACCCTCTTCCCCCTGGCTGTGTGACTTATTGTCGAGGTGTGAGTAAATTAAATGTACACCAATACTTAATCACACACTTGCTGGGGCGGATGTGGCGAAAGCAACAATACTTCAATTTCAAGGCAGAGCGATGATCTTCTTCTGCTTGCCCAGTTGCCCACCCATGAGTAGGATATTTCAGAGGTTATTTTATTTAACAAAGGAACATATACCTCAGTATGAATTGCCGCCATTGATTGGATTTGTTTGTTGTCATTCCTCATATACAGCACTAACTGTTAGGCTGTAGGCCTAGTCAAGTGACTCGACACAACTATAGTTTGTAACTCTGTCTAGTAGGCTATCCCAACCACCATTATGTTTTGTTGTCAAAAATTTGAGTATATTATTGTTGCTCGGTAAGTTCTGTACTGTACTTCATTCTACTACTCCTCTAACAGTCTCTGAAAGGCGATTGACTGTCTCCTTTTCTTTTTTTGCGAATGCTGCCGCCCTGCCAGTGTCTACTACTACTACTATACTACCACCACCACCACCCCAATCATGGCATGTATAAAAAAGGAAACCATCTTCACCATGCAGCCATTGCTGTGCCACAGTTGGACATAAACATCAAGCACCGGTAAGAGAGAAGTTTGGTGGAGGCAGAATTAATATTGGACATGTTGTCAATGATTTCATTTTCACACACCAGTCCAGATAAAGAATGCATAGACTAGAGGACAGACTGAAAGTACTAGAAGGACAAGTCAATGAGTGAGGTGTGTCGCATCTATCTGTTTGTGTCTTATACAGTCAGCCAATTATTTAAATCAAACACAGGCTATGGGCGGCCATGCACCAGCAAGGAAACAGTGTGATGTAAAACAGTTACCCCACCTACAAAACATTAACAACATTGCATGTAACATAGAGAAATATATTTAATTTACCCTAACAAAAATAAACTAAACCCACAAAAGCTGACCCACCCCCCTCCCTAACCCCAACCAATGTCCATAGGAGAAAAAGTCTGTAACGCCCAAACAAGTTCCCACCCACCCACCCAAACAAGAATTTAAAAAGGGGCAGAACAAGATGACAGGGACTAAGGTGTGGGGTGGGACTCCAGGAGGACACGCATCTGGCCCTCTAAACGGGCGACTCGGCGTCTGAGTGCGCGGCAGTTGCAGCCACATGGGGGGGGGGCACCAGAGATGGCACTACGGTGGCGGCGGGCAGCTGCCAGACGGTGGCGCTGTACCGCTGGAGGGTGGTGGCTGGGGCCCAGGGCACTGGAGGAGGCTTGAAGAATTGCTGCCGCAGTCTCCTCCTCCTCCTCGGCTAAGACCACCAGCCGCCGGTATTCCCGCTGGATTGCCTCCAGCTTCCGGCGCCGTGCCTTGGCGGCCAAGTCCTTACGATTTAGTTTCGGAGTAGCTGTGTATCAAAACAAGACAATTGTAAAATATACTCTTAGAAAAACAGTAAGACAAGTTAATTATTTATACACATAGTGGCATGGTAGAGTAGCACTGTCTATAAAGCACAGTAGTACATAACATTTTAAATCTCGACCGTCCTTCTTCCTTCCACCCGTCTTTCACTTTTTAGTTGAACAGTGAGTGCACCAGGTGCTCTTCTCCATAAAACTTTCAAAGCGGAGTTGAAATCAGATAGATGAGGCCATTGGTTACTCAATACTCCCGCTCCTATGCCAATTAAAGGGAATTCTAGTCTTCTAGTTCACTCTTCAAACGTCCCCAACAACTCATACTTACTTACGACATCGGATGGCGGGCGGACTTTGTCCGCCCGCCATCCTCATGCTGAAAAGGGTAGGGGTCCCGTGGGGACAATTAATTAGGATGATGCGCCCAGCACAGTGGCGGGCGCATCCTGTTTTTTTTACATTCTGGTTGGCGTTGCCGAAAGCAATGCTAAAAATACATGTTGTGCTGCTTTTCTAAGCACAACATGACGGGCCCCGCATGGAGCCTGTCACGTTTTGCTTTGAAAGGCAGGGGGGGTACCATAGCATAGGTAGGTAGTACCATCCATGGGGGCCCCCAAGCATACTCTGCAATGTCTGCATGCCTTTCCGTGGTGGACAGCAATGCCGCCACGCAAAGGCATTCCAAAATGCAGATTATATGGCTGGCGGTGTGTTCAGAGAGACACCACCGCCATATTGAACCCTTTTCCGCCTGGTCGACATGTGGGACGTCTGAATATTTTCTACAGGGATGGCAGGAGGTTTGCCCCTGCGGTGTCGGCAGTGAATACCGCCGGCCCGGCGGGGGCAATACGCCCGCCATCCTAATGGGGCCCTAAGTCGCAACTGTACAGTATACATATACATACAGTTCACCCTTGCAGTGAGTGTACTGTCAAATTCAACAATAGTTAAGGATTATGAATCTAACTTACCACCGCCCGCCACTGGTGCTGCCACTCCCCCTACCGCTCCGTTGCTATCTGCAGCAACTGCCGCATCCTCGCCCTCCGCGTCGCCTTCGCTGGCCCCGGCAATGGTGGTCGGTAGTGCTCCTAGAAAACATTACACATTTATTAGGCGTCATATACACCTCCCCCCTATTGATCAGTAGCAAGGTTGAAAAATGAGTAGGCCTGGGCGGTAAATTCCGTTCCGCTCGCGGAATTTGCGGAATTTCAGTAATTTCGCGTTCCGCGGAGAACGCGAAATTGCCCAAAATTCTGCTTTCCGCGACTTCGCGACATTTTTTCTTGTTCGCGTTCTCAAAATGCGTGTTCGCGAGATATTTCTCCCCGAGCACGCAAACAGCAACTGTGTACAGGAAAAAAGCATCGCGAACAAGCAATTCCGCGTGTTCGCGGAATTTCTGCATGTTTTACCGTTTCGCGGAGATTTGCGTAACGCGATTCCGCAAATTCCGCCCACCCCTAAAAATGAGTTAATACTAACATACATCACTAGTACAAATCAGGTAGTAGTAGAGTAGACACTAATAGTTTTATATGATCATTGTAGCCTTTGCTTAATTAGCCCTAGCCATGCTACCATTTTACCTTTGTGTCTTTTATTTCTGCACATGTGACGTTACCTTGCAGCTTCTTGTATAAGACTCCTTTGAGCCCACATGACCTGCCTCACACTGCTACTGTCTAGTCTACGTGCTGCGTACAAGCGGTCAACAAAAACATTAACAAGCCACTTTTTTAGGAAGTACTGGTGTACTGTTAGTCCATATTGCTTATCCATAAATGCTACACTTTTTGGCACGGCTGAGAAATGCTTGCAAGTTGCAATATACTAACGCACACCATTTCATTTTTCGCATTACAGACGGAAGATTCGCTTCTACGAACCAGAGCTTCTGAATGATGCAACAACTACCACTACTAGGTTCTTCTAAGGTGAGCGGTCCCTTCACTCACATCTTCATTTATACATTTATATAAACTAAATTCCTAGGGGATGGTGGTGCTGCCTTCCACCACTGTTCAGTTATCATTATTTAATTCCCAACTGTATAAGTGTAACAATGTATATTGTTTTAAAGTTATTGATTTTCCGGTTGTTGCTGCATTTTATGATAAAACAATGTACAGAGCTTCGTTCTCAATTCAAAATAAACATTTTGAACTTACATTGCCTTGGTGGTATTTGGTGTGGACTAACTTATATGAGTGAGCAAATTAAAGTAAGGGTGTGCATGTGCATTGCTTCCACGACTGAGAGGTTGGGTGTGTTATGTTCTGGGTTGTCTACTTGTTGGGTATCTTGGGGGGAGGGTTCGGAGACCTAATAGTTATGACAAGACATTACTATAGTCGAGCAGTGGAATTGTGGTGGGTGCTGAATTTCTGATTGAGGTGTGTGAGGAAGGTCCAACCTACCATCACCAACATCCTATTTTCTGGTGCAAATGTCTGTGTATGTGCAAGATCCCTACAACAGTAGTAGTATGTCCTATAGGCTATCATATCAAAATAGTAATAAATCTGGTTGGGCTTTTGATGCTGTGAATTTTCAAAGCCTCAAGATTATCAAAGACTCAAGATCAATAAGAGTAGAAGTAGTACAAGATGACAACTCAAAGGATTGGACTCAATGGCTCGAGCTACTGGTGAATATGAGTTTTATATTACAACCTTTCACATAAAGAGTGGCACTGGCCAACTGGGCAAGAATAGCTACTACAGTACAGACAGACTGATAGTATTAGTAGTAGTAGTAGTACTGAGAGTCATCATAGCGGAGGCAGGGATAAGATTTTTGAAACCGTACAGATCGAAGGATAATTGTTGGTAAAAAAAATAGCATTTGGAAACAAACAATAGTTCGTGAAAAATATGGGGCAGTAAAAGTTATGGAATAAGAAATATTATTAAAAACAAGAAGACTTACTGGGGCCAGCAGAGGAGCCCTCATTGGTGTCCTCCTGGTACTGTTCGGACTGTTGTCCTGCCGAACCCCCACTCCCTGTCTGTCTGCCCCTGGGTGCTGAATGATGAACAGGAAAGATATAAGAAAGAGACAAACATTGATGGATGGTGTCAAACAAACACAATATTTTTCAACAACGGTCAAAAAACACTTATGTAAAAAACAATTGCAATAACTAAATTGACCGATCTCATCTGGTCAACAAGTAATATCGGGGGATTCGCAGATCGACTACTTAAGTTACTATTTATCAACAGTAGTCCAGTCTTCCATTCTGATTCCAGAATACTAAGTTACAATTAAGCCTAAGTACGACGTACCACCCAACCTAGCCCACCTATTCCAGGCATGCCAATTGTACATTAAGTATGCATTTCCACTTTATTCCTCAACAATGCATATGGTCAAATCATGGAGGAAACATGACTACATTTTTTGTATACACCAAATTTGGGGTTGATTGATTGATGCTGATGTTCTGCTAGTGCTAAGCCAATTACCACCACTCATTGAACAAACTAGAAAAGGTTCTAAACTTCTAATAAAGACTGCCGTACTAGCAGCACGTCACGTAACTGAGGGGGCATCACGCATACCACTAACAAATTAGAAGCTCATACAAAGTACCTAAACCTAAGTATCAATCTGCCCCTATCTATTAGTGACAGGACAAAGTAAGGAGTGGACTAGAGTCACTGTAGCATTACGTAACTTAATTTCTCTAAAATAAACTCGTAAAGAATCACGCTAAGCAAGCGCAAACGCAAAGTTGCAAACAAGTAAGATTAGTAGTAGCGCAGAAGAGCACCTGTGACATAATCACAGAAGACTTTTAAACGTAATTAACCTGGAATGTAAGCAGCAACATTCTAGCTGGTTAGAAGAAAAAAAAGATATTCGCAATATATAACACAGAGCAGAAGAACAGACATAAAGTTGTAATAATTAAATAGGTACTCACCAAGCCCCGGGACCTCCACTCCTAGCAGTTCCAGCAGGTCCTGCTCACGGTCCAGGAAGTCGGACCACCGGTGCGTGAGCTGCGTCTGGGTGCGCCGGACCCAGAGAAGCGCGACACTGCCCGGCGCACCTTCCCCCACTGCTGCCGATGCTCCCGGAGGCCGTAACCGGACCCAGGCCTGCCACCTGCTGCCAGGGTTGAGGGGAGGTGGCGCTGCACAGAGAAAATTAGTGCAGCCAACTCCACCTCCCCAAATAAGGCCCGTGCCTGCACCCCTTGTGGGCGCCGCCTTCCGCAAGGAAGGCGGTCGCGGCTCTGGCAGCGTCGTCCACCAGCCCTACCCTTACACATGGTTCTGGGGTAAGAAAAGGTAATAAAATTTAAAAAGTAAATGAAATAAATAATAGCAGGCAATAGAAAGTGAAAAAGTAGCTAAAAACAAAAAAAGGAGACAAAAAACAAAAATATAGAAGCTGAAAAATAGTAAGATAAATAATAAATAATAAAGATTAAAAAAAAAGTGGGTTTAAACCAAGGATTGAAAAGATTTGAAGAGTATTGAAAAACAGGCCCCAGAACCATGCAATAGAGTGAAAAACAAGATGGCCGCGCCCATTGTGACCACGTGCGCACGTTCGCACGATATTTTTCTCCCCGAGCAAGCAAAAAGCAACGCGATCAAGTAAAAGCGGTCGCGAACAGAAAATATCGACTGCGAACGGGCACGAACATGCATTGCGCGATCCGGAACAGGAAGTAAGCATAGCTAGAGGGCGGGACAAGTGAAAACAAGATGGCCGCGCCCGTGAGCAACCGCATGGGTAAGTTGGCAACCCGTGATCACGCAAAAAATACCGCGAACAGGCGGGAAAAAAACTTCCGCGTCTTCGCGATATTTCCGGCGTGTTTGCGGAGATTTTTAGCATTTTCGCGATAAATTGCGAAAGTTAATTTGGCAAATTCCGCCCACCCCTAGTGTGGAGTCCATCTGTGGAGGGTCACTGTATTACTGTGTGGGTATTCATAAATGCTTAGCCTAAACGCATTGGGATAACGCCTTGTCTGCTCACGCCAAGCTACCTAGAGGGTGAGCAGGGGTTATTTCTAGAGTGTACCCCCTACCCTGACTAGAAAAAGGACCCTCTGCCTGTCCCAGGTACCTACCTGTGCCAATCAGAGAATCCGGATTCTAACATTGGTGGTCAGCGGTGAGGATTACACATTTGCATTTGTGATACATATACCGTGATTGGTGAATGCCACATAGTGAAGGCAGACCAATAGCGCAACCACTTACTTTTAATTCGCATTTTTGTGGAAATCGCCAGTTGTTAAAGGAATCATGCCTGGTTCAAGTGTTGTGGAAAGGGCAGCATCCCTCATCTCTGAAACTGAAGACGTGGAATGGGAAGAAGAGATTAGAGAGTTATACCAAGGCCCAGCTGAAGGGCTTCTGGAGAAAATTCAAAGTCCCCACTGTTGAATGTAAGCTCAAAGTAAATCTTTGCAAGGCGCTGAGGGCCTGGATAGAGTCAAGAAAAGACTCTGATGAGATGGAGGAAAATGAGCAGGCAGAGAGCATCGCTAGCTTGGGCAGAGGCCTGTCACCAGAGGAGTTGGCAGACAGGAAGGAAACCAGAGCTCATGAAATAGAGATGGCAAAACTAAATGGACAACTGGCAATGGAAAGAAAAAGGCTAGAAATGGAAGAGAGAAGAAGCCAAAGGGAGCCTGAGATGAAATTGAGGGAGCTGGAGTTGAAAGCCCAGGGCTTGGGAAGCACTCCCTCTGGTGGCAGCACACCCCCAGTGCAGGTAGAGTCCAGAGTGTACATACCCAAAGATGTAGTGAAGGAATTTAAAAAAAATGATGACATAGGGCAGTGGTTCAAAGCCTACGAAGTAGCCATGTCCTCCCACCGGGTCCCTGAGAATGATTGGGGGGCGGGGTTGTGGGGGCGGTTCTTGAGTGAAGGGCGGGACACACTGCTAGATTTGCCCTCAGATGTGTATAACTCTTACCCCCATATGAAGGATGCTTTAATGGCTAGGTATGGGTTAACTCCTGAAATGTATAGACAGAGGTTCAGGGGTTGCACTAAGATTCCCAATAGTACGTATGTGGAGTATGTGACTTTTTTTTGCAGAGCACTGGATGGTTGGGTAAAGGGTAGCAAGGTTGATAATTTTCAAGGGCTTCTTGATTTAATGGCATGGGAGCACTTGTCCAGTAATTGTTTTCCTGAGCTACGCCAGCACCTGATTGATAGTAGGCTGACTAAACCTAGAAAGCTTGCTGAGGAGGCGGACCGCTGGGTCAGTACCAGGGTCCACAAGGGTCACGTGGAAGACTCCGCCAAAGGTGGACAGGGTCCCCAGCAGAAGAGCGGGGGGGGACAAGGGTAAACAGAAGGAGTTCCAGAAGAGGCCCCAAAGTAATCCCCAAGGGAACCAAGGGAAGGGTTCTCAGCCTCCCCCACCCCAGAAACCAACCGGGGCCCCGACAGCTACCCCTGTTCAAAGAGGGCCCCCAACCTGTTACAGATGTGGTGAGCTGGGTCATTTTGCCAATGATCCCAAGTGTCGCCAGTTTGGTAAACCAGCACCCACTGGTGCAACCCCCCGGCAGATGGCTAGTGTAGCCCTGGGTGGAGAAATGGGTGTCCAGGGTGGGTGGGGTTCTGTAGAAATGTCCCTGATCGCATTAGGAGACCGTGAAGTGGTCAACAAAACCCCGCTGCCTGAGAACACTAAAAAATACAGACAGTGGGTGACCATAAATGGCCATAGGGTTGAAGCTCTGAGAGATACAGGAGCCAGTGTGACGGCTGTCAAGAGCCACCTGGTGTCTCAGGAGCAGGTTGTCCCAGGAGCATTCTATCCGGTTGTTGCCGCTGACAACACGGAGAGTCACTGCCCGGTGGCTCACGTTCCCTTTGAGTGGGGGGGGGGTCTCTGGTACTCTTCAGGTAGCTGTGAGGCCCGCCATGCCTGTAGACTGTCCATTAGGGAACGATCTGGAGAGCTCACCTTACCTAAGGTGGAGCAAAGTGCTCACCTGGAGATGTTGGGTATGCCGGATTGGGCGTGGGTTACCACACGGTCCATGGCAGCAAGTAGAGGTGCTCAAGAGGACCTGGAGCCTGAGAGGGAGGCCCAGGAACCGGCCTTAGGGAGAAGAGGCAGGGGGCGCGGGAAACCGGCACCCGAAGTTCCCACGGTCCAGGAGGAAGCAGACCTTGAGGGGGATGCCCTGGAACCTACAGGGGAACAGATAGCTGAACTGGGGGACCTGCCTGAGCTGACCCATTGGCAGCAAGAAGGAGGACCCTCCAGGGAAGAATTCTGCAGTGAGCAGAAAGAATGCCCTTCTCTCGTGGGTATGCGGCAGCAGGTTGCAGACCAGGCCAACGGTGATCAGTCTGGAACACATTTCATTTACTGGGAGAACGAACTCCTGTATTCTGAGCCTAAGGTTGCTGAGCCTGGGTCAGCCCGTGTGCTGGTGGTACCCCAGCGCTTTAGAGCCTTCCTACTGGGGCTGGATCACGATGTGCCCTTGGCAGGACATTTGGGGCAGGACAAGACCTTTGAAAGGCTTGTCACCCACTTCTTTTGGCCCCAAATGCGCAGGAGTTCAGACACTTACTGCAGGACTTGCCAGACTTGCCAGGCAAGTGGAAAGAGTGGAAGGAAGCTGAAGGCTCCACTCCAGCCATTCCCTGTGGTCAGTACCCCCTTTGAGCGAGTGGGGATTGACATTGTGGGGCCACTGGGCCCCAGGACAGCCATGGGCAACAGGTTCATCCTGGTCCTGGTGAACCATGCCACCCGGTACCCGGAAGCCATCCCTCTGAGGACAGTGACGGCCCCCGTGGTGGGACGTGCGCTGATGGGAATTTTCTCCCTAGTGGGATTCCCTCTAGAGGTGGTGTCTGACCGGGGTACCAATTTCATATCAAAATATATGAAATCCCTTTGCAAGAGTGTGGTGTAACCTACAAGTTCACCACACCTTAACACCCCCAAGGAAACGGGTTGGTTGAGAGATTCAACCGAACCCCGAAGGGCATGATTATGGGTCTTGGGGAACCCCTGAGGTGTAAGTGGGACGTCCTCTTACCATGCCTTCTCTTTGCTTACAGAGAGGTGCCGCATAAGTCTCTAGGGTTCAGCCCCTTTGAGCTTCTGTACGGCCACCCAGTGAGAGGACCTCCAAGTCTGATCATAGAAGGCTGGGAGCAATCTCCCAGGAAACCTCCCTAGAATGTATATAGCTACATGCTGGCCTTCAGGAACCAGACTAGGCGTTTCAGGGAACTTGTTGAGGCAAACCTGGAAGCCAGCCAGGAGGAGATGAAGCGGTGGTACGACCAGAATGCCACTCTGGTAGAGCTTCAGCCTGGACAGAAGGTATGGGTCTTGGCCCCAGTGGAGCCCTGTGCGCTCCAGGATAAGTGGACCGGTTCGTTTGAGGTTTTGGAGCGCAAGAGTTCAGTCACCTACTTGGTGGACTTGCAGTCTCCCCGGAACCCCCTAAGGGTCCTGCACGTCAACCGCCTGAAGCCCCACTTGGAGAGGTCCCAAGTGGGCATTCTCTTAGCGACAGATGCTGGGACGGAGGAGGAGACTGAGCCTCTTCCTGACCTCCTGTCAGCCAAGGAGCAAGATGGGTCAGTGGATGGTGTCATCCTCTCTTCCACCCTGACCCCTGAGCAACAGAACGATTGTCGCCAGTTACTGGGACAATTTTCTGACCTGTTTTCCCTGATTCCCGGTGTCACTAATTGGTGTGTCGATGATGTGGACACTGGGGATAGCACACCTGTGCGTACAGGGTGAATGACAGGGTAAGGGCATGCATCAAGGAGGAGGTCTCCAAGATGTTTGCCCTTGGGGTAATTGAGTCCTCAAACAGTCATTGGGCCAGCCCAGTGGTCTTGGTCCCAAAGGCTGCAGCGCCAGGAGCCACACCTGAACTCCGGTTCTGTGTGGACTACAGAGGACTCAATTCGGTCACCAGGACGGACGTACACCCCATCCCCAGAGCTGATGAGCTCATAGATCGGCTAGGGGCTGCCAACTACCTCAGCACGTTTGATTTATCGTCTGGGTATTGGCAGATCGCCTTGACCGATGGGGCCAAAGAGAGGTCAGCATTTTCCACCCCTGATGGGCATTACCAGTTCCGGGTTATGCCCTTTGGGATGAAGAATGCCCCTGCCACCTTCCAGAGGTTGGTCAGCCAGGTGTTGGCTGGGCTGGATTCGTTCAGTGCAGCCTACCTGGATGACATCGCAGTGTTCAGCTCCACTTGGGAGGAACACCTGCGCCACCTCTGGGAAGTGTTGATGGCGCTGCGGAGGGCAGGCCTCACGATCAAGGCGAGTAAGTGCCAGATCGGGCAGGGTTCAGTGGTGTACTTGGGGCACCAAGTTGGGAGTGGCCAGGTGGCACCCCTTCAACCCAAGATAGAAACCATCCTGAATTGGGAGTCGCCCAAAACCCAGACAGAGGTGAGAGCCTTCCTAGGTCTCACCGGGTACCACAGGAGGTTTGTCAAGGGGTATGGCAACATTGTTGCCCCTTGACAGCGCTGACTTCCAAGAAGCAGCTCAGGAATGTGATTTGGACTGACACCTGTCAGAAAGCTTTTGAGGCACTGAAAGCTGCTATGTGCATGGCGCCCGTGCTTCTGGCTCCCAACTTCTCCAAAGAGTTTATCGTTCAGACAGACGCTTCAGAGCATGGTGTGGGGGCTGTTCTTTCACAGATAAATGAGGAGGGCCTAGATCAACCTGTAGCCTTTATTAGCAGGAGGTTACTACCACGGGAACAGAGATGGAGTGCTATTGAGCGTGAGGCATTTGCTGTGTCCTGGGCACTGAAGAAGCTAAGACCCTACCTGTTTGGGTCTCATTTCCGGGTTCAGACAGACCACAGGCCCCTCAGATAGTTGATGCATATGAGGGGTGAGAATCCAAAGGTGTTGAGGTGGTCCATTTCCCTACAGGGTATGGATTTCACGGTGGAACATCGCCCTGGTACAGATCACGGCAATGCTGACGGTCTGTCCAGATTTTTCCGCCTTAGTGATGATGAACTCCCTGGGGTAGGGTAGTTCTCCCCACTTTTCAGCTGGAGGGGACACATGTTAGACCTGGCACCTTGGCGTGAGTCTCCGTTCCACTTTTTGTCACTGTGCCTCATGTGTTTGTATGGTGTTGGCCGCTCAGAGCACTGTGCCACTGCCAACCAGTGCCACAATGCAAGTGCTCCTTATGTAAAATGTATATGTTGGTTGTATTCCATGATTGGCTTATTTGGTTTACTATTAGACCCCAGTAAAGTGCACCAGGAGTGCCAGGGCGTGTCAATACAAATGCCGCTGGTGGGCTCGCAGCACTGGTTGTGCCACCCACAGAAGCGGCCTGGTAAAATGTGTCTAGGTCTGCCACTGCAGAACCTGCATGCAGTCTGGTACTGACATGCTGACTGGGCAAGTGCACACACTTGCTAGTCCCTAACCCTTCCCTTAACTTCATATTAGTCACCCCTATGGTAGAACCAAGGGCAGGGTGCATTGTAGCATAAGGTAGGACAAGCCCTGATGTGTGTGAATTACAGCCATTTTCGTTTTTCCACTATATGTTCTCATAGGCCAGAATGGGCTGTTAAAGTTGTTACATCCTATGATCCTAGCAGGCCCAGGGAACATGGTAGAAAATTGAGTTTAGTATGCCTGAACTCAGAATAATAAGGTACATCTTTTATTAAGGTTTATTTTAATATTCTGCGTTTGAAAATGCCACTTTTAGAAAGTTGGCCTTTGCTTGCCTAACCATTTCAGCCCGCCTCTGTGTGATGTGTATCTGCTGTCTGGCTTGTGTGAGTGACAGGGCTCGGGGAAACCCAGATGGTTAGGGCTAGGTAGCCTGGTGGTGAATAGGAATATTGACATATAGATGGGTGGGAGGAGTACACCTGGACTTTGAATAGGGTTGTGCTCTGCCACCACAATGCTGGCTCCGCCCCCTGTGGAGCGTCTGATGACTCTGCCCTGCACCCTGAAAGAAGCAGCCTGCATCGTGTAAACAAAGTGCTCAGAAACCGGACTGGACTAGGCAAGGGCCCCACTGGCCTGGCAGAACAAAAGAATTGCTGTATAAATGTAGGAGCCCTGCTCCTAAGAAACTAGATCCTGTCCTGCCAAGAAGAAACCTCTGTCCGACGAGGAGGAACCGGGAAAGCTGCAAGGAGGAGTACTGTCCCTGACCTGGGGGATTGGCCTGCAGTGGTTGCCTTGCTGCTGAAGAAGAGGAAGAAAAGACCACAAAGACTTTTATTTGACTTGTGCTGAAGATCTCCAAGGGCTTGTGAGTGAGCTTGCCCCCTGAACGAAGTCCCAGGACCAGTGGACTTCACCGCCGTGGAATCGCCTTGGAAAACGGACACCACTGCACTGCCCTAAACCCTGAAACACCACCCCCTGTACGATCCCCTACACTACCCAAAAACCACTGCACTGTCCTAAACCCTGAAACACCTCCCCTTGCACGACCCCCTACACTGCCCGAACACCACTGCACTGCCATAAACCCTAAATGTTAGAATGTGGATTCTCTGTTTGGCACAGGTAGGTACCTGGGACAGGCAGAGGGTCCTTCTTCTAGTCATGGTAGGGGGTACACTCTAGAAATAACCCCTGCTCACCCTCTAGGTAGCTTGGCGCGAGCAGACAAGGCGTTATCCCAAGGCGTTTAGGCTAAGCATTTATGAATACCCACACAGTAATACAGTGACCCTCCACAGATGGACTCCACACTGGGTATATATCAAAAAAATACTTTATATAGATTTATCAGGCTTAGCACAAGACCAAAATAACATTTTAAATGGCCCACAATACTTATTGGCAAGAGTTCTTGGTTTCAGCGTAATTTTCCAGTTCTGTGCGCGTCGTCCCTCTTCGTACGGGTCGTACGCGTTAGACAGAGGCTTTGGGACTGGTCGTACACGCACTGCAGGTGCTTCAGATAAAGCGTACACTCTACGGTGCGAACGGGCACAGTACCTGGATTCTTGGTGAGTTCGTCACGGACACTTCCTTGGCAGCAGGCGCACAGTACATTGCGAAGTCCTCCGGGTGGCGCGTACTGCGGTACGAGAGACCTTGGGTGTGTGCGGCTCAGGGGACGGGGTGAGAGTACGGCTCGTACTGCCAGACGTTCGGGTACGCGACGTACCGGGATCGCTGGGCTTCACTTTGGCTGCTGAGACAGGCGAACAGTACGCTCCGGACAGGAGACGTACGTGACCACCACACGTACCACGGCCTTTCCCAAAGCAGGGGAGATGCGCGTACATTGATAGTACGGTCCGTAGGGGGGTGCAAGCTGGTACAGTGATGTCCTTCAGTTATGGTGCGAGCTACGGCTCGTAGGGGCGATAAATCGCGTTGCTCAGGCTGGCAGTACCTTCCTTTGCGGTGCGAGGTATGGCTCGTAGAGGGGCCACAGACGCGTTGTTCGTGCCGGACAGCGGGGAATCAGCTTACGGGGAGTACACTGCGATCAGCGAGACGTACACAGCAGTTCAAAGCGAATATGTGAGGAAAACGGTCCGTGAGTGTGAGTTCTCTGGGATAGAGAGCTTGCTGAATCCTTTGTGAATTGTGTACTCCTGTGTTAAGCTCAGACCCCTAGGTTCCCTGTGTTGAACTTTTCTCGAGAACGTCCGCCAAAATGGAGCCAGCTTTTAATTTCTGTGGTCTGTTTAGATACAGTATGTTAGAGTTGGTCATGTTCTGTGAAGAGAGAGACATAGAGGTGGGTGAGTCAGACACCCAGTCCAAACTGAGGAACAACCTGATCCTATGGCAAAAGGATGAATGGGAACGTGAGCGCAGTGAGGAAGATAGGGCCCGGGCCGCACGCCAAGAGGGTGGTGGGTCTGAGGGGAGCCCTGAGGAATCTGAGGAGGAAGAAGATGACAGTACCTGGACGCCAGTAGAGAGTGAAGACCCCATAGGTAGGGAGTCCCTTGCTGGGTCCAGCGTAGGAGGCAGCGCCTCATCCCTTTCCCTGTCCCCAGAGGAGTGGGAAGATAGGAGGAAAGAAAGGGAACACCAGCTGGCGTTAGAAAAGCTCAGGTTAGAGCATGCCCAGGCTATGGCGCAGCTGGAGGTCAAGAAGCAACAGCTAGAGACTGAGAGGGTCTTGGCGCAGGAGAGGAAAGATGGAGGCTGAGAGGGCCTCTTCCAGAGGCAAAGTAGCTCTGGAGGGTAGACTATCCCCTGCGCGCAGTTTTAATTTTCTGGGCTCACCAGGGAGGGTAGAGTCCAGTGGTGGCAGCGAAATAGAGTCCAGTGCAGGACGTCCCATTCCCAGTTCACCCAGTCTGGTACCTGTTTCCTAAGAAGAGGAGTATAGGTTGAAATTCAGGGGCAGTAGGAAGCTGTCTCACCAGTCTTGGGACAAGTTTTTGGGTGAATGTGAGGATGCACTGGATGATTGGTTAAGGGTAAACACGAAACGGGATTTTGACGGACTGTATGCTCTGGTTATCAAAGAGCAGTTATTCAGTAGTTTTTATCCCGGGTTGCGCCAACACCTGTTAGCATGGGGGTGCACTAATCCATGGAAACTTGCAAAGGAAGCAGACCGATGGGAAGGGACCCCAAGTTCTGATGAGGAATGGGAGAGTACTTCCAACAGTAGTGGCTCAAGTAGCTTCCAGTCCAGTATGGGGGAAGAGGCTCAGAGTAGCCCAGCTAGGTCCCAGAGTAGTGAGAGGGGTGTAGGGGCTCACGTCCTGTCTCAGTGGAGTAGGAGTGAGTGGGTGACTTCGAGTCCCCAGAGGCCCGAAACCCAGTCTCAGAACCTCGATGGTTTCTTCAGGGAACACAAGGTTGGGGGCCTAGGCTGTCCTGTGAGTCCATTTGAGGAGGATCACCTAGTGTATGGAGGACCTGGAGCGTATGTAAATAGAGCTCCAGTGGTTCTGATGTCTGGCAGTACCGCTTCAGTAGGGAAGGTACAGGAGTCCAGAGTGAGGAGTGATTGGGGGATGAGTTTCCCAGTGGATGCACCAGTGGACCAGGGACTAGCCAGTTGGGCTAGATCTTCATGGGGGGACCCGGGTGGCGCCACTTCTGTTCTGGGGGATCTTCGCGCACTGTCAGGTGGACAGGGGACGGGAGATCTGCGCCAGACAGACAGTCACACGACACATGGGTCATGTGTCAGCCTCAGGGGGATGGCGTGTGAATCCCCAGAAGGCCTGGAGTGCCAGGCAATTATTCCACCAAAGGTTCTAGACCGGAGGTTGGGAGGCCAGGTTCAGGATCAGCCTGACCTGAAGGGTGGGACGTCTGTAACCAGCGTCCCGATAGGTTCTTCTTCCAGAGGTACCGCCCCAGTTGGTAGGGAGCAGGGCTCTGGAAGGGGGTGCAGAGGGTGGGAGAGCCCACCTCTGACCCCGGTGCAACCTGAGGGGTTAAACCCTGGGTTGGAATGGCGTTCTAGGTGTACCCCTCGCCAGAGGAGGAGGAACCCTAGGAGAAGAGGTAGGGGAGGAGAGCCTTCCCTGAGACTCCTGCTCCGCCTGAGGTTGTAGACCCTAGGCTGGAAAACCAATGGCAGTCTAGTCCTGTCTTGCAGACAGGAAGAGTGGAGAATGGCCGCTATGTGCCAGAGGTTACTACCCCCCACTCTGTGATTAGGCAAGGACCGGTGGCACCTGGGTGGCCTAGGGCCTGGTCTTGGCCGCGGACAGCTTGGGAGTACCAGTGGGGTAGCCTAGTTGGTCCGGACAGTGGTTTTAGAAGGAATCCCATGGGTTCACCGTGGCGTAGAACAGGAGGGTGTCCCTGCAGTTGCGGGCCCGCGTCCGTGTTCTATCGCCCAAAGCAGGGAAGTCCATCACGGTGGTGATTGGTCTGCCCTGCGTTTTTGGCTGGAAGGGGGTTGTGTTGGACATGGCCCTTCTGGCAGGTTCACCCCTAAACTTTTTACTTTTACTGGTGACCTGGTGGTAGTGATTTTTGGTTTCTGCGCACTTTACCTCTGTGTCCCAGGGTAAAGTGCGTGCGTGTAGTGAGGTTGGCCTGCCCTCCCATAGGAATGCATGGGGAATGTATGTGCCCTGGTAGTTCCTGATGCGTGGGGTGTGTAGGGTCGAGTCTGGTATGTGCGGACTTGTGTGATGGAATGCTGTGCAATGATGTATACAGCATGTATGTGTCTAGTGTGGAAGTGCCACTTCTAGACATGGCTGTGCGTGTGCTGTAGAGGTGCTGACTCATGATTGGCTGGAGCTGACTGGTGAGCCTGGCTCCAGGAGTCTGGATGGGTCTGCCCCGGTGGTGAGTGTTGAGATCAGCATGTGTGATGTGAGGGAGTGGTGCACCTGGGTCCTGTGAATAGGGCTGGGATTTCCCCACACAATGCTGGCTCCGCCCCCTGTGGTGCGACTGATGACCCTAGCCCTGCCAGTGAATAGAGTGAGGGACTGAGCACATCAAGGGTGCTCCCCAACCAGCTGCGACTGGTTTTCCCCCTCACCCTGAACCAAAGACAAAGGAAAGCTATGTATAAAAAGGGGCTGTGACCCCATGAATGTGTTCTCTTCCAGGGTCCTATCTGAGGGGGGCTGCTGCTGCTGCTGGAGGCCAGGAGGAACCGCCACTTGGGACTGCCTTCCTGCCTGGAGGGCCCAGTGAGCTGGCCCCTGGCCCAGCCTTGCCCCCCCTGCCTACCTTCCAGAATTTTGCTGGACTTTTACATTCTCCCTTAAAGCGCCTGGAGGTGCTTCTATTTGACTTATAGCGCTAGGAGCGCTTTCTGGGGGACCCCAGCGTCAAGGAGCGCTGTACTTGGGGCTTTGCTGAAGCCTCCAGCGCCTGGAAGCGCTGGACTTGCCTTGAGCGCAGAAAGCGCTTGCACATTTGCCCTTAGCACCAGGAGCGCTTTATTCCTGATATCGAGGGCCCACCTCGATTTATTGTCCTTTCAAAATAGCGGGTGCCCACCCCGCTTATGGCCTTGGTTTACTTGAGGGAGCCCACCCCTCGTTGCCGTGAAGAAAATCACCGCCGCGGCCCAGGAGTTGCAGCGACGTTACCGGGCCACTGCCTGCGGTGACCCGGAAGTAGACTGATAATCCCTGGTTGCAGGAGGGGCCTCGCAACGAAGGCAGACCCAGGAAGCTGCCGGCGAAGTGAGGCCGGGTAGGACGGAAGCCTACCCCGCCTCCCCGCACTCGAGGAGAAAGTCCCGGGTCCCAGGAGGGGGCCCGGGTGAAGCAGCGAGGCCAAGTGCAGGAAGCGACGGGAGCTCACCCTGCGCTCCTGCGATGGAAGCGTGTGTCTCCAGACCCAGGCGGGAGCCCACCCCGCCCTGGGACGCTCTGCCGGCAGGTTTGGAGCCGGTAGGCTCCGCATTCCAGTCCCGGGTCCCAGGAGGGGGCCCGGGTGTAGACGCCAGCGAGGAAACCAGGAGGAGACAACGCGGGAGTCCCAGGTAAACGGGACTCCGCGTGGTAGTAGTCTCTGCCCCTGCCCCCCCACAGCGCAGCGGTGCCACAGTTGGAGGTCGCTCCGACGTACAGGGGCATTTCACCTTGTTGAGAGCCTAGAGGGCTCCAACCCACGCTGGGCATTGTTGGTGTAAGAGCACGGAGGTCGCTCCAACGTATGGGGACAGTGTCTGTTTAAGAGCGCTAGTACGCTCCAGAGGGGCACATGGTTGGAAGAGCCTAGAAGGCTCCCATAAGGCACATGGTGTGAAGAGCCCTGTGAGGCTCCAACGTCTGGCCCCCTCATTTCTTTGAGAGTCCAGGAGAGGCTCCAACAACGGCTATATTTGTTGTAAAAGGCACCGTGGTGCCCTAGCTCAGTTCAACAGCTGCTCAGCACTTAGTAGGCAGCTGCCACGTTTAGGTTGTGCCTTGTGCTCCCTGGTTTGCGCAGCCTGCACAGTCGCGCCCTGACTTTGCTGGATATTGGGCCTGTCTGCACCCCTGAAAGGCCAGGTTGGCATGGGGACAGTTTTTCTTGTGTAAGTGCCCTCCCCTAGGGTACCTGATTATTGATACTGGTGTACTTTTGCGCCTGCGCAATGCCTTGATGCTATGTTTCTTTCTACCTGTGCCTATGCGTAGGAGAGGGTTTTTCCTGGTATAGGTTATGCTGACGTGTTCATGATTCCCTGCGTAACATTTTCCTAAGGTGGTTAGGGTTACGTAGGTGGTACTTACCTGTTACCAGTAGTTACTGGTTGGGGGCTACATGTGTTATTTTGTGCTACCGTAATTTTATATCCTAAGTTCTGAAAGTGCTAATTCCCGACAGTGGTCCATGTGGCCTTTTCACCTGTACATATAATCCCTTGTAAAATTCTGCCCAGTGCCAGTTGGCACAGTGTAAATTGTGTGAATATTATCTAATGTGTTTTGGTATAATACAAAGGCTATTTTTATATAATACCTTGTGTGGAGTTTCTTTTGTGGTGGGCCTTGGGTGTTGTTGCTGGGTGCGCGCGCAAACGCTTTACACATCGCCTCCGAGATAAGCCTGACTGCTCGTGCCAAGCTGCCAAGGGGGTGAGCAGGGGTTATCTTTGGCGTGTAACTCCCCAGCCCTAACTAGAGTGGTGGTTTCTGCCTGGCTTTGGCGCAAGCCCTAGCCAACCAGAAATCCCATTTCTAACACCAGGCATGATTTCTTTAACAACTGGCGATTTCCACAAAAAAATGTGAATTCAAGTAAGTGGATGCGCTATTGGTCTGCCTTCACTATGTGGCGTTCACCAATCACTGTATATGTATCACAAATGCATATTCGTAATCTCACCGCTACCCCCAATGTTAGAATCCGGATTCTCTGATTGGCACAGGTAGGTACCTGGGACAGGCAGAGGGTCCTTCATCTAGTCAGGGTTGGGGGTACACTCTATAAATAACCCCTGCTCACCCTCTAGGTAGCTTGGCGCGAGCAGACAAGGCGTTATCCCAAGGCATTTAGGCTAAGCATTTATGAATACCCACACAGTAATACAGTGACCCTCCACAGATGGACTCCACACTGGGTATATATAAAAAAAATACTTTATATAGATTTACCAGGCTTAGCACAAGACCAAAATAACGTTTTAAATGGCCCACAATACTTATTGGCAAGAGCTCTTGGTTTCAGCGTAATTTTCCAGTTCTGTGAGCGTCGTCCCTCTTCGTACGGGTCGTACGCGGTAGACACAGGCTTTGGGACGGGTCGTACACGCACTGCAGGTGCTTCAGATGAAGCGTACACCCTACGGTGCGAATGGGCACAGTACCTGGATTCTTGGTGAGTTCGTCACGGACACTTCCTTGGCAGCAGGCGCACAGTACGGTGCGAAGTCCTCCGGGCGGCGCGTACTGCAGTACGGGAGACCTTGGGCGTGCACGGTTCAGGGGACGGGGCGAGAGCACGGCTCGTACTGCCAGACGTACGGGTACGCGACGTACCCGGATCGCTGGGCTTCACTTTGGCTGCTGAGACAGGCGTACAGTGCGCTCCGGACAGGAGATGTACGCGACCACCACACGTACCACGGCCTTTCCCAAAGCAGGGGAGAGGAGCGTACGTTGATAGTACGGTCCGTAGGGGGGTGCAAGCTGGTACGGTGATGTCCTTCAGTTACGGTGCGAGCTACGGCTCATAGGGGCGATAAATCGCGTTGCTCAGGCTGGTAGTACCTTCCTTTGCGGTGCGAGGTACGGCTCGTAGAGGGGCCACAGACGCGTTGTTCGTGCCGGACAGCAGGGAATCAGCTTACGGGGAGTACGCTGCGATCAGCGAGACGTACACACCAGTTCGAAGCAAAGATGAGAGGAAAACGGTCCGTTTTCCAAGGCGATTCCACGGCGGTGAAGTCCACTGGTCCTGGGACTTCGTTCAGGGGGCAAGCTCACTCACAAGCCCTTGGAGATCTTCAGCACAAGTCAAATAAAAGTCTTTGGGGTGTTTTCTTCCTCTTCTTCAGCAGCAAGGCAACCACTGCAGGCCAATCCCCCAGGTCAGGGACAGTACTCCTCCTTGCAGCTTTCCCGGTTCCTCCTCGTCGGACAGAGGTTTCTTCTTGGCAGGACAGGATCTAATTTCTTGGGAGCAGGGCTCCTACATTTATACATTTATTCTTTTGTTCTGCCAGGCCAGGGGGGCCTTTCCCTAGTCCAGTCCGGTTTCTGAGCACTTTGTTTACGCGATGCAGGCTGCTTCTTTCAGGGTGCAGGGCAGAGTCATCAGACGCTCCACAGGGGGCGGAGCCAGCATTGTGGTGGCAGAGCACAACCCTATTCAGAGTCCAGGTGTACTCCTCCCACCCATCTATATGTCAATCTTCCTATTCACCACCAGGCTACCTAGCCCTGCCCATCTGGGTTTCCCCAGCCCTATCACTCACACAAGCCAGACAGCAGATACACATCACACAGAGGCGGGCTGAAATGGTTAGGCAAGCAAAGGCCAACTTTCTAAAAGTGGCATTTGCAAACGCAGAATATTAAAATAAACCTTACTAAAAGATGAACCTTATTATTCTGAGTTCAGGCATACTAAACTCGATTTTCTACCATTTTCCCTGGGCCTGCTAGGATCATAGGATGTAACAATCTTAACAGCCCATTCTGGCCTAAAATGGCTGTAATTCACTATTAGGATATGCCACACACATCAGGGCTTGTCCTACCTTATGCTACAATGCACCCTGCCCTTGGGCCTACCATAGGGGTGACTAATATGAAGTTAAGGGAAGGTTTAGGGACTGGCAAGTGTGTGCACTTGCGCAGTCAGCATGACAGTACCAGACTGCACGCAGGTTCTGCAATGGCAGACCTTAGACATATTTTACCAGGACGCTTTTGTGGGTGTCACAACCAGTGCTGCGAGCCCACCAGCGGCATTTGTATTTACACGCCCTGGCACTCCTAGTGCACTTTACTGGGGTCTGATAGTAAACCAAATAAGCCAATCAGGGAATCCAACCAACATATACCTTTTACATAGGGAGCACTTGCACTGTGGCACTAGTTGGCAGTGGCACAGTGCTCTGAGCGGCCAACACCATAAAAACACATGAGGCACAGCGACAAAAAGTGGAAGGGAGAATCACGCCAAGGTGCCAGGTCTAACAGGGTGGATTTTAAGGGTTTAGGATAGTTCAGTGGTGTTCAGGCAGTGCAGGGTGTTATGCGGGGGGTGGTGATTCAGGGTTTAGGGCAGTGCAGTGGTGTTCGGGCAGTGTAGGGGGTTGTGCTGGGGGCGGTGTTTCACGGTTTATGGCAGTGCAGTGGTGTTCGGGCAGTGTAGGTGGTTGTGCAGGGGGGTGGTGTTTCAGGGTTTAGGGCAGTGAAGTGGTGTTCGGGCATTGTATGGGGTCGTGCAGGGGATGGTGTTTCAGTGTTTAGGGCAGTGCAGTGGTGTTCGGGCTGTGTAGAGTGTCATGCTGGGGCTGGTGCTTCAGGGTTTAGAGCAGTGCAGTGGTGTTCGGGCAGTGTAGGGGGTCGTGCAGGGGGTTGGTGTTTCAGGGTTTAGGGCAGTGCAGTTTTGTTCGGGCAGTGTAGAGGGTCTTGCTGGGGGTGGTGTTTCAGGGTTTAGGGCAGTGGTGTTCGGGCAGAGTAGGGGGTCTTGCTGGGGGTGGTGTTTCAGGGTTTATGGCTGTGCTGTGGTGTTTGGGCAGCATAGTAGGTCGTGCAGGGGGTGGTGTTTTAGGGATTAGGGCAGTGCAGTTGTGTTCGGGCAGTGTAGGGGGTCTTGCTGAGGGTGGTGTTTCAGGGTTTAGGGCAGTGCAGTTGTGTTCGGGAAGTGTAGGGGGTCTTGCTGGGGGTTGCGTTTCAGGGTTTAGGGCAGGGCAGTGAATTTCGGGCAGTGTAGGAGGGCAGTGCAGTGGTGTTCGGGAATTGTAGGGAGTCGTGCTTGGAGTGGTGTATCAGGGTACAGAGCAGTGGTGTTCTGGCAGTGTAGGGTGTCGTGCAGGGGCTGGTGTTTCAGGGTTTAGTGCAGTGCAGTGGTGTTCGGGCAGTGTAGGGGGTGATGCTGGGACTGGTGTTTCCGGGTTTAGGGCAGAGCAGTGGTGTTCGAACAGTGTAGGGAGTCGTGCAGGGGGTTGGTGTTTCAGGGTTTAGGGCAGTGCAGTTGTGTTCGGGCAGTGTAGGGGGTCTTGCTGAGGGTGGTGTTTCAGGGTTTAGGGCAGTGCAGTGGTGTTCGGGAAGTGTAGGGGGTCTTGCTGGGGGTTGCGTTTCAGGGTTTAGGGCAGGGCAGTGATTTTCGGGCAGTGTAGGGGGTAGTGCAGGGGGTGGTGTTTCAGGGTGTAGGGCAGTGCAGTGGTGTTCGGGCATTGTAGGGAGTCGTGCTTGGGGTGGTGTATCAGGGTACAGAGCAGTGTTGTTCGGGCAGTGTAGGGTGTCGTACAGGGGCTGGTGTTTCAGGGTTTAGTGCAGTGCAGTAGTGTTCCGGCAGTGTAGGGGGTGATGCTGGGACTGGTGTTTCCGGGTTTAGGGCAGAGCAGTGGTGTTCGGACAGTGTAGGGGGTCATTCTGGGGCTGGTGTTTCAGGGTTTAGGGTAGAGCAGTGCTGTTCGGGCAGTGTAGGGGGTCGTGTTGGGGTGGTGTTTCAGGGTTTAGGGCAGTGCAGTGGTTTTCGGACAGTGTAGGGGGTCATTCTGGGCCTGGTGTTTCAGGGATTAGGGCAGACCAGTGGTGTTTGGGCAGTGTAGAGGGTCATGCAGGGGTGGTGTTTCAGGGTTTAGGGCAGTGCAGTGGTTTTCGGGCAGTGTTGGGGGTCTTGCTGCGGGTGGTGTTTCAGTGCTTAGGGCAGTGGTGTTTGGGCAGTGTTGGGGGTCGTACAGGGGGTGGAGTTTCAGGGTTTAGGGCAGTGCAGTGGTATTCGGGCAGTGTAGGGGGTCATGCAGGGGGTGGAGTTTCAGGGTTTAGGCCAGTGCAGTGGTGTTCGGGCAGTGTAGGGGGTCGTGCAGCGGCTGGTGTTTCAGGGTTAAGGGCAGTGCAGTGGTGTTCGAGCAGTGTAGGGGGTCATGCTGGGACTGGTGTTTCCGGGTTTAGGCCAAAGCAGTGGTGTTCGGGCAGTGTAGTGGGTCGTGCTGGGGCTGGTGTTTCAGGGTTTAGGGCAGACCAGTGGTGTTCGGGCAGTGTAGAGTGTCGTGCAGGGGGTGGTGTTTCAGGGTTTAGGTCAGTGCAGTGATGTTCGGGCAGTGTTGGGGGTCTTGCTGCGGGTGGTGTTTCAGGGCCTAGGGCAGTGATGTTCAGGCAGTGTAGGGGGTCGTGCAGTGGGTGGTGTTTCAGGGTTTAGAGCAGTGCAGTGGAGTTCGGGTAGTGTATGGCGGTCTGGCTGGGGGTTGTGTTTCAGGGTTTAGGGCAGAGCATTAGTGTTTGGGCAGTGTAGGGGGTCTTGCTGGGGGTGGTGTTTTAGGGTTTAGGGCAGTGCAATGGTATTCGGGCAGTGTAGGGGTTAGTGCTGGGGGTGGTGTTTCAGGGTTTAGGGCAGTGCAGTGGTGTTCGAGCAATGTAGGGGTAGTGCGGGGGATGGTGTTTCAGGGTTTAGGGCAGTGCAGTGGTGTTCGGGCAGTGTAGGGGGTCATGCGGGGTGGTGTTTCAGGGTTTAGTGCAGTGCAGAGGTGTTCGGACAGTGTAAGGGGTCATACGGCGGATGGTGTTTCAGGGTTTAGGGCAGTGCAGTGGTGTTCGGGCAGTGTAGGGGGTCATGCTGGGGCTGGTGTTTCAGGGTTTAGGGCAGTGCAGTGGTGTTCAGGCAGTGCAGGGGTTCATTCTGGGTTTGGTATTTCGGGGTTTAGGGCAGTGTAGTGGTGTTTGGACAGTGTAGGGTGTCGTGCATGGGGTGGTGTTTCAGGGCTTAGGGCTGGGCAGTGGTTTTTGGGCAGTGTAGGGGGTCGTGCTGGGGCTGGTGTTTCAGGGTTTAGGGCAGTGGTGTTCGGGCAGGGTAGGGGGTCGTGCAGGGGGAGGTCTTTCAACGTTTAGGGCAGTGCAGTGGTGTTCGGGCATTGTAGGGAGTCGTGCTTGGGGTGGTGTATCAGGTTTAAGGGCAGCGCAGTGGTGTTCGGTCAGTATAGGCGGTCGTGTGGGGTGTGGTGTTTCAGGGTTTAGGGCAGTGCAGTGGTGTTCGGGCAGTGTAGGGGTAGTGCTGGGGGTGGTGTTTCAGTTTTTAGGGCAGTGCAGTGTTGTCTGGGCAGTGTAGGCGGTGGTACGGGGGGTTTTGTTTCAGGTTTTAGGGCAGTGTAGTGGTGTTCAGGCAGAGTAGGGGGTCATGCGTGGGGTGGTGTTTCAGGGTTTAGGGCAGTGCAGTGGTGTTTGGACAGTGCAGGAGGTCGTGCAGGGGGTGGTGTTTCAGGGTTTAGGGCAGTGCAGTGGTGTTCGGGCAGTGTAGGGTGTCGTGCAGGGGCTGGTGTTTCAGGGTTTAGTGCAGTGCAGTGGTGTTTGGGCAGTGGAGCGTGTCATGCCAGGACTGGTGTTTCCGGGTTTAGGACATAGCAGTGGTGTTCGGACACTGTAGGGGGTCGGGCTGGGGCTGGTGTTTCATGGTTTTGGGCAGAGCAGTGCTGTTCGGGCAGTGTAGGGGGTCGTGTTGGGGCTGGTGTTTCAGGGTTTAGGGCAGTGCAGTTGTTTTCGGGCATTGTTGGGGTCTTGCTGCGGGTGGTGTTTCAGTGCTTAGGGCAGTGGTTTTCGTGCAGTGTTGGGGGTCGTACAGCGGGTGGAGTTTCAGGGTTTAGGGCAATGCAGTGGTGTTCGGGCAGTGTAAGGGGTCATGCAGGGGGTGGAGTTTTTGGGTTTAGGCCAGTGTAGTGGTGTTCTGGCAGTGTAGGGGGTCGTGCTGGGGCTGGTGTTTCAGGGTTTAGGGCAGTGCAGTGGTGTTCGGGCAGTGTAGGGGTTCATTCTGGGGCTGGTCTTTCAGGGTTTAGGGCAGTGCAGTGGTGTTCAGGCACTGTAGGGGGTCGTGCAGGGGGTGGTGTTTCAGGGGTTAGGGCAGAGCAGTGGTTTTTGGGCAGTTTAGGGTGTCGTGCTGGGGCTGGTGTTTCAGAGTTTAGGGCAGTGGTGTTCGGGCAGTGTAGGGGGTCGTGCAGGGGGAGGTGTTTCAGGGTTTAGGGCAGTGCAGTGGTGTTCGGGCATTGTAGGAAGTCGTGCTTGGGGTGGTATATCAGGTTTAAGGGCAGTGCAGTGGTGTTCAGGCAGTACAGGGGGTCGTGCGGGGGGTGGTGTTTCAGGGTTTAGGGAAGTGTAGTGGTGTTCGGACAGTGTAGGGGTAGTGCTGGGGGTGGTGTTTCAGGGTTTAGGGCAGTGCAGAGGTGTTCGGACAGTGTAAGGGGTCATACGGCGGATGGTGTTTCAGGGTTTAGGGCAGTGCAGTGGTGTTCAGGCAGTGTAGGGGGTCATGCTGGGGCTGGTGTTTCAGGGTTTAGGGCAGTGCAGTGGTGTTCAGGCAGTGCAGGGGTTCATTCTGGGTTGGTATTTCGGGGTTTAGGGCAGTGTAGTGGTGTTTGGACAGTGTAGGGTGTCGTGCATGGGGTGGTGTTTCAGGGGTTAGGGCTGGGCAGTGGTTTTTGGGCAGTGTAGGGGGTCGTGCTGGGGCTGGTGTTTCAGGGTTTAGGGCAGTGGTGTTCGGGCAGGGTAGGGGGTCGTGCAGGGGGAGGTCTTTCAGCGTTTAGGGCAGTGCAGTGGTGTTCGGGCATTGTAGGGAGTCGTGCTTGGGGTGGTGTATCAGGTTTAAGGGCAGCGCAGTGGTGTTCGGTCAGTATAGGGGGTCGTGTGGGGTGTGGTGTTTCAGGGTTTAGGGCAGTGCAGTGGTGTTCGGGCAGTGTAGGGGTAGTGCTGGGGGTGGTGTTTCAGTTTTTAGGGCAGTGCAGTGTTGTCTGGGCAGTGTAGGCGGTGGTACGGGGGGTTTTGTTTCAGGTTTTAGGGCAGTGTAGTGGTGTTCAGGCAGAGTAGGGGGTCATGCGTGGGGTGGTGTTTCAGGGTTTAGGGCAGTGCAGTGGTGTTTGGACAGTGCAGGAGGTCATGCAGGGGGTGGTGTTTCAGGGTTTAGGGCAGTGCAGTGGTGTTCGGGCAGTGTAGGGTGTCGTGCAGGGGCTGGTGTTTCAGGGTTTAGTGCAGTGCAGTGGTGTTTGGGCAGTGGAGCGTGTCATGCCAGGACTGGTGTTTCCGGGTTTAGGACATAGCAGTGGTGTTCGGACACTGTAGGGGGTCGGGCTGGGGCTGGTGTTTCATGGTTTTGGGCAGAGCAGTGCTGTTCGGGCAGTGTAGGGGGTCGTGTTGGGGCTGGTGTTTCAGGGTTTAGGGCAGTGCAGTTGTTTTCGGGCATTGTTGGGGTCTTGCTGCAGGTGGTGTTTCAGTGCTTAGGGCAGTGGTTTTCGTGCAGTGTTGGGGGTCGTACAGCGGGTGGAGTTTCAGGGTTTAGGGCAATGCAGTGGTGTTCGGGCAGTGTAAGGGGTCATGCAGGGGGTGGAGTTTTTGGGTTTAGGCCAGTGTAGTGGTGTTCTGGCAGTGTAGGGGGTCGTGCTGGGGCTGGTGTTTCAGAGTTTAGGGCAGTGGTGTTCGGGCAGTGTAGGGGGTCATGCAGGGGGAGGTGTTTCAGGGTTTAGGGCAGTGCAGTGGTGTTCGGGCATTGTAGGAAGTCGTGCTTGGGGTGGTATATCAGGTTTAAGGGCAGTGCAGTGGTGTTCAGGCAGTACAGGGGGTCGTGCGGGGGGTGGTGTTTCAGGGTTTAGGGCAGTGTAGTGGTGTTCGGACAGTGTAGGGGTAGTGCTGGGGGTGGTGTTTCAGGGTTTAGGGCAGTGCAGTGTTGTCTGGGCAGTGTAGGGGGTGGTGTGGGGGTGTTGTATCAGGTTTTAGGGCAGTGCAGTGATGTTCAGGCAGTGTAGGGGCTCATGCGTAGTGTGGCGTTTCAGACTTTAGAGCAGTGTAGTGGTGTTTGGGCAGTGTAGGAGGTCGTGCAGGGGGTGGTGTTTCAGGGTTTAGAGCAGCGCAGTGGTGTTTGGGCAGTGTAGGGGGTTGTGCAGGGGGTGGTGTTTCAGGGTTTACGGTTGTGCAGTGGTGTTTGGTCAGTGTAGGGGGTCATGCTGGGACTGGTGTTTCCGGGTTTAGGGCATAGCAGTGGTGTTCGGACAGTGTAGGGGGCCGTGCTGGGGCTGGTGTTTCAGGGTTTTGGGCAGAGCAGTGCTGTTCGGGCAGTGTAGGGGGTCGTGTTGGGGCTGGTGTTTTAGGCATTAGGGCAGACCGGTGGTTTTCGGGCAGTGTAGGGGGTCATGCAAGGGTGGTGTTTCAGGGTTAAGGGCAGTGCAATGTTTTTCGGGCATTGTTGGGGGTCTTGCTGCGGGTGGTGTTTCAGTGCTTAGGGCAGTGGTGTTCGGGCAATGTTGGGGGTCGTGCTTGGGGTGGTGTATCAGCTTTAAGGGCAGTGCAGTGGTGTTCGGGCAGTGTAGGGTGTCGTGCAGGGGCTGGTGTTTCAGGGTTTAGTGCAGTGCAGTGGTGTTCGGGCAGTGTAGGGGGTGATGCTGGTTCTTGTGTTTCCGGGTTTAGGGCAGAGCAGTGGTGTTCGGACAGTGTAGGGGATCGTGCTGGGACTGGTGTTTCAGGGTTTAGGGTAGAGCAGTGCTGTTCGGGCAGTGGAGGGGGTCGTGTTGGGGCTGGTGTTTCAGGGATTAGGGCAGACCAGTGGTGTTCGGGCAGTGTAGAGGGTCATGCAGGGGTGGTGTTTCAGGGTTTAGGGCAGTGCAGTGGTTTTCGGGCAGTGTTGGGGGTCTTGCCGCGGGTGGTGTTTCAGTGCTACGGGCAGTGGTGTTTGGGCAGTGTTTGGGGTCGTGCAGGGGGTGGAGTTTCAGGGTTTAGGGCAGTGCAGTGGTGTTCGGGCAGTGTAGGGGGTCATGCAGGGGGTGGAGTTTCAGGGTTTAGGCCAGTGCAGTGGTGTTCGGGCAGTGTAGGGGGTCAAGCAGGGGGTGGTGTTTCAGGGTTTAGGGCAGTGCAGAGGAGTTCGGGCAGTGTAGGGGGTCGTGCAGCTGCTGGTGTTTCAGGGTTAAGGGAAGTGCAGTGGTGTTTGGGCAGTGTAGGGGGTTATGCTGGGACTGGTGTTTCAGGGTTTAGGGCAGACCAGTGGTGTTCGGGCAGTGTAGAGTGTCGTGCAGGGGGTGGTGTTTCAGGGCTTAGGGCAGTGATGTTCGGGCAGTGTAGGGGTTCGTGCAGTGGGTTGTGTTTCAGGGTTTAGAGCAGTGCAGTGGAGTTCGGGTAGTGTATGGCGGTCTGGCTGGGGGTGGTGTTTTAGGGTTTAGGGCAGAGCATTAGTGTTTGGGCAGTGTAGGGGGTCTTGCTGGGGGTGGTGTTTCAGGGTTTAGGGCAGTGCAATGGTATTCGGGCAGTGTAGGGGTTAGTGCTGGGGGTGGTGTTTCAGGGTTTAGGGCAGTGCAGTGGAGTTCGGGCAATGTAGGGGTAGTGCAGGGGATGGTGTTTCAGGGTTTAGGGCAGTGCAGTGGTGATCAGGCTTCTTGGGGGTCATGCGGGGGGTGGTGTTTCATTGTTTAGGGCAGTGCAGTGGTGTTCGGGCAGTGTAGGGGGTCATGCGGGGTGGTGTTTCAGGGTTTAGGGGAGTGCAGAGGTGTTCGGACAGTTTAAGGGGTCATACGGCGGATGGTGTTTCAGGGTTTAGGGCAGTGCAGTGGTGTTCGGGCAGTGTAGGGGGTCATGCAGGGGGTGGAGTTTCAGGGTTTAGGCCAGTGCAGTGGTGTTCGGGCAGTGTAGGGGGTCAAGCAGGAGGTGGTGTTTCAGGGTTTAGGGCAGTGCAGTGGTGTTCTGGCAGTGTAGGGGGTCGTGCAGCGGCTGGTGTTTCAGGGTTAAGTGCAGTGCAGTGGTGTTCGAGCAGTGTATAGGGTCATGCTGGGACTGGTGTTTTCGGGTTTAAGCCACAGCAGTGGTGTTCGGGCAGTGTAGTGGGTCGTGCTGGGGTGGGTGTTTCAGGGTTTAGGGCAGACCAGTGGTGTTCGGGCAGTGTAGAGTGTCGTGCAGGGGGTGGTGTTTCAGGGTTTAGGTCAGTGCAGTGATGTTCGGGCAGTGTTGGGGGTCTTGCTGCGGGTGGTGTTTCAGGGCCTAGGGCAGTGATGTTCTGGCAGTGTAGGGGGTCGTGCAGTGGGTGGTGTTTCAGGGTTTAGAGCAGTGCAGTGGAGTTCGGGTAGTGTATGGCGGTCTTGCTGGGGGTGGTGTTTCAGGGTTTAGGGCAGTGCAATGGTATTCGGGCAGTGTAGGGGTTAGTGCTGGGGGTGGTGTTTCAGGGTTTAGGGCAGTGCAGTGGTGTTCGAGCAATGTAGGGGTAGTGCGGGGGATGGTGTTTCAGGGTTTAGGGCAGTGCAGTGGTGTTCAGGCTTGTTGGGGGTCATGCGGGGGGTGGTGTTTCATTGTTTAGTGCAGTGCAGTGGTGTTCGGGCAGTGTAGGGGGTCATGCGGGGTGGTGTTTCAGGGTTTAGTGCAGTGCAGAGGTGTTCGGACAGTGTAGGGGGTCATGCTGGGGCTGGTGTTTCAGGGTTTAGGGCAGTGCAGTGGTGTTCAGGCAGTGTAGGGGTTCATTCTGGGTTTGGTCTTTCGGGGTTTAGGGCAGTGTAGTGGTGTTTGGACAGTGTAGGGTGTTGTGCATGGGGTGGTGTTTCAAGGGTTAGGGCAGAGCAGTGTTTTTTGGGCAGTGTAGGGGGTCGTGCTGGGGCTGGTGTTTCAGGGTTTAGGGCAGTGGTGTTCGGGCAGTGTAGGGGGTCGTGCAGGGGAGGTCTTTCTGCATTTAGGGCACTGCAGTGGTGTTCGGGCATTGTAGGGAGTCGAGCTTGGGGTGGTGTATCAGGTTTAAGGGCAGCGCAGTGGTGTTCGGTCAGTATAGGGGGTCGTGCGGGGTGTGGTGTTTCAGGGTTTAGGGCAGTGCAGTGGTGTTCGGGCAGTGTAGGGGTAGTGCTGGGGGTGGTGTTTCAGTTTTTAGGGCAGTGCAGTGTTGTCTAGGCAGTGTAGGCGGTGGTACGGGGGGTGTTGTTTCAGGTTTTAGGGCAGTGTAGTGGTGTTCAGGCAGTGTAGGGGGTCATGCGCGGGGTGGTGTTTCAGGGTTTAGGGCAGTGCAGTGGTGTTTGGACAGTGTAGGAGGTCGTGCAGGGGGTGGTGTTTCAGGGTTTAGGGCAGTGTAGTGGTGTTTGGGCAGTGTAGGGGGTCGTGCAGGGGGTGGTGTCTCAGGGTTTAGAGCAGAGCAGTGGTGTTCGGGCAGTGTAGGGTGTCGTGCAGGGGCTGGTGTTTCAGGGTTTAGTGCAGTGCAGTGGTGCTTGGGCAGTGTTGCGTGTCATGCTAGGAATGGTGTTTCCGGGTTTAGGGCATAGCAGTGGTGTTCGGACACTGTAGGGGGTCGTGCTGGGGCTGGTGTTTCATGGTTTTGGGCAGAGCAGTGCTGTTTGGGCAGTGTAGGGGGTCGTGTTGGGGCTGGTGTTTCAGGGTTTAGGGCAGTGCAGTTGTTTTCGGGCATTGTTGGGGTCTTGCTGCGGGTGGTGTTTCAGTGCTTAGGGCAATGGTATTCGGGCAGTGTAGGGGTTAGTGCTGGGGGTGGTGTTTCAGGGTTTAGGGCAGTGCAGTGGTGTTCGAGCAATGTAGGGGTAGTGCGGGGGATGGTGTTTCAGGGTTTAGGGCAGTGCAGTGGTGTTCAGGCTTGTTGGGGGTCATGTGGAGGGTGGTGTTTCATTGTTTAGGGCAGTGCAGTGGTGTTCGGGCAGTGTAGGGGGTCATGCGGGGTGGTGTTTCAGGGTTTAGTGCAGTGCAGAGGTGTTCGGACAGTGTAAGGGGTCATACGGCGGATGGTGTTTCAGGGTTTAGGGCAGTGCAGTGGTGTTCGGGCAGTGTAGGGGGTCATGCTGGGGCTGGTGTTTCAGGGTTTAGGGCAGTGCAGTGGTGTTCAGGCAGTGTAGGGGTTCATTCTGGGTTTGGTCTTTCGGGGGTTTAGGGCAGTGTAGTGGTGTTTGGACAGTGTAGGGTGTTGTGCATGGGGTGGTGTTTCAGGGGTTAGGGCAGAGCAGTGATTTTTGGGCAGTGTAGGGGGTCGTGCTGGGGCTGGTGTTTCAGGGTTTAGGGCAGTGGTGTTCGGGCATTGTAGGGGGTCGTGCAGGGGGGGTCTTTCAGCATGTAGGGCACTGCAGTGGTGTTCGGGAATTGTAGGGAGTCGTGCTTGGGGTGGTGTATCAGGTTTAAGGGCAGGGCAGTGGTGTTCGGTCAGTATAGGGGGTCGAGCGGGGTGTGGTGTTTCAGGGTTTAGGGCAGTGCAGTGGTGTTCGGGTAGCGTAGGGGTAGTGCTGGGGGTGGTGTTTCAGTTTTTAGGGCAGTGCAGTGTTGTCTGGGCAGTGTAGGCGGTGGTACGGGGGGTGTTGTTTCAGGTTTTAGGGCAGTGTAGTGGTGTTCAGGCAGTGTAGGGGGTCATGCGTGGGGTGGTGTTTCAGGGTTTAGGGCAGTGCAGTGGTGTTTGGACAGTGCAGGAGGTCGTGCAGGGGGTGGTGTTTCAGGGTTTAGGGCAGTGCAGTGGTGTTTGGGCAGTGTAGGGGGTCGTGCAGGGGGTGGTGTCTCAGGGTTTAGAGCAGAGAAGTGGTGTTCGGGCAGTGTAGGGTGTCGTGCAGGGGCTGGTGTTTCAGGGTTTAGTGCAGTGCAGTGGTGTTTGGGCAGTGTTGCGTGTCATGCTAGGACTGGTGTTTCCGGGTTTTGGGCATAGCAGTGGTGTTCGGACACTTTAGGGGGTCGTGCTGGGGCTGGTGTTTCATGGTTTTGGGCAGAGCAGTGCTGTTCGGGCAGTGTAGGGGGTCGAGTTGGGGCTGGTGTTTCAGGGTTTAGGGCAGTGCAGTTGTTTTCGGGCATTGTTGGGGTCTTTCTGCGGGTGGTGTTTCAGTGCTTTGGGCAGTGGTTTTCGTGCAGTGTTGGGGGTCGTACAGCGGGTGGAGTTTCAGGGTTTAGGGCAATGCAGTGATGTTCGGGCAGTGTAGGGGGTCGTGCAGGGGGTGGAGTTTTCGGGTTTAGGCCAGTGTAGTGGTGTTCGGGCAGTGTAGGGGGTCGTGCTGGGGCTGGTGTTTCAGGGTTTAGGGCAGTGCAGTGGTGTTCGGGCCGTGTAGGGGTTCATTCTGGGGCTGGTCTTTTAGGGTTTAGGGCAGTGCAGTGGTGTTCGGGCACTGTAGGGGGTCGTGCAGGGGGTTGGTGTTTCAGGGGTTAGCGCAGAGCAGTGGATTTTGGGCAGTGTAGGGTGTCGTGCTGGGGCTGGTGTTTCAGAGTTTAGGGCAGTGGTGTTCGGGCAGTGTAGGGGGTCGTGCAGGGGGAGGTGTTTCAGGGTTTAGTGCAGTGCAGTGGTGTTTGGGCAGTGTAGGGGGTTGTGCAGGTGGTGGTGTTTCAGGGTTTAGGGCTGTGCAGTGGTGTTTGGTCAGTGTAGGGGGTCATGCTGGGACTGGTGTTTCCGGGTTTAGGGCATAGCAGTGGTGTTCGGACAGTGTAGGGGGTCGTGCTGGGGCTGGTGTTTCAGGGTTTTGGGCAGAGCAGTGCTGTTCGGGCAGTGTAGGGGGTCGTGTTGGGGCTGGTGTTTTAGGGATTAGGGCAGACCGGTGGTTTTCGGGCAGTGTAGGGGGTCATGCAAGGGTGGTGTTTCAGGGTTAAGGGCAGTGCAATGGTTTTCAGGCAGTGTTGGGGGTCTTGCTGCGGGTGGTGTTTCAGTGCTTAGGGCAGTGGTGTTCGGGCAGTGTAGGGGGTCGTGCAGGGGGAGGTGTTTCAGGGTTTATGGCAGTGCAGTGGTGTTCAGGCATTGTAGGGATTCGTGATTGGGGTGGTGTATCAGGTTTAAGGGCAGTGCAGTGGTGTTCGGGCAGTACAGGGGGTCGTGCGGGGGGTGGTGTTTCAGGGTTTAGGGCAGTGTAGTGGTGTTCGGACAGTGTAGGGGTAGTGCTGGGGGTGGTGTCTCAGGGTTTAGGGCAGTGCAGTGTTGTCTGGGCAGTGTAGGGGGTGGTGTGGTGTTGTAAATTAAGGCAGAATGTGATTAAGCATTTACTGAAAACATTAGTGTTTCCCTTTTATCGTGTTTTCCTCATTATGTTGGCCGAAGTCCGGACTCCATTTTGTATTGACATGCTGCCATGTGTTCACCACGAGGAGAGTCCGACCTCTGTGTTAGTTGCTCTTGTAATCTGCCTAGCAACAGGTTATAAATAGCTCTCCCTTGTCCGTCTGGCGCATGCCCAGACTTGACCACATCTGTTATAATTAGCTTTGCTTGACCATGTGTTTTCGCAGGCCCAAGGAGTGTGTTAGCTCCGCCCATGTATTGATTCGGTATCGAGAATGACCCTAAATGGTAATGTTCTTCGACTCTGTGGTATCCACCCACTCATGAGCCCCTTTGCTGTGTATAAAAGGGGACTGTGTATGCAAGTTCAGTGTGCTACTCCTTGCAATACTGAAGAGTGTTGTGTGGATTGTAGGACCACCCTTAAGGGTTAATAAACGTTGTTTTTGTACTTTGCAGTTTCCGTGCCAACTTCCTTATAGATTTCGTTACAGAAGAGCGAACCCTTGTCTCTTGCGGGCCTAGCTGGGGCTTGTATTCATCAATTGGCGCCCGTCACGTGGGGCTCATCGGCGACTCGGATGCTCGAAGGATTGGTCGCGACGAAGGTGAGGAGTTTGGCCAGGGACGTGATCACTGCCAGCGGCGTCTTAGCCTTGGCATCCCGAGGTTTTTCTTCCTTCCCTTCCGAGCTGACCATCTGGGTGGCGCCGGTCATCGACTGAGACCTCTTCTGTCGGTCCTGCCGTGAGAGCCGTTTGGGCGATTGTGGAGCTTGGCAGTTGGAACCTGGACTCTTGATTGGTAAGAACCGTTGTACGGTACTTGCTCCGAGTTTTGAAGCCTGGTCTGGCTATTTGAGTTTGATTGATGGTGACTAGTCATATTTTGAATTTGTCTTTGTGAAAATATATGCGTTGCAACACATATAGGCAGGTAATGTGGAGAAATTTCTCCGGAGCTGTGTAAACTTTGAACGGCGCAACGATTAAGTGCCATTTTTCTTGATAATACTGCATATTTTGCATTATTCCTAGCATGCCTGCTTTTAGCGCACTTCGTAAGTGGTGCTGCTGTCTTGAGAACCGGTTGAACCTCGAGGAATCTGCTCCAGCTCCCCCAGAGGGGACTCCTAATAGGGATATGTACGTGAAGCATGGTCTTTCTTCCATAATGTACAGCACGTTATGGAGGAAATATACTAGGGAGGATCCTGAGTTGCGATGGCCTTTGTATGGATCGTTTGATATACGTAAGATTGAGTATGTGGAACAGTGTATGTGTAAGCGACGTGCTCGTCAGGATATGTTTGAGTGTGTGCGATTATGGGTGAAGGAAGTGCGTGAGCGAGAGAAACGTGAGAAAGCGCTGTTTGATAAGGAGCAGCGAAAGAATGATCATATGCGAGCGCAGGAAGCGAAGCGTCGGGAGGACAAAGAGCAAACGGACAGACAAGAGAAAGAGCGTAGGCTACAAGTTTCGGGTCAATATGTTGTTCGTCAGCCGCTTTATCCTGTCCTTAATAATCCTGATGACGATTTTTATTTACTAGATCGCTCTCCGCCCCCTTATGTTGGCGCATCTGCTCCACGGCCGCAAGATTCTGGCCCGGCTCCGGGTAAGGTCGACACACGGTCCATGTTATCGGCCGAGCATATGGCTGAGCTTCGGAAACTTTCCCTCCGTGCACTTAAGGGCAAGATGTCTATGGATGAGTTGTTCCATGCTTGGGGGTCGTGGCAAGATAGAGAGAGGGTGTATTTTTTGTCTCATTTTTCAGAAGAAGTAATTGCAGCTTTCCGAAAATATTCTAGTGTCCTTGAGCCTGACGACGTGTCTTCGGATGCCGGAGCATTACGTAATGGTGTTTTTTCTCCCCCTAAGGCTTCTGAGGCGGCTCGGCGGCTGTTCGCTTTGCGGGACGAGGTACTGGCCCTTAGAGAGAAAGCACATCAACAAACGGAGGAGGAGAAGCAGTCGGATCCGTCTGCAGCAGGGGGCCACCCATCCGCCTCCCGGTCAGATAAGGATGACATAGTGCATGCTAAACCAATGCGAGAGGCGGCGCCTTTGTATGTTCCTCCTAAGGGAGCGGGGACTAGCTCGGATGTTAACTCCGCCGATGCAAGGGGATATTTTGTATATAACTGGGTTTATACTCCATGGCATAGGGCCGATGTTATGGCATTAAAGAATGCGCTGCCTGACCCCCGCAAGAATCCAGCGGCCTTCTATGAAGAAGTCGAGGGGGCCTTGAATTCTTGCATTATGACCTTGGCGGATATAGACCTGTTCTTTGGCCTTATCCTACCACCGGATACGTGGCGCTCTGTCCGGAAGGTAGATGATGCGGTTGCCTTCAAGGCCCGGTGGTCTGACCTTGAGGATGAGGATAGGGAACGGAAGCCCGCACAGAAACCACCCCAGAATATTTTAGATCTCCCTGCGGCTATTGTGGCTAAGTTGAAGACGATTATCCCCCCTAAAAAGATTGACTGGAATATGTTAGCAGCATGTAAACAGAAAGTTGACGAGTCAGTCGCGGACTTCTTTACGCGTTTTGAGGAAACGTTCCATGATTTTAGTGGCCAGCCGCTTACTGACGACACGGGCCGCCACCTTTTCGCGGACAAATATGTGGCAAATCTGCTGCCGGCAGTTGCGGCCCGGTTAAAAGCGAGTGAGAGTTCTTGGTCCTCCGCGACACCGACGGCCCTTCTGACCATTGCCCAGTATTATGAGCGTCAGGAGCACGAGGCGAAGGGCCAGGAGGAGAAGAAATCGAAAGATCTTAAAACCAAAGTGATGTTAGCACAAGTATATGGGCCGCCCCGCCGGGGTAATAATAATAGAGGAAGGGGCGGATCCTATGGTCCCCCTTCGGGCCGATCTGATTTGAATAGGAACCAGTGTGCGTATTGCAAGCAGTTGGGCCATTGGGCCAGGGATTGCCCAGCGTTGCGTGCTTCGCGTCAGGGGCACACTCCGGGTGGGCCGAGAGGTAGAGGGGGCTTCTCGAACTTTAGAGGGAATTCCAACGATAATGTCCGTTTCGATACTGCTGGACAGCACCGAGATAGCTCAAATGTTTTCGATCGCCAGCACCAGTATCATGTATCGGACAGCGATCGATCGGGATATCACGATTCTCAGCATGCATAGGAATGCGTTGGATGGGGGTCCGAATCAGTTGAGGTGCCGGTCGATCAGACGGGTCCTTATGTATCGGCTGAGGTTTTAGGTTCTACTGATCAGTTCCTAGTGGATACAGGAGCGACACGTAGTGCGTTGTCTAGGTACTTGGTTCCGGGGGCTCCCCCATCCGGCTCGATAGTTACATCGGTAGGGTTTGACGGTACACTCTCCCGAAGCCCTCTTTCACAGCCCCTTGCATTTAAAGTTGATTGTTTTTCTGCGCCTTGTCCGTTTCTGCTTGCTCCGTACACACCGGATAACATTATGGGCCTTGATATGTTAAAACACTTTAGGGCTACAATCCGCTGCTCCCCTGAGGGTGTGAGGGTGATCCTAAATGACAACTACCCCCGGTCAGGGCGGATGTGTACGATATCAGAGGATGCGTTGTTGGCTACCCTCCCCCAAACTTTATGGGCGACATCGGACACAGATGTCGGACAAATGGTGATTCCTCCGGTCCACATTAGTGTCCAGGAGGGGGCGGTACTACCGCGCCTCCCGCAGTATCGTATTTCCCAGGAGGGCGAGGAGGCTCTCATACAGATTGTGCAAGATTTGATCGCAGTAGGAGTAGTGGAAGAAGTTCCCTATAATATCTGTAACAGTCCGATTCTCCCTATTCTGAAAAAGGACACGGATGCAAAGGTTTATCGGTTCATAATTGATTTGAGGGAAGTGAACAAGATCGTGATACCTCAGTATCCGGTGGTTTCCGATATCACGACGTTGCTTACCTTGGTCCCGCCTACGGCGACCGTGTTCTCAGTGATTGATTTGAAAAATGCCTTCTTTTCTATTCCCATTCACCCTGATAGCCGATTTCTTTTTGGGTTCACATTAAACAATAGATCTTATCGTTTTTGTAGAGTTCCCCAGGGCTATACAGAAAGCCCTAGTATTTATAGTCAGGCTTTGAAGCGACAGTTGGATTCCTTTGCCTTACTCGAGGGGGTCGCCCTCATTCAATATGTCGATGACATCCTGTTGGCGGCTGACACCCTGGAGTTGTGTGAGAAAAGTACGATAGCCTTACTTTCCTTTTTAGCATCCCACAATCATAAGGTTTCTAGGAAGAAATTGCAATTCTGTAGACCAAAGGTGACTTATTTGGGTCACCTTTTGTCTAAGGAGGGGCGTGCACTCACACCAGATCGTATCCAAGTAATTTTGGACACACCAAGGCCATCCACGCAGAAGGATGTGCGTGCATTTTTGGGTCTTGTTTCTTTTTGTAGACAGTGGATATTGGGGTTTTCACACATAGCTAAGCCATTACTAGCTCTCTTGACAAAAGACACGCCCATCCCGATCCCCTGGTCAGATGAGTGTGATGTTGCTTTTCAGCAACTGCGACAGGCCCTTTGTTCAGCACCAGTGTTAGGGACCCCTGATTATGCAAAACCCTTTTCGTGGTATGTGCATGAGAAAGATGGATGTGCATTATCGGTCTTAGTGCAGATGCACGGCGATAAGCAGCGCCCTTGTGCATACTTTTCGGCTGTACTTGATCCTGTCGCCCGAGCATTGCCAGGGTGTTTTCGCTCGGTTGCGGCGACAGCTGTGTCAATACGGCAGAGTGAAGGAATTGTATTGTCCCATAAACTGTTGGTGTTAGTTCCCCACGCTGTTGATGCCCTGCTTAATCAAACAAAGACGCAGCATTTGACCAGTGCCCGTTTAACGGGATATGAGTTGACGCTTTTAGCTCCTCACATTACGTTAAAAAGGTGCGTGACATTAAACCCGGCCACATTGTTGCCATACCCCGAGACCCAGCCTGAGGCACAGAAAGCGCATGATTGTATTCTTGTGACTGAGGAACAAACAAAGGGTCGTATTGATCTCCAGGATACGCCCTTTTCAGATGTAGATGGAGAGTTGTGGGTGGATGGATCATGCCTGAAGCTACCAGATGGTACGACTTCAGCAGCGTATGCAATTACCACGTTACAGACGATAGTGGAGACAGCACGCATACCACAGAAATCAGCTCAAGCAGCGGAACTAATAGCGTTAACACGAGCGTGTGAGCTCAGTACAGGATTGTGTGTGAATGTTTACACAGACAGCCGCTATGCCTTCGGAGTAGCGCACGATTTCGGCCTACTCTGGAAGGAGAGAGGGTTTCTAACGTCACATGGGGTGCAGATAATGCATGGGGAGTTAGTCCACAACCTTTTAACTGCATTGACATACCCAAAGAAAATTGCCATTGTTAAGTGTAGTGCCCATAGGAAAGTGGTTGATAAGGTTGGAGAAGGAAATGCGTTAGCGGATCGAGTAGCACGGGAGACTGCGATGCAGCCCGGTACTACTGCCATGTATGTAGTGAAGTCACAGGTGGAGAGATGGCATGATGCGAAGGAGCAAGTGCGAGAAATACAAAAGACCGCTTCTGACAAAGAGCGGGAACAATGGGCTAGCGAAGGAGAACTGGATGACGAGGGTTGCTGGAGAAATAAGCAGATGGATAGATGGAAGTTACCCACGGCTTTTGTACAACCTATGGTCCAGATGGCACATGGGCTAGCACATGTTGGAGCTTCCGCAATTGTGAAATTGCTTACCCAAGTCTGGGAGCATCCAGAGATTGCTAGCACGGCAAAGAGGGTGGTGCAGACCTGTATGATCTGTCTGAAGTATAACCCAGGGAAAGGCACGCGAACTCCAGCAGGAGGATTTGCGACGCCCACTGCACCCTTTGAGGTTCTGCAGATGGATTACATCCAGCTTGAGCGCTGTAACAATTTGAAGTATGTTCTAGTAGTGGTTTGCGCCTTCAGTAAATGGGTTGAGGCGTACCCTGCGAAAGACAATACTGCAATGACTACAGCGAAGCTATTGCTGAAAGAGTTTTTCCCCCGATACGGCGTCTGTAGACTTCTGTGGAGTGATAATGGCCCTCACTTTGTAGCAGATGTTATAAAGTATGTCTTGAAGGGCCTAGGCATCACCCAGAAGTTCCACGCCGTGTTCCACCCTCAGTCTGCAGGACTAGTCGAGAAGTATAATGGTACACTGAAGCTTAAGATCGCCAAAATTCAAGCTTCAACATCTTTGACTTGGCCAGACGCCTTGCCACTGGCGTTATTGTCAATTAGGTCGGTGCCACACTCTCGAACCGGCCTTACACCCTATGAGATTGTATTTGGACGCCCAATGAATATTTGGGGTCCACCAAGGCCTAAGGCTGTGTATGATGTACCTTGTGTGATGATGAGTGATTATCTGGCACAGTTAACGGATAACTTGGTTTCCATTCATCAACAGGTCCGAGAGGCGCTCCCTGATCGGTCTACCGGTGAAGGACATGGTCTCCGGCCTGGGGATCATGTCATGCTGAAGGTCTTCGACAGAACGAACAGTTTGGAGCCGAGATGGGTCGGACCTGAGCAAGTCCTTCTTGCAACGAGGACGGCAGTGCGAGTCTCGAACAGGAAGAATTGGATCCATTCCTTGCACTGTCGAAAGGTACCGCCCGGATTGGTGGAGTCTGCCGTGCTGACCGATCAACGAGACATCCTAGCAGCAGAGACAAGCCGTGCTGCTGAGCCAAACGACACTGAGGAGCTCTTTCCGGACCATACGACTTCTGGAGGAAGGCGATATCATCTGCGACCAAGGAAGTGAGGTTTCTAGTACCGGGACATACTGTCAGAACGGCCCTTGGGTTAGTGAAACGGAGAGCCAATGAGGCAAGGGGGGGGGATCAGCCCTGCATTAGTGTAGCGACACCCGTCTTGGCCCGCTGGTGAAGAAATCAACCGCTGCCCAAGGGGAAGAGTTCTGACAGACTCTTTAGTTTCAGGAAGATATCAGGGTATTGTTTCCTTTGACATGGAGAAGAAGAGAATTCTTTGTGCGTTGGGGTTCATGCTAACAGTAGCCATCGTTGGTATAACCACATGGTTTGTGGAGGAGGCAACTCCTGCCCGGGAGACACTTGTATTGACGACTCCAGTGCCTGCGGAGCACTACTTTTATACATTGCCATACCAAGAGTTGAAGCATCGGCAATCCTATTTGAATAACACTTTCATTCAGATGCTGCATCACACCCACGTTGCTACAAATGCTACGAACTGTTGGATATGTGGGATGATGCCAGCCCATCAGAAGAAAGGAGGTACGCCATTCATACCACTTCCTTTCTCTCACAATGGCTCCTGTAGAGCATGGTACACTCTGTTGTTTGCCACTCGAAAACCGACAGTGGGACGATTGCTTTTCAGACTTAATAAAGAATGCCATCAGGACAAGAATGGATATCCACAAGCGAATGGGACAATTTGGGAATGGGAAGAATACCGACCGGACAATGAATCCATCCCCTATATCTTCACGAACACCAGAGACACTGTGGGGAAGGATAAATTTGTAATTCAAGTAGCACAAGCCCAAGCGGACCTGTGTGTCCAGAGTGTGGGTTTTATCCCTGTTGGTGTCAGTGATTGTATAACTGTGTTAAACATTGATGGGTTAAATAACAGCACCTTCCTAGCATCCCATAATACCTACTTTGTATGTGGAAAAAAAGGTTATTACCGTTTGCCGGCTGGGTGGTCTGGGGTATGCTATGTATCATTCCTATTACCTCCTGTATTTTTAGCACCCGCGTCATATCATAAGGATTTAAAACTGTTGAATAATGTGACTGTAAATAGATATAAACGTACTCTATCAATTGACGAGGTGGATCAAACAGATACCAGTTTGCAACAGTATATTGATTTTAATTTAGGATTGTTCTTCTTTGTTGGAGCTGCTTTGAATAGTAGGAAGATCCGAAGATTAACAAGAGTGGTAGAAGCTGTGACTAATCAGACTGCTGCTGCTCTTGGGAATCTTACGGAAGAGTTACAGATTACCAGAATTGTTGCATTGCAGAACCGTATGGTATTGGATGTAATGCTAGCTGATCGAGGAGGAGCCTGTAAAATTATTGGAAGTAGCTGCTGTGTGTTCATTCCTGATCATACGCCATCCGTTTATAACGCCATTAATAAGCTGCATAAAATAGCAGCTGAAATCCACACAGAAAACGGCACTTGGTCCTTTTCTGGATGGTTTTGGGCGTTGGTTACTGCCTGGGGATGGAAGGTCTTAACTGGTCTCTGCATTATTATAGCAATTCTGTTCTTTCTCTGTATGTGTCTTCAATGTGGACCATTGTGCTGTTCCGTATGCATTTCATTCTGCATTCCAGATAAGAAAGCTATTGCCGATGTTGCCCGCCAGAAGGGTCTAGCTAAAGAGGTTAAAGGAATGATGATAATTGACATATACGATGATTATTCTTGGAAGCCAGATGTCTTCAGTAAATGCTGAAAGGGTCGTCTGTTGTAAATTAAGGCAGAATGTGATTAAGCATTTACTGAAAACATTAGTGTTTCCCTTTTATCGTGTTTTCCTCATTATGTTGGCCGAAGTCCGGACTCCATTTTGTATTGACATGCTGCCATGTGTTCACCACGAGGAGAGTCCGACCTCTGTGTTAGTTGCTCTTGTAATCTGCCTAGCAACAGGTTATAAATAGCTCTCCCTTGTCCGTCTGGCGCATGCCCAGACTTGACCACATCTGTTATAATTAGCTTTGCTTGACCATGTGTTTTCGCAGGCCCAAGGAGTGTGTTAGCTCCTCCCATGTATTGATTCGGTATCGAGAATGACCCTAAATGGTAATGTTCTTCGACTCTGTGGTATCCACCCACTCATGAGCCCCTTTGCTGTGTATAAAAGGGGACTGTGTATGCAAGTTCAGTGTGCTACTCCTTGCAATACTGAAGAGTGTTGTGTGGATTGTAGGACCACCCTTAAGAGTTAATAAACGTTGTTTTTGTACTTTGCAGTTTCCGTGCCAACTTCCTTATAGATTTCGTTACAGAAGAGCGAACCCTTGTCTCTTGCGGGCCTAGCTGGGGCTTGTATTCATCAGTGGGGTGTTGTATCAGGTTTTAGGGCAGTGCAGTGATGTTCAGGCAGTGTAGGGGCTCATGCGTAGTGTGGCATTTCAGAGTTTAGAGCAGTGTAGTGGTGTATGGGCAGTGTAGGAGGTAGTGCAGGGGGTGGTGTTTCAGGGTTTAGAGCAGCGCAGTGGTGTTTGGGCAGTGTAGGGGGTTGTGCAGGGGGTGGTGTTTCAGGGTTTAGGGCTGTGCAGTGGTGTTTGGTCAGTGTAGGGGGTCATGCTGGGACTGGTGTTTCCGGGTTTAGGGCATAGCAGTGGTGTTCGGACAGTGTAGGGGGTCGTGCTGGGGCTAGTGTTTCAGGGTTTTGGGCAGAGCAGTGCTGTTCGGGCAGTGTAGGGGGTCGTGTTGGGGCTGGTGTTTTAGGGATTAGGGCAGACCGGTGGTTTTCGGGCAGTGTAGGGGGTCATGCAAGGGTGGTGTTTCAGGGTTAAGGGCAGTGCAATGGTTTTCGGGCAGTGTTTGGGGTCTTGCTGCGGGTGGTGTTTCAATGCTTAGGGCAGTTGCGTGGGGTGGTGTTTCAGGGTTTAGGGCAGTGCAGTGGTGTTTGGACAGTGCAGGAGGTCGTGCAGGGGGTGGTGTTTCAGGGTTTAGGGCAGTGCAGTGGTGTTTGGGCAGTGTAGGGGGTCGTGCAGGGGGTGGTGTCTCAGGGTTTAGAGCAGAGAAGTGGTGTTCGGGCAGTGTAGGGTGTCGTGCAGGGGCTGGTGTTTCAGGGTTTAGTGCAGTGCAGTGGTGTTTGGGCAGTGTTGCGTGTCATGCTAGGACTGGTGTTTCCGGGTTTTGGGCATAGCAGTGGTGTTCGGACACTTTAGGGGGTCGTGCTGGGGCTGGTGTTTCATGGTTTTGGGCAGAGCAGTGCTGTTCGGGCAGTGTAGGGGGTCGTGTTGGGGCTGGTGTTTCAGGGTTTAGGGCAGTGCAGTTGTTTTCGGGCATTGTTGGGGTCTTTCTGCGGGTGGTGTTTCAGTGCTTTGGGCACTGGTTTTCGTGCAGTGTTGGGGGTCGTACAGCGGGTGGAGTTTCAGGGTTTAGGGCAATGCAGTGATGTTCGGGCAGTGTAGGGGGTCGTGCAGGGGGTGGAGTTTTCGGGTTTAGGCCAGTGTAGTGGTGTTCGGGCAGTGTAGGGGGTCGTGCTGGGGCTGGTGTTTCAGGATTTAGGGCAGTGCAGTGGTGTTCGGGCCGTGTAGGGGTTCATTCTGGGGCTGGTCTTTTAGGGTTTAGGGCAGTGCAGTGGTGTTCGGGCACTGTAGGGGGTCGTGCAGGGGGTGGTGTTTCAGGGGTTAGCGCAGAGCAGTGGATTTTGGGCAGTGTAGGGTGTCGTGCTGGGGCTGGTGTTTCAGAGTTTAGGGCAGTGGTGTTCGGGCCGTGTAGGGGGTCGTGCAGGGGGAGGTGTTTCAGGGTTTAGTGCAGTGCAGTGGTGTTTGGGCAGTGTAGGGGGTTGTGCAGGTGGTGGTGTTTCAGGGTTTAGGGCTGTGCAGTGGTGTTTGGTCAGTGTAGGGGGTCATGCTGGGACTGGTGTTTCCGGGTTTAGGGCATAGCAGTGGTGTTCGGACAGTGTAGGGGGTCGTGCAGGGGCTGGTGTTTCAGGGTTTTGGGCAGAGCAGTGCTGTTCGGGCAGTGTAGGGGGTCGTGTTGGGGCTGGTGTTTTAGGGATTAGGGCAGACCGGTGGTTTTTGGGCAGTGTAGGGGGTCATGCAAGGGTGGTGTTTCAGGGTTAAGGGCAGTGCAATGGTTTTCAGGCAGTGTTGGGGGTCTTGCTGCGGGTGGTGTTTCAGTGCTTAGGGCAGTGGTGTTCGGGCAGTGTAGGGGGTCGTGCAGGGGGAGGTGTTTCAGGGTTTATGGCAGTGCAGTGGTGTTCAGGCATTGTAGGGATTCGTGCTTGGGGTGGTGTATCAGGTTTAAGGGCAGTGCAGTGGTGTTCGGGCAGTACAGGGGGTCGTGCGGGGGGTGGTGTTTCAGGGTTTAGGGCAGTGTAGTGGTGTTCGGACAGTGTAGGGGTAGTGCTGGGGGTGGTGTTTCAGGGTTTAGGGCAGTGCAGTGTTGTCTGGGCAGTGTAGGGGGTGGTGTGGGGTGTTGTATCAGGTTTTAGGGCAGAGCATTAGTGTTCGGGCAGTGTAGGGAGTCTTGCTGGGGGTGGTGTTTCAGGGTTTAGGGCAGTGCAATGGAATTCGGGCAGTGTAGGGGTTAGTGCTGGGGTTGGTGTTTCAAGGTTTAGGGCAGTGCAGTGGTGTTCGGGCAATGTAGGGGTAGTGCGGGGGGTGGTGTTTCAGGGTTTAGGGCAGTGCAGTGGTGTTCAGGCATTTTTGGGGGTCGTGCGGGGGGTGGTGTTTCATTGTTTAGGGCAGTGCAGTGGTGTTCGGGCAGTGTTGGGGGTCTTGCTGCGGGTGGTGTTTCAGGGCTTAGGGCAGTGATGTTCGTGCAGTGTAGGGGGTCGTGCAGGGGGTGGTGTTTCAGGGTTTAGGGCAGAGCAGTGTAGTTCGGGCAGTGTATGTCGGTCTGGCTGGGGGTGGTGTTTCAGGGTTTAGGGCAGAGCATTAGTGTTCGGGCAGTGTAGGGGGGCTTGCTGGGGGTGGTGTTTCAGGGTTTAGAGCAGTGCAGTGGTGTTCGGGCAATGTAGGGGTAGTGCGGGGGGTGGTGTTTCAGGGTTTAGGGCAGTGCAGCGGTGTTCAGGCATTGTTGGGGGTCGTGCGGGGGGTGGTGTTTCATTGTTTAGGGCAGTGCAGTGGTGTTCGGAGAGTGTAGGGTGTCATGCGGGGGATGGTGTTTCAGGGTTTAGGGCAGTGCAGTGGTGTTCGGGCAGTGTAGGGGGTCGTGCTGGGACTTGTGTTTCAGGGTTTAGGGCAGTGCAGTGGTGTTCGAGCAGTGTAGGGGTTCATTCTGGGGCTGGTCTTTCAGGGTTTAGGGCAGTGCAGTTGTGTTCGGGCAGTATAGGGGTCATGCAGGGGGTGGTGTTTCAGGGTTTAGGGCAGTGCAGTGGTGTTCGGGCAGTGTATGGCGGTCTGGCGGGGGTGGTGTTTCAGAGTTTAGGGTAGAGCACTAGTGTTCGGGCAGTGTAGAGGATTTGCTGGGGGTGGTGTTTCAGTGTTTAAGGCAGTGCAGTGGTGTTCAGGAAGTGTAGGGGGTCCTGCTGGGGGTGGTGTTTATGGGTTAGGGCAGTGGTGTTCGGGCAGTGTAGAGGGTCTTGCTGAGGTTGGTGTTTCAGGGTTTAGGGCAGTGCAGTGGTGTTCGGGAATTATAGGGGGTCTTGCTGGGGTTTGCGTTTCAGGGTTTAGGGCAGGGCAGTGGTTTATGGGCAGTGTAGGGGGTCGTGCAAGGGGGGTGGTGTTTCAGGGTTTAGGGCAGTGCAGTGGTGTTCGGGCATTGTAGGGAGTCGTGCTTGGGGTGGTATATCAGGTTTAAGGGCAGTGCAGTGGTGTTCGGGCAGTGTAGGGGGTTGTGCAGGGGGTGGTGTTTCAGGGTTTAGGGCAGTGCAGTAGTGATTGGGCAGTGTAGGGTAGTGCTGGGGGTGGTGTTTCACGGTTTAGGGCAGTGCAGTGGTGTCCGGGAAGTGTAGGGGGTGGTGCGGGGATGTTGATTCAGGTTTTAGGGCAGAGCAGTGGTGTTCGGTCAGTGTAGGGGGTCATGCATGGGGTGGTGTTTTAGGGTTTAGGGCAGTGCAATGGAATTCGGGCAGTGTAGGGGTTAGTGCTGGGGTTGGTGTTTCAAGGTTTAGGGCAGTGCAGTGGTGTTCGGGCAATGTAGGGGTAGTGCGGGGGTGGTGTTTCAGGGTTTAGGGCAGTGCAGTGGTGTTCAGGCATTGTTGGGGGTCACGCGGGGGGTGGTGTTTCATTGTTTAGGGCAGTGCAGTGGTGTTCGGGCAGTGTTGGGGATCTTGCTGCGGGTGGTGTTTCAGGGCTTAGGGCAGTGATGTTCGTGCAGTGTAGGGGGTCGTGCAGGGGGTGGTGTTTCAGGGTTTAGGGCAGAGCAGTGTAGTTCGGGCAGTGTATGTCGGTCTGGCTGGGGGTGGTGTTTCAGGGTTTAGGGCAGAGCATTAGTGTTCGGGCAGTGTAGGGGTTCTTGCTGGGGGTGGTGTTTCAGGGTTTAGGGCAGTGCAATGGTATTCGGGCAGTGTAGGGGTTAGTGCTGGGGGTGATGTTTCAGGGTTTAGAGCAGTGCAGTGGTGTTCGGGCAATGTAGGGGTAGTGCGGGGGTGGTGTTTCAGGGTTTAGGGCAGTGCAGCGGTGTTCAGGCATTGTTGGGGGTCGTGCGGGGGGTGGTGTTTCATTGTTTAGGGCAGTGCAGTGGTGTTCGGAGAGTGTAGGGTGTCATGCAGGGGATGGTGTTTCAGGGTTTAGGGCAGTGCAGTGGTGTTCGGGCAGTGTAGGGGGTCGTGCTGGGACTTGTGTTTCAGGGTTTAGGGCAGTGCAGTGGTGTTCGAGCAGTGTAGGGGTTCATTCTGGGGCTGGTCTTTCAGGGTTTAGGGCAGTGCAGTTGTGTTCGGGCAGTGTAGGGGGTCGTGCAGGGGGTGGTGTTTCAGGGGTTAGGGCAGAGCAGTGGTTTTTGGGCAGTGTAGGGGTTCGTGCTGGGGCTGGTGTTTCAGGGTTCAGGAAAGTGGTGTTCAGGCAGTGTAGGGGGTCATGCAGAGGGAGGTGTTTCAGGGTTCAGGGCAGTGCATTGGTGTTCGTTCAGTGTAGGGGATCATACAGGGGGTGGTGTTTCAGGGTTTAGGGCAGTGCAGTGGTGTTAGACAGTGTGGGGGTTGTGCAGGGGGTGGTGTTTTAGTGTTGAGGGCAGTGCAGTGGTGTTCGGGCAGTGTAGGAGGTCGTGCAGGGGGGTGGTGTTTCAGGATTTAGGACAGTGCAGTGGTGTTCGGGCAGTGTAGGGGGTCATGCGTGGGGTGGTGTTTTAGGGATTAGGGCAGACCGGTAGTTTTCGGGCAGTGTAGGGGGTCTTGCAGGGGTGGTGTTTCAGGGTTAAGGGCAGTGCAATGGTTTTAGGGCAGTGTTGGGGGTCTTGCTGCGGGTGGTGTTTCAGTGCTTAATGCAGTGGTGTTCGGGCACTGTTGGGGGTCGTGCTTGAGGTGGTGTATCAGGTTTAAGGGCAGTGCAGTGGTGTTCGGGCAGTACAGGGAGTCGTGCGGGGTATGGTGTTTCAGGGTTTAGGGCAGTGTAGTGGTGTTCGGACAGTGTAGGGGTAGTGCTGGGGGTGGTGTTTCAGGGTTTAGGGCAATGTAGTGTTGTCTAGGCAGTGTAGGGGGTGGTGTGGGGGTGTTGTATCAGGTTTTAGGGCAGTGCAGTGGTGTTCAGGCAGTGTAGGGGCTCATGCGTAGTGTGGTGTTTCAGAGTTTAGAGCAGTGCAGTGTAGTTCGGGCAGTGTAAGTCGGTCTGGCTGGGGGTGGTGTTTCAGGGTTTAGGGCAGACCAGTGGTGTTCGGGCAGTTTAGAGTGTCGTGCAGGGGGTGGTGTTTCAGGGTTTAGGTCAGTGCAGTGGTGTTCGGGCAGTGTTGGGGGTCTTGCTGCGGGTGGTGTTTCAGGGCTTAGGGCAGTGATGTTCGTGCTGTGTAGGGGTCGTGCAGGGGGTGGTGTTTCAGGGTTTAGGGCAATGCAGTGTAGCTCGGGCAGTGTGTGTCGGTCTGGCTGGGGGTGGTGTTTCAGGGTTTAGGGCAGAGCATTAGTGTTCGGGCAGTTTAGGGAGTCTTGCTGGGGGTGGTGTTTCAGGGTTTAGGGCAGTGCAATGGAATTCGGGCAGTGTAGGGGTTAGTGCTGGGGTTGGTGTTTCAAGGTTTAGGGCAGTGCAGTGGTGTTCGGGCAATGTAGGGGTAGTGCGGGGGGTGGTGTTTCAGGGTTTAGGGCAGTGCAGTGGTGTTCAGGCATTTTTGGGGGTCGTGCGGGGGGTGGTGTTTCATTGTTTAGGGCAGTGCAGTGGTGTTCGGGCAGTGTTGGGGGTCTTGCTGCGGGTGGTGTTTCAGGGCTTAGGGCAGTGATGTTCGTGCAGTGTAGGGGGTCGTGCAGGGGGTGGTGTTTCAGGGTTTAGGGCAGAGCAGTGTAGTTCGGGCAGTGTATGTCGGTCTGGCTGGGGGTGGTGTTTCAGGGTTTAGGGCAGAGCATTAGTGTTCGGGCAGTGTAGGGGGGCTTGCTGGGGGTGGTGTTTCAGGGTTTAGAGCAGTGCAGTGGTGTTCGGGCAATGTAGGGGTAGTGCGGGGGGTGGTGTTTCAGGGTTTAGGGCAGTGCAGCGGTGTTCAGGCATTGTTGGGGGTCGTGCGGGGGGTGGTGTTTCATTGTTTAGGGCAGTGCAGTGGTGTTCGGAGAGTGTAGGGTGTCATGCGGGGGATGGTGTTTCAGGGTTTAGGGCAGTGCAGTGGTGTTCGGGCAGTGTAGGGGGTCGTGCTGGGACTTGTGTTTCAGGGTTTAGGGCAGTGCAGTGGTGTTCGAGCAGTGTAGGGGTTCATTCTGGGGCTGGTCTTTCAGGGTTTAGGGCAGTGCAGTTGTGTTCGGGCAGTGTAGGGGGTCGTGCAGGGGGTGGTGTTTCAGGGGTTAGGGCAGAGCAGTGGTTTTTGGACAGTGTAGGGGTTCGTGCTGGGGCTGGTGTTTCAGGGTTCAGGAAAGTGGTGTTCAGGCAGTGTAGGGGGTCATGCAGAGGGAGGTGTTTCAGGGTTCAGGGCAGTGCATTGGTGTTCGTTCAGTGTAGGGGATCATACAGGGGGTGGTGTTTCAGGGTTTAGGGCAGTGCAGTGGTGTTAGACAGTGTGGGGGTTGTGCAGGGGGTGGTGTTTCAGTGTTGAGGGCAGTGCAGTGGTGTTCGGGCAGTGTAGGAGGTCGTGCAGGGGGGTGGTGTTTCAGGATTTAGGACAGAGCAGTGGTGTTCGGGCAGTGTAGGGGGTCGTGCAGGGGCTGGTGCTTCAGGGTTTAGGGCAGTGCAGTGGTGTTGGGGCAGTGTAGGGGGTCTTGCTGGGGGTGGTTATACAGGGTTTAGGGCAGTGCAGTGGTGTTCGGGCAGTGTAGGGGGTCATGCGTGGGGTGGTGTTTTAGGGAATAGGGCAGACCGGTAGTTTTCGGGCAGTGTAGGGGGTCTTGCAGGGGTGGTGTTTCAGGGTTAAGGGAAGTGCAATGGTTTTAGGGCAGTGTTGGGGGTCTTGCTGCGGGTGGTGTTTCAGTGCTTAGGGCAGTGGTGTTCGGGCAGTGTTGGGGGTCGTGCTTGAGGTGGTGTATCAGGTTTAAGGGCAGTGCAGTGGTGTTCGGGCAGTACAGGGGGTCGTGCGGGGTATGGTGTTTCAGGGTTTAGGGCAGTGTAGTGGTGTTCGGACAGTGTAGGGGTAGTGCTGGGGGTGGTGTTTCAGGGTTTAGGGCAATGCAGTGTTGTCTGGGCAGTGTAGGGGGTGGTGTGGGGGTGTTGTATCAGGTTTTAGGGCAGTGCAGTGGTGTTCAGGCAGTGTAGGGGCTCATGCGTAGTGTGGTGTTTCAGAGTTTAGAGCAGTGCAGTGGTGTTTGGGCAGTGTAGGAGGTCGTGCAGGGGGTGGTGTTTCAGGGTTTAGGGCAGCGCAGTGGTGTTTGGGCAGTGTAGGGGGTTGTGCAGGTGGTGGTGTTTTGCAGGGTTTAGGGCAGTGCAGTGGTGTTTGGGCAGTGTAGGGGGTTGTGCAGGGGGTGGTGTGGCAGGGTTTAGGTCAGAGCAGTGGTGTTCGGGCAGTGTAGGGGATCATGCTGGGATTGGTGTTTCCAGGTTTAGGTCATAGCAGTGGTGTTTGGACAGTGTAGGGGGTCGTGCTGGGGCTAGTGTTTCAGGGTTTTGGGCAGAGCAGTGCTGTTCGGGCAGTGTAGGGGGTCGTGTTGGGGCTGGTGTTTTAGGGATTAGGGCAGACCGGTGGTTTTCGGGCAGTGTAGGGGGTCATGCAAGGGTGGTGTTTCAGGGTTAAGGGCAGTGCAATGGTTTTCGGGCAGTGTTGGGGGTCTTTCTGCGGGTGGTGTTTCAGTGCTTAGGGCAGTGGTGTTTGGGCAGTGTTGGAGGTCGTACAGGGGGTGGAGTTTCAGGGTTTAGGGCAATGCAGTGGTGTTCGGGCAGTGTAGGGGGTCATGCAGGGGGTGGAGTTTCAGGGTTTAGGCCAGTGCAGTGGTGTTCGGGCAGTGTAGGGGGTCATGCAGGAGGTGGTGTTTCAGGGTTTAGGGCAGTGCAGTGCTGTTCGGGCAGTGTAGGGGGTCATGCAGGGGCTGGTGTTTCAGGGTTTAGGGCAGTGCAGTGGTGTTCGGGCAGTGGAGGGGGTCATGCTGGGACTGGTGTTTCCAGGTTTAGGGCAGAGCAGTGGTGTTCAGGGAGTGTAGGGGGTCATGCTGGGGCTGGTGTTTCAGGGTTTAGGGCAGACCAGTGGTGTTCAGGCAGTGTAGAGTGTCGTGCAGGGGATGGTGTTTGATAGTTTAGGTCAGTGCAGTGGTGTTCGGCCAGTGTTGGGGGTCTTGCTGCGGGTGGTGTTTCAGGGCTTAGGGCAGTGATGTTCGGGCAGTATAGGGGGTCGTGCAGGGGGTGGTGTTTCAGGGTTTAGGGCAGTGCAGTGGTGTTCGGGCAGTGTATAGCAGACTGGCTGGGGGTGGTGTTTCAGAGTTTAGGGCAGAGAACTAGTGTTCGGGCAGTGTAGAGGTCTTGCTGGGGGTGGTGTTTCAGGGTTTAGGGCAGTGCAGTGGTGTTCAGGAAGTGTAGGGGGTCTTGCTGGGGATGGTGTTTATGGGTTAGGGCAGTGGTGTTCGGGCAGTGTAGGGGGTCTTGTTGAGGGTGGTGTTTCAGGGTTTAGGGCAGGGCAGTGGTTTATGGGCAGTGTAGGGGGTCGTGCAAGGGGGGTGGTGTTTTAGGGTTTAGGGCAGTGCAGTGGTGTTCGGGCATTGTAGGGAGTCCTGCTTGGGGAGGTATATCAGGATTGAGGGCAGTGCAGTGGTGTTTGGGCAGTGTAGGGGGTTGTGCGGGGGGTGGTGTTTCAGGGTTTAGGGCAGTGCAGTGGTGTTTGGGCAGGGTAGGGTAGTGCGGGGGAGTGGTGTTTCAGGGTTTAGGGCAGTGCAGTGGTGTCCGGGCAGTGTAGGGGATGGTGCGGGGGGTGTTGATTCAGGTTTTAGGGCAGTGCAGTGGTGTTCGGGCAGTGTAGGGGGTCATGCGTGGGGTTTGTGTTTCAGGGTTTAGGGCAGTGCAGTTGTGTTTGGGCAGTGTAGGGGGTTGTGCAAGGGGTGGTGTCTCAGGGTTTAGGGCAGAGCAGTGGTGTTCGGGCAATGTAGGGGGTCATGCAGGGGCTGGGGTTTCATGGTTTAGGGCAGTGCAGTGGTGTTCGGGCAGTGTAGGGTGTCATGCAGAGGGTGGTCTTTCAGGGTTTATGTCAGTGCAGTGGTGTTCAGGCAGTGTTGGGTGTCTTGCTGCGGGTATTGTTTCAGGGCTTAGGGCAGTGATATTCGGGCAGTGTAGGGGGTCGTGCAGGGGGTGGTGTTTCAGGGTTTAGGGCAGTACAGTGGTGTTTGGGCAGTGTAGGGGGTTGTGCAGGGGGTGGTGTCTCAGGGTTTAGGGCAAAGCAGTGGTGTTCGGGCAGTGTAGGGGGTCATGCAGGGGCTGGTGTTTCAGGGTTTAGGGCAGTGCAGTTTTATTCGGGCAGTGTAGAGTGTATTGCGGGGAGTGGTGTTTCAGGGTTTAGGTCAGTGCAGTGGTGTTCGGGCAGTGTTAGGGGTCTTGTTGCGGGTGGTGTTTCAGGGCTTAGGGCAGTGATGTTTGGGCAGTGTAGGGGGTCGTGCAGGGGGTGGTGTTTCAGGGATTAGGGCAGTGCAGTGTAGTTCGGGCAGTGCATGTCGGTCTGGCTGGGGGTGGTGTTTCAGGGTTTAGGGCAGACCAGTGGTGTTCGGGCAGTGTAGAGTGTCGTGCAGGGGTGGTGTTTCAGGGTTTAGGTCAGTGCAGTGGTGTTCGGGCAGTGTTGGGGGTCTTGCTGCGGGTGGTGTTTCAGGGCTTAGCGCAGTGATGTTCGTGCAGTGTAGGGGGTCGTGCAGGGAGTGGTGTTTCAGGGTTTAGGGCAGTGCAGTGTAGTTCGGGCAGTGTATGTCGGTCTGGCTGGGGGTGGTGTTTCAGGGTTTAGGGCAGAGCATTAGCGTTCGGGCAGTGTAGGGGGTCTTGCTGGGGGTGGTGTTTCAGGGTTTAGGGCAGTGCAATGGTATTCATGCAGTGTAGGGGTTAGTGCTGGGGGTGGTGTTTCAGGGTTTAGGGCAGTGCAGTGGTGTTCGGGCAATGTAGGGGTAGTGCGGGGGGTGGTGTTTCAGGGTTTAGGGCAGTGCAGTGGTGTTCAGGCATTGTTGGGGGTCGTGCGTGGGGTGGTATTTCATTGTTTAGGGCAGTGCAGTGGTGTTCGGGCAGTGTAGGGGTCATGCGGGGTGGTGTTTCAGGGTTTAGGGCAGTGCAGTGGTGTTCGGAGATTGTAGGGTGTCATGCGGGGGATGGTGTTTCAGGGTTTAGGGCAGTGCAGTGGTGTTCGGGCAGTGTAGGGGGTCGTGCTGGGGCTTGTGTTTCAGGGTTTAGGGCAGTGCAGTGGTGTTCGGGCAGTGTAGGGGTTCATTCTGGGGCTGGTCTTTCAGGGTTTAGGGCAGTGCAGTGGTGTTCGGGCAGTGTAGGGGGTCGTGCAGGGGGTGGTGTTTCAGGGGTTAGGGCAGAGCAGTGGTGTTCGGGCAGTGTAGGGGGTCATGCTGGGGCTTGTGTTTCAGGGTTTAGGGCAGTGCAGTGGTGTTCGGGCAGTGTAGGGGTTCATTCTGGGGCTGGTCTTTCAGGGTTTAGGGCAGTGCAGTGGTGTTCGGGCAGTGTAGGGGGTCGTGCTGGGGCTGGTGTTTCAGGGTTTAGGAAAGTGATGTTCAGGCAGTGTAGGGGGTCATGCAGGGGGGGTGTTTCAGGGTTCAGGGCAGTGCAGTGGTGTTCGTTCAGTGTAGGGGATCATACAGGGGGTGGTGTTTCAGGGTTGAGGGCAGTGCAGTGGTGTTCGGGCAGTGTAGGGGGTCATGCAGGGGGGTGGTGTTTCAGGGTTTAGGACAGAGCAGTGGTGTTCGGGCAGTGTAGGGGGTCGTGCAGGGGCTGGTGCTTCAGGGTTTAGGGTAGTGCAGTGGTGTTCTGGCAGTGTAGGGGGTCTTGCTGGAGGTGGTGTTTCAGGGTTTAGGGCAGTGGTGTTCGGGCAGTGTAGGGAGTCTTGCTGGGGTGGTGATTCAGGGTTTAGGGCAGTGCAGTGGTGTTCGGGAAGTGTAGGGGGTCTCTCTGGGGGTGGTGTTTCTGGGTTAAGGGCAGTGGTGTTTGGGCAGTGTAGGGGGTCTTGCTGAGGGTGGTGTTTCAGGGTTTAGGGCAGAGCAGTGGTGTTCAGGGAGTGTAGGGGGTCGTGCTGGGGCTGGTGTTTCAGGGTTTAGGGCAGACCAGTGGTGTTCAGGCAGTGTAGAGTGTCGTGCAGGGGACGGTGTTTGATAGTTTAGGTCAGTGCAGGGGTGTTCGGGCAGTGTTGGGGGTCTTGCTGCGGGTGGTGTTTCAGGGCTTAGGGCAGTGATGTTCGGGCAGTATAGGGGGTCATGCAGGGGGTGGTGTTTCAGGGTTTAGGGCAGTGCAGTGGTGTTTGGGCAGTGTATGGCGGTCTGGCGGGGGTGGTGTTTCAGAGTTTAGGGTAGAGCACTAGTGTTCGGGCAGTGTAGAGGATTTGCTGGGGGTGGTTTTTCAGTGTTTAAGGCAGTGCAGTGGTGTTCAGGAAGTGTAGGGGGTCCTGCTGGGGGTGGTGTTTATGGGTTAGGGCAGTGGTGTTCGGGCAGTGTAGAGGGTCTTGCTGAGGTTGGTGTTTCAGGGTTTAGGGCAGTGCAGTGGTGTTCGGGAATTATAGGGGGTCTTGCTGGGGTTTGCGTTTCAGGGTTTAGGGCAGGGCAGTGGTTTATGGGCAGTGTAGGGGGTCGTGCAAGGGTGGTGGTGTTTCAGGGTTTAGGGCAGTCCAGTGGTGTTCGGGCATTGTAGGGCGTTGTGCAGGGGGTGGTGTTTCAGGGTTTAGGGCAGTGCAGTAGTGATTGGGCAGTGTAGGGTAGTGCTGGGGGTGGTGTTTCACGGTTTAGGGCAGTGCAGTGGTGTCCGGGCAGTGTAGGGGTGGTGCGGGGGGTGTTGATTCAGGTTTTAGGGCAGAGCAGTGGTGTTCGGTCAGTGTAGGGGTCATGCGTGGGGTGGTGTTTTAGGGTTTAGAGCAGTACAGTGGTGTTTGGGCAGTGTAGGTGGTTGTGCAAGGGGTGGTGTCTCAGGGTTTAGGGCAGAGCAGAGGTGTTCGGGCAATGTAGGGGGTCGTGAAGGGGCTGGTGTTTCAGGGTTTAGGGCAGTGCAGTAGTGTTCTGGCAGTGTAGAGTGTCGTGCAGGGGGTGGTGTTTCAGGGTTTAGGTCAGTGCAGTGGTGTTCGGGCAGTGTTGGGTGTCTTGCTGCGGGTGGTGTTTCAGGGCTTAGGGCAGTGATGTTCGGGCAGGTAGGGGGTTGTGCAGGGGGTGGTGTTTCAGGGTTTAGGGCAGTGCAGTGTAGTTCGGGCAGTGTATGTCGGTCTGGCTGGGGATGGTGTGTCAGGGTTTAGGGCATTACAGTGGTGTTTGGGCAGTGTAGGGAGTTGTGCAGGGGGTGGTGTCTCAGGGTTTAGGGCAGAGCAGTGGTGTTCGGGCAGTGTAGGGGGTTGTGCAGGGGCAGGTGTTTCAGGGTTTAGGTCAGTGCAGTGGTGTTCGGACAGTGTTACGGGTCTTGCTGCGTGTGGTGTTTCAGGGCTTAGGGCAGTGATGTTCAGGCAGTGTAGGGGTCATGCAGGGGGTGGTGTTTCAGGGTTTAGGGCAGTGCAGTGTAGTTCGGGCAGTGTAAGTCGGTCTGGCTGGGGGTGGTGTTTCAGGGTTTAGGGCAGACCAGTGGAGTTCGGGCAGTGTAGAGTGTCGTGCAGGGGGTGGTGTTTTAGGGTTTAGGTCAGTGCAGTGGTGTTCAGGCATTGTTGGAGGTCGTGCGGGGGGTGGTGTTTCATTGTTTAGGGCAGTGCAGTGGTGTTCGGGCAGTGTTGGGGGTCTTGCTGTGGGTGGTGTTTCAGGGCTTAGGGCAGTGATGTTCGTGCAGTGTAGGGGGTCGTGCAGGGGGTGGTGTTTCAGGGTTTAGGGCAGTGCAGTGTAGTTCGGGCAGTGTAAGTCGGTCTGGCTGGGGGTGGTGTTTCAGGGTTTAGGGCAGACCAGTGGTGTTCGGGCAGTGTAGAGTGTCGTGCAGGGGGTGGTGTTTCAGGGTTTAGGTCAGTGCAGTGGTGTTCGGGCAGTGTTGGGGGTCTTGCTGCGGGTGGTGTTTCAGGGCTTAGGGCAGTGATGTTCGTGCTGTGTAGGGGTCGTGCAGGGGGTGGTGTTTCAGGGTTTAGGGCAGTGCAGTGTAGCTCGGGCAGTGTGTGTCGGTCTGGCTGGGGGTGGTGTTTCAGGGTTTAGGGCAGAGCATTAGTGTTCGGGCAGTGTAGGGAGTCTTGCTGGGGGTGGTGTTTCAGGGTTTAGAGCAGTGCAATGGAATTCGGGCAGTGTAGGGGTTAGTGCTGGGGTTGGTGTTTCAAGGTTTAGGGCAGTGCAGTGGTGTTCGGGCAATGTAGGGGTAGTGCGGGGGGTGGTGTTTCAGGGTTTAGGGCAGTGCAGTGGTGTTCAGGCATTGTTGGGGGTCGTGCGGGGGGTGGTGTTTCATTGTTTAGGGCAGTGCAGTGGTGTTCCGGCAGTGTTGGGGGTCTTGCTGCGGGTGGTGTTTCAGGGCTTAGGGCAGTGATGTTCGTGCAGTGTAGGGGGTCGTGCAGGGGGTGGTGTTTCAGGGTTTAGGGCAGAGCAGTGTAGTTCGGGCAGTGTATGTCGGTCTGGCTGGGGGTGGTGTTTCAGGGTTTAGGGCAGAGCATTAGTGTTCGGGCAGTGTAGGGGGTCTTGCTGGGGGTGGTGTTTCAGGGTTTAGGGCAGTGCAGTGGTGTTCAGGAAGTGTAGGGGGTCTTGCTGGGGATGGTGTTTATGGGTTAGGGCAGTGGTGTTCGGGCAGTGTAGGGGGTCTTGTTGAGGGTGGTGTTTCAGGGTTTAGGGCAGGGCAGTGGTTTATGGGCAGTGTAGGGGGTCGTGCAAGGGGGGTGGTGTTTCAGGGTTTAGGGCAGTGCAGTGGTGTTCGGGCATTGTAGGGAGTCCTGCTTGGGGTGGTATATCAGGATTAAGGGCAGTGCAGTGGTGTTTGGGCAGTGTAGGGGGTTGTGCGGGGGGTGGTGTTTCAGGGTTTAGGGCAGTGCAGTGGTGTTTGGGCAGTGTAGGGTAGTGCGGGGGAGTGGTGTTTCAGGGTTTAGGGCAGTGCAGTGGTGTCCGGGCAGTGTAGGGGATGGTGCGGGGGGTGTTGATTCAGGTTTTAGGGCAGTGCAGTTGTGTTTGGGCAGTGTAGTGGGTTGTGCAAGGGGTGGTGTCTCAGGGTTTAGGGCAGAGCAGTGGTGTTCGGGCAATGTAGGGGGTCATGCAGGGGCTGGTGTTTCATGGTTTAGGGCAGTGCAGTGGTGTTCGGGCAGTGTAGAGTGTCATGCAGAGGGTGGTGTTTCAGGGTTTAGGTCAGTGCAGTGGTGTTCAGGCAGTGTTGGGTGTCTTGCTGCGGGTATTGTTTCAGGGCTTAGGGCAGTGATGTTCGGGCAGTGTAGGGGGTCGTGCAGGGGGTGGTGTTTCAGGGTTTAGGGCAGTACAGTGGTGTTTGGGCAGTGTAGGGGGTTGTGCAGGGGGTGGTGTCTCAGGGTTTAGGGCAAAGCAGTGGTGTTCGGGCAGTGTAGGGGGTCATGCAGGGGCTGGTGTTTCAGGGTTTAGGGCAGTGCAGTTTTATTAGGGCAGTGTAGAGTGTATTGCGGGGACTGGTGTTTCAGGGTTTAGGTCAGTGCAGTGGTGTTCGGGCAGTGTTAGGGGTCTTGTTGCGGGTGGTGTTTCAGGGCTTAGGGCAGTGATGTTTGGGCAGTGTAGGGGGTCGTGCAGGGGGTGGTGTTTCAGGGTTTAGGGCAGTGCAGTGTAGTTCGGGCAGTGCATGTCGGTCTGGCTGGGGGTGGTGTTTCAGGGTTTAGGGCAGACCAGTGGTGTTCGGGCAGTGTAGAGTGTCGTGCAGGGGTGGTGTTTCAGGGTTTAGGTCAGTGCAGTGGTGTTCGGGCAGTGTTGGGGGTCTTGCTGCGGGTGGTGTTTCAGGGCTTAGGGCAGTGATGTTCGTGCAGTGTAGGGGGTCGTGCAGGGAGTGGTGTTTCAGGGTTTAGGGCAGTTCAGTGTAGTTCGGGCAGTGTATGTCGGTCTGGCTGGGGGTGGTGTTTCAGGGTTTAGGGCAGAGCATTAGCGTTCGGGCAGTGTAGGGGGTCTTGCTGGGGGTGGTGTTTCAGGGTTTAGGGCAGTGCAATGGTATTCATGCAGTGTAGGGGTTAGTGCTGGGGGTGGTGTTTCAGGGTTTAGGGCAGTGCAGTGGTGTTCGGGCAATGTAGGGGTAGTGCGGGGGGTGGTGTTTCAGGGTTTAGGGCAGTGCAGTGGTGTTCAGGCATTGTTGGGGGTCGTGCGGGGGTGGTGTTTCATTGTTTAGGGCAGTGCAGTGGTGTTCGGGCAGTGTAGGGGTCATGCGGGGTGGTATTTCAGGGTTTAGGGCAGTGCAGTGGTGTTCGGAGATTGTAGGGTGTCATGCAGGGGATGGTGTTTCAGGGTTTAGGGCAGTGCAGTGGTGTTCGGGCAGTGTAGGGGGTCGTGCTGGGGCTTGTGTTTCAGGGTTTAGGGCAGTGCAGTGGTGTTCGGGCAGTGTAGGGGTTCATTCTGGGGCTGGTCTTTCAGGGTTTAGGGCAGTGCAGTGGTGTTCAGGCAGTGTAGGGGGTCGTGCAGGGGGTGGTGTTTCAGGGGTTAGGGCAGAGCAGTGGTTTTTGGGCAGTGTAGGGGGTCGTGCTGGGGCTGGTGTTTCAGGGTTTAGGAAAGTGATGTTCAGGCAGTGTAGGGGGTCATGCAGGGGGGGTGTTTCAGGGTTCAGGGCAGTGCAGTGGTGTTCGTTCAGTGTAGGGGATCATACGGGGGTGGTGTTTCAGGGTTGAGGGCAGTGCAGTGGTGTTCGGGAAGTGTAGGGGGTCGTGCAGGGGGGTGGTGTTTCAGGGTTTAGGACAGAGCAGTGGTGTTCGGGCAGTGTAGGGGGTCGTGCAGGGGCTGGTGCTTCAGGGTTTAGGGCAGTGCAGTGGTGTTCTGGCAGTGTAGGGGGTCTTGCTGGGGGTGGTGTTTCAGGGTTTAGGGCAGTGGTGTTCGGGCAGTGTAGGGAGTCTTGCTGGGGTGGTGATTCAGGGTTTAGGGCAGTGCAGTGGTGTTCGGGAAGTGTAGGGGGTCTCTCTGGGGGTGGTGTTTCTGGGTTAAGGGCAGTGGTGTTTGGGCAGTGTAGGGGGTCTTGCTGAGGGTGGTGTTTCAGGGTTTAGGGCAGAGCAGTGGTGTTCAGGGAGTGTAGGGGGTCGTGCTGGGGCTGGTGTTTCAGGGTTTAGGGCAGACCAGTGGTGTTCAGGCAGTGTAGAGTGTCGTGCAGGGGACGGTGTTTGATAGTTTAGGTCAGTGCAGGGGTGTTCGGGCAGTGTTGGGGGTCTTGCTGTGGGTGGTGTTTCAGGGCTTAGGGCAGTGATGTTCGGGCAGTATAGGGGGTCATGCAGGGGGTGGTGTTTCAGGGTTTAGGGCAGTGCAGTGGTGTTTGGGCAGTGTATGGCGGTCTGGCGGGGGTGGTGTTTCAGAGTTTAGGGTAGAGCACTAGTGTTCGGGCAGTGTAGAGGATTTGCTGGGGGTGGTGTTTCAGTGTTTAAGGGAGTGCAGTGGTGTTCAGGAAGTGTAGGGGGTCCTGCTGGGGGTGGTGTTTATGGGTTAGGGCAGTGGTGTTCGGGCAGTGTAGAGGGTCTTGCTGAGGTTGGTGTTTCAGGGTTTAGGGCAGTGCAGTGGTGTTCGGGAATTATAGGGGGTCTTGCTGGGGTTTGCGTTTCAGGGTTTAGGGCAGGGCAGTTGTTTATGGGCAGTGTAGGGGGTCGTGCAAGGGGGGTGGTGTTTCAGGGTTTAGGGCAGTGCAGTGGTCTTCGGGCATTGTAGGGAGTCGTGCTTGGGGTGGTATATCAGGTTTAAGGGCAGTGCAGTGGTGTTCGGGCAGTGTAGGGGGTTGTGCAGGGGGTGGTGTTTCAGGGTTTAGGGCAGTGCAGTAGTGATTGGGCAGTGTAGGGTAGTGCTGGGGGTGGTGTTTCACGGTTTAGGGCAGTGCAGTGGTGTCCGGGCAGTGTAGGGGTGGTGCGGGGGGTGTTGATTAAGTTTTTAGGGCAGAGCAGTGGTGTTCGGTCAGTGTAGGGGGTCATGCGTGGGGTGGTGTTTTAGGGTTTAGGGCAGTACAGTGGTGTTTGGGCAGTGTAGGTGGTTGTGCAAGGGGTGGTGTCTCAGGGTTTAGGGCAGAGCAGAGGTGTTCGGGCAATGTAGGGGGTCGTGAAGGGGCTGGTGTTTCAGGGTTTAGGGCAGTGCAGTAGTGTTCGGGCAGTGTAGAGTGTCGTGCAGGGGGTGGTGTTTCAGGGTTTAGGTCAGTGCAGTGGTGTTCGGGCAGTGTTGGGTGTCTTGCTGCGGTGGTGTTTCAGGGCTTAGGGCAGTGATGTTCGGGCAGGTAGGGGGTTGTGCAGGGGGTGGTGTTTCAGGGTTTAGGGCAGTGCAGTGTAGTTTGGGCAGTGTATGTCGGTCTGGCTGGGGGTGGTGTGTCAGGGTTTAGGGCATTACAGTGGTGTTTGGGCAGTGTAGGGAGTTGTGCAGGGGGTGGTGTCTCAGGGTTTAGGGCAGAGCAGTGGTGTTCGGGCAGTGTAGGGGGTTGTGCAGGGGCAGGTGTTTCAGGGTTTAGGTCAGTGCAGTGGTGTTCGGGCAGTGTTAGGGGTCTTGCTGCGTGTGGTGTTTTAGGGCTTAGGGCAGTGATGTTTAGGCAGTGTAGGGGGTCATGCAGGGGGTGGTGTTTCAGGGTTTAGGGCAGTGCAGTGTAGTTCGGGCAGTGTAAGTCGGTCTGGCTGGGGGTGGTGTTTCAGGGTTTAGGGCAGACCAGTGGTGTTTGGGCAGTGTAGAGTGTCGTGCAGGGGGTGGTGTTTCAGGGTTTAAGTCAGTGCAGTGGTGTTCAGGCATTGTTGGAGGTCGTGCGGGGGGTGGTGTTTCATTGTTTAGGGCAGTGCAGTGGTGTTCGGGCAGTGTTGGGGGTCTTGCTGTGGCTGGTGTTTCAGGGCTTAGGGCAGTGATGTTCGTGCAGTGTAGGGGGTCGTGCAGGGGGTGGTGTTTCAGGGTTTAGGGCAGTGCAGTGTAGTTCGGGCAGTGTAAGTCGGTCTGGCTGGGGGTGGTGTTTCAGGGTTTAGGGCAGACCAGTGGTGTTCGGGCAGTGTAGAGTGTCGTGCAGGGGGTGGTGTTTCAGGGTTTAGGTCAGTGCAGTGGTGTTCGGGCAGTGTTGGGGGTCTTGCTGCGGGTGGTGTTTCAGGGCTTAGGGCAGTGATGTTCGTGCTGTGTAGGGGTCGTGCAGGGGGTGGTGTTTCAGGGTTTAGGGCAGTGCAGTGTAGCTCGGGCAGTGTGTGTCGGTCTGGCTGGGGGTGGTTTTTCAGGGTTTAGGGCAGAGCATTAGTGTTCGGGCAGTGTAGGGAGTCTTGCTGGGGGTGGTGTTTCAGGGTTTAGGGCAGTGCAATGGAATTCGGGCAGTGTAGGGGTTAGTGCTGGGGTTGGTGTTTCAAGGTTTAGGGCAGTGCAGTGGTGTTCGGGCAATGTAGGGGTAGTGGGGGGGGTGGTGTTTCAGGGTTTAGGGCAGTGCAGTGGTGTTCAGGCATTGTTGGGGGTCGTGCGGGGGGTGGTGTTTCATTGTTTAGGGCAGTGCAGTGGTGTTCGAGCAGTGTGGGGGTTCATTCTGGGGCTGGTCTTTGAGGGTTTAGGGCAGTGCAGTTGTGTTCGGGCAGTGTAGGGGGTCGTGCAGGGGGTGGTGTTTCAGGGGTTAGGGCAGAGCAGTGGTTTTTGGGCAGTGTAGGGGTTCGTGCTGGGGCTGGTGTTTCAGGGTTCAGGAAAGTGGTGTTCAGGCAGTGTCGGGGGTCATGCAGAGGGAGGTGTTTCAGGGTTCAGGGCAGTGCATTGGTGTTCGTTCAGTGTAGGGGATCATACAGGGGGTGGTGTTTCAGGGTTTAGGGCAGTGCAGTGGTGTTAGACAGTGTGGGGGTTGTGCAGGGGGTGGTGTTTCAGTGTTGAGGGCAGTGCAGTGGTGTTCGGGCAGTGTAGGAGGTCGTGCAGGGGGGTGTTGTTTCAGGATTTAGGACAGAACAGTGGTGTTCGGGCAGTGTAGGGGGTCGTGCAGGGGCTGGTGCTTCAGGGTTTAGGGCAGTGCAGTGGTGTTGGGGCAGTGTAGGGGGTCTTGCTGGGGGTGGTTATTCAGGGTTTAGGGCAGTGCAGTGGTGTTCGGGCAGTGTAGGGGGTCATGCGTGGGGTGGTGTTTCAGGGTTTAGGGCAGTACAGTGGTGTTTGGGCAGTGTAGGGGGTTGTGCAGGGGGTGGTGCCTCAGGGTTTAGGGCAGTGCAGTGGTGTTCGGGCAGTGTTACGGGTCTTGCTGCGTGTGGTGTTTCAGGACTTAGGGCAGTGATTTTCGGGCAGTGTAGGGGGTCGTGCAGGGGGTGGTGTTTCAGGGTTTAGGGCAGTGCAGTGTAGTTCGGGCAGTGTATGTCGTTCTGGCTGGGGGTGGTGTTTCAGGGTTTAGGGCAGACCAGTGGTGTTCGGGCAGTGTAGAGTGTCATGCAGGGGGTGGTGTTTCAAGGTTTAGGTCAGTGCAGTGGTGTTCGGGCAGTGTTGGGTGTCTTGCTGCGGGTGGTGTTTCAGGGCTTTGGGCAGTGATGTTCGTGCTGAATAGGGGGTCGTGCAGGGGGTGGTGTTTCAGGGTTTAGGGCAGTGCAGTGTAGTTCGGGCAGTGTATGTCAGTCTGGCTGGGGGTGGTGTTTCAGGGTTTAGGGCAGAGCATTAGTGTTCGGGCAGTGTAGGGGGTCTTGCTGGGGGTGGTGTTTCAGGGTTTAGGGCAGTGCAATGGTATTCGGGCAGTGTAGGGGTTAGTGCTGGGGGTGGTGTTTCAGGGTTTAGGGCAGTGCAGTTGTGTTCGGGCAATGTAGGGGTAGTGCGGGGGTGGTGTTTCAGGGTTTAGGGCAGTGCAGTGGTGTTCAGGCATTGTTGGGGGTCGTGCGGGGGTGGTGTTTCATTGTTTAGGGCAGTGCAGTGGTGTTCGGGCAGTGTAGGGGTTCATTCTGGGGCTTGTCTTTCAGGGATTAGGGCAGTGCAGTGGTGTTCGGGCAGTGTATGGGGTCGTGCAGGGGGTGGTGTTTCAGGGGTTATGGCAGAGCAGTGGTTTTTGGGCAGTGTAGGGGTCGTGCTGGGGCTGGTGTTTCAGGGTTTAGGGAAGTGGTGTTCGGGCAGTGTAGGGGGTCATGCAGGGGGAGGTGTTTCAGGGTTCAGGGCAGTGCAGTGGTTTTCAGGCAGTGTAGGGGGTGGTGTTTCAGGGGTTATGGCCGAGCAGTGGTTTTTGGGCAGTGTAGGGGGTCGTGCTGGGGCTGGTGTTTCAGGGTGTAGTGCAGGGCAGTGGTTTTTGGGCAGTGTAGGTGGTCGTGTAAGTGGGTGGTGTTTCAGGGTTTAGGGCAGTGCAGTGGTGTTTGGGCAGTATAGGGGGTCATGCTGGGACTGGTGTTTCCGGGTTTAGGGCAGAGCAGTGGTGTTAGGGCAGTGTAGGGGGTTGTGCTGGGGCTTTTGTTTCAGGGATTAGGGCAGAACAGTGGTGTTCGGGCAGTGTAGGGGGTCGTGCATGGGTGGTGTTTCAGGGTTTTTGGCATTGCAGTGGTGTTCGGGCAGCTTTGGGGGTCTTGCTGAGGTTAGTGTTTCAGAGTTTAGGGCAGTGGTTTTCTGGCAGTGTAGGGGGTCGTGCAGGGGTGGTGTTTCAGGGTTTAGGACAGTGCAGTGGTGTTCGGGCAGTGTAGGTGGTCTTGCTGGGGGTGGTGTTTCAGGGATGAGGGCACTGCATTAGTGTTCGGGCAGTGTAGGGGATCTTTCTGGGGGTGGTGTTTTCGGGTTTAGGGCAGTGCAGTGGTATTCGGGCAGTGTAGGGGTTAGTGCCGGGGGTGGGGTTTCAGGGTTTAGGGCAGTGCAGGGGTGTTCGGGCAATGTATGGGGTCCTGCGGGGAGTAGTGTTTCAGGGTTGATGGCAGTGAATTGGTGTTTGGGCGGTGTAGGGGGTCATGCGGGGGTGGTGTTTCATGGTTTAGGGCAGTACAGTGGTGTCCAGGCAGTGTAGGGGGTCATGCGGGGGATGGTGTTTCAGGGTTTAGGGCAGTGCAGTGTAGTTCGGGCAGTGTATGTCAGTCTGGCTGGGGGTGGTGTGTCAGGGTTTAGGGCAGTACAGTGGTGTTTGGGCAGTGTAGGGAGTTGTGCAGGGGGTGGTGTCTCAGGGTTTAGGGCAGAGCAGTGGTGTTCGGGCAGTGTAGGGGGTCGTGCAGGGGCTGGTGCTTCAGGGTTTAGGGCAGTGCAGTGGTGTTCTGGCAGTGTAGGGGGTCTTGCTGGGGGTGGTGTTTCAGGGTTTAGGGCAGTGGTGTTCGGGCAGTGTAGGGAGTCTTGCTGGGGTGGTGATTCAGGGTTTAGGGCAGTGCAGTGGTGTTCGGGAAGTGTAGGGGGTCTCTCTGGGGGTGGTGTTTCTGGGTTAAGGGCAGTGGTGTTTGGGCAGTGTAGGGGGTCTTGCTGAGGGTGGTGTTTCAGGGTTTAGGGCAGAGCAGTGGTGTTCAGGGAGTGTAGGGGGTCGTGCTGGGGCTGGTGTTTCAGGGTTTAGGGCAGACCAGTGGTGTTCAGGCAGTGTAGAGTGTCGTGCAGGGGACGGTGTTTGATAGTTTAGGTCAGTGCAGGGGTGTTCGGGCAGTGTTGGGGGTCTTGCTGCGGGTGGTGTTTCAGGGCTTAGGGCAGTGATGTTCGGGCAGTATAGGGGGTCATGCAGGGGGTGGTGTTTCAGGGTTTAGGGCAGTGCAGTGGTGTTTGGGCAGTGTATGGCGGTCTGGCGGGGGTGGTGTTTCAGAGTTTAGGGTAGAGCACTAGTGTTCGGGCAGTGTAGAGGATTTGCTGGGGGTGGTGTTTCAGTGTTTAAGGGAGTGCAGTGGTGTTCAGGAAGTGTAGGGGGTCCTGCTGGGGGTGGTGTTTATGGGTTAGGGCAGTGGTGTTCGGGCAGTGTAGAGGGTCTTGCTGAGGTTGGTGTTTCAGAGTTTAGGGCAGTGCAGTGGTGTTCGGGAATTATAGGGGGTCTTGCTGGGGTTTGCGTTTCAGGGTTTAGGGCAGGGCAGTGGTTTATGGGCAGTGTAGGGGGTCGTGCAAGGGGGGTGGTGTTTCAGGGTTTAGGGCAGTGCAGTGGTGTTCGGGCATTGTAGGGAGTCGTGCTTGGGGTGGTATATCAGGTTTAAGGGCAGTGCAGTGGTGTTCGGGCAGTGTAGGGGGTTGTGCAGGGGGTGGTGTTTCAGGGTTTAGGGCAGTGCAGTAGTGATTGGGCAGTGTAGGGTAGTGCTGGGGGTGGTGTTTCACGGTTTAGGGCAGTGCAGTGGTGTCCGGGCAGTGTAGGGGTGGTGCGGGGGGTGTTGATTCAGGTTTTAGGGCAGAGCAGTGGTGTTCGGTCAGTGTAGGGTGTCATGCGTGGGGTGGTGTTTTAGGGTTTAGGGCAGTACAGTGGTGTTTGGGCAGTGTAGGTGGTTGTAGGAGAGTAGGGTCTGCTATCCTATGGTCACCCCAAATTTTTGCTTTTTGCTTCACTGGTTTTTGACATATTGAGGCTGTGGGCCTGCCAATCAGACCCCCAGCCTGCTGTTCTCTCTACTAAATTAAAACTATGCACCCTAGGTGCATAACCAATTGGAAGTGGATCACCCTGTCAGCCCCTGTACCAGTGTACACTAGGTACCCAGGGCATTGGTGTACCCAAGGCCTGCCAAGGGCTGCAGCATGTATTATGCCACCCCAGGCTTGGCCTAACGATTTGACACAACTGGCTGATCACTCAGCTGGGGTAAGTTGGTGTAATCACCTCTTACTTAGGTGTAGTATACCTATACCTAACCTTAAATGGGACACCTGGTAACCTATAAGTCACTCCTATGGCAGGCCTTAACAATCCTGAAGGCAGAGTGCTTGGTTCCATGTGAGATGGTGCTCTGGCATGAGCTGAGCCTGTCTGCAGTGGTCGGAACAACTTCCCTCTACTGTTTCCAGATATCGTCATACCATATACTCTTAAGTGCATTATGAACCTCGCGGTTAAATGCTATCTTTGGTTTGGCTTTATCAAAACATGTCGAGTAAGGTGTCATACGAATTGGAATACTAACCCCTCGCCAATTCTGGCGACGGGGTTAGCATTCCACCCTTCTAGAGGGACACGACATGTACAGTACCTGAAACCCGGGTAAAATCAGACATAGCCTCAGCTCCACAAAATGGATGCTGCCACCACAGACACAAGTCTGCCCTCCTGCTGCTGGGAGTCCTTCCAGCTTGGGAGGTGTGGACAAAGGGTTTCCTGCCAGGGGAGGTGCGTGCACCACCCCAGACAGGATTTTGTGTATTGGTCAGGTAGGGCTTGAAAGAAACCAGACATGCCTGTGGCTCACAAGGAGCCTCGGTGCATATGCCAGTTCAAACCGGTCCTGGGGCACACCAGTCCCGGGCCTGGGGCGAGCTGGACAAAGGATTGGGGGTGTAACCACCCCCCTTCCTGGTCCCACCCATAGGGAGGGACCTAGCAGGTAGTCCGGCCCCTAGAATCCGAATAAAGGTAGGAGCTGTGTCCTGAGACTTCAGACATCCTGGAATCAACTTGAAACTAAGAAGAAGACGGGAACTTCGACATTCTGCTGCACAGAAGACTGAAGAAAATCTCCCCTGTGGTCAGGGAGTGACCACCTTGCTAACGCAAGCACCATCCAGCGAATCACCGTCTGCTTTGCCGCCGCCTCCCGCCGGAGCCCGAGCCCAGAGACTGACAAGACCTGGACCTCCAGACCTCTCACCGCCCGATCCACAGTCCCTGAAAAGAGGAGACCCGTGGAGGCACCGAGACACGTGGAGCCAGCCATCTTGGAACGACTACGACAAGCTGACAAGTGCAACAACCGAGGCTCCCTCCAAGTTGTGCTTTGGGTCCTGAGAAGCCCAACCCTCGAGCAGCATCTGCACCAAAGGTGAGCCCTCCAGCATCTCCACGATCTGCGTGGGGCCCTTCTGCATTTTGCCACTCGACGCGCCTAACCGGTTGCTGGCCCGCTGGCTAGTGGCCATCTTGGCGACGAAATCTACGACAAACACCGCTGGTCTGGTTGCTCCAGACTGGCCCTTGCTCCCCTCCAAAGGAGCAATCCCTCTGACCTTGCTGGTCAGAACCAACAGCTGATTTCCGAATCCTCCTACAATTGCTTTTGCCAAGGCTTGTTTGCTTCGATCAAGTCGCCGACACCGCCGACAGCGAGAGCCTGCGTGGGACAGCTCGTGAGCCGACTCCTGGACGTCGTCGACCTTCAGGGACCACGTGGCTGCGGAGACAAGCTACCCCTCATCACCTGTTTGCACCCGACATCGCCTGGTACCCACCTGGTGCCACGCTGGTCACTGGCTAGTGACTGTGAACACTGTCCCCTCTGCTTACAGGTCTTCAACATCTCCGATCCACTCTTGGATCCACTGCATCTCTTCCCGACCGACCGCCTGCAGCACTTTTGTCTACAGGCCCCACGGAACAGATAGAAGAAACCCGACGCACTTCGAGGCCTATGCACCCGCTTCCTGTGGGTGAGGTAAAGCTGGTACTCCGGTGCCCATGTGTAGTAATACATCTCTAGTGCCTGTGTTCCAAATCTTAAGTTCCTAGTCAACCCGGAAGATCTCCTTTGCAGTAACTTTGTACTTTTTACGCACCCATTGAAACCTATGGGAGCACGCGTGTGACTATTTGCTCTGCACACGCCACCCGTGGACCTCCTGGTCACTAACTGACGTTAGCTCCTTGTAGGCCCAGCGATTCTAGAGGCCCTAGGCCTTTTCCCTTTTCTGTTCGTGGTACTTATACCACTATTTTAGTATATGGTTCGAGTGGCCACCAGGGCCTATCCATATAAAGTGCAACTTCTGTGTATTCTGTGATAATCTTGTTTGACGATTTGTGCTCCTGTGCTCATAAAGAGACTAGGGGTTACTTTGAGAAATAAATACATATATATTTTGAATATATATCTGTGTGGTGTCCTTTCATTGGTATAAAAGGGGGTTACTATTGGTAAAACAGCTTGCTTAACACGCATCACGAGTTTAGCCTCAAAGACTGCTTAGCCTACGCTACCACTAGGGCAGCTGGTCCGAAAAGGTTGACTTACAACCACACCATAAGGGTTGCTTGGCATGGTACAAGGTGATCACTTTAACTAGTGAGCATCATATACCAGGCCAACTTCTCACATTGGTGAGCAGCGGTTGGATTTGAGCTTGCTGTGTTTTACCATTGTAATCTCTTGGTTACCAATTGAAAGATCACATAGGTACCTGTAGGTACATATAAAACAAGATTAGATATACTTAAGTTCTACTGAACTTAGTTGTTGTAGAGCAAAGGGAGTAGCACACCCTGACTACAACTACTAGATAGGTTTGGTAGGTAAACCCAAGTGTAGGTAGATTGCAACACATCCACCCACACTTAAGAGCAATGGCCGGGGCAGAGGGGTCCACTGTACCCATCTCTGTTGAGAGTGACCCCCAGAGGGCACCAACCAGCTTTGCTACCCTTAATCAGAATGAGCTCAGGCATTTGGCAACTCTTAGAGGCCTTAAACAGCCCCAGAACCCAAACTCTGCTGAGCTCAGAGAGCTCTTACAGAATGATGAGAATCAGAGAGCACTCAAGAAAGCTTCCCAGTTAGCCCCCTTAGGGACAGGAACAGGAGGCCCCCCTTCTGAAGATGCCACTGAAGTACCCCTTCCCAATAGTCACCCCTTAGATGGGATGCCTACCACAGAGGATGAGAGTGAAAAGGATACTGACAGTAGTGAGGATGAAGGGAGAACTAGCCCAGTGCCAAGTGTTATACTTGGCCCAGCTAAACCAAGGCTATTGGGGACTGACAGTGGGTTCAACCCACTGGATCTCCCCAGTGGACTTAACACAGGGCTGGGAAGGCAAAGGAATCGCTCAGGTGACTCCAATGCTTCCCATGGCTCTAGAGGCTCTCAAGGTCACTCCAGGAGAAGGATGACCACCCCTCAGAGGAGGGAACATGAGGCCAAGATGCAAGAGGCCCAGCTGAGGATCAGGAAGCAGGAGCTAGAAGTAGCCCTGATGGAAGAGAAACTTAGCAAGGCTAGACAGCATAAAGAGAGTGGGTCTATACCCACTGGTGGCAGCATAGTCCCTAAGGACAAAGATAGGGTTTTCGACAATAGAAACCTGTCTAAGGTTGTGCCCCCCTACAAAAGTGGGGATGACATCCACAAGTGGATAACTGCTCTTGAGAGAGCCTGCAAAGTACAGCAGGTTCCTGAAGATCAGTGGGCAGCAATCCTCTGGCTCTCCTTTGAGGGAAGAGGCAGAGACAGACTCCTCACTGTTAGAGAAGAGGATGTCAGAAACTACAGAGTCCTGAAGAGTGTTCTAGTTGATGGGTTAGGCTTAACCACTGAGCAGTACAGGTTAATGTTCAGAGACACCCAAAAGACACAGACTCAGGACTGGTCTGAATACATTGAATGTGCCACTAAGGCTTTGGAGGGTTGGTTGCTGGGAAGTAAGGTATCTGATTTTACAGGATTGTATAATTTGATGATGAGAGAACAGATTTTAAATAACTGTCAAAACCAGCAACTGCATCAACACTTGGTTGACTCTGATCTGACCTCTCCCCAAGAATTGGGAAAGAAGGCAGACAAATGGGTCAGAACCAGGGTTAAGCAAAAGAACCAGAACCAGGGCCAAGGGGGCGATCAGAAGAAAACAGACCAAAAGGGTGGAGATCAGAAATCTAAAGACCAGAAGTCTTCAACAGGGCCCCAAACTACTGCTAAGGAGGGTGGGTCCCAACAACAGTCCAAAAAGAAGAAAGAAGGTCAAAAGAAACCCTGGTGCAATCATTGCAAAAATACAACTCACTGGACTAGTGATTGCAAAAAGGGTGGAGCCCCCAACACTGTTGCCCCTAAGGCACCTTCTCCCAGTACTACTGTTAGCAGTGTTGGTCCCCAGACAAAGGGTGTAGTGGGAATCACTATGGGAACTGAAGGAGATTCTGACTTAGACAGAACCCTGACACAGGCAGTCTTGATCTGTGATGGGGACATTGATTTGTCCCTGACTGTGAGCCCCAGTAACCTGGGCAAGTACAGACAGACTCCTTTAATTAATGACAAAGTGGCTCAAGCCTACAGGGACACATGTGCCAGTGTCACTATGGTGACACCAGGCTTTGTGGACCCTGGACAGTACATACCAGGTGAGAACTACCTGGTGACCAATGCCAGCAATGCCACTACTTCACACAGTGTGGCAGTTGTTAACTTCTCATGGGGAGGGGTAACTGGCCTCAAAAGGGTTGTGGTTAGTGCAGACCTCCCAGTAGAATGTTTGTTGGGCAATGACCTAGAGAGTTCTCTATGGTCAGAAGTGGAGTACAGGACTCATGCAGAGATGTTAGGTATATCATCACATGTCCTTGCTGTGACCAGGTCACAGGCCAAAAAGTGCCTCACTGAACCACAGGTCTTGGATCCTGGAACAATGGACCAAGCACCTACCAAGAAGAAGAACAGGAGGGTCAAGGCTGTGCCTTCCCCCCTGCCTCAGAGTGATGATCAGCCTTCCCAGGAAGCTGATCTAGAGGACCCTGAAGGAACTGTCCCTGAAGAGCTTGAACCTGACCAGGTTGAGTTTCTGGGGACAGGGGGACCTTCAAGGGCTGACTTGAGGCAGGCTCAGTTATCCTGTCCCTCTCTTGAACCCCTCAGACAGCTGGCTGCTGCTGAGGCTGCTGGGAATGCTCAAGGTACCCATAAAGTGTATTGGGATGAAGGGCTCCTTTATTCAGAGGCTAGAGACCCCAAGCCTGGTGCAACCAGGAGGTTGGTTATACCTCTGCAATTTAGGGGCTTCCTTCTTACCTTGGCCCATGATATTCCTTTAGCAGGACACTTAGGCCAGAACAAGACTTGGGACAGGCTTGTCCCTCACTTTCACTGGCCCCATATGAATGAAGATACAAAGGAGTTTTGTCGCTCCTGTGTTACCTGCCAAGCCAGTGGCAAATCAGGTGGCACAACAAAGGCCCCCCTGATACCACTACCTGTGGTGGGGGTTCCCTTTGAAAGAGTGGGAATAGACATAGTGGGTCCCATGGATCCTCCCACTGCATCTGGGCACAGATTTATACTGGTGGTAGTGGATCATGCCACCAGGTACCCAGAGGCAATCCCCCTTAGGACCACTACAGCTCCTGTTGTGGCCAGGGCCCTGCTGGGAGTATTCTCCAGAGTGGGGTTTCCTAAGGAGGTAGTATCTGACAGAGGTACCAACTTTATGTCTGGATACTTAACAGCTATGTGGAAGGAATGTGGTGTCAACTACAAGTTCACCACCCCTTATCACCCACAATGCAATGGGCTTGTTGAGAGATTCAACAAGACCCTAAAGGGTATGATCAAAGGATTACCTGAAAAGCTCAGGCGAAGATGGGACATCCTTCTACCCTGCCTTCTGTTTGCTTACAGAGAGGTCCCACAAAAAGGAGTTGGCTACAGCCCCTTTGAATTGTTGTTTGGGCACCCTGTGAGAGGCCCACTGTGTTTGGTGAAGGAAGGCTGGGAGTTACCTCTCAAAAAGCCTAAGCTAGACATAGTGGACTATGTACTTGGTCTCCGCTCCAGGATGGCTGAGTATATGGAGAAGGCATCCAAAAACCTTGAGGCAAGCCAGGCCTTACAGAAAGCTTGGCATGACCAAAAGGCTGTCTTGGTTGAGTTTCAGCCAGGACAGAAGGTATGGGTGTTGGAGCCAGTGGCCCCAGCAGCACTCCAAGACAAATGGTCTGGACCCCATACAATCCTGGAAAAGAAGGGAGAGGTCACCTACTTGGTGGACCTAGGAACTCCCAGGAGTCCCCACAGGGTACTCCATGTTAACAGGCTTAAAGCATATGTTGACAGGGCAGACATGGGCTTGCTCATGGCTACAGATGAGGGACAGGAGGAAGAGAGTGACCCTCTCCCAGACCTGTTGTCTCAGAACCCTGAAGATGGCTCAGTTGAAGGAGTGACCCTTGGAGGCAACCTCACTGCCCATCAGCAGACTGAATGTATGCAGGTTCTACAATCATTTTCACATATGTTTTCCTTGATACCTAGTCAAACTGACTGGTGTACCCATGTTGTGGACACTGGTGACAGTCTGCCTGTAAAGAACAAACTTTACAGACAACCTGACCACGTCAGGGACTGTATAAAGGCTGAGGTACATAAAATGCTGGAATTAGGTGTCATTGAACCCTCAGAGAGCCCCTGGGCTAGCCCAGTGGTTCTGGTCCCCAAACCTCACACCAAAGATGGCAAGAGAGAGATGAGGTTCTGTGTGGATTACAGAGGACTCAATGCTGTCACCAGGACAGATGCACACCCTATTCCAAGGGCAGATGAGCTCATAGACAAACTAGCTTCTGCAAAGTTTTTGAGCACATTTGACTTAACAGCTGGCTATTGGCAAATCAGATTAGCTGAGGAGTCTAAGGCCAAAACAGCATTCTCAACCCCAGGTGGGCATTATCAGTTTGTGGTGATGCCCTTTGGTCTGAAGAATGCACCTGCCACCTTCCAAAGGCTGGTGAACCAAGTCCTTACTGGGTTGGATGACTTTTGTGCAGCATATCTTGATGACATTGCTGTCTTTAGCTCCACCTGGGAGGATCACCTGATCCACCTGAAGAAGGCTCTTGAGGCCCTGCAGAGGGCAGGCCTCACTATCAAGGCTACTAAGTGCCAGATAGGGCAGAGTAAGGTTGTATATTTGGGCCACCTTGTAGGTGGAGGCCAAGTTCAACCACTGGAGAGTAAGATACAATCCATCAAGGACTGGTCCCCTCCAACCACCCAGACTCAAGTTCGAGCTTTCTTGGGCTTGACTGGGTACTACAGGAAGTTTGTTAAGAACTATGGGTCCATTGTGACTCCTCTTAATGATCTGACATCCAAGAAGATGCCCAAAAAGGTTCAGTGGACAGTAAGCTGTCAAAAGGCATTTGATGACCTGAAGGAGGCCATGTGCTCTGCACCTATCCTGAAAAGTCCTGACTACTCCAAAGAGTTTATTGTCCAAACAGATGCTTCTGAGTTGGGTGTGGGAGCTGTGCTGTCACAACTTAATGTAGATGGTCAAGACCAACCCATTGCTTTTATTAGCAGAAGGTTGACCCCCAGAGAGAAGAATTGGTCAGCTATTGAGAGGGAGGCCTTTGCTGTGGTGTGGGCCCTGAAGAAGCTGAGGCCATACTTGTTTGGCACTCACTTCAAGATTCAGACCGACCATAAGCCCCTCTTGTGGCTAAATCAGATGAAGGGTGAAAACCCCAAACTGCTTAGGTGGTCCATTTCCCTACAGGGGATGGACTTTACAGTGGAGCACCGGCCAGGTACTGACCATGGGAATGCAGATGGTCTCTCCAGGTACTTCCACTTAGGACATGAAGACGAGACTGGTCAAGGCTAGTTTAATGTCCCAGCGTTTGGGGGGGGTTGTGTAGGAGAGTAGGGTCTGCTATCCTATGGTCACCCCAAATTTTTGCTTTTTGCTTCACTGGTTTTTGACATATTGAGGCTGTGGGCCTGCCAATCAGACCCCCAGCCTGCTGTTCTCTCTACTAAATTAAAACTATGCACCCTAGGTGCATAACCAATTGGAAGTGGATCACCCTGTCAGCCCCTGTACCAGTGTACACTAGGTACCCAGGGCATTGGTGTACCCAAGGCCTGCCAAGGGCTGCAGCATGTATTATGCCACCCCAGGCTTGGCCTAACGATTTGACACAACTGGCTGATCACTCAGCTGGGGTAAGTTGGTGTAATCACCTCTTACTTAGGTGTAGTATACCTATACCTAACCTTAAATGGGACACCTGGTAACCTATAAGTCACTCCTATGGCAGGCCTTAACAATCCTGAAGGCAGAGTGCTTGGTTCCATGTGAGATGGTGCTCTGGCATGAGCTGAGCCTGTCTGCAGTGGTCGGAACAACTTCCCTCTACTGTTTCCAGATATCGTCATACCATATACTCTTAAGTGCATTATGAACCTCGCGGTTAAATGCTATCTTTGGTTTGGCTTTATCAAAACATGTCGAGTAAGGTGTCATACGAATTGGAATACTAACCCCTCGCCAATTCTGGCGACGGGGTTAGCATTCCACCCTTCTAGAGGGACACGACATGTACAGTACCTGAAACCCGGGTAAAATCAGACATAGCCTCAGCTCCACAAAATGGATGCTGCCACCACAGACACAAGTCTGCCCTCCTGCTGCTGGGAGTCCTTCCAGCTTGGGAGGTGTGGACAAAGGGTTTCCTGCCAGGGGAGGTGCGTGCACCACCCCAGACAGGATTTTGTGTATTGGTCAGGTAGGGCTTGAAAGAAACCAGACATGCCTGTGGCTCACAAGGAGCCTCGGTGCATATGCCAGTTCAAACCGGTCCTGGGGCACACCAGTCCCGGGCCTGGGGCGAGCTGGACAAAGGATTGGGGGTGTAACCACCCCCCTTCCTGGTCCCACCCATAGGGAGGGACCTAGCAGGTAGTCCGGCCCCTAGAATCCGAATAAAGGTAGGAGCTGTGTCCTGAGACTTCAGACATCCTGGAATCAACTTGAAACTAAGAAGAAGACGGGAACTTCGACATTCTGCTGCACAGAAGACTGAAGAAAATCTCCCCTGTGGTCAGGGAGTGACCACCTTGCTAACGCAAGCACCATCCAGCGAATCACCGTCTGCTTTGCCGCCGCCTCCCGCCGGAGCCCGAGCCCAGAGACTGACAAGACCTGGACCTCCAGACCTCTCACCGCCCGATCCACAGTCCCTGAAAAGAGGAGACCCGTGGAGGCACCGAGACACGTGGAGCCAGCCATCTTGGAACGACTACGACAAGCTGACAAGTGCAACAACCGAGGCTCCCTCCAAGTTGTGCTTTGGGTCCTGAGAAGCCCAACCCTCGAGCAGCATCTGCACCAAAGGTGAGCCCTCCAGCATCTCCACGATCTGCGTGGGGCCCTTCTGCATTTTGCCACTCGACGCGCCTAACCGGTTGCTGGCCCGCTGGCTAGTGGCCATCTTGGCGACGAAATCTATGACAAACACCGCTGGTCTGGTTGCTCCAGACTGGCCCTTGCTCCCCTCCAAAGGAGCAATCCCTCTGACCTTGCTGGTCAGAACCAACAGCTGATTTCCGAATCCTCCTACAATTGCTTTTGCCAAGGCTTGTTTGCTTCGATCAAGTCGCCGACACCGCCGACAGCGAGAGCCTGCGTGGGACAGCTCGTGAGCCGACTCCTGGACGTCGTCGACCTTCAGGGACCACGTGGCTGCGGAGACAAGCTACCCCTCATCACCTGTTTGCACCCGACATCGCCTGGTACCCACCTGGTGCCACGCTGGTCACTGGCTAGTGACTGTGAACACTGTCCCCTCTGCTTACAGGTCTTCAACATCTCCGATCCACTCTTGGATCCACTGCATCTCTTCCCGACCGACCGCCTGCAGCACTTTTGTCTACAGGCCCCACGGAACAGATAGAAGAAACCCGACGCACTTCGAGGCCTATGCACCCGCTTCCTGTGGGTGAGGTAAAGCTGGTACTCCGGTGCCCATGTGTAGTAATACATCTCTAGTGCCTGTGTTCCAAATCTTAAGTTCCTAGTCAACCCGGAAGATCTCCTTTGCAGTAACTTTGTACTTTTTACGCACCCATTGAAACCTATGGGAGCACGCGTGTGACTATTTGCTCTGCACACGCCACCCGTGGACCTCCTGGTCACTAACTGACGTTAGCTCCTTGTAGGCCCAGCGATTCTAGAGGCCCTAGGCCTTTTCCCTTTTCTGTTCGTGGTACTTATACCACTATTTTAGTATATGGTTCGAGTGGCCACCAGGGCCTATCCATATAAAGTGCAACTTCTGTGTATTCTGTGATAATCTTGTTTGACGATTTGTGCTCCTGTGCTCATAAAGAGACTAGGGGTTACTTTGAGAAATAAATACATATATATTTTGAATATATATCTGTGTGGTGTCCTTTCATTGGTATAAAAGGGGGTTACTATTGGTAAAACAGCTTGCTTAACACGCATCACGAGTTTAGCCTCAAAGACTGCTTAGCCTACGCTACCACTAGGGCAGCTGGTCCGAAAAGGTTGACTTACAACCACACCATAAGGGTTGCTTGGCATGGTACAAGGTGATCACTTTAACTAGTGAGCATCATATACCAGGCCAACTTCTCACAGTGGTTGTGCAAGGGGTGGTGTCTCAGGGTTTAGGGCAGAGCAGAGGTGTTCGGGCAATGTAGGGGGTCGTGAAGGGGCTGGTGTTTCAGGGTTTAGGGCAGTGCAGTAGTGTTCGGGCAGTGTAGAGTGTTGTGCAGGGGGTGGTGTTTCAGGGTTTAGGTCAGTGCAGTGGTGTTCGGGCAGTGTTGGGTGTCTTGCTGCGGTGGTGTTTCAGGGCTTAGGGCAGTGATGTTCGGGCAGGTAGGGGGTTGTGCAGGGGGTGGTGTTTCAGGGTTTAGGGCAGTGCAGTGTAGTTCGAGCAGTGTATGTCGGTCTGGCTGGGGGTGGTGTGTCATGGTTTAGGGCATTACAGTGGTGTTTGGGCAGTGTAGTTAGTTGTGCAGGGGGTGGTGTCTCAGGGTTTAGGGCAGAGCAGTGGTGTTCGGGCAGTGTAGGGGGTTGTGCAGGGGCAGGTGTTTCAGGGTTTAGGTCAGTGCAGTGGTGTTCGGGCAGTGTTAGGGGTCTTGCTGCGTGTGGTGTTTTAGGGCTTAGGGCAGTGATGTTCAGGCAGTGTAGGGGGTCATGCAGGGGGTGGTGTTTCAGGGTTTAGGGCAGTGCAGTGTAGTTCGGGCAGTGTAAGTCGGTCTGGCTGGGGGTGGTGTTTCAGGGTTTAGGGCAGACCAGTGGTGTTTGGGCAGTGTAGAGTGTCGTGCAGGGGGTGGTGTTTCAGGGTTTAGGTCAGTGCAGTGGTGTTCAGGCATTGTTGGAGGTCGTGCGGGGGGTGGTGTTTCATTGTTTAGGGCAGTGCAGTGGTGTTCGGGCAGTGTTGGGGGTCTTGCTGTGGGTGGTGTTTCAGGGCTTAGGGCAGTGATGTTCGTGCAGTGTAGGGGGTCGTGCAGGGGGTGGTGTTTCAGGGTTTAGGGCAGTGCAGTGTAGTTCGGGCAGTGTAAGTCGGTCTGGCTGGAGGTGGTGTTTCAGGGTTTAGGGCAGACCAGTGGTGTTCGGGCAGTGTAGAGTGTCGTGCAGGGGGTGGTGTTTCAGGGTTTAGGTCAGTGCAGTGGTGTTCGGGCAGTGTTGGGGGTCTTGCTGCGGGTGGTGTTTCAGGGCTTAGGGCAGTGATGTTCGTGCTGTGTAGGGGTCGTGCAGGGGGTGGTGTTTCAGGGTTTAGGGCAGTGCAGTGTAGCTCGGGCAGTGTGTGTCGGTCTGGCTGGGGGTGGTGTTTCAGGGTTTAGGGCAGAGCATTAGTGTTCGGGCAGTGTAGGGAGTCTTGCTGGGGGTGGTGTTTCAGGGTTAAGGGCAGTGCAATGGAATTCGGGCAGTGTAGGGGTTAGTGCTGGGGTTGGTGTTTCAAGGTTTAGGGCAGTGCAGTGGTGTTTGGGCAATGTAGGGGTAGTGCGGGGGGTGGTGTTTCAGGGTTTAGGGCAGTGCAGTGGTGTTCAGGCATTGTTGGGGGTCGTGCGGGGGGTGGTGTTTCATTGTTTAGGGCAGTGCAGTGGTGTTCCGGCAGTGTTGGGGGTCTTGCTGCGGGTGGTGTTTCAGGGCTTAGGGCAGTGATGTTCGTGCAGTGTCGGGGGTCGTGCAGGGGGTGGTGTTTCAGGGTTTAGGGCAGAGCAGTGTAGTTCGGGCAGTGTATGTCGGTCTGGCTGGGGGTGGTGTTTCAGGGTTTAGGGCAGAGCATTAGTGTTCGGGCAGTGTAGGGGGTCTTGCTGGGGGTGGTGTTTCAGGGTTTAGGGCAGTGCAATGGTATTCGGGCAGTGTAGGGGATAGTGCTGGGGGTGGTGTTTCAGGGTTTAGAGCAGTGCAGTGGTGTTCGGGCAATGTAGGGGTAGTGCGGGGTGGTGTTTCAGGGTTTAGGGCAGTGCAGCGGTGTTCAGGCATTGTTGGGGGTCGTGCGGGGGGTGGTGTTTCATTGTTTAGGGCAGTGCAGTGGTGTTCGGAGAGTGTAGGGTGTCATGCGGGGGATGGTGTTTCAGGGTTTAGGGCAGTGCAGTGGTGTTCGGGCAGTGTAGGGGGTCGTGCTGGGACTTGTGTTTCAGGGTTGAGGGCAGTGCAGTGGTGTTCGAGCAGTGTAGGGGTTCATTCTGGGGCTGGTCTTTGAGGGTTTAGGGCAGTGCAGTTGTGTTCGGGCAGTGTAGGGGGTCGTGCAGGGGGTGGTGTTTCAGGGGTTAGGGCAGAGCAGTGGTTTTTGGGCAGTGTAGGGGTTTGTGCTGGGGCTGGTGTTTCAGGGTTCAGGAAAGTGGTGTTCAGGCAGTGTAGGGGGTCATGCAGAGGGAGGTGTTTCAGGGTTCAGGGCAGTGCATTGGTGTTCGTTCAGTGTAGGGGATCATACAGGGGGTGGTGTTTCAGGGTTTAGGGCAGTGCAGTGGTGTTAGACAGTGTGGGGGTTGTGCAGGGGGTGGTGTTTCAGTGTTGAGGGCAGTGCAGTGGTGTTCGGGCAGTGTAGGAGGTCGTGCAGGGGGGTGGTGTTTCAGGATTTAGGACAGAACAGTGGTGTTCGGGCAGTGTAGGGGGTCGTGCAGGGGCTGGTGCTTCAGGGTTTAGGGCAGTTCAGTGGTGTTGGGGCAGTGTAGGGGGTCTTGCTGGAGGTGGTTATTCAGGGTTTAGGGCAGTGCAGTGGTGTTCGGGCAGTGTAGGGGGTCATGCGTGGGGTGGTGTTTCAGGGTTTAGGGCAGTACAGTGGTGTTTGGGCAGTGTAGGGGGTTGTGCAGGGGGTGGTGCCTCAGGGTTTAGGGCAGTGCAGTGGTGTTCGGGCAGTGTTACGGGTCTTGCTGCGTGTGGTGTTTCAGGACTTAGGGCAGTGATGTTCGGGCAGTGTAGGGGGTCGTGCAGGGGGTGGTGTTTCAGGGTTTAGGGCAGTGCAGTGTAGTTCGGGCAGTGTATGTCGGTCTGGCTGGGGGTGGTGTTTCAGGGTTTAGGGCAGACCAGTGGTATTCGGGCAGTGTAGAGTGTCATGCAGGGGGTGGTGTTTCAAGGTTTAGGTCAGTGCAGTGGTGTTCGGGCAGTGTTGGGTGTCTTGCTGCGTGTGGTGTTTCAGGGCTTTGGGCAGTGATGTTCGTGCTGTATAGGGGGTCGTGCAGGGGGTGGTGTTTCAGGGTTTAGGGCAGTGCAGTGTAGTTCGGGCAGTGTATGTCAGTCTGGCTGGGGGTGGTGTTTCAGGGTTTAGGGCAGAGCATTAGTGTTCAGGCAGTGTAGGGGGTCTTGCTGGGGGTGGTGTTTCAGGGTTTAGGGCAGTGCAATGGTATTCGGGCAGTGTAGGGGTTAGTGCTGGGGGTGGTGTTTCAGGGTTTAGGGCAGTGCAGTTGTGTTCGGGCAATGTAGGGGTAGTGCGGGGGTGGTGTTTCAGGGTTTAGGGCAGTGAAGTGGTGTTCAGGCATTGTTGGGGGTCGTGCGGGGGTGGTGTTTCATTGTTTAGGGCAGTGCAGTGGTGTTCGGGCAGTGTAGGGGTTCATTCTGGGGCTTGTCTTTCAGGGATTAGGGCAGTGCAGTGGTGTTCGGGCAGTGTATGGGGTCGTGCAGGGGGTGGTGTTTCAGGGGTTATGGCAGAGCAGTGGTTTTTGGGCAGTGTAGGGGTCGTGCTGGGGCAGGTGTTTCAGGGTTTAGGGAAGTGGTGTTCGGGCAGTGTAGGGGGTCATGCAGGGGGAGGTGTTTCAGGGTTCAGGGCAGTGCAGTGGTTTTCAGGCAGTGTAGGGGGTGGTGTTTCAGGGGTTATGGCCGAGCAGTGGTTTTTGGGCAGTGTAGGGGGTCGTGCTGGGGCTGGTGTTTCAGGGTGTAGTGCAGGGCAGTGGTTTTTGGGCAGTGTAGGTGGTCGTGTAAGTGGGTGGTGTTTCAGGGTTTAGGGCAGTGCAGTGGTGTTTGGGCAGTATAGGGGGTCATGCTGGGACTGGTGTTTCCGGGATTAGGGCAGAGCAGTGGTGTTCGGGCAGTGTAGGGGGTTGTGCTGGGGCTTTTGTTTCAGGGATTAGGGCAGAACAGTGGTGTTCGGGCAGTGTAGGGGGTCGTGCATGGGTGGTGTTTCAGGGTTTTTGGCATTGCAGTGGTGTTCGGGCAGCTTTGGGGGTCTTGCTGAGGTTAGTGTTTCAGAGTTTAGGGCAGTGGTTTTCTGGCAGTGTAGGGGGTCGTGCAGGGGTGGTGTTTCAGGGTTTAGGACAGTGCAGTGGTGTTCGGGCAGTGTAGGTGGTCTTGCTGGGGGTGGTGTTTCAGGGATGAGGGCACTGCATTAGTGTTCGGGCAGTGTAGGGGATCTTTCTGGGGGTGGTGTTTTCGGGTTTAGGGCAGTGCAGTGGTATTCGGGCAGTGTAGGGGTTAGTGCCGGGGGTGGAGTTTCAGGGTTTAGGGCAGTGCAGGGGTGTTCGGGCAATGTATGGGGTCATGCGGGGAGTAGTGTTTCAGGGTTGATGGCAGTGAATTGGTGTTTGGGCGGTGTAGGGGGTCATGCGGGGGTGGTGTTTCATGGTTTAGGGCAGTACAGTGGTGTCCAGGCAGTGTAGGGGGTCATGCGGGGGATGGTGTTTCAGGGTTTAGGGCAGTGCAGTGGTGTTCGGGCAGTGTAGGGGGTCGTGCTTTGGCTGGTGTTTCAGGGTTTAGGGCAGTGCAGTGGTGTTCGGGCAGTGTAGGGGTTCGTGCTGGGGCTGGTCTTTCAGGGTTTAGTGCAGTGCAGTGGAGTTCGGGCAGTGTAGAGGGTCGTGCAGGAGGTGGAGTTTCAGGGTTTAGGGCGGAGCATTGGTTTTCGGGCAGTGTAGGGGGTCGTGCTGGGGCTGGTGTTTCAGGGTTTAGGGCAGTGGTGATCTTGCAGTGTAGGGGGTCATGCGGGGGATGGTGTTTCAGGGTTTAGGGCAGTGCAGTGGTGTTCCGGCAGTGTAATGGGTCATGCTGGGTGCTGTTTCAGAGTTTAGGTCAGTGCAGTGGTGTTCGAACAGTGTAGGGGTCGTGCTGGGGTGGTCTTTCAGGGTTTAGGACAGTGTACTGGTGTTCAGGCAGTGTGGGGGGCCTTGCTGGGGGTGGTGATTCAGGGTTTAGGGCAGTGCAATGGTGTTCGGAAAGTGTAGGGGGTCTTGCTGGGGGTGGTGTTTATGGGTTAAGGGCAGTGGTGTTCGGGCAGTGTAGGGGGTCTTGCTGAGGGTAGTGTTTCAGGGTTTAGGGCAGTGCAGTGGTGTTCGGGAAGTGTAGGGGGTCTTGTTGGGGGTTGCGTTTCAGGGTTTAGGGCAGGGCAGTGGTGTTGGGGCAGTATAGGAGGTCATACAGGGGGGTGGTGTTTCAGGATTTAGGGAAGTGCAGTGGTGTTTGGACATTGTAGGGAGTCGTGCTCGGGGTGGTGTATCAGGGTTAAGGGCAGTGCAGTGGTGTTCGGGCAGTGTAGGGGGCAGTGCTGAGGGTGGTGTTTCAGGGTTTAGGGCAGTGCAGTGGTGTTCGGGCAGTGTAGGGGGTGGTGCGGGGGTGGTGTTTCAGGGTTTAGGGCAGTGCAGTGGTGTTCGGGCAGTGTAGGGGGTCGTGCATTGGGTGGTGTTTCAGGGTTTAGGGCAGTGCAGTGATGTTTGGGCAGTGTAGGGGGTCGTGCAGGGGGTGGTGTTTCAGGGTTTAGGGCAGTGCAGTGGTGTTTGGGCAGTGTTGGGGGTAGTGCAGGGGGTGGTATTACAGGGTTTAGGGCAGTGCAGTGGTGGTTGGGCAGTGTAGGGGGTCGTGCAGGGGCTGGTGCTTCATGGTTTAGGGCAGTGCAGTGGTGTTCGGGCAGTGTAGGGGGTCTTGGGGGGGTGGTGTTTTAGGGTATAGGGCAGTGGTGTTCGGGCAGTGTAGGGGGTCTCTCTGGGGGTGGTGTTTCTGGGTTAAGGGCAGTGATGTTTGGGCAGTGTAGGGGGTCATGCTGAGGGTGGTGTTTCAGGGTTTAGGGCAAAGCAGTGGTGTTCGGGCAGTATAAGGGGTCGTGCAGGGGGGGTGGTGTTTCAGGGTTTAGGACAGTGCAGTGGTGTTCGGGCAGTGTAGGGGGTCATGCAGTGGCTGGTGCTTCAGGGTTTAGGAAAGTGAAGTGGTGTCTGGGCAGTGTAGGGGGTCATGCTGGGACTGGTGTTTCCGGGTTTAGGGCAGAGCAGTGGTGTTCGGGCAGTGTAGGAGGTTGTGCTGGGGCTCGTGTTTCAGGGATTAGGGCAGAACAGTGGTGTTTGGGCAGTGTAGGGGGTTGTGCAGGGAGTGGTGTTTCAGGCTTTAGGGCAGTGCAGTGGTGTTCGGGCAGTTTTAGGGGTCTTGCTGCGGGTGGTGTTTCAGGGTTTAGGACAGGGGTTTTCGGGCAGTGTAGGGGGTCATGCAGGGAGTGGTGTTTCAGGGTTTAGGGCAGTGCAGTGGTGTTTCGGCAGTGTAGGGGGTCTTGCTGGGGTTTGTGTTTCAGGGTTAAGTGCAGGGCAGTAGTTTTTGGGCAGTGTAGGGGGTCGTGCAGGTGGGTGGTGCTTCAGGGTTTAGGGCAGTGCAGTGGTGTTCGGGCAGTGTAGGGGTTCATGCTGGGACTGGTGTTTCCGGGTTTATTGCAGAGCCGTGGTGTTCGTGCAGTGTAGGGGGTTGTGCTGGGGCTGGTGTTTCAGGGATTAGGGCAGAACAGTGGTGTTCGGGCAGTGTAGGGGGTCGTGCAGGGGGTGGTGTTTCAGGGTTTATGTTAGTGCAGTGGTGTTCGGGCAGCTTTGGGGGTCTTGCTGAGGTTAGTGTTTCAGGGTTTAGGGCAGTGGTTTTCTGGCAGTGTAGGGGGTCGTGCAGGGGTGGTGTTTCAGGGTTTAGGACAGTGCAGTGGTGTTCGGGCAGTGTAGGGGATCTTGCTGGGGGTGGTGTTTCAGGGTTTAGGGCAGTGCAGTGGTGTTTGGGCAGTGTAGGGGGTCTTGCTACGGGTGGTGTTTGAGGGCTTAGGGCAGTGGTGTTTGGGCAGTGTTGGGGGTCGTGCAGGGGGTGGAGTTTCAGGGTTTAGGGCAGTACAGTGGTGTTCGGGCAGTGTAGGGGGTCATGCAGGGGGTAGAGTTTCAGTGTTTAGGCCAGTGCAGTGGTGTTCGGGCAGTGTAGGGGGTCGTGCAGGGGGTGGTATTTCAGGGTTTAGGGCAGTGCAGTGGTGTTCCGGCAGTGTAGGGGGTCATGCAGGGGCTGGTGTTTAAGGGTTTAGGGCAGTGCAGTGGTGTTTGGGCAGTGTAGGGGGTCATGCTGGGACTGGTGTTTCCGGGTTTAGGGTAGAGCAGTGGTATTCGGGCAGTGTAGGGGGTAGTTCTGGGGCTGGTGTTTCAGGGTTTAGGGCAGAGCAGTGCTGTTCGGCAAGTGTAGGGGGGTCATGTTGGGGCTGGTGTTTCAGGGATTATGGCAGACCAGTGGTGTTCGGGCAGTGTAGAGTGTCGTGCAGGGTGTGGTGTTTCAGGGTTTAGAGCAGTGCAGTGGTGTTCGGGCAGTGTAGGGGTTAGTGCTGGGGGTGGTGATTCAGGGTTTAGGGCAGTTCAGTGGTGTTCGGGCAATGTGGGGGGTAGTGCGGGGGTGGTGTTTCAGGGTTTAGGGCAGCACAGTGGTGTTCGGGCTGTGTAGGGGGTTGTGCAGGGTGGTGTTTCAGGGTTTAGGGCAGTGCAGTGGTATTCAGACAGTGTTGGGGATCGTGCGGGGATTGGTGTTTCAGGGTTTAGGGCAGTGCAGTGGTGTTCGGGCAGTGTAGGGGGTCATGCGGGGTGGTGTTTCACGGTTTAGGGAAGTGCAGTGGTATTCAGGCAGTGTAGGGGGTCGTGCTTTGGTTGGTGTTTCTGGGTTTAGGGCATTGCAGTGGTGTTCAGGCAGTGTAGGGGTTTGTGCTGGGGCTGGTCTTTCAGGGTTTAGGGCAGTGCAGTGGTGTTTGGGCAGTATAGGGGGTCGTGCAGGAGGTGGTGTTTCAGGGTTTACGGCAGTGCAGTGGTGGTTGGGCAGTGTAGGGGGTTGTGCTGGGGCTGGTGTTTCAGGGTTTAGGGAAGTGGTGTTTGGGCAGTGTAGGTGGTGGTGCAGTGGGAGGTGTTTCAGGGTTTAGGGCAGTGCAGTGGAGTTCGGGCAGTGTAGGGGATCATACAGGGGGTGGTGTTTCAGGGTTTAGGGCAGTGCATTGGTGTTTGGGCAGTGTAGGGTAGTGCTGGGGGTGGTGTTTCAGGGTTTATGTTAGTGCAGTGGTGTTCGGGCAGCTTTGGGGGTCTTGCTGAGGTTAGTGTTTCAGGGTTTAGGGCAGTGGTTTTCTGGCAGTGTAGGGGGTCGTGCAGGGGTGGTTTTTCAGGGTTTAGGACAGTGCAGTGGTGTTCGGGCAGTGTAGGGGGTCTTGCTGGGGGTGGTGTTTCAGGGTTTAGGGCAGTGCAGTGGTGTTTGGGCAGTGTAGGGGGTAGTGCAGGGGGGGTGTTTCAGGGTTTAAGGCAGTGCAGTGGTGTTTGGGCAGTGTTGGGGGTCTTGCTGCGGGTGGTGTTTGAGGGCTTAGGGCAGGGGTGTTCGGGCAGTGTTGGGGGTCGTGCAGGGGGTGGAGTTTCAGGGTTTAGGGCAGTGCAGTGGTGTTCGGGCAGTGTAGGGGGTCGTGCAGGGGGTAGAGTTTCAGTGTTTAGGCCAGTGCAGTGGTGTTCGGGCAGTGTAGGGGGTCATGCAGGGGGTGGTATTTCAGGGTTTAGGGCAGTGCAGTGGTGTTCCGGCAGTGTAGGGGGTCATGCAGGGGCTGGTGTTTCAGGGTTTAGGGCAGTGCAGTGGTGTTCAGACAGTGTTGGGGATTATGCGGGGATTGGTGTTTCAGGGTTTAGGGCAGTGCAGTGGTGTTCGAGCAGTGTAGGGGGTCATGCGGGGTGGTGTTTCAGGGTTTAGGGAAGTGCAGTGGTGTTCGGGCAGTGTAGGGGGTCGTGCTTTGGATGGTGTTTCTGGGTTTAGGGCAGTGCAGTGGTGTTCAGGCAGTGTAGGGGTTTGTGCTGGGGCTGGTCTTTCAGGGTTTAGGGCAGTGCAGTGGTTTTTGGGAAGTGTAAGGGGTTGTGCTGGGGCTGGTGTTTCAGGGTTTAGGGCAGTGGTGTTCGGGCAGTGTAGGGGGTCGTGCAGTGGGAGGTGTTTCAGGGTTTAGGGCAGTGCATTGGTGTTTGGGCAGTGTAGGGTAGTGCTGGGGGTGGTGTTTCAGGATTTAGGGCAGTGCAGTGGTGTCCGGGCAGTGTAGGGGGTGGTGCGGGGGGTATTGATTCAGGTTTTAGGGCAGTGCAGTGGTGTTCGGGCAGTGTAGGGGGTCATGCGTGGGGTGGTGTTTCAGGGTTTAGGGCAGTACAGTTGTGTGTGGGCAGTGTAGGGGGTTGTGCAGGGGGTGGTGTCTCAGGGTTTAGGGCAGAGCAGTGGTGTTCGGGCAATGTAGGGGGTCGTGAAGGAGCTGGTGTTTCAGGGTTTAGGGCAGTGCAGTGTAGTTCGGGCAGTGTATGTCAGTCTGGCTGGGGGTGGTGTGTCAAGGTTTAGGGCAGTACAGTGGTGTTTGGGCAGTGTAGGGAGTTGTGCAGGGGATGGTGTCTCAGGGTTTAGGGCAGAGCAGTGGTGTTCGGGCAGTGTAGGGGGTCATGCAGGGGCTGGTGTTTCAGGGTTTAGGTCAGTGCAATGGTGTTCGGGCAGTGTTAGGGGTCTTGCTGTGTGTGGTGTTTCAGGGCTTAGGGCAGTGATGTTCGGGCAGTGTAGGGGGTCGTGCAGGGGGTGGTGTTTCAGGGTTTAGGGCAGTGCAGTGTTGTTCGGGCAGTGTATTTCGGTCTGGCTGGGGGTGGTGTTTCAGGGTTTAGGGCAGACCAGTGGTGTTCGGGCAGTGTAGAGTGTTGTGCAGGGGGTGGTGTTTCAGGGTTTAGGTCAGTGCAGTGGTGTTCGGGCAGGGTTGGGGGTCTTGCTGCGGGTGGTGTTTCAGGGCTTAGGGCAGTGATGTTCGTGCTGTGTAGGGGGTCGTGCAGGGGGTGGTGTTTCAGGGTTTAGGGCAGTGCAGTGTAGTTCGGGCAGTGTATGTCGGTCTGGCTAGGGGTGGTGTTTCAGGGTTTAGGGCAGAGCATTAGTGTTCGGGCAGTGTAGGGGGTTGTGCAGGGGGTGGTGTTTCAGGGTTTAAGGTAGTGCAGTGTAGTTCGGGCAGTGTATGTCGGTCTCGCTGGGGGTGGTGTGTCAGGGTTTAGGGCATTACAGTGGTGTTTGGGCAGTGTAGGGAGTTGTGCAGGGGGTGGTGTCTCAGGGTTTAGGGCAGAGCAGTGGTGTTCGGGCAGTGTAGGGGGTTGTGCAGGGGCAGGTGTTTCAGGGTTTAGGTCAGTGCAGTGCTGTTCGGGCAGTGTTAGGGGTCTTGCTGCATGTGGTGTTTCAGGGCTTAGGGCAGTGATGTTCAGGCAGTGTAGGGGGTCATGCAGGGGGTGGTGTTTCAGGGTTTAGGGCAGTGCAGTGTAGTTCGGGCAGTGTAAGTCGGTCTGGCTGGGGCTGGTGTTTCAGGGTTTTGGGCAGACCAGTGGTGTTCGGGCAGAGTAGAGTGTCGTGCAGGGGGTGGTGTTTCAGGGTTTAGGTCAGTGCAGTGGTGTTCGGGCAGTGTTTGGGGTCTTGCTGCGGGTGGTGTTTCAGGGCTTAGGGCAGTGATGTTCGTGCTTTGTAGGGGTCGTGCAGGGGGTGGTGTTTCAGGGTTTAGGGCAGTGCAGTGTAGCTCGGGCAGTGTGTGTCGGTCTGGCTGGGGTGGTGTTTCAGGATTTAGGGCAGAGCATTAGTGTTCGGGCAGTGTAGGGGGTCTTGCTGGGGGTGGTGTTTCAGGGTTTAGGGCAGTGCAATGGAATTCGGGCAGTGTAGGGGTTAGTGCTGGGGGTGGTGTTTCAAGGTTTAGGGCAGTGCAGTGGTGTTCGGGCAATGTAGGGGTAGTGCTGGGGGTGGTGTTTCAGGGTTTAGGGCAGTGCAGTGGTGTTCAGGCATTGTTGGGGGTCGTGCGGGGGGTGGTGTTTCATTGTTTAGGGCAGTGCAGTGGTGTTCGGGCAGTGTTGGGGGTCTTGCTGCGGGTGGTGTTTCAGGGCTTAGGGCAGTGATGTTCGTGCAGTGTAGGGGGTCGTGCAGGGGGTGGTGTTTCAGGGTTTAGGGCAGTGCAGTGTAGTTCGGGCAGTGTAAGTCGGTCTGGCTGGGGGTGGTGTTTCAGGGTTTAGGGCAGACCAGTGGTGTTCGGGCAGTGTAGAGTGTCATGCAGGGGGTGGTGTTTCAGGGTTTAGGTCAGTGTAGTGGTGTTCGGGCATTGTTGGGGGTCTTGCTGCGGGTGGTGTTTCAGGGCTTAGGGCAGTGATGTTCGTGCTGTGTAGGGGTCGTGCAGGGGGTGGTGTTTCAGGGTTTAGGGCAGTGCAGTGTAGCTCGGGCAGTGTGTGTCGGTCTGGCTGGGGTTGGGGTTTCAGGGTTTAGGGCAGAGCATTAGTGTTCGGGCAGTGTAGGGAGTCTTGCTGGGGGTGGTGTTTCAGGGTTTAGGGCAGTGCAATGGAATTCGGGCAGTGTAGGGGTTAGTGCTGGGGGTGGTGTTTCAAGGTTTAGGGCAGTGCAGTGGTGTTCGGGCAATGTAGGGGTAGTGCGGGGGGTGGTGTTTCAGGGTTTAGGGCAGTGCAGTGGTGTTCAGGCATTGTTGGGGGTCGTGCGGGGGGTGGTGTTTTATTGTTTAGGGCAGTGCAGTGGTGTTCGGGCAGTGTTGGGGGTCTTGCTGCGGGTGGTGTTTCAGGGCTTAGGGCAGTGATGTTCGTGCAGTGTAGGGGGTTGTGCAGGTGGTGGTGTTTCAGGGTTTAGGGCAGAGCAGTGTAGTTTGGGCAGTGTATGTCGGTCTGGCTGGGGGTGGTGTTTCAGGGTTTAGGGCAGAGCATTAGTGTTCGGGCAGTGTAGGTGGTCTTGCTGGGGGTGGTGTTTCAGGGTTTAGGGCAGTGCAATGGTATTCGGGCAGTGTAGGGGTTAGTGCTGGGGGTGGTGTTTCAGGGTTTAGAGCAGTGCAGTGGTGTTCGGGCAATGTAGGGGTAGGTGTTTCAGGGTTTAGGGCAGTGCAGCGGTGTTCAGGCATTGTTGGGGGTCATGCGGGGGGTGGTGTTTCATTGTTTAGGGCAGTGCAGTGGTGTTCGGAGAGTGTAGGGTGTCATGCGGGGGATGGTGTTTCAGGGTTTAGGGCAGTGCAGTGGTGTTCGGGCAGTGTAGGGGGTCGTGCTGGGACTTGTGTTTCAGGGTTTAGGGCAGTGCAGTGGTGTTCGAGCAGTGTAGGGGTTCATTCTGGGGCTGGTCTTTCAGGGTTTAGGGCAGTTCAGTTGTGTTCGGGCAGTGTAGGGGGTCGTGCAGGGGGTGGTGTTTCAGGGGTTAGGGCAGAGCAGTGGTTTTTGGGCAGTGTAGGGGTTCGTGCTGGGGCTGGTGTTTCAGGGTTCAGGAAAGTGGTGTTCAGGCAGTGTAGGGGGTCATGCAGAGGGAGGTGTTTCAGGGTTCAGGGCAGTGCATTGGTGTTCGTTCAGTGTAGGGGATCATACAGGGGGTGGTGTTTCAGGGTTTAGGGCAGTGCAGTGGTGTTAGACAGTGTGGGGGTTGTGCAGGGGGTGGTGTTTCAGTTTTGAGGGTAGTGCAGTGGTGTTCGGGCAGTGTAGGAGGTCGTGCAGGGGGGTGGTGTTTCAGGATTTAGGACAGAGCAGTGGTGTTCGGGCAGTGTAGGGGGTCGTGCAGGGGCTGGTGCTTTAGGGTTTAGGGCAGTGCAGTGGTGTTCGGGCAGTGTAGGGGGTCTTGCTGGGGGTGGTGATTCAGGGTTTAGGGCAGTGCAGTGGTGTTCGGGCAGTGTAGGGGGTCATGCGTGGGGTGGTGTTTCAGGGTTTAGGGCAGTACAGTGGTGTTTGGGCAGTGTAGGGGGTTGTGCAGGGGGTGGTGCCTCAGGGTTTAGGGCAGTGCAGTGGTGTTCGGGCAGTGTTAGGGGTCTTGCTGCATGTGGTGTTTCAGGACTTAGGGCAGTGATGTTCGGGCAGTGTAGGGGGTCGTGCAGGGGGTGGTGTTTCAGGGTTTAGGGCAGTGCAGTGTAGTTCGGGCAGGGTATGTCGGTCTGGCTGGGGGTGGTGTTTCAGGGTTTAGGGCAGACCAGTGGTGTTCTGGCAGTGTAGAGTGTCATGCAGGGGGTGGTGTTTCAAGGTTTAGGTCAGTGCAGTGGTGTTCCGGCAGTGTTGGCTGTCTTGCTGTTGGTGGTGTTTCAGGGCTTTGGGCAGTGATGTTTGTGCTGTGTAGGGGGTCGTGCAGGGGGTGGTGTTTCAGGGTTTAGGGCAGTGCAGTGTAGTTCGGGCAGTGTATGTCGGTCTGGCTGGGGGTGGTGTTTCAGGGTTTAGGGCAGAGCATTAGTGTTCGGGCAGTGTAGGGGGTCTTGCTGGGGGTGGTGTTTCAGGGTTTAGGGCAGTGCAATGGTATTCGGGCAGTGTGGGGGTTAGTGCTGGGGTGGTGTTTCAGGGTTTAGGGTAGTGCAGTGGTGTTCGGGCAATGTAGGGGTAGTGCGGGGGGTGGTGTTTCAGGGTTTAGGACAGTGCAGTGGTGTTCGGGCAGTGTAGGGGGTCGTGCAGTGGCTGGTGCTTCAGGGTTTAGGGCAGTGAAGTGGTGTTCGGGCAGTGTAGGCGGTCATGCTGGGACTGGTGTTTCCGGGTTTAGGGCAGAGCAGTGGTGTTCGGGCAGTGTAGGAGGTTGTGCTGGGGCTCGTGTTTCAGGGATTAGGGCAGAACAGTGGTGTTTGGGCAGTGTAGGGGGTTGTGCAGGGAGTGGTGTTTCAGGCTTTAGGGCAGTGCAGTGGTGTTCAGGCAGTTTTAGGGGTCTTGCTGCGGGTGGTGTTTCAGGGTTTAGGGCAGGGGTTTTCGGGCAGTGTAGGGGGTCATGCAGAGAGTGGTGTTTCAGGGTTTAGGGTAGTGCAGTGGTGTTTGGGCAGTGTAGGGGGTCTTGCTGGGGTTTGTGTTTCAGGGTTAAGTGCAGGGCAGTGGTTTTTGGGCAGTGTAGGGGGTCGTGCAGGTGGGTGGTGCTTCAGGGTTTAGGGCAGTGCAGTGGTGTTCGGGCAGTGTAGGGGGTCATGCTGGGACTGGTGTTTCCGGGTTTATTGCAGAGCAGTGGTGTTCGTGCAGTGTAGGGGGTTGTGCTGGGGCTGGTCTTTCAGGGATTAGGGCAGAACAGTGGTGTTCGGGCAGTGTAGGGGGTCGTGCAGGGGGTGGTGTTTCAGGGTTTATGTTAGTGCAGTGGTGTTCGGGCAGCTTTGGGGGTCTTGCTGAGGTTAGTGTTTCAGGGTTTAGGGCAGTGGTTTTCTGGCAGTGTAGGGGGTCGTGCAGGGGTGGTGTTTCAGGGTTTAGGACAGTGCAGTGGTGTTCGGGCAGTGTAGGGGATCTTGCTGGGGTGGTGTTTCAGGGTTTAGGGCAGTGCAGTGGTGTTTGGGCAGTGTAGGGGGTCTTGCTGCGGGTGGTGTTTGAGGGCTTAGGGCAGTGGTGTTTGGGCAGTGTTGGGGGTCGTGCAGGGGGTGGAGTTTCAGTGTTTAGGGCAGTACAGTGGTGTTCGGGCAGTGTAGGGGGTCGTGCAGGGGGTAGAGTTTCAGTGTTTAGGCCAGTGCAGTGGTGTTCGGGCAGTGTAGGGGGTCGTGCAGGGGGTGGTATTTCAGGGTTTAGGGCAGTGCAGTGGTGTTCCGGCAGTGTAGGGGGTCATGCAGGGGCTGGTGTTTCAGGGTTTAGGGCAGTGCAGTGGTGTTTGGGCAGTGTAGGGGGTCATGCTGGGACTGGTGTTTCCGGGTTTAGGGTAGAGCAGTGGTATTCGGGCAGTGTAGGGGGTCGTACTGGGGCTCGTGTTTCAGGGTTTAGGGCAGAGCAGTGCTGTTCGGCAAGTGTAGGGGGGTCATGTTGGGGCTGGTGTTTCAGGGATTATGGCAGACCAGTGGTGTTCGGGCAGTGTAGAGTGTCGTGCAGGGTGTGGTGTTTCAGGGTTTAGGGCAGTGCAGTGGTGTTCGGGCAGTGTAGGGGTTAGTGCTGGGGGTGGTGATTCAGGGTTTAGGGTAGTTCAGTGGTGTTCGGGCAATGTGGGGGGTAGTGCGGGGGTGGTGTTTCAGGGTTTAGGGCAGCACAGTGGTGTTCGGGCTGTGTAGGGGGTTGTGCAGGGTGGTGTTTCAGGGTTTAGGGCAGTGCAGTGGTATTCAGACAGTGTTGGGGATCGTGCGGGGATTGGTGTTTCAGGGTTTAGGGCAGTGCAGTGGTGTTCGGGCAGTGTAGGGGGTCATGCGGGGTGGTGTTTCAGGGTTTAGGGAAGTGCAGTGGTATTCGGGCAGTGTAGGGGGTCGTGCTTTGGTTGGTGTTTCTGGGTTTAGGGCATTGCAGTGGTGTTCAGGCAGTGTAGGGGTTTGTGCTGGGGCTGGTCTTTCAGGGTTTAGGGCAGTGCAGTGGAGTTCGGGCAGTATAGGGGGTCGTGCAGGAGGTGGTGTTTCAGGGTTTACGGCAGAGCATTGGTTTTTGGGCAGTGTAAGGGGTTGTGCTAGGGCTGGTGTTTCAGGGTTTAGGGAAGTGGTGTTTGGGCAGTGTAGGGGGTCGTGCAGTGGGAGGTGTTTCAGGGTTTAGGGCAGTGCAGTGGAGTTTGGGCAGTGTAGGGGATCATACAGGGGGTGGTGTTTCAGGGTTTAGGGCAGTGCATTGGAGTTTGGGCAGTGTAGGGTGGTGCTGGGGGTGGTGTTTCAGGGTTTATGTTAGTGCAGTGGTGTTCGGGCAGCTTTGGGGGTCTTGCTGAGGTTAGTGTTTCAGGGTTTAGGGCAGTGGTTTTCTGGCAGTGTAGGGGGTCGTGCAGGGGTGGTTTTTCAGGGTTTAGGACAGTGCAGTGGTGTTCGGGCAGTGAAGGGGGTCTTGCTGGGGGTGGTGTTTCAGGGTTTAGGGCAGTGCAGTGGTGTTTGGGCAGTGTAGGGGGTAGTGCAGGGGGTGGTGTTTCAGGGTTTAGGGCAGTGCAGTGGTGTTTGGGCAGTGTTGGGGGTCTTGCTGCGGGTGATGTTTGAGGGCTTAGGGCAGGGGTGTTCGGGCAGTGTTGGGGGTCGTGCAGGGGGTGGAGTTTCAGGGTTTAGGGCAGTGCAGTGGTGTTCGGGCAGTGTAGGGGGTCGTGCAGGGGGTAGAGTTTCAGTGTTTAGGCCAGTGCAGTGGTGTTCGGGCAGTGTAGGGGGTCGAGCAGGGGGTGGTATTTCAGGGTTTAGGGCAGTGCAGTGGTGTTCCGGCAGTGTAGGGGGTCATGCAGGGGCTGGTGTTTCAGGGTTTAGGGCAGTGCAGTGGTGTTTGGGCAGTGTAGGGGGTCATGCTGGGACTGGTGTTTCCGGGTTTAGGGTAGAGCAGTGGTATTCGGGCAGTGTAGGGGGTCGTACTGGGGCTCGTGTTTCAGGGTTCAGGGCAGAGCAGTGCTGTTCGGCAAGTGTAGGGGGGTCATGTTGGGGCTGGTGTTTCAGGGATTATGGCAGCACAGTGGTGTTCGGGCTGTGTAGGGGGTTGTGCGGGGTGGTGTTTCAGGGTTTAGGGCAGTGCAGTGGTATTCAGACAGTGTTGGGGATCATGCGGGGATTGGTGTTTCAGGGTTTAGGGCAGTGCAGTGGTGTTCGAGCAGTGTAGGGGGTCATGCGGGGTGGTGTTTCAGGGTTTAGGGCAGTGCAGTGGTGTTCGGGCAGTGTAGGGGGTCGTGCTTTGGATGGTGTTTCTGGGTTTAGGGCAGTGCAGTGGTGTTCAGGCAGTGTAGGGGTTTGTGCTGGGGCTGGTCTTTCAGGGTTTAGGGCAGTGCAGTGGAGTTTGGGCAGTGTAGGGGGTCGTGCAGGAGGTGGTGTTTCAGGGTTTAGGGCAGAGCATTGGTTTTTGGGCAGTGTAAGGGGTTGTGCTGGGGCTGGTGTTTCAGGGTTTAGGGCAGTGTAGGGGGTCGTGCAGTGGGAGGTGTTTCAGGGTTTAGGGCAGTGCAGTGGAGTTCGGACAGTGTAGGGGATCATACAGGGGGTGGTGTTTCAGGGTTTAGGGAAGTGCATTGGTGTTTGGGCAGTGTAGGGTAGTGCTGGGCGTGGTGTTTCAGGATTTAGGGCAGTGCAGTGGTGTCCAGGCAGTGTAGGGGGTGGTGCGGGGGTATTGATTCAGGTTTTAGGGCAGTGCAGTGGTGTTCGGGCAGTGTAGGGGATCATGCGTGGGGTGGTGTTTCAGGGTTTAGGGCAGTACAGTGGTGTTTGGGCAGTGTAGGGGGTTGTGCAGGGGGTGGTGTCTCAGGGTTTAGGGCAGAGCAGTGGTGTTTGGGCAATGTAGGGGGTCGTGACGGGGCTGGTGTTTCAGGGTTTAGGGCAGTGCAGTGTAGTTCGGGCAGTGTATGTCAGTCTGGCTGGGGGTGGTGTGTTAGGGTTTAGGGCAGTACAGTGGTGTTTGGGCAGTGTAGGGAGTTGTGCAGGGGGTGGTGTCTCAGGGTTTAGGGCAGAGCAGTGGTGTTCGGGCAGTGTAGGGGGTCATGCAGGGGCTGGTGTTTCAGGGTTTAGGTGAGTGCAATGGTGTTCGGGCAGTGTTAGGGGTCTTGCTGTGTTTGGTGTTTCAGGGCTTAGGGCAGTGATGTTCGGGCAGTGTAGGGGGTCGTGCAGGGGGTGGTGTTTCAGGGTTTAGGGCAGTGCAGTGTAGTTCAGGCAGTGTATTTCGGTCTGGCTGGGGGTGGTGTTTCAGGGTTTAGGGCAGACGAGTGGTGTTCGGGCAATGTAGAGTGTCGTGCAGGGGGTGGTGTTTCAGGGTTTAGGTCAGTGCAGTGGTGTTCGGGCAGTGTTGGGGGTCTTGCTGCGGGTGGTGTTTCAGGGCTTAGGGCAGTGATGTTCGTGCTGTGTAGGGGTCGTGCAGGGGGTGGTGTTTCAGGGTTTAGGGCAGTGCAGTGTAGTTCGGGCAGTGTATGTCGGTCTGGCTGGGGGTGGTGTTTCAGGGTTTAGGGCAGAGCATTAGTGTTCGGGCAGCGTAGGGGGTCTTGCTGGTGGTGGTGTTTCAGGGTTTAGGGCAGTGCAATGGTATTCGGGCAGTGTAGGGGTTAGTGCTGGGGGTGGTGTTTCAGGGTTCAGGGCAGTGCAGTGGTGTTCGGGCAATGTAGGGTGTCGTGCAGGGGTGGTGTTTCAGGGTTTAGGGCAGTGCAGTGGTGTTCGGGCAGTGTAGGGGGTCATGCGGGGTGGTGTTTCAGGGTTTAGGGCAGTGATGTTCGTGCTGTGTAGGGGTCGTGCAAGGATAATATCTAGGTTCATGACCCCTGATGGGGGCGTGAACCTAGATATTATGCTGTTGTGAAAAGGAACAGAAAACAAAAATAAACAAGCATTGGCATAGCCAATAGGTCTCGCCTTTGGGACCTTATGTGTTTAGCCATGCAACAGTTGCATAACTAAATACTTATAAGGTCCCAAAAGCGAGACCTCGGCCGCGAAAGTTAAAGTGATCGCGATCAAACATCAAAGCGACCATGCGGCCGCGAAAGTGAAAGTAATCGCGGTAAAGCGTGGCGCGCGCGCCCGTGCACATGCACTGTAGCTCTAGGCTGGCTTGGTAGCACTTTTTGGAGCCCTCTCAATAAGTCTCGCCAGTCCAGCGCATGCGCTGGGTCAGGCGAGACCTAACAAGAGACTTTTGAAATGTGTGTGGTGAGGGAGCAAAAACAAATGAGGGACTTCTGAAACATGCTTCGGAAGGAAGAGACAAAGAGCTGCTGTGTAAGCAGCACGGGACCAAGTTTTGTGAGAAGAAAAAAAGGGGACATGTAACATGGGTGGTCGTCACAAAGTGAAAAATGTACCCAAAGGCAAGCCAAAGAGCAACATGTTGCCAATCAGAACAAGCATTGGCAGAACGCGCGCCTCGCGCTTAAAGTAAAAAAAATGAAAAACAAGCCCGGCGGAGCGTGGCGCGTGCGCGCTTGGGGGCGGGGGAGCGGACCCTTTGAAGTGTTCCCAAAAGGCGGATTGCATGGCGGCACGATGCGCGTGATTGTGCGCGTGCTAGCCATGCAATCCGCTTTTTGGGAGCACTTTTCAAACCCGCTTTCTATAGTCTCGCTTCGCGATCGCTTACGCGATAGCAAGGTCGAGACCTAAAAATGGCTTCCTGGCATACAGGCGCCCGGTAGGGCACCGTCCGCCTTGTTGCACCAATCACAACCCTGTCATTGCAGCGATGTGACTGGCTTAAGGGAGCGGGAGGGAGGCTGGCTGCCTAGGTTAAACGCAGTCTGACGGGAGCAGCAGGGACTGAGCCAGTGGTCCGTGACCTGGAGGAAGCAGTGGGAGGAAGGAGATAAGTTTTTTAATTTTAATTGCCGGTCGCGACTGCTGCGTTGAGAGTCTGCCATAAATGTGCCCCGCGTTTAAGGACATTAAGCTATGACATTGTTGGTGTCATTCTAGTGAACGGCTGGAGGGTGCTGACGTGAACAGTGCATGCATGCTTAATACTAAAACTATGGTCATTAAAATGCGGGATGCAACAGAAGGTCTCGGGGACGTGGGGGAGGGGGTGGCGAGGCACTGTGACTGGAATGAAGCAAAACATTTAAAAATTAACAAATTGAGGTACGAAAACATTAAGTATTGGATTGTTGGGAGGGGAGACCACATTTTTTGATGAAGGAGACTCTGAAATATAAATCTAAAGACCGCTGCTTTTTGTTAATGATCACTTCCGGTCTGGACACACAAGAAATGCAAAGGAGGCAAGCTGCTTTGGCTCACATGGTGCAGAGGGTGGGAGTCGGGGTGTGCTTGCCGAGCGGGTGCTGGCACATACAGGTATGGATCTTTTGGTTCAAATTGCAAAAGCTGCGGGTGCATTTAAGGGGCGTTGCCAGCCAGCTCATGGGGGTGGTCAAGGGTGCTGCTGAGGCATTCTGGGGGTCGAAGGTCAAAGCTAAGAACGGATTTAGAACGTAGATACCCTATGTTCCTCCTTCTAAACTGACCGTCACCTCTCTCAACCTCGCATGTTCTGACCCGGGCTGCCTGGCCATCGCCACAAGCCAGTCCGCAACTCTGCAAGGCAGCACTTGTAGCGAGGCGGACAGTAGGACTCGGACACTGCAGTGTAAAAAAAAAAGTTAACATAATTTGGATTGGTGAATAAAATTACGTTTGATCTCGGTCTGTGATTTGAGAGTCGCATTTTAGTCCTGCACAGAAGAGGCTGCAAAGGCCTACTGCTACCCGCCATCGCACCCCTATCCAGACCTCGCAGTAGCGAAAACTTAGTTAACTCGGCATAAGAAAATAACAATACAGCAACAGCTAACTTTCCCATGAAAAGATTTGTTTTTATGTGTTTCATTGTGTTATGGCACATTTTTCAATACTTAGTTAATTGTTGAACCATAATCCAGCTGGTCTTAATTGTGTGCAATATTCAGACCAGACACAGTTGGAGAAGAGGCCACCTGGTTTAAGAGCCCTTGAGCTGTTTAATATGACTCCGATAACGGTTGCGTGGAAAATAACTTGCAAACGAAATGAGGCTGATAAATTGCCAGAATAAAGAAAATAGCCAGTAGCATAAACATAGTAATGCATTTTTGTGTAAAGTTATGGATTTTCTTTAACATTACAGAGTGCACATAATTTAAACTAAAGTAGGCAAATTTAGGGGTGATCAAATAATGAACATATCCAATGTCACAATGTACTTTGAAGCCTTAAACTCACTTAGCAGTTTTTAGATCTCGTCATTGAAAGACCTGTATGTCGAAGACATATTGTGTACAGTACCAGTGCTTAGAGTGGGCGTTGGGCCAACTCATTGCTTATCTTCGGTTGGCTTTTGTGTCAGTTACACTTCCTTGCTTCTTATTCAATGGCTTCCCTTCCTCTTCTTGGGGCCTATTCACTAATTGCACTTTGTAGTTCGTTTAGTAGCACTACTGTAGTACTACTCACGTACTACAAACTGCTAGTCACTAACCTAAGCATGGAGGTCTATGCCTTTGCCTCTCTCTGAGCAGATGTTCATCCTGACTGCAAAGATCTCCGCACGCATACGCCTACGTTTTAGTAGTAACTGCAGGAGGGACGGGGGGAGTTGCAGGAACATGGTGCGTACTTATTACTAAATGGGAGGGGTGTATGGGTGGAAACGAGGGGATTATCGAGGGTTAATGAAGGCGTTAGGAAAGGACAAAAATCCACACCAAAAAACATAAGCCCAAACTTCACTTCTATAGTTACTAGGGCCAACAAGCATTGGCAAAGCCAATAGGCCTGGTCTCATCTTTGGAACCCATTGACTTTGCTAAAGGGGTTAGCAATATGTTACTGTACATACATTGCATTTTTTAAGTAAGATTTTTGAATGTGTTAACATTTGTAAAAATATCTTTGCTTTAGTGCAATTCTGTTATTAAATTGACTTTACTAATTATTGGCAAAGCCACAAGATCTTGACTCTAAAAGGCTGTAACTACTTATGTTTCCAGTTCGTGTATGGTACATGTGAGCTAAGACACATTTAGGTGTGCGAGTGATTTCTAGTTGAGAGGGTGTTAATAAAACAGCACAATTGGGAGCTTTGGAGTTGAGGCTGAAGGCAGTGTCAGTCAGTGAGCCATAACAGTGTTCTGTTCAGATTACATGCTCATGCAATCCTTGGCCTCTCTCCAGGGGGCACGTAGTGAAGGTCACATATGTACCGTCTGTAAGTACCAATTCTAATTATTTAAAACAAAATCATTGTTGTTACTCATATATATCAAACTGCTCGCAAGCTTTTGCAAAGCCAGTAGGTCTAGCTTGTTTTGGGCACATGTTTGTTGCTATGTCATTTGTCTGGATGCAGTAGCAGAAAACTCACAAGAAGGCATCTAATGTTGGTCAGGCAGCATGCTGTATAATACACAGGATTGCGGTCCACGTGTTGTACGCCACAGCCCTAATTACTTAGGCCACACCCATTTTAGAGACGCCATACACCTTGTTTCATCTCACTTACAGTACTGTGGTCCACAATTGGCGTTTGCCTTCAGACGGCCAAAAGCTACTCATAGGTGAGAACTAAAATATGCGATGTTGCTAAACTGTGCAGTTCTTGGAATCAAAACGAGCGACCACTCTGCTCCTCTGCCGCACTCACTCTGCAGCGTCTCTGGAATGGCAGAATTACATCTTGTGTTACATGTCAGAAAGGAGAGTCATGCACTTCAGTCAAAGAAAGGCGAGGTCCTGACCTCCTCCACAGTGACACCCCAAGTCAAGATTGCCGGTCCCGGTGTGCTTGGTATCACTGCGCCCCTTTACAAGTGGAGCTGATATATTTATTCCCGGGCCAAGTTGATCCCAAATTAGTGCATGTTGTTTGGTCCCTGGTGAAGCAGATTCGAATATTATCAGCTTCTCTGGGAGTCAAGTGCAAAGGGAGAAACACAGTTGAGAGACAGCAACATGGAGCACTGGTGTGGAAGTATTATGGAGGACGGAAGCAGGCTCATGGAGGACAGTAGTTGGGGAGGCAAAAGGAGGGTAGGGGAAACCAACACAGAAGGAGGGTGGGAAGCAACAAAGAGGGCTGGGCAGTAGCAACACAGGGGGCGCTAGTGGAGGGGGAACCAACATGGAATGCACGGAGCGGGAAGCAAACTAACAGGAAGCGAGAGCAACATGGAGTGGGGAGGAAAAGTAAACGACTAAACAGACAAGAGGGCAATGGGGGGGAAAGAGCACGGACAAAAAAGAGAGCCCAGCATGGAGGGAGAAAGGAAGCACACTAGGAAGATAGCTGGAAAATACATGCACTCTCATGAAATGCTTATACAAAAGAAAAAAGTAGCGCCTGAAAAATGAGCAGTAGAAGGGCATAATGCATCCATGTTTTAGGGGAGGGACAAATACAAGTACAAGAAACTGAAGGAAAGATCATACAGGCTAACAAATAAGTAGGAAGCAAATGAGAGTGACAAAGAACCCATTAATTGTAAGCAACAGGGGCTCTAAGCCCACAATAAGCAAACAATACTTCTTGCAGCAGTAAGCGCACATGCTGTGTAGGAGGCTTGGCCTCAGAGTAATTTCAGCACCACTGGGCCACTCATAAGTACTGTAACACCCTCCAATAGAAAATAATGGAGGCAGGCACTTAATACGAAAACCCATAGGAAATAACGTTAAAATAAATTAATTTATTTCTACTTAAAAATAAAAACATTCACCAATTTATTAATGTTTAAAAAAAATTACATATGCATTAAAAATACTTTATTATAAAACATGATACTTACCTTTTTCATTGAAAAATAAATGTAACTTTCTTTTTTTTTTAAATAATTGAATTCATTTAACATATTTATATACATAACATTTAGTAATTTTAATACACAATAAATACATATGAAAATGTTACTGTAGGAGGTATTTTTTTAATTAAAAAATGTAATTTAATATTTTTTAATTAATTCAAAATTAAATTAATGGTGCTAAAGCATTTTGTGTTTACCATTTAATACAAACACATATAATTAATTAGCATTAACATTTATAATTAAATATTTTTACCAATTTAAAAAAAGTTTAATATGTTTATCAAAATGTTTAAACAATACCTTGTCAGGCTTAGTGTGCTTCATAACGCAAAAAAGAGCAGGGAACCCTGGGTAGCTCCCAAGTTTTAGGTGGAGAGCAGCTCCTTAAAATGTTTCAATACTTTTTTACATTATGTCCCCATGGCAGAGACTTCCGTCTATGTGTGAAAACTTACTAATAGTAATATTACACTCTAAATTTGGCTCCACCCCCTCCTTCATGTAAGTCCATACTTTTAGTACTCTTGTAGATGGTGCTAACAGTAGTAAATGGACTACAAACTTAATTTACATGTGTAGATTTACTCATGTGTGAAACTACCTTTACGAATAGAGCCTTTTGTGCTTGCCCCTCTCCTAGACCATTGCTGTTTTACATTGTTTCTGAGTGGATGAGTACTATTATTTCATTGTTTGCAATAGAGGAATTCCATTTTTCTTCCAGTGCTCCATGGGAGTGTACATGTTTTTCAAGTTGGATGCCATTGCTTCCCCTGTGAGTGTTGATTTTCTCCCACTTCCTCCATTGCCCATGCCTCCTTGCTATCCTGTTGTTGTTCCCCCGTCCTCCATCAATGCTCCTGTTGCTGTACCACCCCTCTACTCTCCTGTTTTGGTTTTAGTTCATTCCACCATGTCCTCTGTTGTTCCGTCACCCCTCCACACTCCTCTTTTGCTTCTAGTTGCCTCATCCCCAGGTCCTCACTTTTGCTCTCCCGGCCCTCCCCTTCCCTATTTATATATTTTGCATGGGTCTAGAATCAGCACACTGCTACCCACTTGCTCAATTATTTTGAGCACCCATGCTTCCTCTTTTAAATTCAATACACTGTTCCAAAAAGCCAGTCAACCAACTTACACATAAAAAGCCACAATGGCTGCCAGTGCATTGCAACGCACATGCATCTGTCCAGGGCCGGCCCTAAATCGGATTGACCAGGACAGGGCCCTGGGCAGAAAGAAAGTTTGGTGTTTGTTGAGGGGGCGGGGGACATTGCAGTGTGACTGCAGGAGGTGTGAGAAAGATGGGAGGAAGGCGGAGGTTGATGGGGTGCTAACAATTACGCTGAGGTACATTAAGGGCTGATTACAAAGTATTTAATGGGTCCCTATTGAGTGATGTAGCCCCCTGCTTTGCCCCTAGGATTATTGGCTCCCCCGCCTGGGTGCTGCTCACCCATGCTCAAAGCTGGCCCTGCATGAGTCATAGTGTACACATGCACACACACTGATGACCATCTTGGAATTCTTTTTGTTTCAGAGAACCCGTTTCAAAATGGTCCCTCATGCGTTCACTTCTGTCATGATGCACCAGAGGCCATCCTGAATTGGGTTTTATCATAAAAACAAAACACTACAGAATGGCTACTGATCCCTCCATGTTTGAGACACCACCAGTCATCTCTATTTTTGCTTTTACATATTTTGTACTATCTTTTACATGCAAGCAATGGCAATGCCAGTAGCTTTGCCCTCACATTTTATATCCTAGGTTTATTGACTTTGCCAAAGCTTGTTAAAATAGGAAGCTATACGCATCTACTGACCTTACATGGGAAGTCAGTTTCATTTCTTAATAACCAGTACTCCTAATTCTAAAATGCAGAATTCCAAATTTACAGAAATGCTTTTGAACTTGTACTAAGGGCATCTCATTCTTTCACTGAATTAGGGGCGCATTATGAGTGGGCCAACAAATGAACCGATAATTACAATCTCCCCACCATCAGAATTAGCAATACCACAGTCATTTGTAACTCTGGTGGGTGCACTACTTCCCATCACAAGCTGTAGTCACCTTTCGATCTGTAGGCCTGTGGTAGGATGACAGCTGTTTCCTCCAAGGACTCTTTTAATTGGTAAAATGTCTTTAGGAGGCAGGAGCTTGTAGGAAAATATTTTATTTTATCCACCAATGCCACTAGCAGGGCTCTGGCATGAATGACCAGGACAGTGTCACACAAAAAGTCCTATCTGATTGAGTTTTAACCCTTTGCATTTTGAATTGGTTAATTTTGATGTTGTAACAAATTGTGCATGTCACCAATGCAATTGTTTCTTTTTTTGACATTGTCATTATTTTTGTGTTCCCTCCTCTTTGTTTCATTTTCTTTTTATCTTTCGTTCTTTCTACGAATAGTCATTGTGTTCTAATTACATCTTTCGTTTTCTCGCTACCATTTACTTTTCTTTTCCTTGACGCCCCTTTTGTTCTAATTGTCTGTTTTTGTATCGTTCTTCAGTTATCTTCGGGTGCTCTCTTCCGTTCATTCGCGTTCTTCTCTTTCTTTCCCTTTCAGGGAGAACCAGGTAAAAAGGGCGATCCTGGAGAAAAGGTTAGTGGCAATTATACATTAGAAAAAAAAATAGATATCATGACACAAAAATAGCATTTCTTGATGGTACCTTGCATAGTTTATCTGTTTATTTCATGCTAATCCATTTCACTGACTGATCGATTGGTGTCACAAACATGCGAAACGACATTTACAATGACATGCTTGGCCCCACAATCAGCTTTTCCAGGATTTTGCATGGTTAGCCTTCCAGGTGTGCCCATAATGTTACCTATATGTGGCATGAGACAGTCCCAGTTCAAGATACACGAGTATTTCAGAAACCTACCTCCCATTTGTGGCACAATCTCCACATTTCTCGTTGTAGTCTTTCTCTGCGGCCCTCCTTTTTTAAAAAAAAGTTGATTGCTTAATTTTTCTTTAAATTTTTTTCTAGGGTGATAAAGGTGAACCGGGGGATCAGGTTTGTTTTTTCGCTATATTTTGCACAAGGTCTGACTCAGTTGAGTGATGAAATTCATTTCAGTATAGCAGAATCCCAATTGCAAAGAAAAATCAACAATTAAAAGGTTTCAATTTGTATATTTAAACATGTCATTCTCTTATAGAAATGTTTTAAAATGTGTTTTAACTTAAAATGTTGCAAATTTCATTACAGTCAGAAGTAGCCCTGCTGCAAGACAGAAGGGCTGCGTGTGTTGTGGGTCAGATTCTGAAATTATTTTTGGCAAGAAATACTTATATATTCCATGTTAGTAATTAATAAAAGTGTAGAAAATGTACTTGATAGTGTCACAGAATTCCAAGTTTATGTAAAGTAGGGTGTATTTTGTTCCTTAGAATACGCAGTTATTCTATCGAGCTACTACCTCTTTCCTCCTCACCCAAATCTTTCTGATGTCTTTGTGCCGGTATGTCGGATTGTTTTATATATGTACTGTGAAAATAAAGTCAACGTTATGAAGCCTGAAATTTGCTGTGTACACATAGTTAAAGTATTTCTATGTAAGTCATTATTAAAGCTGGAGTTGAGGATTAGAGAAATCGGTAACATTTAAGGAAGTTTCATGCTCTGCTGTACAGAATTCAAGCAATGACATTTAAGCACAACAGAAATGTATTATTATCATAGAATTATTGTAAAAAAGTGAAGGGAAACAGAAATGGAACAGGAAAGCAAGTCTTTGTTTAATAGTTTAAGCAGCAGTGGTAATTTTGTTACATTCATACTACTTAGGCTCTGGTAGGAGGCACTGTATGTCAGGGAATAATTCTGCAACCTCCTGGAGTGGTAAAAAGATAACACCAGACACAGCAGTTGCTCAGGAACAGATGAAATGTATTTGTTGATACCAGTGCTTGTTGGCCAGCAAGAAAGAAGGCAGTGCACACAATGGTGCTCTCGGTCTCCTTCCCTGAGTGACAGGTTTTTGGGCCTTATATGCGGTACAGAAATGCAACATCATCTCAACCAAACCTTCACAGTGCAAAACATAGGCAACCCTAGAAATGCAACATGGGCACAGTGCCAAATACACAGAAACGCAGTGTAGGCATAAATGAACAACCTGATGAGCAAAATTAATTTGGAAATCAGAAAGCATAAGTGACCTCTAAGTGGGCTGAATACTTGTTGAAGCTTGTCCAGACAACGTCAGATTGGAAGCCTTGGTTCAGGGCCACAGTACGATCTATGAAGAAGGGGCCGGTGTACCATGGAGGGCCTGAGATGCCGCTCAGAGCAGCTGTTTACAGGGAGAAGTGAGATCACTCAGGTTTGAGAGAGTTCGGGTGAGAACTGTAACTAAGGGGCATATTTACAATAGAAGTGGCGGACTGAGACGTGAGCCTTCTTGGCTTAACCCACGCTCTGCCACTTCTGAAACGCAGGGCTGCACCATATTTACAGCAATTTAGTTTAGCCCTGCGTTTTCCTCTGCACTGGCATTACATTCAGCTGCCTAGTGCCAATGCAGTCCGCATTGCAGGGGAATATTGTTTATGTGCAGGAAGGTGCCCCTTCCTGCACATAAACAATCTTTAAATGGTGATTTATATCTTCTATGAATGCTGCTTAGTGCAGCGCACACAGAAGTTGCAAAACGTCATTTTATTTTAATGATTGTTTATGTGCAGGAAGGAACACCTTCCTGCACATAAACAATCAATGGTGTTTTGCTGTTTCCATTTGTGCGGCACAACGCAGTACACATGGTAATAGCAAAAATTAAACATTTCTCCTTGTTGCGCCAGGGTAAGACCAGGTTCTCTCTGGTCTTAATTTTGGCACTGCCCCATATTTATGCCACCCATGTAAATATAAGGCAGCATCAAAATCAATGGGTGTTGCGGTGGAACACCCACCGCAAAGCCCATTACCCTCCCCTTTCATGGTAAGTATAGCATGAAGGGTGCCTTATTTACAAGGCAGCATTAAGCCACATTAAGTGGCTTAATGCTGCCTTGTGAATAAGGCAAAGCCCCTATCGCCACCACAGCATCGTGAAAAGTGACGTTGAGGTGGCAATAGGGGCTTGTAAATATGCCCCTAAGTATGAGATCTATGTAGTGCATACATATGGATATATATTTTTTCCCCAACAGTACGACCTTACAACTCTTTACATAACTCTAACTATTATACTAGCACTAAACTAAAAGGTGCTATGACAATTAAAGTAACAAGTACATTAGGTAAATGTTATACGATATAGAATTACTAGTGTCCATCTATTACAAAGGAATAGGTAGTCGATTATGAAGTAACGCATTTTCCATGGACACAACATAGAACAAAATGTGATAAATGATGCCCTTAGAACAAGCAGAAGTCCGGTATGAAGCGATATAAAAAAGAAAAGGACCTTCGATTATAGTAACATTCAATATCCACCTAGACCTTCCCTAAACCTACATCTGATACCCAACACTCACTCTCTAGACCCAAGTAGGCAGGGGTGTCTAATCCTCAATGTCAGAAGCATACCTTGTTCCTATAATTGGCATTTATTTGATAAGCAAGTTCATTTTGGTTACTTTTATTTTTATATTACTGCTAATATGCAAATTGTTCTTACATTAATGACGAGAAATTATTCATTACTATGTGAAAAGCAAATGGGTCTTTTTTGCTGTATTGTAGTGCGAAATGCATCCTTGCACCAACTTTTGGGGTGAGAACGCATGTAAACAAAAGCACTGTGAACAGCAGCCGTTGGCGTTCTGTTGTTCGAATGCGTTTGCAGTAATTTTTTTCCACAAATTGTGGATTTGCAGTAAATTTCTACTACTAGTGGCACCTAATTACTCTAAATGGTGTCATTTTGGAATTAACACATAAGAAGCAAAATGTGAAATTTTAAGAATTACACCAGTTTAATTTAAATTTCGCCCAGCCCTCTTTACTGCACACTGGCAACTGAAGCATTGGAGGTCAGAGATTGGAAATGAACTAGAGCAGCCAGCCCAGTTGCACACTGGCAAGTGGGCAGGCTGAAGATACATTGAAGGGTGGTAAAAAGAGGTTGCAGGAATCTGGTGTTCACGCAGTATCGAATGTGGTAGCATTGGCAATCTCAACAACCTTCTTGCGTCCAGAAGACAGTGAAGCATTAGTGGCAGCGCCCTACCTCCGGGGTAAGGAGTAGGAGGTTAGCTGATTGCTGTCCTGCACTCCCACTGTGTGTAGCACGGTAGCATGCACACACACACATTCAATGGTGTAACATTAGCCCTCACAGTGTGCGGGAGCCCTAGCTCCGGGGGGCCCTCTCTGGTACTGTGCATGGGCCGCGGACTCCTGGCCTGAGAGCTCCTGACTGGGTCTAGAGCGTGGGGGACCTCCATATACTTTGCAGGGGAGCCCTTTAAGTTTCATTACGCCACTGACATTCACATATGGTGTATGAGCTGTTAATTGATAGAAACTGCCATATATTGCGACTTAAGGGTATTATGGTTGTGGCTTATTTCAGGGCAAGTAATACAAGCAGTCGATGCAATTAAAATATGCAGAGTTTGTTATGATTGCTAAGTAGTAGGGGCCTCGTTTATGAGGCCCCTTGTGCCATTGAATCGTCACTTTTTGCTCTGTGGCGCAGGAGCCTGCTCCATATTTATGAGGCAGCATGAAGCCACTTTTTAGGCTTTATGCTGCCTCGTAAATATTGTCCCTTTTAACACAGTTTTCTGTGTTAAAGGGACGTGCAATGGGTGTTGCTGGGGGCGTTCCAAGCAACATCCATGGCATTTTACAAGAAGTCGTAAATCTGAGGGAGGGCCAAAAATATACGCCTCCTGAGGCACAACGAGGAGAAATATCTTTATTTCTCCTTGCTTTTCCTTTTTCAGTGTGTGCTGCATTCTGCAGCACACATAGAAAAAGGAAAATGCCTCTTGCGATTGTTTTTGTGCAGGAAGGTTTCCCTTCCTGCTCAAAGAAAATCATCCCCTTAACGCAGGCACCCTTGCGCAAAGGTACATGCGTTGGCGCACGGCAGCCGATTGCGTGCCGGCGCAGGGGAAAAGGACAGGAATTAATCGTATCTCATAGATATGGCACATTCATGCCCTTTTCTTTTGCCGTAGGGCAACGCAACAGGTTCCTGCTGCGTTGTCCTACTGCAAAAACACATAAATGAGGCCATGAAGACTTTGTTTGGCACTGCATTTTTTTAAATTATTGAGGTGGAGTTTGTAATTTAGCCACAAGGTGGTGGAACTGGAAAAAAATACCTACTCTGGCTTCGCCCGTACTGGTGATTTACGACCCAATAATTTGAGATCTGTGTATCTTGTCATTTTATCACCATGGCCCTTCCAAAGAGTCCCACAGCCAAAATTTACCACTGAATTTATTTGGAACGGGCTTGGTAAAACAATGAAAAGAACCTAAAGTTAGAATTGAATTAATATATTTACATATTGCAAAAAATATACAAGGACACATCAAATTGCAGGTACTGATTTTAAGAACTACATTGAAATCCAATTGCTTTTTTAGGCCAATTTATGTGAGTATTATGCTGTAAAATGCACAGTGTGGAGACATTTTCTCAAAGCTTCTTTGAAAAGACATCCTCCCTTAAACCCACCTCTTGTCTGCATGCTTGGTGTGAGTCAGGTCTGCTATACTTCAAAGCAAACACAAACCGAACCTGTCCCAAGATGCTTGTTTCCGGTCCAGGGAAGACATGGCTTGGCAGTTCGGGCTGGACTGTTCCCATGAGGCACAGGGTCAAGACTGATTTTCATATATCTGTGTCTGAACTGGGGTGGCAAAGTGAGCTAAAGAACGATGATGGATTCAACCCAGATCTGTGACGGGGGTGAGTGTTTGAAAAGTTTCAGCACTCCGTCCATCATCTCCGTGTGTTTGCTCTGCTATACTTCACACATTTTCACTGTGGACTAATCAGCACTGGGCACTGGTAAAGACAGATGATGGAGACAGATAAGACATAAGAGATTTTATTATGCCGAGTAAGCACTTTATAAAGACCGCTTTCTTGTTTAAAGACCGCTTTCTTGTTTCAAGCAGAGTTGCACTAAGTGTGAACTAATGGGTGTTCCAGGGCAGCCATGAATCCCTGGAACCTTGGGACTTCCAAGAAATCCTGGGCCCCCTGGACCAGCTGCAACTTCCTGCTCCGAATGCCCAACAGATTCCTGGTCACCGCCGGTCTTCCCCGAGGTGGGTTCTGGTGTATTTCCTTGTGTGTATCACCATGTTCTGTCCCCAAGAATCTCTCTCTTATGTTATGTTATTTTAATTTATAATGCGCACAAATTCAGCCAGAAGGGGTATTTCAGCGCAAACCTTGCATTTGTTGCCCGTGCCCATTCTCAACACTGTAAATTATATTTAATACAAGGCATCTTGTGGTAGCAAGAAACATGGGTTACAGGTCTCTTTCAAATTCAAATGTATTTTCACTGTTGGCCTTTTGTGAGCAAAATCAAAATATACATAGACACATGAAGGTAATACAGCAGAAGCAAAAACCGTGTGAAAAAATAATTAAAAAACGAACATTTATACATAATCAAGAAATCACTAGGGAGAAAAGTGAAAAAACAATTCGAGCCTTATTTTCTTGTTCCTATGCATTTGTTGTTTTGGACTTTTGTTTAAAGCTGCTCCAATGAGCCACTAGTCCTTTATCAACTTTTTCCCCGTTTCATCAAAGAGACTTTGAGGCATTTGTACAAGGAAATGACGGAGCACGGAGACCCGGCAAATTTTTCAGCTTTACGCTCCGCCATTTCCAAAACGCAGGGATGCACCGTATTTACAACAATACGATGCACCCCTGTGTTTTCCCTAGTGCTGGCGCTAAAAATAGCTGCCTGGCGTCAATGCAGACACCATTGTACCATAGTGTAAGCAGCACACATAGAAAAAGGAAAAATTTGGCGAAAAATAGGAGAAAAATATTTGTTCTTGTTGCTCCAATCTAACTTCTGCTTCTCAGTAGCGTTAGTTTTTGGCGCTGCCTCACATTTACACGTCCTAGTAAATCTGGGGCAGCGTAAAAAAGCAATTTGTGTTGCAGTGGAACGCCCACAGCAACACCCATTGAATGCCCCTTTCATGCAGATACCTGCGAGAAAGGGTACCATATTTACAAAACGGTGTTAAGCCACAAAACGTGGCTTAACACTACTTCGAAAATATGGTGCAGGGCACTGCTCCACCAAAACGATAAAAAAAAAGTGATGTTCCGGTGGCGCAATACCCTTGTAAATATGCCCCAACATTCTTCGATATGTGGATCCTATTTCTCCAGTAGAACATCGTGTATGTTGTTTGTCTGCTTCCTGCTTTTTGGATCAGGGTCCGTAGTGTCTTTTTATGATTGAGTTGAATGTTTTTGCTGTAAAAAACGACCTCCGTGTCATTTTAGTGAGTTTAATTTAGCATAATCCATCAACTTCTTCTTTAATGCCAAAATGTAGCTGTGTTCTCATAAAAACAATCTCTTCTGTGCAAAGATAGTGGCACAATGAGAGACAATTTCTCCACCCTTGTGTGTATTTTTGGCCAAATTGTGCTCTTTTTGGATCAAAGGGCAATTTCTTAGCGCATGAGCCTTTATTCTGCAAAAGGCTTTTGGAGAAGCACCATCACATTTAGTTTAAACAACATCAAGACTTGCTGATAGTGAGAAGAGCTATTAAATATTTACCAAAAAAAGAAGCAAATTACACACCGAACTACCATGATGATCCTAGACATTATCATTATATTGTAAAGTACATATATACGGAAGCTCTCAATTGCCCTTCCAGTGTGTTGCAGAAATGAAAATGAAAAGGTTCCACGGTCAGTATCCAATAATGCCTTTTCATATATCAGAGCCTAAAGTACATCCGGGAGGGTCGGATCCATGCCAGATTTGCAGTATACCAATAGCAGACAAATTTGCATATGTAGAACCCAAATAGAATCCAATTCAATGCCGTTTTCACCTATTTTACACTTAAATGAATACATGAGCTTAGAACTCGCTTAAAACCAAAAGGCAGTTACATTTCTGAGCAATTTAAAAAGTGCAATCACACAAAACAAATGAAATGTACTAATAGTTTGTAGGCCTCATTTATGAGGCCCCTACGCTGCCGTTGCGTCACTTTTTGTGACTCTGCGGCGGCGTAAAAAATGCACCACACTGCACCATATTTACAAAGTGATGCATCTAGGCAGATGTGTCACTTTGTAAGCCCCTGCGCTTCAATATACCTGAGACAGGTATAATGTATGCAGGATGGGCTTCCCAAAGCAGAAAAGCTTTGTAGAAATGGCGCAGTGAGTTTTGGACACTACTAGGCAAGATGGCGGCTGTGTGAGGTTCTTGATTCACCACCCATCTATGGCTCCAGGGATCACCCGAGGAAACATCAGTTAAATATGCATTAGATGGCCATTTACTATCCACTATACTGTTTGAGACGACTGCTTGGAAGGACGCAAGTAAAAACGAGAAAACTCGCTCACCTGCTGATCCGGACTGCTTTGGGGATTCTGCTCGGCATTGGTGGCGGCGGCTGCCAGCTCCGACGGGTCAACATGCCACCAAAGCCTTCCAAGCCTCCCCGGGACCGTGGGGATATCGGTGCTGTGGGTAATGGAGCAAGCACTGCGGGGACCCAGTGCGGCCCCCCGGCAACTCAGAAAGCGCCGAGTGGGAAGAAAGGAGGAGACGCTACTCCCGCAGCGGCAACAGGAAGCGTGGAGGCGGCTTCAGGAACACTGAAAGTAAGGGATCAGCGTCCAGGAGAGGAGGCGGTCTCTGCCCCCGGCAGACAGCGAGTGATTCCGGGGATGTTTTCCGGCGGGGGGAAGAGAGTGTAGGAGAAAGGTGAAGCAGACATGGAGGTCGATGCAGCTAATAGTGAAGCCACAGCAGTGCCGGTTACAGGCGGAGAGGGCCTTCCAGCCCGGGTACTGTAACTATGGGACTGGGGCCTTTACCATTTATATGTTTAGGCCAGGAGGAACTCCTGCAAGTGGAATCAGAGTGCCCTCATGCTAACATTTTGTTGGGGAAACTTGGGAATAAGGAACAGGAGCAGGCCACTAATGAAAGCTTAACTGTCAATCCCAGGCTCTCTCAAACACAGTACATGATCGCAGAGACCCCCGAAGGAGGCGATACATTTTTTTCTCTTAACAAACAACTCTGAGCCATCTAATGCTAGCGGAAATGAAGTATCCATGCTGGAGGATTCAGAGCAAGTCTCAGACAGTTCACTATATAACCCCAGCACGCAAAAGCGCCTTTCCACTCAGACACGGCGGAATAGAATAAATGGAAAAAAAACGCAGGACGCAAGATAAACTGATTCCGATCAAAGCCAATCTGGACAATTAACATGGGATTATACTACTATGCATTTTGGAAATGATGATGGATTGGCACCAGATGACAGCACTCAAGGGGAAAATAATATACTTTCTTTAACTAAGGCTACAACTGAGGCTCCTCCTTCGCTGGATCTCATTCCACTCTTAAGCAGATCCAATTTGAAGCTCGACAGGAGCATAAGAGGACTCATCATGCAACAAAGATGATACATGGGGCCATTCGTAAAATAAACAAAACCTGCACAGAAATTGCTGAAAGAACAACGGTGTTGGAAGAGCGAGTGGTGTCTTTAGAGACCGGAGCTGAGAGTATTGCCCCACAAGTTACATCAAATGAATCCAGGATAACGGATGTCATGTGGAAGCTTGAAGATTTTGAAAATCTCCAGAGGCGTAACAATCTAAGGCTATTGGGTATTCCGGAAAAAGCGGAAGGGGATGACATTAGAGGGTTTGTGCTGCGATTACTGAAGGGCGACTTCCCCGAGCTTGCACACTGGAATTGGGATATAGAAGTACAGCGAGTGAATCATTTCCCTCTCATGTTGAAAAAAAGGAAGGGGCACAATGATGTGAATGATAAACCCAGTGCTTTATTAATTTTTTGGGCAACTTTCTTTTACGACAAGCAATTTTTGATATAGTGCGCCCTGAAGCAAGACGCTCACCTGAGGGTTATTCCTTTTTCGTCAGGCCGGACTTCTGCCACACTACTGTGGAAAGAAGGTGGAGGCTACGTCAGTTTATCACTCCCTACCAGAAGATCGGCTGCGAGGTGTATCTGCTAAGCCCTGCGCGCCTCAAGGTCATACACAGGGGAAATATAAGGGTGTTTTCTTCTGAGATACAAGCACAAGAATTTCTACGTGAAATATCGGGAGTCTCAAATCAGAAAGATCCTGAAGGCTGATGTACTTGGACAATAATCATACTTACTTTCTGTTGTTTATTTGGGGGAGTGTGATGGGTGGTGGTGGGAAGCAGTATCATGCAGGAGGTATCACAAGGGTCCTTGGAACTTTTTTGCCGTAAGATAGGGTGGGAGGAGGGGTCCAGCTTTTTGTTGGGTGGCTGGTTCAATGGGTAGAATTATATGGAATGGCATGGATATTATCCAGATTTTTAAGAAAGCTTTGGATTAAGACAAATGGGAACTCGACTTTGACAAATGGCAAGGGGTAAGCTCAGAATTGTATCTGTTAACATTTATGGTTTAAACAATCCTCATAAAAAGCACAGGGTCAATGAAGATATTCAGCATCTGATAACGGACATAGTATGTCTGCAAGAGACACATATCGAAGCTGGGAGACAAAAGATGGCAGAATTAGCAGGTTATCAGCTAGTTTCCTTCACAACCCAAGGTACACGCACAAAAGGGGTAGCTATGTTATGTTATGTTACTGCCATTTATATAGTGCAACAACTGCCCCAGTAAAGGGGCATCCCGGCGCTGTCAGTAAAGCCTAGGGACCCTTGCCAAGTGAACGGAGCTGGCGTGTGGGAACATGGGGAATAACTAGGTTGGCCAGAATACTAGGGGTGTTGAATTTCAGGGCTTTAAAAGTAATGCAAAGTGCCTTAAATTCAATTCTCTTGGCCACCGGCAGCCAATGAAGCCGGTGGATTGTGGCTGACACCGGGCAGAACCTGTGTAAGCCAATCAGTGATCTTGCTGCTGCGTTCTGAACCCTTTGTAGCCGAGCAATCTCGGCCTTATTTGCCCCTAAATACAAAGAACAGGCATAGTCCAATCTGGACATTATAGCTGCCTGAATGATAGTCTGGCGCGTCGGGGGGGGGGGGGGGGGGGAGTAAAAAAAAAACCAGTAGGGGTCTAAGCCCCCGTAAGAGCCCAAAGCAAGTCCCTGCTACCTTTTTGGTTTGGATTTGATAGCTGAGCGAAGAGTCCAACTATCATAGCCCGCAGAAAAACCTTCAGCTTTCCACTGTCTAAAGTGGATCATTTGGGCAGATGGGATATTACTTTATGCAATGCGGACAATTACTCCTTAATGCTCTGTTCGTGTTTGATGTTCTGTGTTTGATGACCCTGCCCTCTTCAATTGGTTAAATATGGAACTTGTTGGGTGGCCATTGCCTTTAATTATTTGTGGGGATGTTAATTTAAATTTGAGGACTAACACTATTAAGCAGGGGCCTAATCTATATAGCGGTCGTAAACCTAAAGTCTTTAAGTCTTTGCATAATTTATGTATGACTCATGGACTTATTGACGTTTGGGCCTCACAAGAACCCCATGATGCTGGCTTTACCTTTTCTTCAGCTCCACATCAGTCACACGCTAAGCTCAACTATTTCTTTGTGTCTCAGAGACTCTCGACAAACTGTCCAATTTCTAAATTTCCACGTGTCATGTCTGACCATAGCCCGCTAGTCCTCGAGATACCACTTCAAGTCCCAAGGAGGGAGGTACCACGCTGGATTTTCGATAGAGCACTCCTTTATGATGAGGATTATATCGCATATATGAGAGTATGGATTCCGAGATTTATATCTGAGAACAGGGATAGTGCACGTTGGATATTGTATGGAATGCTCTGAAAGCTGGGATAAGAGGGGAAACCTCAAGGTATGGCTCCCAGAAGCAGGGTAAATTGTACATGCAGGAACTCTATAGCAAGCTAATTGAGGCAGAGACGCAATCAGTAGATATTATTATGAGTGGGGGGATGTGGGGCAGGCACAAACACGGGCAGAATTAGCTAAATCAAAAATTTTACAAGTCTCGTTAAAACAAAGCGGCAGGGAAAAATGCAGCCTGGTGATCCAAAATGTACGAATGCAGTGAGAGAGTGGGACACTTCTTGCAGAACGTACTAGACAACGGGCGACACAGGGGGGAATTCTCGCGAATCATGATCCTCAAGTTGGGTTAGTTTTAGAGGCTTTTGATATACGGGCTGCCTTCCAGTGATTCTATCAACAGCTTTACACTGAAGAAACCACGGGAAGTGTGAAGGAAATTCAGGATTATCTAGCAGAACTCCCAGGGAGGAAACTAATTAGGAAAGAAAGAGAGGCGCTGGAGGTACCCATTACGGCCAACGAAGTTGCGGGTGTTATCAGCTCCCTGGCTAATGTGACGGCGGCTGACACTAATTCTGTTCCGGGGGAATTCTATAAAAAAACTTGCTCCCTTCCTACTAGAATTAATGGTTGAGGTTTTTCTAGAAGCCCAGTCTGGTCGGTGAGCACCCGACTCTTGGGGCTCGGCCAACATTGTGGTCTTTCCCAAAAAAGGGAAATCGGTTAAGGAGCTGGGGTCTTACTGACCTATAACGTTAATTAATAATGACGTAAAGGTCTATGCCAAGATTCTGGCAAATCAGCTAGCGGCTGTGGTTAAGAAATTGATTTCACCCACCCAAAATGGGGTTGTTCCCAGAAAGAGCACTATTGATCATGTTCAAAGGGTGATTGCTCTCTTTGATGCTGCGGGGATTACGGGAGACCCTATTGGGCTAATCCTGCTAGACGCCGAAAAAGCCTTTGATAGGGTCTCCTGGCCATTCCTGTGGGCAACTCTTAAGAGTAGAGGGATAGGTACAGGCTTCATTAATGCTATTTCAATAATGTATAGTAACCTGGTCGCCTGAGTCGCGATTATGGGGGAATTGTCAGGCCCTGTGTCAATTAGTAGAGGGACTCGTCAGGGGTGCCCTTGCTCACCCCTATTATTTGCCTCGTACATTGACCCTTAGGTCAGGAAAATTGTTGATAATAAACTGATTTTAGCAATACATAGCAATGGGGGGAGCACTAAGATCCTGGCATATGCAGAAGACCTGGCTATTATGACCCCTGACCCACTCCGTGCATTATTTGAAAATGAAAACAGAGGCACAGATTTTTGGACAAATTTTGGGATATCAACTAAATTCCAACAAAACCCTGGTCGTTGTTGGCAAGGGACTTCAGATTAATGACCCTAGGGTCGTACGGAAGCAACATACCTTGGGGTTAAAATAATGGCGGACGTGTCTAAAATCGTTGAAACAAATTTAGATCCGTTACTCCAAAAATGTAAAGCAGATTTTGACCGTATAGACAATCTCAAGTTAACATTGGTTGGGAGATGTAATGTTATAAAGATGGTGTTTCTGCCGAAAATGTTGTACTTCTTTAGGGCAATGTCGTTGGCTATCAGCATCACTTGGTTTAAAACTATGAATCAGTTGTTCACTAAATTTCTTTGGGCCAATTGTCGCCCTAGGAGGGCGCTAAAAGTTTTAACGCTAACTAGAGATAGAGGCGGCTGGGCGGTCCCCAACCTTCAGCTATACCACTGGGCTGCTATATTAACTAAAATAGGAAGTCTAATTAGGGCTGAACTGGATCAAGTACATGATGCCTCAATTTATGATTTATTACTGGGGTCAAAGGCCAGGGGCTGTCTTCTGCACTATATGAATTTTAATTATTACAAAAGGGTGAAGTTTAAGACGCTGATGTGTGCTTTTAAAATATGGACTTCAGTTCGAACAAGGCTTGGTTTGGGTCTCATTAATGCTTATACCCCATTGTATGGCAACAAGTCGTTCCCTAGCATCTTTAATGACGAATATATGAAAAACTGTCAGAAGAAGGGTGTTATGATGGTTGGGGAGGTCATAGATGAGACGGCTGTGATTTTCTTTGACATGATTAACCCCTTCAGTGCCACGCCCTTTCCCCCTCCTGTGCCGGGCGTTGCATTAGTGGGTGGGGTTCATGACGAGATAGTCTCGTCATGGGCACAGCGCAACCGTGCTCCATGACGAGACTATCTCGTCATGGGCACAGAAGAGGTTAAGGAAACCTTTGGGGTCGACAACAAACAATTTTTTTATATCTCCAGATAAGACATTTCTTAGCGAGAAAACGGGGAGGTAGTAGTGGCTTTGCCCGGGTGACGCTGGTGGTGATTTTGCTTAAAGGGGCAGGTACACTTGGAGGGATCTGTAAAACATTGAATGCGACGATGATGGATGATTTACCCAAACATTGTGACCGCTGACATGAGTGGCTATTGATTGGAGTGTGGGAAGTGGAAGATTCACTTTATATGGCCCAAACCTCATGTATTGCTGCCAACCTCCAGCTGCAATGTTTTAAAACCTGGTTTAATCATTATATAACACCTGAGAAGATTTCCAAATGGGGAGGAGTTGCGGGATCAACATTTCCACGCTCCGGCTATCCAGCAGCAGACATCGTTCATATGTTCGCTTCCTGCCCCGAGTTGGGCATAATTAAAAGGGAGGTTGGTACTATTTTAAAATCCCATCTGGAGCAGCGAATAGAGTTGACACCCCAGCTGATTGTACTGGGAGTGAGTAGCCCTCAGCTACCGGCTTGAGTTCAGACCTTTCTCTTTATTGTAATGATAGTATTTAGACTCTGTTTAGCCACTCGTTGGCTCGATTCTGTTCTACCTATGGGTCAACAATGGCTAGGGAGATTTCTGGCAGTATACAGGCTAGAGACTGCAGTATATGCAAGAAAGGGGCAGAGAGCAAGAGCAGGTCCCTCTGATTAGATGGTCTGATGATAGTCATGATGGAGGCAATGGGTGACACATTTTTTGAGCCCGTGCTTTAGGGTGTTTGGCTCTACTGTTAAGTGGGACATTGTTTTTCTTATGTTATTTTTTCTTTCCTATGCCAGTGGAAGAACAGATCTTTTTTCTGTTCTTTTACCTTCATTTGCTGCAGTTTTCTCATTATAGACAAGGACCAGCCAGGGTGGGTGGGTGTTAAGGTTCTTTGGGGTGGGGGAGGGGGGTCAATTTTTCAGATGACGGTGTTATCCTTTTGTACTTCTATATTTGCTGTATTGTTTTTGGCTAAAACTTTCAATAAAGAATAAAAAAATAAAAAATGGCACCGTGAAATCTATAAGATTTTACTGTGCCACTTTTACAGCATCAGTGCGTCAAATCCTTACACCTGCTTGAATCGGGCATAAGGGGTGACGCAGTGGCTTACGCATGGGGCTTTGCCCATGTGAAATGACACATTGCTGTTTTCAGTCACATTCTAACAATATGCCATTCATGCGCCTACAGATACATCAGGATTACTGACGTGTCTGTAAATCCTTGCAACATGGAACACCATACTGTAAATACGGTGCATCCATGGTGTCACAGGGAGGGCGCACTGAAAGGTGTTGCTTCGCTGTTCCCCCCAGCTATGCGACACTTTTCATAAATAAGGACGTGTGTTAAAAAAGAAATATGCCGCAACAAACAACTAGCTTTTTGAAAAAGTGTACACCACACAATTTCACTACTCAGTGACATCATGCTAAAGGCTAAAATTGAGACATATACTGTGTTGTTCCCTTTTACGTGCTCTTTGATCAACAGACCCCATAGTAATAAAGCTATCAAGTTTAGATTAAATGGTTTCCTTAGATACGGAGCCACTGGAATTATGCAGTGGGGTGGACCCAATTATGCAGCAGCGCTGACTAATTTATATAACAAGAAAAGGCAAATTATGCAGCATAGCATGCTATATTTATATCATTACTAAATTATTTTTTGTCATTTTTTGTACGTTACCACTGTCTGCTTCAACCTATTAGCTCCAGTTCACACCAAAATACTGCAGTAGGCAGCAGAATGTTGACCAATTTACCTTTGGGAAGGACCTTCCAATGCGGAGCAACAAGTGTTGCCACATTCATAGTAACTTTTGATCTGTATGAGCAAGAAAAATAACGTTTCTCTTATAATCTGCAGAATATACAGCATGTGATGGATTATGTGGCAAATGCAGCAAATCCATAAATATGCGAAAAAAATGCCGCAGCCTCAAAATCACATAATTCCAGTGGCCCTGCTTAGGTGAAATGAGTTTGCCACTTCTATCTCCTGCCACCCCAGGCAAATGTCTTGGTATCCCAAATGATATGACCAGCGCTGCCTCTCACTATTAAATGGAGAGCTGCCTTGCAGGTCACTGCCTTTCTCAGAGCTTTACCATTTATGTTCATACATAGAATTGGCTGCTGCTTACCTCCATTAATTGTTTGGTTTTCTTTTTCACGGCTCAAGGTTGACAGCCCGGATGTGGAATTATATGGCGCCATTGCTGCTCAGGTAAGGGCCAGCATCCTGAACTCAGTCCTTAGTCATACAGCTCCCCACCTTACTTTCACTCTATCCTCTCACTGCCATTGGCACCTCTTAGCTGCAGAGACAAACGTTTTGCAACTGTATGTGGGGTGGCAGAGGGGGCTGCACTTCTAGTCACACAGGGTACTGTGAGAAGTTGGCCTGATATATGATGTCACGAATTCTTGTGTACACCTTGTATCAGTCCAAACAACCCTTATGGTGATTGGTTGTAAAGTCAACCTTATAGACCAGCTATCCTAGTGGTAGCATGGACAAGAGCAGTCTTAGGCTAAACTCTGTATGGCATGTGAAGCCAGCTGTTATACCATTTGTAATCCCTTGAATACCAAATGAAAGGACACCACAACAGATATATATAAAAATAGAATGTATTTATTCTAGTCAAAATACCCTCAGTACTCTTTATGAGATTCGAGGTAAGTACAACACAGTCTTATTTAAGCATACATTAAGTCACACAGGTAAGTAATACAGTTAGGCCCTAGGGGCCACGCAAACCATATACTAAGTAAGTGGTATAAGAAGCACTGTCACGAACACAGGATAGGCCTAGGGAATCGCTGGGGCTACACTATACTACCAAAGGTTAGGCAGTGGGAGGCCCACGGGATTCAGGTGCAGAGTGGAAACACTCACGCGAAATGCGTAAAAGTCAATAGAAATAGTTGTTATTAGAAATTTACAGTTTTAGGACACTTCTGGGATAGCTAGGAGTTTGAGACTTGGAAACTAGACCCTAGGATAGTCAATACCCTTGTGAGCACCGGAGTACTCAAGTTACCTAGCCCACGGGCTGCGGGTGCATAGGTGTGAACTTGCGTCGGGTTTCGTTGTTGACTCCTATGGATGCCTGAAGGAAAGTTGCTGACAGGCAGTCAGTGAAGAGTGTCCGGTGGATCCCAAGGATGGAATCAAGAAGGAAGGATACCTGCAAGCAGAAGGGACAGAGTCTAGGTCACCAGCCAGGAGCCGGGAAGGAACCCGGAAGGAACCAGGCGATGTCGTGCAGATGCAGGTGAAGAGGTGAAGCTTGTCGCAGCAGCCACGGGTACCAGGAGACGTCGAGGACGACCAGGACCAGGAGGTGAGCTTTCCCATGAAGGCTCTTGCTGTCGGCGGCGTCTATGTCGAGTTAGGACCCAACAAGCCTTGGCAAGCGGAACCCACGCAGAATGGAGGACTTGCTTCTGGTGCAGACCAGGAAGGTCTGGGGTGCTTCTCTTTCACAGAGGAGCGAGTGCCAGTCTGGAGGAGCCGGACCAGCAAGGTGAAATCAAAGGTTCGTCGTCGCAGAGGTCACTAGCCAACGGGCCAGCAACCGGACAAAACGTCGAGCAACTCAGGTGCAGAAGGGCCCCACGCAGAACACGTGAAGTGTGGGGAGCTGATCTTCTTTGCAGATGGTGCTCGGGATGGGGGCTTCTCAATTCCCCAAGCACAGCCTCGAGGAAGCCTCAGAAGTTGCGCTAGTCAGTTACTAGCCAGTTTTCCCAAGTCGCTGGTCCCACGTCCCTCGTCGCCTCCACGGGTCTCAGCTTTGCTGTAGAGGTGGATCTGGTTCAGAGGTGTCTGGAAGTCTCGGCGCTGGTCAGTCTCTGCAATCGTCCCTCGTAGGATCAGTCGCAAAGCAAGCAGCGGTCGCTGGATGGTCCCTGGTTGCCCGGGTTGGTCACTCCTTGGCCACAAGGGAGATTCTTCAGTCTTCTTCCTGAGGTCGAATGTCGAAGGTCCAGAGTTTCTGTTCAAGTTGCAGATTCAGGATAATCTAATTTGCAGGGCTCAGCTACCTACTGATATCCTGGGCTAGTGGGCTGGGCTACCTGCAAGGTCCCTCCTATGGGTGGGACCAGGAAGGGGAGTGGTTACACCCCCTTTCCTTTGTCCAGCTTCGCGCCAGAGCTGGGGCTGGAGTGCCCCAGCGCCGGTTTGAACTGGACTATGCATGGGACACCTTGTGTGCCCCAGGCAGTGTCTAGTTTCTTTCATCCCTCCCTGCCCCAATACACTAAGTCCTGTCTGGGGTGGTGCTCGCACCTCCCAAGGCAGGAAACCTATCGTCCAAGTCTCCCTCGCTGGAAGGACTCCCAGCAGCAGGAGGTCAGACTTGTGTCTGTGGCAGCAGCATCCATTTTGTGATGCTGGGCCTCTGGTTAACTTTAACCGGGTAAGTAGGTTTCAACATGTCTTTTCCCTCTAGAAGGGAGGAATAATATCCTCATCGCCAGAAATGGTATGGGGGTATTATTCCAAAGTGTTAGACACCTTACACGACATGTTTTGATAAAGCCAAACCATAGTTACCATAACCGTTTAAGATTATAAGGTACTTTAAGAGTATATGGTAGGCCATATCATAGAACAGCTATAAGGACATGGTTCCGAAAGCTGCAGGCAGGCTCAGCTCATGCTAGAGCACCATCTCACATGTTACCAAGCACTCTGCCTCCAGGATTGTTAAGGCCTGCCATAGGAGTGGCTGATGGGTACACATGTGTCTATATATAAGGTAGGTATAGGAATACTACACCTAAGCAAGGGGTGATTACACAACCTTGCCCCAGCTGAGTGATCAGCCAGTTGTGTCTGATTGGAAGGCCAGGCCAGGGGTGGCATAATACATGCTGCAGCCCCTGGGAGGCCTAGGGTACACCTATGCCCTGGGTACCTAGGGTACACTGTACAGGGTCCAATAAGGTGATCCTTACCAATTGGGTGTGTACCTAGGGTACATGGAGTCCATTTCAAAGAGAGAGCAGACAGCCTGAGACCCTGAATGGCAGGATCTCAGGCCAACTAAGTCGAAAAACCAGCTAGACACTAGGCAAAAAGTTGGGGGTAACCATAGTCAGATATTCACCTTCATACAGGTACTTCCAGGGTTAGTAGCTGAAAGGAGCTGCATACAGTGTGGAAGGAAGAGCTGTCCAGCTCTGAGGGGTGATGTCATTGAAGGGGGTGGATGGGGTCGGGCTGTCACACAAGCAGCTGTGCGGGGTTGGGATGTCTTCATGGAATCTGTGCTCCAGGGGTACATGCTAGAATTCTCTATCTGCACCCCTAGTGGTAGTGATATGTTAATCCTGGCCAGGGTTGGCAGTTATTTCCAGTTGCATTATTGGAAGTGTAGTCCTCTCCTAGTCACGAACAGGAGGGGGCAGAAATTCAATTGGGGTGGTCTATGAAGTCAGAGTGCTCTCCAGGACACAATTTGAATGACAGGAAAGACTTCTAGGGGCCGATTACGATGAGGCCCGGAAAGGCTGCGTCCAATGGTCACAGGGCCGTTTCTACTATTAGGCAAGACTAGGCGGCCGCCTAGGGCGGCAAATGGGGAGGGCGACGAAAAACATGAGTTTGGGAATATCTAATGCATTAATTCTTCTAGCCTGGATGACAGGGGGAGAGAGTGATGGTAGTAAAAGGGAGGGGGCGGCATTTTTCAATTCTCGCCTAGGGCGGCAAAACACCTAGAAACGGCCCTGAATGGTCAGAGCCTTCCGGGCTGCATTGTAATTGGACGCTCCGTTTACTTTCTGACCGTAGCATTACAATGCTGGCGATCGGAAACTAACCATCGAGAAGACCGTCAACAAGCAGCTGGCCGCCTTCCTCGAGACGAATGGATCCCTCGACCCCTCACAGTCTGGCTTCCGAGCCAACCACAGCACCGAAACCGCCCTCATCGCTGCCACCGATGACATCCGAGCCCTGCTGGACAACGGAGAAACAGCGGCCCTCATCCTCCTAGACCTCTCCGTGGCATTCGACACTGTCTGCCACCGCACCCTAGTGCAGCGCCTCAGCAACGTCGGAATCCAGGAGAAGGCACTGGAATGGATCATCTCCTTCCTCGACGGAAGGACACAGAGAGTCCGCCTACCACCGTACAAGTCAGAGGCCACCAAAGTCATCTGCGGCGTCCCCCAAGGATCATCACTGAGCCCCACCCTCTTCAACGTCTGCTTGAGCCCCCTTGCAGCCATCGCACGCCAACACAACCTCAACATCATCTCCTACGCAGACGACACCCAGCTGATCCTCTCCCTGACCAACGACCCCGCCGCCGCCAGAGCCAACCTCCACGAAGGGATGAAAGACGTAGCCGAGTGGATGATGACCAGCCGCCTGAAACTGAACTCAGACAAGACGGAAGTCCTCATCCTGGGCTCCTCGCCCTCCGCCTGGGACGACTCCTGGTGGCCCCCCGCCCTGGGCACCGCACCCAAACCGACAGACCACGCACGAAACCTGGGCTTCATCCTGGACTCCTCCCTCTCCATGACCAGACAAGTCAACGCCGTCTCCTCGTCCTGCTTCAACATCCTGCGCATGCTACGGAAGATCTTCCGGTGGATCCCCACCGAGACCAGGAAGACGGTCACCCAGGCCCTTGTCACCAGCCGACTGGACTACAGCAACGCCCTGTACGCCGGAACCACCGCCAAGCTCCAGAAGAGACTCCCAGCGGATACAGAACGCCTCAGCCAGACTCATCCTCGACATCCCCCGAAGCAGCCACATCTCCGGACATCTGAGAGACCTGCACTGGCTCCCCGTCAACAAGAGAATCACCTTCCGTCTCCTCACCCACGCACACAAAGCCCTACACGACCAAGGCCCGAGCTACCTCAACAACCGCCTCAACTTCTACGCTCCCAAACGCCATCTCCGATCAACCAGCCACGCCCTCGCCGCCGTCCCCCGCATCCGAAGAGCGACAACAGGAGGAAGGTCCTTCTCCTACCTGGCCGCCAAGTCCTGGAACTCCCTCCCGACCGACCTGCGCCTGACCCAAGACCACCTCTCCTTCAGGAAGAAGCTCAAGACCTGGCTGTTCGAGCAGTAGCGGCACCCACCCCCCCCCCCCCAAGCGCCTTGAGACCCTCCGGGTGAGTAGTGCGCTCTATAAATGGCTTTGATTGATTGATTGATTGAGCCGCTCATTCCGGATGGCTTCCGACGGGCTCAAGGAGGTCGGTCGGTCCCAGGACCGAGACGGTATTGGACGTATTTAAGTCCGCCAACATCGTAATTAGCGCCCTAATGTATTAACGGATTGTGGGAAATTGCTTTCTTTCTATTGGCTGGATGTCAGAAATACCCTTTTTTTCTATTTGCTAGATGACAGAATTTGCTTCCTTTTATTACCTAATAATAGGAACCCATTTAATGTTTTTCTCTATATGCCATGAACTGCTTTTCTTTCATTGTCAGGTCAGGTTCCTCTTTTCTTCTATTGGCTGATTAACTTGAATCAGATTCAAAAACTTAAAATTCAGTTGCAATTGTGCGTCTTATGAGGCATCAGCTAATCGAGTGTTTTCATTTTGTATTTCAGGGTCTGCCTCTTCTAATGGGATATCCAGGGCCCCCGGGGCCCCCTGGCCCTCCCGGCCCTCCTGGAGTCGTATATCTAAATGTAAGACTTTCCATTTACACAGTTGCTTGTTTTCGCCAACCTGCGCGACAGATATGAGAGCCTGTGAGTCTATTCGAGGACAAAGGTCATGGCGCCCTTTCTCTGATCATGGGCTATAGACAGTATAAACAGCTAGCTCTAGTGAGAAAAAGGAAGGCATGGGATACGTCGATCTGTCATAGGTCTGTTTAGTGCTGTGGTCAGAGAGATCTGTTTACAGTGGCGGCTGGTGACATTTGAAAGTGGTGAGGTGTAAAATTATTGTTGTACTGCACTACGGGGGGAACATTTTGAAAAAAGAGTGGACAAATGATGCATTTTCAAGCACACTTGAGGAAGCAGGAAGGTTAATAAAGCAATACGATTGAATTATTTATCATTTAAGAAATTGCTGGGTGTTGTTTTTTTTGGGAATGCCACCTTCACACACTGCCCATGAGAGCCAGCTCATCTCTGCCCACCAGTGCCAGCTTCAGACTGCCCTCAAGCAAGTTACAGTGCTCACCACTGCTTGCTTGTTGGAATTCAGAATGCTGTGAACTGGCATATGAGGCCTCTTGGTGCCTCATGTGAGCTATTGCTGTGCTCCACCACCAATAGTGTTAACCGGGTATTATATTGTGAAAGACTGAGGACTTCAAGGAGAAAAGTTTAGGGGATCCTGTACTGGTGAAAAAGGTGCAATGCAAGGGAGCTTTCTGACCGAAGAATATTAAAAGTAGAGATGAGCACATGAAAATGTGAGGTGTTTGTGTAGTTCACTTCTGTGCTAGCCCTCTTCTGTGAGGGTTATTGAAGCTTGCGCTACTGCTGCAATGCCTCACTGGGAGCTGTGCAGGCTACTACCGCTGTTTGAAGGAGGCTTAAGGATTTCTCCTCCTGGGCATGAGGTCGATAGCTCAGTAACTTCCAATTCCCAGAGGTGTAATATATTTATTCCGATGTGACCTGTAGCCATAATATTTCAGCAGAAAGAACATTTATTCTACTTCATACGTTTTCTTCAATGATCCTAGGAGCTAAACAGAAATGTACGAAGTAAATCCTTAAAACAAGCTTTCTTGCAATGCACGTGCTGCCGGTAAGATAGTCGCTCACTTGGTAAATGAGCCTGTTAATGAAACCATTATCTGCCTGTTGCAGGTTTTCTATGAGTAAGAGCTCTCCCTGAAGCTCACACATTGAAATATTAGAAAGCAGCTCAGTGGATTAACGCACTGATCACAGAGACAGGGAGGCCATGTGGCCTGCGTCTTCTATCAGTAAGGTAGCTCATGGGAATAGTCCACTCAGTGCGGTGTTCATGGCTGTTGTAGGGATTCTGCGTATGCTCAGAACTATGCGCAGGAAACCAGAACCTTAGAGAATTGTGGTGTACCAGAAACTCCCCTCAGAACTAAGAACCCCTTATCCGACTAGCTTAGTGTCACATTCGTTATCCGAGATTTAGCTCGGCGGTCCCAATGTATAGACAACCCAAAACAAGCGACTTAGTTATTCTCAGGAATGGTGGGAACCCGAAATACCCGTTTGCACATACATATCAGTCCACAACAGAATAACTAAGACACAGTAAAGTTTAAAGAATTTATTCATAAACCTCGAGTCCTGTTAAACAATACTTTGGCTAACATAAGTAGACAAATGGTTAAGATCATTACCATTAACATTGTTACAATACCATAGAATATAAAAGGAGCGATCATATTATAATGACAGTGAAAAATAACCACCCTCCTTTCTCTAGTTACTAATAAAATATTATTAGACTATTAGAAGGTCTCATAGGCTTGCATAGGGGACCCCATACCGTATAGATCAGCTTAGGTGTATCACATCACAGGATCAGCTCAGTGTTCTCTGCAACAGCTCTTCTATCGAATGCCCTAACAATATGCTGCGCTGTGTTATTAAAGCCCTCGACTTTCTGGTATTTGCAGCTGCGTGCATGTTGTGACTAAACAGTGGTACGATCACCCTGAACATAATCAGCCGGCACCGTCTAGTGTCCTAGAACAGTTCTTTACTCGATGTACAGACCAAGGGCACTAGCAACTGTTAAGGATGTATTAATAACATTCACTTGAGACAAGAGCGAGTCTGCATTTCTCAAAGTAATAACATGTAACAACAGTGTCGGGTGCAAAGGCAGCGAAAGCAACAAGATGGTTTTCCAACAGCTAACGTGATTAAGCTAACTTAGCACTGTAAATAGGGAGTGGCCTAAAACCACGTGACATCCCCCTTTGATCGAACCACAGTATAACCAGGGGCGAATATTTTTACAGAACGCAGAGTTCAAGAACAATGATGCAGACTAAAGAGCTTGAAATGAGAGTTCAGAAAAATGAGAGGAAGAGAAAAAAAAATGTTAAAACACAATCTATCGTCCATAGAAGCCAACGATCGTTTGTGAAAAGATAGCCAAAAAATAAAAAAACTTTATTCGACTCGCCATCAGGCAGTCAATGAAGGAAAGTATAAGCAGCATACGCCGCTGCGGCTTCCAGTAGAAAATCATTTGAGTCATCCGCAAAATTGTCGGACATCCAGTTCAGCAAAGAAAAAGAACACACGTGTTCCACAGGGAAATGAGCATCAAGCACTCCACGTGGGCAAGAAGCAGGCATCTCGATGTAACTTCGTGCCAGGAAATCAACTGCTGCTTTCTCGATATCCCATAATCCGAGGACTCCATGCGCCGCACCCAAGGCCATAAACCCGACTCCAGAACAGTCAAACTCATGAACCACTAAGGGATACATCAGTCGATCAAAATCCAGGTCAGGTGACACCAAGTTTGACAGACACATATCCAGAGCCCATTGGAACGGACATTCGAGACAGTGAAAGACAGGTTGTACACAAGTGAAAAACGGGAATCGGAAGGATAATCCATAAGCGACACTCAAGGTAGCCAGTGGCAGAGTTCCATAAGATTCCCACATCCGGCTACGCAGATGGAACATGCTGGATCCGTGGTCGAGAAGCGCAAGTCGTGCAGCCATAGCGTAGTGCGCAGACCAACAGGAGTATGCCAGCAATTAATGCGAGTATCAGAGGAAACCCTCCGAAGACCCCAGAAAAAATAGAATGAAAAATAGCTGGTATTACACCAAAGATAGACTGGAAAGACGTCACAAGGCCAGAGCCTACAATTTTAAAAAAGTGCACCAGACCAGTCGTAGAAGAAGCATTGAAGATAGTATGTATTAGTGTGCCAAAATGTAGGGGGAGGTCAGTATTCAAAAGCGCTTGAACTTCCGTGCGAGTGTTCGCAACTTGAAGGAGAAATGTTTCTCGTGATGAAGTCAACGCAACCTCCTTTTGAGACAAAAGAGCCCTTATTCTGCTCATCCTATTGAACTCTGCTTTCAAGGTTGGAATCGTCGGCCAGATGGATATATCCAGTCAGCCTTGCGGGGGTGGGAACAGCACGTTATTACAGCAAACTACTCTTCGTGAAACTGAAACAATATAGGGAATTCCTGCTAACATCCCACAGCAAGCCTCACTATTTAGAAGCAGATAACTACCATTAGCAAGCAGCGTAAATGACGGCGTTATAACTGGCACAGGAATGCCTTTCAGAACGCAAGCTAATTTAGGGGCATTCATATTACACGATCCATGTAATTGGATATGTCTACATACTACAGAATGATCCGGAGCAAACGTACACTCCTCACCCTTCAAATAAACTTCTTTGCCGTCTCTCTCACAACGATATGTAAACGGGAGAGACCAGACTTCATGCAAGAAGGCAGAACCAAGTTTTTCAAATCTGCCTAAGGCATAATGTTTCATGCACGAACTAAACTTATACATAGAAATTGGTAAAGTTACCATTCCATGTACGAGCCACACTGCATAATCTAATTCAGCAACAGAAAAAGGCAAAGGTTCTAATTTTTCTATATGCAGTAGCGAATATGTTGCATCTTTCATAGACATGAATTGTTGTTTTGCCGACAGATTAAATGGGCGGAATAAAGACGAAATATTCATGTAATCCCATGGTACTTTCCCCGCCTTTAACGTCTGCAAAGTCCAAGCAAATTGCATAATCGATCGCAATTGATTTTGACCATGATATAAAACCGACACATCGTCTTGGACAATATCTACAACAGATGAAACAATGTTATCTAATGTATATATTCTTGAAGATAAGGTATTAATACTATTATCTATTACTGCCAACACTTTTTCCATATTGGCTTGGTCAATAGCACGGAGTCTGGAGGCAGCCTCAATCTGGGACAACTTCCATACTTCGTTGTAAACAGCATACACCCATCTTTTGGATCTTCCCAATGCTGGACCTTTAACAAAATCATTCAAATCAACTTTTTCATGTAAACGTGACAAGTGAAGTTTAACAGAATCTAATGTGGAATGTTGCAACCATGACTGGCACAATTTACCTACCGAGTAAGTAGTGACAGTGTGTGAGGACAGAAAACGTGGGTCTACTCTATCCTGTATGTACCCGGGAATTAACCCCAAAAATCTACGTTGACAGGTATCCGAACTTTTTTGCCATATTAACCAACCTGCAGGGTCTAATGCACTAATATTGAAGGTGGAATTAGAAACTAAAGACTGCAACATAGTAAGGGACTGATCTGTGTGATTTTCCCAACCAGGATAAGCTCTCAAATCGGGGATTGAGGGGGAATTTAATTTTTTAGAGATAGCCAATCCAAAACAGGTTGTCTGAAAAATAGTAGAATTTAAAAATAACATGTGGTTTGGGATGAGGCAGGCACGATGTAAAGCTTCTGTACCTTGTACTTGCCAAGATTTAGTTCCCCAGACCGACTTGAGATCAATAGTATGTTTCCAAACGTCATACCCTCCAATTGCCAAATCGTCCATAAAGGACTTGGAAAACAATAATTTTGTGTGGGTCAAACGCACCTTTGAAACAGGTTCGTCTTTAAGCTTAAAATAAAAAGAAGCATTATTGGATACACTGAAATCTGAAAATATAAAAACTTTCCGACCAATGTTTTTGAATTACCAACCTTCGGGGCAGGGCAATGTTCCCACTGCGTAAAATTGACTAAACTACGAAATGTGTTGGCCCTATGAAGAAAATGTGTGCCATAATGTTGATAACAAAACTGTTCTGCATAGTTTTCATTATTCAAATACAAATCCTCAGCATCAAATGCGGCATAGTATTTTAAATCAGAAAACAGTGTCTCTATAACTCTAACATCCCAATCGTCAGATCGAATGTCTTGCTTAACCACATCACCCATAGAAACACGATATACAGATGGCACATTTATCACTTCCGTGGGACCATGAATTTGAAATTTAACAGTATCCCATGCTATTCCATCATGAACAGGCCAGGCGGTGATGTTCACAAATGTCTGGTCCCTCTACATGATGTGCGACGATGAATGTGGGGCCAAAGTTCCATTAATCAATCTAATTGCAGCACGTTCATTCAGGTAGTGTCCATTTATCAACCTAAAAAACACTACCACAAAACCAATGGACATGAATAAAAAAATGCAAATGAGCACCAGCCAGATGTAAATCCAGGGGGGAACCAAAAATTGTCTCTTGAACCAGGCAAAAAATTTCGAAAATTTGGAAGGGGCAGTGGAAGTCAATGATTCAGTTCCAAAGGAATAATTAGACTGGACAATGTCAGTTGAATGCAAAAGGGGCAATGGGTCCTCAGTAGGATATGAATATTCAGCATCATCAGGTAAAGCACCATCCGCAGGTGGAACAGCAGAATCAGAAAGTACTTGCATTTCAATGGCAACCTCAGGTACTACGTCAGATGGTCGCACCACAACAGCACTGCGCATCATTGAAGGGCAAGAAACTGAAGGTGTCAGACTATGGAGTATCGGCCACCCTGTGTAGCTTGACATTGTCAACCGAAATGTACCTGTTGTCTCTGTGACCAGGAAGTGGAGGCAAAACAATTGTGCGGGTACCCTCAACTCCAAGCACCGGCACTGGTGCACGATAAGAGGGTCCAAACTCCTTTTTCTTCTCCACCTTCTCACGGACCAGATCACCAACTCGGGGTAGCCAGCCGACTACGGGAATCTGCAATCCAGCCTCGGTCGCAGAAGATACGTGCTCTTTTGCTAGAGTGTCTCTTGTTTCTTGAAGATTCTGTAAGACAGTACAGTGGTCATCTAAGTCAAAAGGCGCGGCTGCCGCCGCCATGTCGAGACCCTCAAGGTCTGGAACAAACATTCGAACTCCGAAGAGCATCATGTACGGGGTCCTCCCACCCAGAGACCTTCTAGGGAGATTATTAAGTGCACGTTGGACGTCATACAAATGGGATAGCCAGTTTTTGCCAGTGCCTAACACCCGGGCCGTCAATGATTGCTTTAGGTCACGGTTCATTCGTTCCACAACACTATTGCCCTCAGGCCGATATGGAGACGAAAATTTGACTTGGACCCCCAAACTTCTCATAGCTTCTTTGTAAGCCTTAGAGGCGAACGCAGGGCCCTGATCAGAGTGAAGGGTGCCACATGCAAAACTCCCTATAAAGACACGCAATGCTTTGATGACAGTCCTGGCGTCAGCACTCCTGTGTGGCCACACCCAAAGAAAACGTGTGCACGAATCTACTGCAACCAAGATATACTTGTACGCAGTGTCCGAGGAAAAAGGACCGCAGTGATCTAAATAAACACACGCTAGTGGTTGATTAGAAATGTGCAGCTGCGTTTGTGGTGGACGTGCCACCGTAGACGGCTTTATTTGTTGGCAAATTCCACAATTGAGGACATAAGTCCGTGTATGTTTGTACAAACCGTACCACCAATAACGTTGTTGCAACAGTGACACAGTTGCGGACACTCCGGCATCCGCTGACGCAACACCCTCGTGCGCAGCTTGTACCAATGCAGGTCTGCAGTCCGAATTGGGAATAACCCTATCCCCAACTTCATTAATCCTCACTAACGGGACGTTATCAGGACTTAAATGATAATGGTATCGAGAAGGGAAACCTCTAGGGAAGTTTTCCCCAGTCTCTGAAGCAGCAATAGCTGCCAAGATGTCATCATCGATCTTACTTTTGGATCTTGTAACTGCTGCTACTAAGTATGTTGCCACTGCTGTTTTAGCTGCCTCGTCAGCCAAACTGTTACCGACAGCATGGACACCAACTCGTTGGTGACCAAGAGTGTGAATAACACTCACAAGGGGTAGACTGCATTTCAGTTCAGACACCCTAGCCCAAAGCGCTTTATGCTTTATTGTGCTACCTTTTGAATCACGAAATCCATTCGCAATCCAAAACATCAGATTGTCGTTGTATGATTGTACACAATAGTAAGAATCACTCACTATAAGAGTTGTGACTTTATAATCAGCAAACTCCAGTGCAAGCACCAGAGCTCTAAGCTCCGCCAATTGTGCGGTACAATCACCCAAAGTCTGCGTATGCACCGCATCCTGAACGAATTCACCATTCACGAATGTACCAACAACAATTGCGAAAGCCGCTGAATAAGCGTGCCTTGATCCAGTTGCGGGTTGCGCGGACCCGTCAGTGTATATGACACAATGGAACTCCTCCAACGGGCGCAATGTAAGTGGAGCCGGATGAACTAATTCATACTCCAAACTCTCCTGAGTCTGAAGTCCTGCGTCAAAAATGTATTCGACATCAGGCGAGGCTAAGGAGGTCGCCCATTGTATCCACCGTGGATGCAAAGCTTTAGAATTCGGCACACTTGCTTTAGTGACTGCCTCTAGGGCAGGAAATGGTGTTACCACCATCATGCGCTTCCCCTGTGATAGCGCTCGTTCTTTCAGGATTGCCATCTGAACAGCTGTCAAAACCTTTTCGACAGTGGAGAAACGCATTTCAGCCGAAGTATATAAATGAGATTTGTAAGCAATGGGGACAGTGTCGCCTTCATTGTATGTTAAGTACGTGAACCCCTCAGCACCCGGCACAATTCTAATGACCAGGTTTTTGTGGTTATCACGAGTTTGTAAATAAATCGCAGTAAGAAGGTCAGACTGCAAAGAGTGCAATGCAGCCGAATGCTCTGGCAGCCAGCAAGATTTGGTAAAAGTAGGTTGCACCAAGGCATATAATGTCTTGATACGCTGGGCATATTCAGGAATGTAGGTACGACCGAAATTCAGAAAGCCCAGCAACGATTGAAGTTGTTTCAGTGTCGTAGGGATACGAAGGAGTGCGCATTTCTCAAGGAACTGCGGAGCCAAGCCTCGGCCCTCATTGTTGAGTTCGTACCCCAAGAATAAAACTGTGTACTCGGCAATGTGGGACTTTTTAAAGTTAAACTTGTAACCAAAGTCCACAAACATACAAATTATGTTGTCCACGCGAGCAAGGTGTGGAAGCAACTCGTCGTCAGTCAAGTCTATGTCATCAACGTACGAGTATGCCTCCGGGTCTACCATCTCTAAGAGAGAGACCACACGAGCAGCAAATACTCCAGGACTATTTTTATAGCCCATTGGGAGCCTTTTGAACACTTTTTGTTTACCACCCGAAGTAAAAGCGGTCCACTCATAACTATGAGGGGATATGTTATGGCAATAAAAACCATTGGACAAGTCGAGTGTGGTTTTGAACCTTTTTCTCACAAGACTATCAACGAGAGCCGAACTATGGGTATTTTGCACCGCACAAATCCGGCAGTGTGAGTTTAAGTGCCGGTAATCCAAAACTAGGCGGTACGATCCGTCAGGCTTCGTTACAGTGAATAAAGGATTATTCATGGATGACACACACGTTTCAATTACACCCTGATATTCCAATTGTTCAAGGATAGCCGCGACGTGAGGCCGAGCCTCACGCCGCATAGGGTATTGGGGTTGTGGCTGGGGGTCGGACCGCAATGGAAATTCGTGGAGGGTAGAACTTTTATCCCACCCCACCTGATTACGATACAACGCAGGTGCAAGCACCCGCGCCCACTCCTCGGCTAACTTCTCAGACTCCTCCTTGGGCACTACGTGTCCAAAAGAAGGAAGAATAACTTCTTCCCCCCTTGGAGCGTTTAGAACGAAAGCCGGGGGCCAATCTTTTTCCGCCAAAAGTATATCATATATACCTGCAAAATAGGTTCAGCACTATTTAAAAGAGTCCATGATATTTAAAGGATTTTCAACGAAGTCACTTTGATTTTCTTAATCAGTCTTCTCTTTATTACATCATATCACAGGTATGTAGTATCACAATCTTGTTATCAAAAGAAAGCCATAGCCGACGCGTTTCGTCTCCTACAAGGAAACTTCTTCAGGGCTATAGAAAAATACATACAAAATACACTTTAATTCTCAAAAGAAAACACCAACATATTTATACATTTAAGATATATAATCATTCTATACACGTAAATTTATAATGCAAAATTAATATCAGTTCATCTTATTTGGAACATCAAAAATACGTTATTTATAAAAAGGAATTCGATCATACTGAATGGAAGAGGGCCTAAGAACAAGACAAAACAAAACATGACATTATATCACATTTATTTGATTGTGGTTTCTAACATTCAAAATTAGAATAATAATAATCCTATATTTGAATACTAACAGACCTTTGTAAATGAGCTCATATTAGGCATATCATCTTATTAACCATTCGTGTCAGGAAAATTCCTTCACAAACATGTGCACCAAACTCCTTAAGATGGACTTATGGAATATAAGAAAAAAACCTTTGTGATGAAAAGAGGGGAGAAGAGAAGCATGTAAACCCTAAATGACCGTCAGACACCTAGGTCAAATAAAGATGAGTAAAGACCTGCTTACTAATACATACGTGATCATATCCTCGATGTAAATCAGGAAAAGATATTATTAGCCATATATCACTTACCAGAGAAAGATTTATTGCATAGAATTGCATCAGTCCGGGAAACGTTATATAGAGACCTTCAGTAAGTGAGGGATAATGCCTATGAAAAAATACACATGAAAGAAGATTTTATTGATAAACCAATTCAAAGTTAGAATTGCGAGAGAAAATAATCTCACATATGGTTAGTATATCAGGAGACTCTATTCAAGTTTAGCAGAGAAACGAGACCTGTTAATATAAACCAGAGCAGTGCCCATGGATCAGTGCCCATAAGGTCAAATATTCACTTTAGTATGCTGTACTACATCAGGAATCTTGATGACGGGTTTCACGCCTAGGGCACTACGTCCAACCATCCTATAGGCCTTTGCAATAACTTTTGCAAACTCCCTCGGCTTATCTTCATCCGCAATAAGCGCCATCATGTTTCCCACTTGAAACTGCATGGCATCTCCTTTGAGATTTCCCATGATCATGGAACATACTACATCGAAGCTGTCGATAAGCCGCATTCCCAACTCAATAGCTGCTTCCGCCCCATGGTCCTCCTGGACTTTTTTGATAACGGAAGGTAGTACCGACATAGACGTAGTGCCGAAGCACTTCGAATAGGTCGCTGCAAAGACCTTGCCCCAATTGTCACAATCGACAATGTCTGGGACTAGTTCTTTTGGCAAAGTAATAGTGAGTATCCTGTGTTTATCCACAGGACTAGTGTTAGGAAACACGGCTTCTAGTTGATCGAATTTCTCTGCAAGCCAATAAGGATACTCATCCTTATTCTGGGGGCGCTTGCCAACAACCGCGTTTACCATTACAGGACTGATCACAACCGCATGATGGTGATCAGCCCCATGCCCCGCCACTGTAGGTGCCCCCACCTGTACAGTGCGCGACACATACTGCACTAACGCCCTATGGACCGTAATCAGGGTCGTGTGCAGTACACGTAAGCTATCCACTCCTACCGTCAGGTAGCGTGGATGAGGTGTATGTCCGGCCAGCACCGGCCAAGTAGCTCCTTCAATAGACAAAGGACCCAGTCTCGCCGGGGTGACCGTGTGGGGGAGGGCGCCATTAAACCAAATAGTGTGTTGCCAGGTAGAAATAGGAATTTCTAATGCCATATATGGGGTATAATGTAGAGGCACCTGAGTTGCAGTGTATTTGCGGAACGTTTTATCAACGTCTTCCACAGCCTCAAAGGTAACCCAAGAGTAAAACAACTCATAAGGGTAAGTAGCACTTGCACTTACGACAAATACCACTGCCAGCCCGTCATCGGGTACCCCGTACGTCCTCAAATGAGCACGTAGAGACACCCTACTATGAGCGGGAATTTCTACCGCCATAAGGACTTAAAATAAAAGATACAACGAGATCTTTAGTAGCACTTGGGCTTATATTAGTATAACCTTTTTTATTATCAAGCTTGAAAGAACCTATAGCCTAAAACCTAGGTAGGTTAAGCCGTCACTCCCGTTATCCGGAAACCAGAGTGAGGGCGTTGTGGACTAATAAAAAGCACTACTAAGGCATCTCAGATATTAAGACCAAACGTTAGGTGCGCCATGTTGTAGGGATTCTGCGTATGCTCAGAACTATGCGCAGGAAACCAGAACCTTAGAGAATTGTGGTGTACCAGAAACTCCCCTCAGAACTAAGAACCCCTTATCCGACTAGCTTAGTGTCACATTCGTTATCCGAGATTTAGCTCGGCGGTCCCAATGTATAGACAACCCAGAACAAGCGACTTAGTTATTCTCAGGAATGGTGGGAACCCGAAATACCCGTTTGCACATATATATCAGTCCACAACAGAATAACTAAGACACAGTAAAGTTTAAAGAATTTATTCATAAACCTCGAGTCCTGTTAAACAATACTTTGGCTAACATAAGTAGACAAATGGTTAAGATCATTACCATTAACATTGTTACAATACCATAGAATATAAAAGGAGCGATCATATTATAATGACAGTGGAAAATAACCACCCTCCTTTCTCTAGTTACTAATAAAATATTATTAGACTATTAGAAGGTCTCATAGGCTTGCATAGGGGACCCCATACCGTATAGATCAGCTTAGGTGTATCACATCACAGGATCAGCTCAGTGTTCTCTGCAACAGCTCTTCTATCGAATGCCCTAACAATATGCTGCGCTGTGTTATTAAAGCCCTCGACTTTCTGGTATTTGCAGCTGCGTGCATGTTGTGACTAAACAGTGGTACGATCACCCTGAACATAATCAGCCGGCACCGTCTAGTGTCCTAGAACAGTTCTTTACTCGATGTACAGACCAAGGGCACTAGCAACTGTTAAGGATGTATTAATAACATTCACTTGAGACAAGAGCGAGTCTGCATTTCTCAAAGTAATAACATGTAACAACAGTGTCGGGTGCAAAGGCAGCGAAAGCAACAAGATGGTTTTCCAACAGCTAACGTGATTAAGCTAACTTAGCACTGTAAATAGGGAGTGGCCTAAAACCACGTGACATGGCCTGCCGCTCAACGCTTCTGTGACCAGATGGAGCTCAGTGGGTTAATGGTAGGGTGACCAGGCGTCCCAGATTTGCCAGGACGGTCCCAGTTTTTCACCAGCTGTCCGGGCAGATTTCGAGAAATTTAGCTCATGTCCCGGTTTTTGGAGAGGGTCGACTAAAAACAGGGGGAGGTGTTTTTTTATGTTTTACAAAGCAGGGATAGTTAGCAGTTGTTCCAAGAAAGCAATTTAATTCACAGGCAAGCTACTGGGTTTAAAAATTGCATCTTATGTATGTTCTTACTGCCTATTTTGTAGTTCTCTGCTGAAGAGCACTGTCATTCTGTGCTCTCGCTTGACGTAAAATTATAGTCCATCCTCTATTTTTGTGAAATGTCCCTGTTTTTTGCTTTAAAATTCGGGTCACCATTGTTAATGCACCTGAAGGGGAAATGCGTGTGTAACCTGCGCGGGTATGAAATCTGTGGTCACCGGTCGCAGTGAGTGAATTAGTGGAGGTCATGGTGGATGCCAACAAAGAATGTGACACGGGGCGCCACCAATGTATGATTTGCAAACAGGCAACATTTCTAGGGTAGAGCTTTGTGCGCGGAAGCCTCCCAGCGGCCGACTCACACTTTTGGAGGGGTCTCCTCAGAGGTTAACTTAGGAGAGGCAGCTCTCTAGATCATGTCTTAACACTTGCGCACTGGAGTCGCAAAGACTGGGCACTTTATTTGCTTGTTATGGGCAAGTTATGTCAATATTTTAATGACGAAGGGGACATAAATAAATTGTAAAGTTTATATTTCACAAACAGGTAATACAATGTCAAACTACGAGCACATTTATAGACGTGGCACATTCACCAATATGCAGCAACATTACAGGTGTGTGCACAACCTCTCCCCAGGGCAGAGGTTTAGTGCTGCCCGGGCAACAGGCTCCGTAAACATGCAGCGAGGAAGTACTGCCCGATTCACAGCCCGCATCAGCTAGCAAAATATCATCGCAGTCAGTGGTATTAATTAAACACAGTTGATAAAGCTGAGAATTATAGCATTGGATAACAGTACAACCGGTTATTTACAGAATTTACAGACCATAGAAGTTCAGCGCAAAGTGCTCCATAAAAACCCAAATGTGTGTATATATAACGAGCCTTACACATTGACACCTGCTACTTTTTAAGAGTCGGTGCTTGCCCGACTCCTCCAAGGAACTTGCTTATCATAAATCACACCCTGCATTTAGGAGCATTACAGCCCGTTGTCCGTCAGTGCAGCCAGAACTGAGCAGAGGGCGAGGGGTTTTCAAACATTGCTCCCTCTGAAGGCAGGTAGAGCTGGTGCAGAGCCAGTTACACTACACAGTGCCTGAGGTGTCTGATGTCTTTTCTACAACCCTAGTAGCCCATCTGATGTAAACTGTCCAAAGGCCAGGCCTCCCCGAGTTAGCGCAGGCCGAGCTCTGTGGTAAACAGGATTCCCGCACCTCGTCCTCGGCTAAGCACCATTACTTTCTGCAGTTGTAGTCTGGCCTGAATTGACGAAAGCGCGTGTGACTACGCATTTGAACACAGGCTTTTCTAGGTCCATGTGGCTCGGTGACAGCTTTAAGTACTCCCTCGGATCTGAGCAGAGGGACGAGGTGGCAGCACAAGAAAAAGAGAACATTAATCAAAACGAAAGGGCGTTGCAAGCTATGGAGTCATTTTTAGGTCTCGCTGAGTCGGCGCGCATGCCCTGTCAGAGAGACATTTTGTAGATGAGTTTTCAAAGTGCTGCTGGCTGCCCTAGCGCTTGCGTTCACGCGCGCAGCCGGCTGCCAGCAGTCTTTCACGGGTCATTAGAACCGTGATCACTTTCACTTTCGCAAAAGTCAAATAGAAAAAAACATCTATTTCTTTACTTTTGCTATAATCGCGGCACCCGGGCTTTTCTTTTAATGTTCAAAGTAAAGCACCAGTGCCGCGATGCTTGTTCTCGCGCGGCCAATGCTTGTTCTTACTGCAGGCAGCACATGGACGCCTGCTTTCACTTTAACCCGGGCACTGGCATTATCTCAATCCCCCACCCACCCACCCCGTTGTTGCTTAATCTTGCTTTGTCACCCTCGTGTATGTTTCTCCACCCCCCTCCTCCCCCCCTCCCCCCACCAACAGACCTAAAGCCCCGGCTCCTCCATGAGACCCATCTACATCTTGTTATGAGGATGCAGTCAGTGTCTGAGTGTGGATCGACATTAAATGCATATATATCACAGTCACGTCATTCTTATACTCACTGCTCATTCTCTAGCCACACTTAGGTCTAGTTCTATTGTTTTGTTGACATTCTTATCTGTTTACCTCCTGCTACTCCTTTCTCCTTCTCCTTGTCGCTGGCCCCCTCGCCCACTCTTGCTTCTCTCTTGGATCCTCTGCACCACATTTAAATGCGGCGGTGCTCTTGAGCTTTGACTTGTCTACAGTTTTGGCGGCTTTTACTCTTGGCCGTAATCTCCATTCCATGTGCCAGCGCCACCTTGCCTCTCCTGTCTCGCGCTGTCCACCTATTGCCAAGTCTCACTTTCTTCTTTTTCTGTGCTTGCCCCCAAGCAGGAATGGTAGGAGTAATTTCAGAGCGCCAGGTAAATTAGAATTTTCCAGCTGGAGCGCTCCCTATTCACCAACGTAAAATCATTTTCATGTCCATTTCCTGTGACTTGGTGCCGACACTAGGGAGGTCGGGGGGCACTAAAGCTGCTGCTTTACTTCTCCTCATGAAGGCACCAGCCCTCAGCCTCTTTACTCACTCTGTTCCCTCCTAAAGGACCAATCTCTCTTCTTTCTTTCCATCTTAAAGGTCAATGCTGTTGCTTCAAAGTTTTATGCATTGTATAATTCGATATGACACTGGAGAAGGCGCCCTAAACATTTAATAAAATGAAGCTAACTATGAAAGTTATGTATCAGTGACAGAACTGCACCATATTGCAGGGTAGGAGTGACGTTTCACTACTATTGGAAGTGACTGTTTAGATGGGCCAGTAAATAGCTTTCCATTAGGCATGAGCAGTACACACCTACTGCCCTTTCAAAAGTTACCCTGATATTGCGTGGCATCTAAGCGCTTGAGAGCTCTAATAAACCGTCCATGCCAGGAGTAGCCAGTAGAAGGGCTTCCAAGGGCCAGCTCACTGCTCACTCACTGCATGAAGGTCAAAGCTCCAAGGAAAGACCTGAACATCTAAAGTTAGTTGTCAACTATATGGCGCAGAACAGGAGAGACTTATCTGGGATGTAAGCATTGTATTGAATATTTCCATAAGAGTTTCATTATACGACGTGGCACCCTCCCACAGGTGAGGCCACAATAGGTTCTTTCAGCCACTTCTTTTGCCTGTGGTCCCCGCGCAGGAGGCGTTGGATTCCAAATTCGTGCTGCATTTTTAAAAAGGCACAGGTGGTGCACTCCAAATCTGATGTGCCCCTGAGTGTCCCCCCTTTTCTTACATATGAGACATGCTTTATGAATTTATTTTCCAAGTTTACTGTTTTTCCTTCCCTTTGAGTCTTGGCTCTAGCAAGCTCAATCGCCTGCACTTATTTTTCAATGCCAGCACTTATAAGATTACACCACAGGGATACAGAACTAGCAATTCCAGGTCTTCCCGCTGTCCTGAAATTGTCTAAAATTTCCCACTGGTTTGGTGTGATAAGTAAAGTTGACACTTGCATTCCTCAGCAGTGGTAGCAGGAACTGTGGGTAGTGCCAGCTGGTGTGAAGGCATCAGGCCCTGGCACTTACTTTTTAACAAAGTAAGCACTGGTGCGGCCCACATATGGGCTCGTTGCTGAGCGCTGACACGAGGGTAGTCAGGCACCCAATGCCCATAGGGCTCAAAGGGCATCAGCCCCCCCCGTCGTGTGTGTCAGCCCAGGCTGAGTCAGCTTCCCTGGCAGTACCCAACCACACACACAACCACACACAACCACACACACAACCACAACCACACACACACACAACCACACACACACACACACACACACACACCTACACGTGTTACCATCCTTGTGGGGACTATGTGTGAATACCTGCCTTGTGGGGACTAACCTTTCCCAATGTTTTTAAAATACTCTAATAACAGAAAAATGTTAAGAAAAAATTCTTGATACAGGATCCTGCTTCAAATTTGCAAATATATTGTTATTTAATCGTGCGCACAGCACCATACTTGTGGGGACTTGAACACGTGCTACCATCCTTGTGGGGACCTAGTCCGTAACACTATTTGTGAATGAATACAGTTGAAGGCACATGGCTAAATGTTTATTTTATCAACAATATACACAAACAACATTATAATCTATTCATATATGAATTGCTGCATATATACTAGGGGTATACATTATGGACAGATGATGTTAATGTGCCAGAAAATATCATATCACACTTAAAGAAAGACCCTTAAAGCTGTATTTAACCTATTTATCAGTGCTTAAAATCTTAGGAGATAAGGGAACTAACACATAAAGAAATTAACATATGGAACTAAGGAATATGGTCAAGTGGAACCCAGAGCTTGATTATCTGCTAACATTTTTGCCAAAATAGATGTTCAAGTCCCCACAGAGATAGTGGGTGAAGATCATTGTGTTTAAGTCTCTATAGAAATAGTGTGTACATTCAAAGCTTAAATCCCATTATAGAGTGTGAAGCTAATGATGTTCAAGTCCACATAGAGGTTATGTGTAATTATAGGAATGCTCAAGTCCCCACAGAGATGGTGTGTTATTATAGTGATGTTCAAGTCCCCACAGAGATGGTGTGTTATTATAGTAATGTTCAAGTCCCCACAAAGATAGTGTGTTATTACAGTGTAGTTTAAGTCCCCACAAAGATAGTGTGTTATTATAGCGATGTTTAAGTCCCCACAGAGATAGTACATGAAGGTGATTGTGTTTAAGTCCTCATTAAAATAGAACCCGATTCACAAAGGTAAACTTAAACAAAAAGTCTAACTTTACTACTTTTTAGTATTCACGAAGGTAAATTTAGACCAAAAGTCTAACTTTACTACTTTTCAATATTCACAAAGCCCCATACAAAGAATGTGAAGCTGATTATGTTCACGTCGAAGCAAACACAAGGAGATGGACGGAGTGCTGAAACTTTTCAGTCACTCACCCCCAGTCACAGATCTGGGTTAAATCCATCTTTGGGGCATATTATCAAGACAGGCGTTAAAATTATCGCCGCTTTAGCGGCAGAAAACTGCCACTAAAACGGCGATAATGGGCTTGATAATATGCTCTATGGTATTCCAATTGAAGCCCATGTTAGATGTGAAGGACATCTAACATGGGCTTCAATTGGAATTCCATAGAGCATATTATCAAGCCCATTATCGCTGTTTTAGCGGCAGTTTTCTGCCGCTAAAGCGGCGATAATTTTATTGCCTGTCTTGATAATATGCCCCTTTGTTCTTTAGCTCACTTCGCCACCCCAGTTCATACCCAGCTATATGCAAATCAGTCTTGACTCTGTGCCTCATGGGAACAGTCCAGCCCGAACTGCCAAGCCAGGTCTTTCCTTGATTGGAAACAAGCATCTTGGGACCGGTTTTGGGGTAACACCCCCTCATCAGCCAGGCTTGCTTGAATCCAGTGACAAAGTGAGCAAGGGACCTACGTCTGGGCATACCCTGCCAACTTAGGGTGAACAAAGCGAACACAAGGAGATGATGGACGGAGTGTTGAAACTTTTCAATCACTCACCCCCAGTCACAGATCTGGATTGAATCCATCATCGTTCTTTAGCTCACTTCGCCACCCCAGTTCAGACCCAGCTATATGCAAATCAGTCTTGACTCTGTGCCTCATGGGAACAGTCCAGCCCGAACTGCCAAGCCATGTCTTTCCTTGTTTGGAAACAAGCATCCTGGGACCGGTTTTGGGGTAACACCCCCTCATCAGCCAGGCTTGCTTGAATCCAGTGACAAAGTGAGCAAGGGACCTACGTCTGGGCATACCCTGCCAACTTAGGGTGAACAAAGCGAACACAAGGAGATGATGGACGGAGTGTTGAAACTTTTCAATCACTCACCCCCAGTCTCAGATCTGTATTGAATCCATCATCGTTCTTTAGCTCACTTCGCCACCCCAGTTCAGACCCAGCTATATGCAAATCAGTCTTGACCCTGTGCCTCATGGCACCCCCTGGCGCTTCAAGTCGAAACAGAGCTTGCGTTTAGTTACAGGAATGCTAGAGTCCCTACAGAGATGGTATGTTTTTATAGTAATGTTCAAGTCCCCACAAAGATAGTGTTTTATTATAGTTTTTTTCAAGCCCCCACAAAGATAGTGTGTTATTATAGCGATGTTTAAGTCTCCACAGAGATAGTGCATGAAGATGATTGTGTTTAAGTCCTCATTAAAATAGGGCCTCGTTCACAAAGGTAAACTTAGACAAAAAATCTAACTTTTCTTCTTTTCAGTTTTACAAATGTAAGCCTAGACCAAAAGTCTAACTTTACTACTTTTCCGTATTCACAAAGCCCCATACAGAGAATGCGAAGCTGATGATGCTCAAGCCAAAACAGAGCTTGCGCGTAATTACAGGAATGCTCAAGTCCCCACAGAGATGGTGTGTGACTATAGTATTACCATTGTCACCAAAGAGAATGAGTGTGATTATAGACATGCCCAGGTCCCCACTGAGATAGTGTGTGATTATAGAGATGTCAAGGTCCCCACAGAGATAGTGTGTGATTATAGAGATGTTGAGGTCCCCACAGAGATAGTGTGTGATTATAGAAATGCCCAGGTCCCCACAGAGATAGTGTGTGACTATAGAGATGTTGAGGTCCCTACAGAGATGGTGTGTGACTATAATATTGCCACGGATGCCAAAGAGAATGTGTGAGATCATAGACATCCCTAGGTCCCCTCAAATACCTACACCCACCTAAACCCCAAAAATTCACTTGCCACCCAAAAACCCATACCCACCATAAAAAAAACTTGTGACCCAAATACCCATACAAGCACTAAACCTTAAACGATTCATTATCAGCTAAAACCCCATACCAGCCCTAACCCCTAAATCAGTGCTTAATTTGTGCCGGTGCTTTCCGGTGCTAAGCACCGGCACCTAATTACCAGGGCCGGGTCTACACACTCAGGTGCACTTAATTATTTATATACAAGTAAAGTAACTTAAATGCTTCGCTAATGCTACTACGGGACACTTGCAGTGTAAAAGTAAAGGGTTTAACTTCCCGTCGGACTACGGACTGTACAGTGTGCAGAGTGCAGACTGTATGACACACTTGCGGCTCGATTGTTGATGCGCATTGCGGAGCCGCACCCGCGGGACACTGTTGGGCAGGGCTTTTTGGTTCTCGTTTGAATCTCGGGCTTCGGGGGCGCGGGGCGGGGGCTGTACGCGGCAGCGTGCGTACTGCGCAGATATTCTCAAATTGTGCTTCATTGCGCATGCCACGCATTCAGTGCCACGCCCCAGCATAGCGCTGCCACGCACCTAGTCTTCGTGTTGGTGTTGGCGGTTAGACTTCTACGCCATGGCCCGCCGTTCACAAAAACTTCACAACAATTAAAACCCGGCCGGACGACGTGAGCCAGTTAGCCAGGGTCTGGCAACAGCGGCTGCACCAGGTGAGAGTGAGTCGAAGTCCAGTCAGGTTTGGAGGAGGGGATCCTTGCTCGCCTCTCAGCCACCACGCCTGCCCTGTGCTCCACCTGGCAAAGGTGCCGTCGTGGCATGTCTGCGTGGGAAAGCTCCCATACCGGGATCGAGCCCAGAAAATAAACACACACACGGAATAAAAAGTGCTTTTAATTTGCCCAGGTGTGCGCATTGTTGTCCATGACTGTGCGACGGAAGCACTCACAAAGGCCAAGCCCACACACGAGGGGTAGGGGTGAGACATTTACTCAGGAGGTGCGGGCGGCATGTCGCGGCCTCTGGGCCTGGCGCCATATATGTGTTCACAGTCACACTTCACTGCAGCTGAAACGGACTCCTCGAGTTCTGGCCTCTGAAACTGGCAGACTATCACTCTTTCCACGCCACTGACCACATGGACTCCAGTGGCCTCTTATTTATTCTCCATGGCAGACCTCGTGCACTAAAACGGTGCCTCAGTTTAGTAACCTAACCCTCATCTAATCTTACGAAGCCTGTCTCTTTCACCCATTATTACTGGCTGCAGTGGCTGCGCTGCTTACATTAAGGACACTTTTCCGTCAATCAAAATACGTTATGCTCCAGGAGAGGGATAAATACATGAAGAGGAAGGAAGGCCTTTGCATAAGAAGCAATCAAATAAGATTGCTGAGAAAACGAACAAATGCAAGAGGTGGGCTGGCCCAAAGCCCACTGTTAAATATTTATATTGTCCAAATTGGCATTAGACAACTGACAGCTTAAAACAATAGACCTTGTCAGCATCCGGAATTATGCCACAAATCCACTATGTGTGCCAATATGATGCATTATGCCGATTGAAATTGTTTTGGGCGTTTAGGTATTCAGAGATTTTTACTTTGTGTAATAGCCAGATTTTTGTGCTCACTGGCTAGTTTTAGTCTATTGTTCACCATGAACTTATCTCTGCAGCTGTTCTCTTGAAGCGATGCCATGTGCGCTTCACAGCACCATCCTAATCCCTGAGTTTGAGAGTTTGATCACGGCTAAGGGTCACTCTGCCTCTCATCCTTCATAAATCGTTAAAACGAGTATCAACCTCATTGGGTGAGAACTATTGCGCCCCTCGTTAAGCGCTTAGATAACTATACCAAAAGCGCTATACATGAAAATGAATAACGCTGCTGCTGTCGCGTTCGCTGCAGACCTCACCTGCCCTCTCCAGTGTGCCGCAGTGATAGGTGGATAAATCGCTCTATCTGAATCCCACAACCGCGGTGCACCTGCTGCGCGCGAGTCCGGTCAAAAGTGAACGCGCCTGCAGCCAGGGCCATGGAAGGCACAGGTTTTATAACATTGGGGCGGTTAATGCCCTCCTAAAAATACAAAGTAATACCTTGCGTCTCTTGTTGTACTCTCTTACCTACCTAGTGCATCACTCAAGATACCAGGTATCCCTCCACCATCTAACTGCAGTGGGTTCTCCCATTTATGTTTCTGATTCATAGGAATCTAGGCTCTATGCCAGGCAATCGCACCTCTCCGTCCCGTCGCATACCTCGGTGCTGCAAGGTGATTAACAGGAGATGAGGCCAGCTGTGTTCCGATACCTTCGGTTCCAGTTAGCGCTATATAAAACTGCAAAGGACAAGTAAAAACACACACACAAAAACCACTGGGCCTCCCCGGGCCTGGCGCCTCTCCCGCTGGGCGTCTGGCCTCTCCCAGCCCGGCCTCTCCGCCCCCCAGGCGCAAGGGTCCGGACATCAAAGGGCTCCAGACCTATATCTGGGGCAACCCCGCAATGGGACAGTAGTTGTATCCCGGAGTCAAGAGCCCTGCTGATGGAATCGCGGCTGACCCTACGGAGAAGAACTCTTGCTGACACTACCACGAGCCCTGCTGACTGCGTCGCGGCTCCACCTTATTGAGACAAGGAACCTCACGGAACATCGGAGCCCTGCTGACGCTGTCGTGGCCCAACCTCGCTGAAACTTCCACCAGAGCCCTGCTGACGTCGTCGCGGCTCGAGCTGAACTGAACCACCTTAAGAGCCCTGCTGACCTAGTCGCGGCTCAAGCTCCACGAACTGATCGCCAGAGCCCTGCTGACGCCGTCGCGGCTCGACCACTCCGAGACCCGGAGTCCCTCCAGCTTGAGGTCAAGAACTGGGCCTAAGGTACCCTCGTACCCAGCTGCTACTAAAGACTGTCCCGCTACCCCGTCCCGACCAAAGACTTTGAGACTCTTGCGGATCTCTCGATCCCCCCTTGTATATATCGATAACCGTAACTTCCTAAATGCTGATAAAGAATTGCTCGTCTTGATAAACATCCTCGAGTCTTGTGTGGTGGGGTTACTGTGCTAGTACGGTATAGGAGAAGGACCTCTCCTAGGAGGCTTCTCAGCAGCGCTCGGCTACTTCGTACAGTGTGGGGGCCCCCTGGGTGGTCTCTCCGACCCCCCCGAGGTCCGCCTTCCAACATTTGGTGGCCAGCGACGGGATCCGAGCCGAACGCAGATCGTACAAGCAAGTAACCCACTCGCTATCCATCCAGACGAACAGCGACCATGGAGTTCCAACCAGAACGATTGGAAGAGTACACGCACAAAGAGTTAAAACAGTTCTGCAAGGACAAGGGCATTGCGACCACCAGCCTAGGTACCATGGAAGAGATGCAGGAAGCCCTGAGAACCTGGATAGAGTCCGAGGCGGGTCCCTCCCAGAGTGAAGGTCCCCTGCCCCTGAATGCAGCCACGCCACCAGCACCGACCCCAGCGAACAGAGTGAGAAACAGCCTGGAAACCGGCCTCTCCGCGGAAGAAATACGAGAGCGGGAGAAGGTCCGGACCCATGAGCTAGAGCTCGCACGACTTCGGCTGGACGGCGAACTCCTGCTGGCCGAAAAGAAATTGGCCATGGAACAGCTACGGCTACAAGAGGAGATAGAGGAGAAGAAGCGGCATCGAGAGCTGGAGGAGAAAAGGCTGACCCTAGAACACGAGCGGGGCCTCAAAGAACTCGAGCTCAAGGCCCAGAAGGGGGAGACCGGCACCCCAGCAATAGAGACGCTCTGCCGCCCACCGAAGCCAAGGTCCATATTCCCAAAGATGTCGTCAAGGAGTACTATAAAAACGACGACATCCAGCAGTGGTTTAAGGCGTACGAGGTGGCCTTGACCTCCCATCGGGTACCCCGGAAGGATTGGGGTGCCGGCCTATGGGGTCGGTTCCTTAGCGAGGGCCGAGACACCCTACTCCTGCTCCCGGAAGAGGTGATGACCTCGTACGACCATATGAAGGAGGCCCTGCTCACCCGCTATGGACTAACCGCGGAAATGTACCGCCAGCGTTTCAGAGACTGCCAGAAAATCCCCGGTACCACGTGGGTAGAGTACGTTGACTTTTTCAGCAGGGCCCTGGAAGGTTGGATCAAGGGGAGCAAGGTCACCACCTACGGGCAGCTGGTCGACCTCATTATTTGGGAACACCTCTCCAACAACTGCTTCGTGGAGCTAAGACAACACCTCCTCGACAGCAAGCTGACCGAGCCGCGGAAGCTCGCCGCCGAGGCCGATCGATGGGTCAACACACGAGTCCCCCGGAGCTCGATGGGGGAGTACCAGCGAAACCCCACGGACCCCCCCGCCAGCGCGGCGGGGGAGGAGGGTCGAACAGGAATCGAGACATCCCAGCCGGGCCGCCCCGGAGTCCGCCTCGGGGGCCGCCTCAGCAACACACCTCCCCGAACCTAGCCCGAAGAGGGACGACGCCAGCCAAAACCGGACCACGACCCACGATAACCTGCTACGGCTGCCAACAAACAGGACACTATGCCAGCGACCCTGCCTGCCCCCGGAACCGACGAAGTGGGACCAGCGGGCCACCGCCCCGACAACTAGCAGCTGCCGCCCTGGGAGAAGGGGAGGAAGAGGAAGAGCCCCTCGACGGGGGGGTCCACTGAGTGGGATCCGGCGGCCATGTCCCTGGTCTGCCTGGGCAGCCGAGAAATGGTGCCCCGAACACCCATCCCAAGTAACACCCAGAAGTACCAACAGTGGGTCACTATCAATGGACGACGGGCCGAAGCCCTCCGTGACACCGGAGCCAGTGCCACCGCTGTCCGCTGCCACCTGGTGGCCCCCGAACAGATCTTGCCGAATGTGCTATGCCCCGTCCGGACGGCCGACAACAGCGAGAGCATGTGCCAGATGGCCCAGATTCCCTTCGAATGGGGAGGGGTGACGGGCATGCTGAAGGTGACTGTCCGCGACGACGCTCCAGTGGACTGCCTCCTGGGGAACGACCTCGAGAGTTCCCCCTGGGCTCAAGTGGAGCGGCGAGAGCATCTCCGAATGCTAGGACTACCCGAATGGGCCTGCGCCACCACCCGGTCCATGGCCGCCCAGGCCCCCCGTTCGTCCATGGCCGCCGACACCGTCGAGCCCGAGGGGCCCGTGCCACCACCTGCCTCCAGCGAGGATGAAGCGGACACCGATGCCAGATCCACGGTGCCCCCCCCGGACGAGATCGCCTCTCTCGGCACACTCCCGGAGCTTGCCCAAAGGCGCCACGACGGGGGCCCCACCAGAGAACAGTTCTTGCAGGAACAGAAGACCTGCCCCTCCCTTGAAGGAGTCCGGCAGCAAGCGGCCTCGCAGGCCAACGGTGACCAGACCGGAACCCACTGGGTCTATTGGGCCGAAGGACTACTGTACAGCGAGCAGAAGATTGCAGAACTGGGGGCCAGTCGAGTGCTGGTGGTCCCCCTCCGATTCCGGGAGTTCCTCCTTAACCTGGCACATGATGTGCCCCTCGCCGGACACCTGGGGCAGGACAAAACCTACAGCCGCCTGGTGACCCACTTCTACTGGCCCCGGATGCGGAAGGACGTGGACAACCACTGCCGGTCCTGCCAGACCTGCCAAGCCAGCGGCAAGACGGGGGGACGGGTCAAAGCCCCTCTCCAGCCCTTCCCAGCAGTCAACACCCCGTTCGAACGGGTCGGAATAGACATCGTAGGGCCCCTGGACCCCCGGACCGCCCTGGGTCACCGCTTCATCCTGGTCCTTGTAGACCACGCAACCAGGTACCCTGAGGCCATCCCGCCTCGAACTGTGACAGCCCCCGTAGTGGGCCGGGCCTTAATGGGGATCTTCTCGAGAGTGGGGTTCCCCCGAGAAGTGGTGAGCGACCGAGGTACGAACTTCATCTCTAAATACATGCGGTCCCTGTGGCAGCAGTGCGGGGTCACGTACAAGTTCACCACCCCATACCACCCTCAGGGGAACGGACTGGTCGAGTGGTTCAACAGAACCTTAAAAGGCATGATCAAGGGCCTGGAAGAACCCCTACGGCGGAGATGGGATGTCCTGCTGCCGTGCCTCCTGTTTGCCTATCGGGAGGTCCTGCAGAAGTCCCTGGGATTCAGCCCTTTCGAATTGTTGTACGGGCATCCAGTCCGAGGACCCCTCAGCCTGGTCAAGGAGGGCTGGGAGACGAAGCCCCGAGATGCCCCTCCCGACGTCTACAGATACCTCCTGACCCTACGAAACCAGACACGAAGGTTCCGAGCCCTGGCCGAAGCCAACCTCGAGGCCAGCCAAGAGGACATGAAAAGATGGTACGATCAAAACGCCTCTACCATCGAGTTTGAGCCGGGCCAGCAAGTCTGGGTCATGTCACCGGTTGACCCCTGCGCCCTCCAGGACAAATGGACCGGGCCCTTCAAGGTGGTGGAAAAGAAGAGCCCTGTCACCTACCTGATCGACGTGAAGTCTCCCCGGAACCCCCTCCGGGTTCTACACGCTAACCGGCTCAAACCCCACTTTGCCCGGACCAAACTAAGCCTACTGCTAGCGACCGACGACGGGGGCGAAGGCGACTCCGAGCCCCTACCCGACCTCCTGCAGACCAGCGACCACGACGGGACCATCGAAGGCGTCCAACTCGCCTCCTCCCTGACCCCGGAACAGCACCACGACTGTCAGCAACTGTTGCAGCCCTTTGCGGCCCTCTTCTCCCTCACTCCGGGGGTGACTCCCTGGTGTGTCCACGACATCGACACTGGGAACAGTCCCCCCGTGCGACACAGAGCCTACAGAGTACCCGACCGGGTGCGGGCCTGCATCCAGGCTGAGGTGGCGAAGATGCTGGCCCTCGGGGTCATCGAGCCCTCCGACAGCCCATGGGCCAGTCCCGTCGTCCTGGTGCCAAAGGCCGCCGCACCAGGCAACCCCCCGGAGCTACGATTTTGTGTGGACTACCGGGCCCTGAACGCTGTTACCAAGACCGATGCCCATCCTCTTCCCCGGGCCGACGAGCTCATCGACCGCTTAGGGGCAGACCGCTACCTGAGCACTTTTGACCTCACCGCCGGGTACTGGCAGATCCAGCTCACCCCCGGTGCCCAAGAGAGATCCGCTTTCTCCACTCCTGATGGGCACTACCACTTTCGGGTGATGCCCTTCGGCATGAAGAACGCCCCGGCCACCTTCCAGAGACTAGTGAACAAGGTCCTGGCCGGGCTAGAATCCTTCAGCGCGGCTTATTTAGATGACATTGCCGTATACAGCAGCCACTGGGCTGAGCACCTGGGGCACCTCAAAGCAGTCCTGGCCGCCCTCCAAAGGGCCGGGCTCACGATCAAGGCCAGCAAATGCCAGATAGGCCAAGGATCGGTGACCTATCTGGGCCATCAAGTAGGGAGCGGTCAGGTGGCTCCCCTCCAACCGAAAGTTGATGCCATCCAGGCGTGGGAACCCCCCACCACCCAGACAGCTGTCCGGGCCTTCCTGGGCCTCACCGGGTACTACCGGCGATTCATCAGAAACTATGGGAGCATTGTCGGCCCCCTCACAGAGCTCACGTCAAAAAAAGCAGCCCAAGAAGGTACACTGGACCCCCCGCTGCCAGACGGCCTTCGAGACTCTCAAAACGGCGATGTGCACTGCCCCCGTGCTACAGGCCCCTGACTACAGCAAGGAGTTCGTGGTGCAGACGGATGCCTCCGAATATGGAATTGGGGCCGTCCTGTCCCAGGTAGATTCGGAGGGACTCGACAGACCCGTGGCCTTCATCAGCCGACGGCTGCTGCCCCGGGAGCAGCGGTGGAGCACCATCGAGCGGGAGGCCTTCGCTGTAGTGTGGGCCCTCAAAAAGCTCCGGCCCTATCTCTTCGGCACCCACTTCCGGGTCCAGACCGACCACCAGCCCTTGCGGTGGTTAATGCAAATGAGGGGCGGGAACCCCAAGCTGCTGTGATGGTCCATCTCGCTGCAAGGGATGGACTTCTCTGTTGAACACCGGCCCGGCAATGACCACGCCAACGCCGACGGCCTGTCCCGCTTCTTCCGCCTCGACGAGGAGAACCCCCAAGGAAATGGGTGACTCTCCCTGCCTTCGGCTGGGGGGGACGCCTGTTGGACCCGGCCTCGTGGCGTGGTCTTAACCCTCTTGGATTGTACTCGTCCCCCGCACCGGCCTACACGGGCCGCCCTCTCAGGCCGCCAGGGACCCCTCCTCCCTTCGAGGCCCCCTTTGGATTGTACCCGTTTTCCTACACCCACCGCAGCGGCCCCCTTTTCCAGGCTGCACAGGGACCCCTCATCCCTTCGGGGTCCCCCCCCATGCTTGCTCCACGCACCAGCCCACGCAGCCCGGCTCCCTCCGGCCTCGGCCCCAGCGAAGGCCCGACATCGAGGCACCAAGATCTGGCCAGGGGGCACCGCATGGCCACTTCACCACTCCCGGAGGAGGAGAGTTTCGATGGGACCTCCGCCGTCCCGCAACCACACACGCAACCACACACGCAACCACACACATGCAACCACACACACACAACCACACACACGCAACCACACACACACAACCACACACACACAACCACACACACACAACCACACACACAACCACACACACAACCACACACACAACCACACACCCACAACCACACCCACACCCACAACCACACATGCACACACACAACCGCACCCACACACACCCACACACAACCGCGCACACACACACAACCGCGCACACACACACAACCGCGCACACACACAACCGCGCACACACACACAACCACGCACACACACAACCACACACACACACACACAACCACACACACACACACACAACCACACACAACCACACCAAGCATTGGCATAGCCAATAGGTCTCGCCTTTGGGACGTTATAAGTGTTTAGCCATTCAACAGTTGATGTTGTTGCACCAAGGAAATTGTGCTGCATAACTAAATACTCAGAAGGTCCCAAAAGCAAGACCTATTGGCTATGCCAATGCTTGTTAAACACTTGATTTCGCTTTAACAAGGTATTGAAAATACCCATGAGGACGCATGTTAATTATTCAGTCGCGGCCGACAAAAAGGGCGGGTGGGGGGGAAGGTGTGGGGGCTTAGGTAGTGGGAAATCTGTATAAAATAAAAAACATACCTTCCTCCGCGACTGCATCCCGCGCCGCCGCCTCAGCTCCTGCTGCTCCTGGCGCCTTTTAGGCAGCCTCTCTGCTCCTGCTCCCCTAAACCAATCACAATGCTGCAATGGCAGTGTTGTGATTGGTGAGGCGCAGCGGAGAGTGCCCCAGCCGGGCCATTTTCTCTATATAGGCTGCATGCAGCAGCCTACATAGAGAACAAGCATTTGCAATGCAATAGGTCTTGCATTCACAAGAGTTTGAGCTATTCTCATTGTAAATGACAATGCCAATAGCTTAAACTCTGGCAAATGCAAGACCTATTGCATTGTAATTACTATTTTTGGAAAAGCGCCTCATGCCGCGCTTTCACGTTAATGGTGGCCACGCCCCTTTATTTAGGCCAGGCTTGTCTAAAGAAAGGGGTGCGGCCGCCATTTAAGTGAAAGCGCGGTATGGGGTGCTTTTACAGAAAAAAACATGTTTGTCAAGTTGACAAACAAATGCATTTTTTTGTAAAAGTGCCCCGTGCTGCGGTTTCACTTAAATAGCGGGTGCGAACCTTTCTTTAGACAAGCCGTGTCTAAAGAAAGGGGCGTGGCCAACATTAAAGTGAAAGCGTGGTATGGGGTGCTTGTAAACTAAAAACAGAACAAATAGTAAGAAAAAAAAACATGCTGCCGCTTTCGGGCTGCAAACAACAAACTAAAGGCACAGCCACTGTATTAGCGAGGCGTGCCGTACTTGGGGGAAAAAAATTAAGCCTTGGGGGAGTGCGTGTCAAACCATTTAACCTAATAGTGTTTGGAGGCTGTAATTAAAGCCTACCGAGTATCACCATATGTAACAGGGGGTGTCCGGATGGGAGGTTAAAAAATGAGAATTGACAGATTGTAGGTCTGGGCAAATCTGAAATCGGTCCATAACCATTTGCGGTGCAGCCTACTGGCTTGTGCTTGCCTTTATTTATTTGTATATAGCGCAAATTCGACCCGAAGGTAACAGAGCACTTTACATGAGCACCAGTTGCATTACAGACTGATCAAATCACTTTTTGTTAGGCATAGGGAGATTACGTGATTTGCCCAGAATCACAAGATGTTAAGCGTGCCTGGCAAGACTCGAACTCGGTTCCCTAACTTCAAGGTCAGCTGCAGTAGCTGTTAGACCACATCCTCTCCCCTAGAACAACAGTTTATACAACTTGAAATGTAATAAGTCATAAAAGAATAACGAGAGGAAGAGAGGGGTTCTTGAGCACGTACTTGATGGAAACCATAGCACAGGGACAGCTTTCCATAAGCGAGGAAACATCACAAATGACAGTGAAATTCTGTGCTTCTTTTTCTATTAAATACTCACCCCACTCCCATGAAAAGTACCCTTCAAACTCACTGTAGTAGCCTGAAATTATAGAATATTTTCTTGTCAGTTGACTTTGAAGCCTGCTCCTTTCACACCATTAAAGTCCGATTGCAGATTAGGGTTAATAAATCCCACATCTGGTGTCAGGATTCTATCACCCATTGACTATGTGTCACTCTTAATGGATTAGCCGCAGGCCGGGAGCAGTGCAGTGGGCGGTCAATAGGTGTCCAGTTAAATCTATGGGATTCTGAGTGCAGTTTATTTTCTTGCTTTACATCGGTTCGTCGAGTACTACTTGTGCATAAAATGTCATGTCAGAATATAAATGAGAAGCATGCAATAGCTAAATGTAAAAATGTAGAAACAGAGGGATACATTTATTGACTCAATTGCAAATGTCTGTTATATTTCTACTTCCTGCATCAGTAAAGTAAACAATTATTTGGTTACCTTTAGGCCTTTATTCTTGTGCTTTACATGTGACTGGGGACTCTTCTCAAAGTCTGCCAGGCTGGAAACTACTCTTTTAAACAAGCCAACAGCATCCCCATAGACGGGGCTTTCCCGCATCACACACAGACAAGCAAGGGGGTCGGGAGTGGCGACGGCGGCAAGCACGCGTTTGGTGCGCGCCAGGCGAGCCATGTGTTTTGCATTATCGTGCACGCGTCTGGGCACGATAATGCAAACCAGATGTTACCCTGTGCACGTAACAGACACCAATGGGAAGTGGGCAGAGCAAAGGCGGGACATGCGCCCGCCTTTGCCCAATTGCGTGCTGTATTTTTTTTAACCCCTTCGCTGCGGCGGGAATTCCGCCGCAGCGCTGGGGGGTGTGGGGGGGCAGCGCGGTGGCGCTGTGCTCATGACGGAGCCACTCCGTCATGAGCCACGGTTGAGCTGTGCTCATGACGGAGTGGTTCCGTCATGACTCCGCCCAGTTGCATTGTCCCCACGCACAGGCGGGGAAACAGCGCCGCGTGGGCGGAGCTGCCGCCAACAGTCGCGGCATGACGGAACCACTCCGTCATGAGCACACAGCAACCGTGGCTCATGACGGAGTGGTTCCGTCATGAGCGGGGAAGGGGTTAAAAACGCACACTAAAGCCAATTGCAGCCGACGAAAACAAAAGCACACGCACAAGAGTGTGGTCAGCTTTCTGAAGCCCCTACATGAGGTCTCGCGCTGCGCGAGCAGTTCTGCGCACTGCAACGCCAGGCGCAAGACCTAAAAAGGGGGAGTGTGCATGACTGCTTTGTTCGGCCCTGGAGCCGACCATACAATCAGTACCCACAACAGTGGGCAAAGCCACTCCCCCCCCTGCCCTCGAGCAGGACCGACAACTAGGCACTCCAGGGACTTCTGCTTTTTCGCAGTGCTAGATGCAGAAATATAAATGGTACTTTTACCATTTATGTTTCTGCCTTCTCGCACCACGAGAAAGTAGTGAGGCGACTCCCCCACGCCCCAAGGAGCTGCCACTGCCTGTTTATGATCAGGCAGAGATGGTGGAGAGGAGGGACCACTTGTCATCTGACCCTAGGCAGCTGGAGGGGCCCCAAGAGGGGAAGTATAGAAGTCCAATAGCAAGTATGTCCATGCAAAAGAGCAATTTTCATACTTTCCAATATACTGTATCCAAAGGGATAGGGACTTTGAGGTTTCAAAAAAATGTAGCATAGCCAAGGCATCACAGGATCTGACATCACCTGACCACAGACTTGATGTTGATCTCACACAAATTACATCACATGTTAACCATCTAAAGGTTAATAATGTTGTGGTCCAACCCTGATGACGTTCTGGCAAATTACAGGTGCAAACCTCAGGGCCATAGCAGCATAGGAAATAATAAAGCATTCCCCACCAGTGCAACCATTGCAGATGGAGCCTACCTCTGACCTCAGAGCCATGAGAAATGATGCATGACCACTGAAGGAAAGACATAGGGAGGAATGGAGTGAGCACTCCTGCTGCAGGATAAGAACAGGCATCCACCATCTAAATTGACTGGCAGAAATATACTTGTTTACTCTTCTCCACTAGATAAAATGTAAAGCTGCGAGCATTGTTCTCTATGGATTGCCAATAAGTGCGGATGTCCAGATACCCATACTCTGGACTCACTGCTCTTTCCCTGTGCAGTGATGTAATATGTGACGTCATCAGCAGTGCATTGCGGGCGCGCAAGTTATAGTTAGCTGAACTAACTATAACGGGGGAATTTCAATGGTTTTGTACGAGTGAAAAGTCCAGCTAACTAGAACGCCCCTAAAACCTATGGTTTTTTTCAGTGAATTTCAAAGGTTTTTTAAATGCTAATTTCTAACTATGCCTACAGAGATAGGGCATGTGAAGAAAGAAAAAAAAAACGCACAGAAAGAATAAAAAGAAATGCAGAAAGAAGCAACAGAAGTCCTCAAAGACGAAGAAAAGTGCAGGAAGAAGGATAACGTGCAGAAAGAACAAACAGAAGAGCAGAAAGAAGCCTTGTTGCAAAATCATCCTGTACCCTCAACTTTTTCAGACGGATACTGGTGGTAACTGAGTCTGACTAACCAGTCCTAGAGCCAGTGCTATGTTAAAAGACACTCAGAATACAGTGAAAACACCTACATACTCTAGGGAACACTATGCGTTGGGGTCCCCCTGTGATTAGCATGACCTCCTCTGTAAGCCCCTAGTATATAATAGGGCTGGGGATTAAAACTACCTCTTAAAATGCGCCACAGGGTGTCTTTGCACACGTCACCTCAGGCCCCATCCCCTCCCTTCCCCACTGTATACACGCCCTGTGGCCGTTTTAAGTAGGGAGATTAAGTCCCCTTGAATCCTGAGGGTCACTAGGGTCATACTAGACCACTACGTACCTCCAATAAGCGCCACAGAGCTCCGTTGCAGAGAGATGTAAAAAGGGGCACGGCCTAGACCACCTCTCTGCAACGCAGCGCAGTGGTGCTTACTGGAAGCACCTGGTGGGCTAGTTGTCCCACAGGGTCCCTCAGGATTGAAGGGGAATTATTTCCCCAACTTAAAACGCGCCACAGGATGTGTTTGCACACGTTAACTCGGGCCCCGTCCCCTCCCTTCACCACTGTGTAAACACGCCCTGTGGCCGTTTTTAGTTGGGAGATTAAGTTCATTTGAATCCTGAGGGTCCCTAGGGTCCAACTAGCCCACTAGGTACCTCCAGTAAGCGCCACAGAGCTGCGTTGCAGAGAGGTGTAAAAAGTGGCACGGTCTGGACCACCTCTCTAGAACGCAGCTCAGTGGCGCTTACTGGAAGCACCTGGTGGGCTAGTTAGCCCCCAGGGGCCCTCAGGATTGAAGGGGAATTATTTCCCCAACTTAAAACGCGCCACAGGGCGTTTTTGCACACGTCATCTCAGGCCCCGTCTCCTCCCTTCCCCACTGTGTAAACATGCCCTGTGGCCGTTTTAAGTTGGGAGATTAAGTCCCCTTGAATCCTGAGGGTCCCTAGGGGCAAAATAGCCCACTAGGTATGTCCAGTAAGCGCCATTGCAGAGAGGTGTAAAAACGGGCACGGCCTGCACCACCTCTCTGCAACGCAGAGCAGTGACGCTTACTGGAAGCATCTGGTGGGCTAGTTGGGCCCCAGGGTCCCTCCAGGATTGAAAGGGAATTATTTCCCCAACTTAAAACGCGCCACAGGTCGTGTTTGCCCACGTCACCTCATGCCCTGTCCCCTCCCTTCACCACTGTGTAAACGCGCCCTGTGGCCGTTCTAAGTTGAGAGTTTAAGTCCCCTTGAATCCTAAGGGTCCCTAGGGTCAAACTAGCCCACTAGATACCTCCAGTAAGCGCCACAGAGCTGCGTTGCATAGAGGTGTAAAAAGGGGCGTGGACTTCGAACACCTGTCTGCAACGCAGCTCCCTGACGCATACTGGAGATACCTGTTGGGCTAGTTGGCCCTCAGGGACCCTCAGTATTGATGGGCAGTTAATTCCCCAACTGGCCAGGGGGCGCGTTTGCAGAGTGCTGCAAGGAGGGGGCATGGCCTCCGGCGTTATGCCGGTCTTTTATTTATTTTATTTTTTTAAGAAGGAGGGCTGTGTGGCCCCCTTTCTCTTTCTAATTTATTGGCCCTGGGGACCCATCCTCCAGGGCCTGCACCCTAATTTTTTTTTTTTCCATATAAATTTGGAAGAGGCCGCGTGGACCCCTCCCAAGGCCTTAATCGGCCCCGGGGACCCCAACCCCCGGGTCATGGACTTCTTTTTTTTTTTTTTTTATTCTTTAGGAGGGGGGCTGCGTTGCCCCCCTCCTCAGGCCAATTATGGCCCGGGGACCCCATCCCCCGGGGTCGGCCTTTGTTTTTTATTATTTTAAAAAAATATATATTTATAGAAACACCTAGGACATGCTGGACAAACCGTATGTACCTATCACCATGACGATCTGCGTGATATTCATTAAAAGGCGACTATGCATACAATGAATCCACGTGGAATGTATTTACACCGCTAGTGAAGCTCTGACGTGTCTGACGCCCTACCATGCCTAATCCCGGCGCCCCCGCCGGTGGGTACTCTCCAAGTAGACACCCTTGTCATTTATTTATACAAGCATGGGTAGCTATTGACTGGCACATTTAATACACACGCACACCAAGCCATTCAAAGGGGATTAGACAAAAATTCGACCAAACTATGCAAGAAACCCCCTCACGATTAATAAAACACACATCCACCGCCGGATGTGTAATACTTTTTATTTTACTCTGTGGAAAGGAGACGAACCTCACTTGAGAGTCACAGCGTGCTCCTGGCTGAGCTCAATGCTGTGTTACACCCACCAGTGCCCGCCGAGTGCCACACACCTCTGTGTTGTATTCCACCAGCTAGTGCGTATGCTATGACACTCTCAAGCCCATGTGCACTGTAACACCACCCCGTGAATATGTCATGCCACACTTGCCTTCGCACGGGTTATATTGCCCCATCAAACGTGCCTTCCTCGATGCCTATGTTATAACGCACAGCGCTATGCCATACATATTACAATCTGGGATCCATATCTTTGTCCCAGTGCATATGCAACGTTACACTCCCCAGAACATATTTTATATTACAACTTTAGAGACTAGTTAGGTTACACAACACTGCCCTGTTCATATTACACTCCAAGGCGCATATCGCATAGCATGCTCTAGTGCCTGTGCTATCTCGCGCTCTCCAATGAATCTGTCATTGCGCACAACGTATTGCATATTATATTTCACGCCCCAGTTTGTCTTATATCACACTTTTTGGTGCATAGTTTATACCATATACTATATCTAGTTTTCATTTTCAATCGTGCTCTCAGGACTATGTTCTATATAACACTGCGTCCACCTACCCTTTTTACGGGCATTACATTTTGCGATGGGGGGTGGAGGGTCAGGGAGTGTTTCTGCCAAGTGAGCCCAGAGTCACAGTCACAAACGTCCTCTTCTTCCTGAATAAAAGTGAGATTATGCTGCATACTTGTTCATATTTTAAGTAGTTCGCACAGACACACATTTTAAAAACAATAAAGTTCCTAATACCCACCTTCTCTGAACAGTTAGCTTGCTGCCCCATCCACCTCCTCCCTATCCTCTGTTGTCTGAATCCATGGACTAGCCTCCTCCCTCCTGCCATGCATGGTCTGATGTGCTGCCACTGCCCTCCATTTAGCATGATGTACCAGTCCACTCCTCCTGCCCTCCATTGCCCAATTTTATGGCCCATCATTGACCTCCTGTTTAGCCTCTGTGCTTAGCTTGCTGCCCCTATTCTCCTTCCCCCTGCTCTCCGATGTCTTTGTGCATGCCCCTGCTCCATCCTTTTTGCCCTCCATGGACCTGCCACTCCTATCTACTCTAAGTGTTCTGTTGAGCTGCCACTCCCCTCCCACCTGCCTAGCATTGTCAGATGACTGTAACCTGTCCCTGCCACCTCCACCCTGCCTGTCCACATGCCATGCCCCTATCCCCTTCCTCCATGGTCCATTTTACTGCCACACCCTTCTGCCCTCCCTGGTCTGTTGTGCTGCAACTGCTCCTCCTGCCTGCCCCGCGCGGTCTGTTGTGAGGCCCCTTCCCCTGAACTCTCTTGTCTGTGCCCAGGTCCTGTCCCTCCCTTCTATCCTCCATGGTCCTTTGTGCATGCTCCTGCACCCTTCTTCTAGCCATTGTGCCGCCACTAACCCTCCCGCTTGCCATGCATGGTCTTCTGTGCTGCCATGGCCCCTCCCACCTTCCCTGTGTGGTCAACTAGCTGCCCCTGACCCCCTCCCACCTTGCCTCCATGGTCTGTGTGTATGCCATCATAGTCTCACTGTTGCTCTCCATGGGGTGTCTTGTTTCTAGTGCCCATCCTGCCTGACCTCCAGGGTCATCTTGCTGCTCCTGCCCTGCCCCTTGCTCCCAGCCCTCTGTTTCCATGTGCAGACCCCTATTCCCACCCTTCAGGCTTGTCTGTTTCATTGTAATGCCCCTGATCCGTCCCTCCTGCCGTTTATGGTCTGTTATGCTGCAGCTTTCTCTCCTGTCTGTCCATTATGGTCAGCTAGCTACCATTGCCACTTTCCCCTCTGTTCTCTGTTGTTCATGTGCATGGTCCTGTCCCCTCCCTATTGCTTTCTATGGATTGTTGTGCTGCACTCCCATCCCGCATGCCCTGTGTGGTGTATTATGCTGCTGCAAACCCTGATGCCTGCCCTGTAGGATCAGTTTGGTGCACCTCTCCATGTCCCTCCTGTCCTCGGTTATCCGAGTCCATGTCCCTACCCCAATTCCTCCTGCCTACCATGATCCAATGTACCATACTTGCGAACATTTTGAACTTGGTAAGAGGGAGATTTTGAAAAAAAACTGGGGTATTGATTTTCCCCTTTGAGTTACATTGAAAAAGAGGAGATTGTAGACAGGAGACAGATCAAATAAAGCCCATTTGAGCTTAAAAACATTGGACGTTTCCTGGCTGAAACGGGTCTGTTGGCATGTATGGTTGTACTACCACTGCCTCTTCCTTCTGCCCACAATGGTCTATTATATTGCCACAGCCTCTCTTGCTAGTCCTGTATTGTTGGTTTTTTGCCCCTGCCCCCCTTTCCACTGCCCTCCATAGTCTGTTGTGCTGCCACTGCCCTTCCTGCCTGCCCAGTGTGGTCAAATTGTTGCCTCTGCACTCTCCTACCTGCCTTCAATTTTCAGAGTCCGTGCCCCTGGCCTCTGCCTCTCAACAGTATCCCAATGAACAACTAGATTGCTAACATTCTATATTTATTACAAAAGTGTGGAACGCCTGACGTCATCTTGATGTAATCAAAACTGTAATACCTAGAGCATTTCCTTTAGAAATTACATATATGAGAGGGTCTTATTTGCATCAAAATTATGGTTAGTGCTCTAAAAAACTAAAATGAGGACATATTTTCTAAGTTTTCAAATAGCGACAAAGAACTTTTAAATCATTTGTAATCTTTGTTTTTTTTATCCAGTTGACCACTTGATTAAATGTTGCACTTAGGGGAGAGGATGTGGTGTTAATTCCAGAGCTGCAGACAAATGGGGAACCAGGTTGGAGTTTCTGCTTCAGCTCAACATTCTGTGATTCTGGTCAAATCACTTAATCTCCCTATGTCTACAACCAAAATGAATTTGATCTTGTGTGACGTAACCAATGTTCATGTAAAGCACTCCAATACCTGACAAGTCTGCACTATATAAAACTGCAAATACACAAAAATAAGTGTTTTGCACACTTCTGTCATTGGGCTACATGTGGGCTACATCTGGGTGATATTTGTGCTGCATTTGGGCTCTTTTGTCTCTGGTGGCCATCTTGGGAGATTTATTTGTGATGAAGTTTCCTAATTTCCTCATTTACTCCAGTCTCCTCAGTAGGAAATGCTTTCAGTTTTTTACTTTGATTCCATCAAGAAGGTATTCAGATATGTCACACATTTGTCATAAATTCTGAATGTTAGCACTCTAGTTGCTCATTAGATCACTCTAGTAAAGCTACTGCGCACCAGGGAAGTCTGCTGCTGGTATTCAAAGTGCATGTTTCAGTCTGCATGTCAGAAGTTTTTTATGAAATAGAAGAGGATTTGAGAAGTCAAAACGTGCCCTAATATTTCTTTCTGCAGCACTAATCATAATTTATATGGCAGAATGAACCCCCTCATTTTGTTCTTTTGTAAATTAAATGTTTTAAGTGTTGCCACTTTATTTCAATCAAGATGGCTTCAGGTGTGCCATACTTTTGTCATAAGTAAGACTGTTAGCGCTCTAATTGTTCGTTAGAACACTCTGGGACATTCTGTCACTGGGCTATACTTGGGCTACATCTGGGTGATATTTTTGCTACATATGGGCTCTTTTGTCTCTGGTGGCCATTTTGGGAGACCTATTTGTTATGAAGTTTCCTAATTTCCTCATTTACTACAGTCTCCTCAGTAGGAAATACTTTCAGTTTTTTACTTTGATTCCATCAAGAAGGCATTCAGATGTGTCACACATTTGCCATAAATTCAGAATGTTAACACTCTAGTTGCTTATTAGATAACTGTAGTAAAGCTACTGCTCACCAGGGAAGTCTGCTGCTGGTATTGAAAGTGCATTTTTCAGTCTGCAGGTCAGAATTTTTTAATGAAATAGAAGAGGATTTGAGAAGTCACTCAAAATGTGCCCTAATTTTTCTTTCTGCAGCACTAATCATACTTTCTATGGCAAAATGACCCCCCTCATTTTGTTCCTTTTTAAATTAAATGTTTTAAGAGTTACCACTTTATTCCAATCAAGATGGCTTCAGGTGTGCAATACGTTTGTCATAAGTAGGACTGTTAGCGCTCTAGTTGTTCTTTAGAACACTCTGGGAAGCTGCAGTAGTTCTACAAAGGAATCAACTGACAGTCTCTGCCCTTGTTGGATGTACATGTTTTACTGAGAATGTCAGACTTCATTCTCACATGACTGAGAAAGATAATGTGAATTTACAGAAAATATGCTCTCAGTTTAGCTTATAGATCACCTTCCAAACCTCTGTGGGAAAAGCATGAGAAAATAGTTTTCTCTCAAACATGATTCATGATATCACAGCAGAAGGCTTTTTCACATGGTAAAATCACCTTAGAACCCACCACATTCCTAAAATAAGTATGGTACCATCAACAAATGATTTATAATGTAACTAAAGTCTTAAAATCTTCTATTAACTGCAATGCTTTTTAATGAGGTGCTATCATGTACATTGGTCCCAAGATGGCTGCCAACACTTCTTGGATGAAGTACTGACAGCCAATCAGATCTCACGATGAGATGTGTGGTTAGGCCCCGCCCAGATATATCTATCTTTTTAACTCTACTTTTCTCAGGAACTACTGAACGGATTTACACCATTTAAGCAAAAGGCACAAGTCTGAACTGAGGACTACCTCTTTGCCAAATTTGGTGTAATTCCGCTCAGCAGTTCGGGCTGTAGCTGCGTCAACAGGTCCTATGGGAAAATGCATGGGGAAAATGCCTTTTGGGACCCCCCTTTTTTCTCGGCCCCCGCTTGACAAATCACCGTGAAATTTTCAGGGTAGGAGCAGACCGGAGCTGGCCAAAAGTTTGGAAAATTTCGCGAAGATTCGTCAATCGGCGCCAACGTTATTCCAAATAGAATGTTGCATTTTTCCTATGGAAAATAGGTCCTAACTATAACTACCTACTGGTGACTGCCAGTAGGTAATATATATATACTGCCCCACATGTTTAACAATATCAACAATCACCATTGACAAGCAAGGTTATCCACATCACAGCACCCACTTTTCGTCATTGCTCAAAACATTCCCTTCTCAACTGAACATGTAATGTTATATATCTGCCAATAATAAGTCCCTGGTAACCAGACTCAGCCAGAATCCACATCCGAATGACCCACATCAATATAATACATTTATGTAAATCCCATGTCACCTTGCAGGAACAATAATTATCACGGTACATTATAAACGTACATCAGCCCATACTTGGCAGAGCACTTTGGCAAGAGGCTTGAGTGAATGTGTAATAAATCCATCAATACACTTGCACATCTATCGCTATAAATTCTTCCAACATCGCATTCCTGTCCATGGAAATGGGCCTTTTACGCAATCCCCTGTGTTCTTCCCTTTTTAGTTCAGCACCCTCTGTCCTACCCCACCGAACCATTTTGTTGTGCCATTCCAATACTGATGGCGGTTTAGCGGTCTTCCACCTCATGGTAATGTTCCGCTTAGCTAGGATTAAGGCCAGATTAGCAAATTTATTAATAGGGTTTCCCTTCTTTCCTTTTGGGCCCAGCCCCAATAGGCAGTATTCCAATGAGTCATTATTCCGCCCCAGGGCAACATCATTTATTATCTTATATACCGATGACCAATAATGTCTTAATCTTGGACAACTCCACGGCATATGTAATAACTCCACTTCCGACAAGTGGCACCTTGGACAACTATCCACTAAGTCTGGAAACATGGAATTCAGCCTGTGTGGAGTCAAATAGGCCCTATGGATAATCATGAGCTGTATGAATTTAAACTTAGGATTCCTGGATACTTTCCTTGGATATTCCAGCAGAGTGTCCCATTCTTTATCGGAGAATGCACGGCTCACATCCATGTTCCATTTGTCACGGAGGGGCTGGAGTGACACTGCTGCCACCGTGCGAATCCCTGGATATAGCCATTTGCATAGTGAGTAGTGCGTGTGTTAATGGTTCTATACCCTCCGGAGCCCAAGTGGTGCGTATATGGCGAGAAATGTTTGCATGCAGGAGAAACAATGTATTCGGCATCCCATGTTCCCGGACAAAGACATCATGTGGCCACTGTCTTCGTGTATCTCAAAGCACTCCTCCAGTACAATAACGCAACTCTCAATAAGTGGGGCGTAGTACAAGGAATCTTGCTTCTGGGTAATAAGAGTGTGTGTCTGACGAGTCATACCAATCTCGTGTAGATTACGGCGTGCCACCCAATATGCCAGCCATTGTAACTGGCTCGCATAGCAATAAGCTATCAAATCTGGCGCCCCCATCCCCCCTTGTTTCGTGTCCAATTGTAGTTTTGCGAGTCCAATACGCCTGCGGCCCGTCCCCCCATATCAGGTCTATCAATAGGAAGTTTAATAATTTAAATACCTGTGCTGGGACGATGATGGGAAAATTAGTGAAGTAATATAACAACCTAGGGAGCATCACCATTTTGGCAATAGCCACTCCACTCGCTACCGAAAGGGGCATGGAAGTCAAGAATTTTATTTGGGGTTTAAGCGCAGCTTTAGTACGGTTTAAATTACAGTCAAAAATATCCTCCGTTTCCCTGTATATCTGAATCCCCAGATATTTGATGGTAACTGGTGCTGTCTGAAACATCCAATTACCAAAGCGTATGGGATCTTTACGTGTTACATCAGTAAAAAACAATATACATAGGACTTGGTCTCATTTATAGAGAGACCAGAGAGCCATTGGAATGTATCAAAAATAGTAGGTATGGGTTCATAGTCCTTTTCCAGATTATCGAGATATAATATTAAATCATCCCCATACGCAGAAACGATATGTATATTGGTTCCCATTTTTATCCCTTTTTGACCCATCATATTTCAGAGTTTAAGTAGGAGAGGCTCTAATGCTAAAATAAATAATAAGGGTGACAGTGGGCAGCCTTGTCTAGTGCCCCGCGCTATTCTATATTGCTGCAAAATATGAGTTCCCGTACGTGCGCGCGACGTGGGGTTCGTGTACAGTAGCCTCACCCAACTTATATATTCTTCTGGTATGCCAAATCTCAAAAGGGTATATAAAATATATTGCCAGTGTAGGGAATCAAAGGCTTGACGAAGATCAAGCGAAATGCATCCCCGTGCAGTAACTGCTGCTGGTGTATAAGTCATAAATTGGTGCAATCTCCTAATATTAAGAGCCGTACTTCTGCCCGGGACAAAGTCGCAATGATCAATGTGTATCAATTGCAGGATAAACTGAAAAAGTCTATTCACCAATAACTTACTCAGGATTTTATAATCCGTATTGAGAATTGAGAGGGGTCTATAACCTGCCATATCCTTACTATCTCGTCCTGGTTTCAGGAGCGAGACCACCGTCGCTTGCAACGAGGTAAGGGGAAGTGTACCAGTATCCTACAAGGCCTGATACAACCGCTGTAAGTGCGGTACTAATAAGTCCGAGTATGTAGCATAAAATTCGATGGGTAGACCATCACTCCCTGGTGCTTTGTTACGAGGTAGAGCTTTTATCGCCCTTATAATTTCCATGTTAGTCACTGGCTGTCTCAGTTCCTCCTTATGGTGAGTTAATAATTGCGGGATTTGTAGACCGTCAAAGAAGGGCTCAAAGTCTGCATCGTCAAATTCTGCCGGTTTCTCGTATAATTTCTCTTAGTAATTTTTAAAGGCAGTATTTATTTACAAGTGAATACAGACAGTGTCTCCTTCCATATTTTGAATTTCAAAGGTAGGGGACACCGACGGGGTGTCTTTAATAATTTTAGCAAGAAGTGGGCCTGCTCTATCTGCTGTTTCATGTTGTTTTTGAGTATAAAGACGATAGTCCAAAATGCGCAGGTCTTCTAAGAGTTCAGCGTGGTTTATGTGTGCTTCTTGGAACGGTGCCTTCTGTGATCTGCTCAGTACTGCTTCCTGCCCTAATTTACCCAGGCGGCTTTCAACTTCCGTCAGCTGATCGAGTAGAGCAAGGCGTGCTCCCGCTCTCGTGCTTATTGTTACCCCCCGTATCACAGTTTTGAAGGCATCCCATTCGATTTGGCGTGTGCTCGCTGTATTTGCATTTTCAATAAAATAATTGCCTTTTCCCTTAGATACTGCACTGTGGAAGACCGGGTCTTCTAATAGCATGGGTCGAAATATCCAAGTCGGTGTTAGTGCAGGGACTCATGAGTGTGCGTTCTATGGGATTGTGATCCGACAATGTTTTACCCAAATATGTGGTGTCACTAACAAGGGCAATTATATTCAATGAACAAAATATTCTGTCAATGAGGGTATGTAACCCATGTGGTGGTGAGTAGAAGGAGTACTCCTTGCTAGTGGGATGAGCCATGCGTCTCCTATTCCCCACCCGTCTGCTCAACCCTTGTGTGCTTCTGCTAACTTTTATCAACATCTAACACCGTATTGAAGTTGCCTCCCAACACCCAGGGGTATTCTTCCCATCCCACTAACACAGTGCTAAGAATCTCTAGGAATTTGTCCTGATCTGTGTTCGGAGAGTATATGCTTCCCACCACAATGTGCTCCCCATCTGGCAAACCATGTACCAGGACATATCTGCCATTCGAGTCTATCTTCTGCTCTAATAGTTTGAATGGGTTACCACTCCTCACCCATATCGCAGCCCCACGAGAAAATGCAGAGTAGGACGTAAAGAACAATTGACCCCTCCATTTCTTTAGCATTTTTACTGCTTCATCATGCTTCAGATGGGTTTCTTGAAGAAACGCAATATGAGTTTTCCAACGGTTTAGCTGCACCAGTATCCTATGCCTTTAATGTATGGAACCCAGCCCCCATACATTCCAAGAGCTGTATGTATATTTGCTAGGATGTGTCATAAGGTCCGGAGTATGTTGATCTGCCATGAACATAGAGCATAATAGGCCAATCTGGGAAAACATAACCTGTAGCTGAGTCTGTATATCTATGAACCAGGGGCGTAACACAGGCCCCCGCATCCCCCGCGTGTAGGGGGGGCACCCCGAGCTGCAGGGGGCCCCCTCAGCACAGTACTCAGGCCTTAGCGCTCCAGATTAAATCCGGAGCGGGCCCCTCCGTCTCCATTGCAGGGGGGCTCCTTGAACTTTCGTTTTGCCACTGCTATGAAAACTCCCCAATACTAGGTTCCCCCACATAACATTAGAGGACCAAACCATGAAAAAAGGTTCAATAACATAGTGCAGTCACCAAAGAGGGGGCGGCAACCGCCAGATTCTTGACATATATTACCCTGTATGCAATCACATAATTCATATCACTCCAGCACAAGCCCCATCTTTGGAAAATAAACATGGATAAGAGGACCATCAAGTATCAGTGTATACAGCGATTCATACTTATCTATACAGTATACTACATCAGCATCTGGAGGGCTCAGCATTCAACTCTAATAATCGTTTGCAGTTTGTGGAGTAACCAAAGGAAACAGTGCCAGACTAGTTTCAGAGTCCGAGTGAACAGTGGCGTCTTCTGAAGAGTTAACAGACACAACAGGGGACTTGGCATCATGTTCCGCCACCGTCAGGAGAGCGTCTTTTTGACTTTCTGAGATCTGTTCCAGTGATGGGCTTACACTAGGTCCAGCTCTTGGGCGTCAATTTTTATCCATTCTGGCTTCATCTTCACGCTGTGACAAGGACCGTGTAGATTGGCTCGGCGGGAGTGAGTTCTCAGACGCAGTAGGCGTGAAAGTGATTTCCATCCAATCTGCTACTTCCACAGGGTTGTCAAAGAAGAAGGATTTTTGTCCAGAAATAACTTTCAGTCTGGCCGGAAAAAGTAAAGCACACTTCAAATGATGCGCTCGTAGTTTCTTTTTAACCTCTTGGAAGGTGGCGCTCGCTTTCTGTACCGCCAACATGAAATCTGGGTACAGGGAGATCTTTTTATTTTCAAATTGTATGGGAGTGTTCTCTCTTGCTGCACGTAGAATCATGTCCCGGTCTCTATAGTTCAGTATACGTGCTATTAGTGGTCTGGGCGACTCTCCCAGAGGAGGAGGTCTAGTTGGCACCCTATGCGCCCTTTCCACACTATAGAGTTCTGTAAGGCCTTCCCGTGCCACATTATCTCGCAGCCATTTTTCAACAAACTGAGTGGGATTAGATCCCTCACTCTCCAGTATTCCCAATATACGGATGTTATTTCGGCGGGATCTACCTTCTGCATCATCCACCCTATCCTGTAATCCTTGTAGCTGTTGTTGCAGTTGTTCTACTTGGGAAGTATGCATTGTTTTCTGCGGTATCGAGTCATCTAAGGCAATTTTATTATATTTTGCTTTGTCCGCTAACTTCTTATGATCCGCCTTCTACAGGTTGAGGCTAGTAGACAGCGTACCTATTTGAGTTTCAATAGCCACGTGTGATTCTCTGATTTCTTTTAGTATCAGGTCCAGCTTATCAGTGTTTTGTGCAAGTCCTGTGGGTGACACTACATTCAGGCCAAGACTTTGCGCTGAATCGCTACGTGGTGCAGGAGTCGTGTCATCAAAGGCAGGGGAATCGGGCTGCTTAGCTTTAGTACGACCCATTATGAAGAGGAGCCTAGACCCAGCGCAACAATCCCTTCCTGTACCTTGGGCTTAAAGCAGAAGCAAGTACCACACTAACGCGATTCGCTGAGCGCGGTTAATGGATTCAACTGCAATTAGTCCAAATCCGCCTTCACAGGAGCGCACTTATCAAAGCAGTCCATGTCAGCGGTTGTGTTCAGGGATATCGTGCCAGGGAGGTGCCAGACGCTCTGTAGTCGTGTGCGTAGTGGTCTTGCCACGTCTTCACATACCCTTAATGTTCAATATGGCTGCCTTGCATGTCAACAGGCACTCAGGTAACAACAGGGCAGCTCAAAGCTTTCAGTTCAGCCAATACATTCTCGCTCCTTCTTGTCCCTCTGTTTCCCCCCCCTGCCACCGGAGGTCGGGTGCCTCACCTCATCTGTTGGTGAGAACTTGTAGTGAGTCAGGCCTTGATAACAGTGCTGTGGCAGCCTTCCTTTATATCGCCGTGGCAGGAGGTCGTATTGGTGCAGTTCAGAACACAAAATCTCCTCCTGCTTCCACGGACGGAATGATTCCACAGTCACACGCACATACATACATCATACGCTGGTGGGGCCCATAACACCATCATTCATTCTCATCAATCTATCCGTGCCTACAGAGGAGAGAGAGGTCTTCAATGTCACTTCTGAACTACAGTTCTATTTTCTTTGGATGGAGGAGACCACATCTTATTTAATTTTACCCTAACAATTCCTCCATCCGGAGGCCAATTGGATCATTTAGTTGAACTAGTGATTTGATGTCAAACACTTTCATTCTTATACTAATATATTAAACATTTCAAGAAATAACCACCCGACACAGTTCTTCAAACAATAAATTTTCTTTATCTATTTAAATTGCAGGTTTAAAATCCTAACAAATGCAATAGAATCTTGTGTCATAATTACCTATTCTGGCTAATTGTCGTTCTCTAAGTCAGAATCGGGTCCTCAGATAATCATCAAATAGTCTAGCGTCCCGTCCTCTGCTGTCAGCATAGTGGAAAGCATCGATCAGGGTGCGTCTCAAGCTCGTTGGGTGGTAACCAAATTTTCCCTCTCTGGACTACTAATAGTTATACTAAAATTTTCATATAATAAAAACATTTCATAATTTCTAGGCTTTTCATTGTCTGAATTCAGCCCCGTCCCAAGATTTTAAGCAACAATTTAAAAGTTCTCATACGGATGATGTATTAAACTAGGCGTTTGGGAAAATCGTTCCCAGGTCAGGAAAGTATCAGTCTATTGTGAAAAGGTGGCTTTTGGTTCCCAATTCGCAACATTTTCTTCCGTGTTCAGGGACATTGGCATCTCGCCCAGAGTAGTCTTCATGGACCTGGTTCAGGGGTTCAAGGAGAGGTTGCTACGTATTTAGTGCAGACGCCTTCCTCTGCTGTCAATTGCATGAAGTCATGTACTTTAGTGTGGATTCAGTTGGCGGCCATCTTTTAGCAGGCCGAAAAAGTCAACTTAAGGTAAAGAAACACAAAACTTAATTAATACATGGAAATGAATAAAACAATGTTATTCCCTTGCTACTACTCTTATGTGTATGCATTCATCTAGCCATATGCGACATTTAAAGCCGTTAATGCTGGTTTATTTAAGCGCAAAACACATTAACACTGCTTAAACTAAACATATACATTTAATATGCGTGCAAATTTAGTTCACTTTATTATTTTAGCCATGCAATGCATTCCCACGTGTATTCTCTTGGTTAATAAGGTTGATTAATTCAATTATCACACATGATTATTCATTAAAATTAGTTCCTTAGTCGGTTTAATAAAACTTATGTAAATGGATTGGGTATACCAAAATATTTTATTTTACCCGCTCCAGCAATCCCCCCTTTGGTGATTTTATCACCACCAAATCAACCCACAAATTTCAATTTGGTTTTTCCCTTTTGCAGAAATTTGAAATGTCTTTTTGCTTAATTAAAATTCTGTTTCCCTTTCATCTTCTCTCTGACTCTATCATACATACTCTCCTTCCATTCTTCCATTTCTATTTCATTGAGATCTTTTTCCAGATTCTTTTCTCTCTTTTTGTAAATTTCTCTTTTAACCTTCTTTTTATTTCGTCTATATCTACAACACATACATCCTAATCTAAGTAGTAATAATACGAAAATCACACAGGTTAATGGAAATAATATTTTCCCTATTATAGTACTACCTAATTTACCTAAGAAAGCTTTTATAGCAACCATCTTATTCCTAATTCTAGTCCAGATACTTTCAACCTCCAGTGGTTTTATTTCGTCATGCAATTCGGTAATATTTTTTATATAGACTTTTAGATCTCTGCTTTCGTCAGGAATGTAAGTGCAACAATGTTGAACTTTCAGCATTCCACAGACTCCACCCTCTTTTGCCAATAGAATATCAAGAGCAAGTCGATTTTGCATAATCATAGCACGCATGGCAACTAATTCAGTATTTACCAATAGAAATCCTCCAGCTGTGCTTGTTGACAAACGATCCACAATGGTGGACAGCTTCCGAATATTATTTGCATTCAAAGATATTCCCACTGCTGGTATCAAGGCTCCATAAATATCACCTACAATTTCTAACCAGGTTTCTCTTCTGCTACGCATTAGTAGGTTATTTGGTCCACTATTTTCTACTCTATCCATGTGGAAGATTTTTGGAAAGACCAGGCCTACATAACATGTGCCATACCAATGGTCAGGCAGCCTGTAATAAGCCTTATTCCCACAAATATAATACAATCCAGGAAAAACTGGGTCTTCTCCACCTCTAAATCCCCATCCGGATGCAATGAAGTATGTATCATGACACTCACTTGTCCCTACGTATATGTAATCATACTGGGATCTTTCTCTCATGATGCATAATTTGCCTTTCTGTGATGAATCTATAGCTATTGTTGGTCTAACATCACCTTGCGTTTCCTTGCTCCCATCTATCGCCCAAATGTTTTCCCCTTCTCTATGTCCTTCTGCATTCTTGTGTATTTTCAATCTTCTCTCCTCAACCATATCCAAGAATGCTTTCTCTTCTGGTTTCAAACTACAAGTTAAATTGTTCTTAAAAATATACTCTAGAGTTAGTCCTTTAGTTTCTATAAAAATTTCTCCTAATGTATTAGCTTCTTTAGCTGGATTTAATTCTCTATTCATGGGCAAACGTCCAAGAATATTATCTATGTTAGACAAATTATACTCTAATTTTCCTACTTGATAAAATATACTAGTCAAGACGCTACATGTTATTCTATAAGTTGCTGGGAGGTGATGATAAGTCACCCCTTCTGAAACAGATGCAGGTAATTGCATGCAGACATAGCAATCCCTTTCTTCCATTGTTTTAACATATTCATACAACAATTTTGAAAACACATTACTAGAGAAATCATTTATTGATCTATCTTGATGCACATGCTCTGTGCTTGTTCTAACCGGTATTACTTTTTGTGAATTCTTCACTATATTAGTCAAATTCTCAGTATGTCCTGCTAATGTATCTAAAGTTACTTTGAAAGAGATCAAACGAGCGAGTATGCTCCAAAGAAGCATTAATAGTCCTGTACAACAGCAACACGTCTTGCACCATCTTCTCATGAAGGTACATCTACTCTTATTATCATCCATGTTAGCCATCTTGTTAGATCTAACCGTGTCTTTTGACTTAACCTCTTCTACTCCGCCTCTTATAGCTTTTTAAAGCTAAAATTTATCAGGTTGTCCAAATATTGCAATTTTCTTATTCAATCCTGTGTGTTCCTACAAGGATCGTCTCAATTTACTCAGCTTGGTCTTTCGCCGTTTTTCACTTCTTTCTCATCATCCACATGCAGGATTTCCTGATCTTCTGCTTCTTCTCCAATGTCGGATAAGATAACTCTCAGGATTTCCCCAGTTTCTTCTTCTTTTATCAATTTCAGCCAAGTCTCCTCTGTATTTCCTTGCCTATCTGCCTCTTCTCCTTGTTCAGGCAGTGCCACGTACGTCCATTCAGGTGACTTATATTTCTGATTTGGCTTTCTTGCTCGTTTGTTTGCTTCTGACACTTCTGTTTCTCCCTCTTTCTCTGGACGCTGACTAGTTACGTCATTCACCTGTTCAGCCTCTGAGGGTTTAGCTCATATCAATCTGTATCTCAGTTTCTTAATTTTATTTGGCCAGATATCTCCTTTGGCGTTCCTTCTTGGTTTGCCGTCTTTGCCGTTTCTTTCCTCGATCCAAGTTCTCTTTCTCAGAACTCGACCGTCTGGTATCTCTGTTTCACTGTCTTCAGATTCTGTTTCATTTGATTTTTCTTTTTCAGAAGTCTCCTTTTCCACCTCTTGGGTTGGCCCTACTTCTGTCCCTCTCGGGTCTCCGGCACGCAATCTTCTTGCTGACTTATTGTCCCTTCACCTGTCTGGGTGTTGCAGTTCCCTACACCTCCTCGGGGATCTTCCGCAATCTGTCCCTCTCTTTCTACAACTGTCCCTTCTTCTTCTTCTTCCAATATTTTCTCAGGTGGAATTTCTTCTACTCTCTCATTTGGTGTAAATGTTACTTCTGACTGATTGTTCTTTTCTATTCTTTTCTTCTTTCTGTGTTCACCATTGGCGTTTTGCTCATCTCCAGAATCTGAAGTATCTGAAATCTGTAATCTTTTTCTCAAGATTTCTTCTCTGGGGGTCTGAACTAGTCTTGGCTCATTCTCCCCCCTTTCAGGGTTTTCTTTTGTTTTTATATTCTCACTGCTTGACTCATCACTTGATTCTGATTCGTCAAAGTATTATTTTCCAATGCCGTCTGCTGGATTTGTAACTCTCAGAGTGTGACTAGCTGTATCCAGTTTTTCAGTCCTGCACACTTCACAGCAGTTGTTGTGGTCAAGATGACCTGTCTTGGCCTTCCCCACCTTGGAACCAGGCAGTTTCTTCTTCTGTGTACTTTTATCCTTACCCAGTCCCCTGGGCTCAAATCATGGGCTGGTTTCTTTTCAAGTGTGGTGGCATCCGCTCCAACCTGGTGAAACACAGAATGAACTGCGTCAGCCAGGCCTTTACAGTAATCCAAATTCATGTCATCAGTTATAGTCATCAGCTTGTTGACTGGCACAAACACATGTCTCATGGCACGTCCCATGATGATCTCGTGTGGACTCAAACCTGTGGTTCTATCTGGAGTAGACCTAATGGTCATCAAGACCAGAGGCAAGACATCAGGCCATTTCAAACCTGTGGCCAAACACATTTTTCCAATTCTATTTTTGATGGTACCATTCATTTGCTCGACCACACCAGAAGCCTCTGGTCGGTAGGCACAATGCAGTTTCTGTTATACACCCAATGCTTCACAAATTAGTTTCATGATCTCATTGCAGAAATGTCCTCCTCTGTCTGATTCAATGGTTATTGGGAACCCGTACCTTGGGATGAATTCCCTCAACAATAACTTGGCCACTGTGATTCCATCATTTCCTCTGGTCGGGTATGCCTCCACCCACCTAGAGAACAGACAAACTACCACCAAAACATACCTCAGTTTGTTGTAAGGGGGCATTTCAATGAAATCTACTTGCATTCTAGTGAAAGGTCCTCCTTCCCGACCTATGGTACCCAGACTCACCACTGTTTTTCTTCCTGGATTGTACTGTTGACATGTCAAACATCTCTGACAGAGACTCTCTGCAATCAGCCTGAATTTTGGATTATACCAGGTCTGTTTAAAGGCCCTTATCATGGCATCCCTTCCCAGATGTCCTTGGCCATGATACATCCGTGCCATGGTTGACATCATGCTATCAGGCATTACTTGTCTTCCATCCCGATAGACCCACACATGATCCTTTTCTCTGGGGGCACATCCTGCTTTTACCCACTGTCTCATTTCCTCATCTACTGCTTCACCCTGCAATTGCCTCACTTCATCCCATGTTCCCACAACGTTAGTAAACATTATGGAGCAAAAAGACATTTCCTTTTAGACCAATTAATCGAATATTTGTTTCAGGCACAATACTGAGCCATGTCTTTGGCAGACCGGTTTCCGGTAGTGATGTAATCACTACCTTGTCCATGAGCAGTACATTTTACCACAGCCAACTCCTTGGGCATTTGTATTGCCTCAAGCAATTTTCCAACCACTTCTGCATTCCTTATGGGAGTTCCACTTGAGGTCAGGAAACCTCTTTGTAGCCATAGTTGGCCAAAATCGTGGACAACTCCGAAGCCATACTGGCTATCAGTCATCACAGTCACTCTTGCATTTCTCCCAAGCTTGCATGCCTTGGTTAATGCCACTATTTCTGCTACTTGAGCGGATCTAACTCCTTTCAAGGGTGATGCCTCTATAACTGCCGAAACTGTACATACTGCGTAGGCTGCACTCAACACTCCTTCTTCCGTTCTCAAACAGGATCCATCCACAAAAAACACATGATCACTCTCTGGCAGGGGTAGATCTCTTATATCAGGACGAAGTTTCGTGCAGTAATCAAGTACATCCAGACAATCATGATCAGCTTCTTCTCTTATCTCCACTCTCTCTGCATCAGGCAAAAGTGTAGCTGGATTCACATTCACACATCTTTCCAGACTCACATTGTTTGCACCTAGAATGACCTTTTCATACTTAGTCAGCCGACTATGCGACATGAACTGTGTTCGACTCCTTGTTAAAAGGATCGCCACACTATGGGGTACAAACACTCTTACTGGATACCCCATCACAATTCCCTCACTCTGCTCTAAGCTTCGACATGTAGCCGCTACAGCTTTCAGACATCCTGGCAGACCTATTGCCACTGGATCTAGCATTGACGAGAAATAGGCTATTGGCCTCCTTTGTCTTCCATGTTTCTGTATCAACACTGAAAGTGCACACCCATTTCGCTCACTACAGTATAGCTCAAACTCCTTTTCATAGTCTGGCATACCCAGTGCAGGGGCTTCACAAAGACTGTTTTTCAGCTGTTTAAATGCCGCCAATTCTTCTTTGTTCTGTTCAAGTGGGTCTTTCACCTCACTTTTTGTCAATTTCACCAATGGTTTGGCAATCAGGGAGAAATTGCTTATCCACTGTCGACAGTAACCAACCATTCCTAGGAACATTCTTACTTCTCTTTGGGTCATTGGAGCTCTTATTCCTCTAATGATTCGGATTCTGTCTATGGTTACTTTTCTCAGGCCTTTCTCAATAATATGACCCAAGTATGTCACTTCCTTCTTACAGTACTGCAATTTTGTTGAAGATACCTTAAGTCCTCCATCTTCCAGATGATTTAGCAAAATTTGGTGTCTGTTTCACAAGCCTCGCGTGTCTTTGACGCCACTAGTAGGTCGTCAATATACTGAACTAAAACTGAATTCTCAGGCATGGTAAGGCTTTCCAGAGATTTCTTTAACAGCTGATTGAAAATGGAAGGGCTCTCTGTATACCCCTGTGGGATTCGGCACCATGCCAATATACGGTTTCCGAACCGAAATGCAAAAAGTGGCTGGCTGTCATGATGCAACGGTATGGAAAAGAAAGCATGATACAAATCAATTACTGTGTACCATTCTGCATCATGTGGGATCTGATATAAAATCACTGAGGGATATGGAACAATTGGACAACAGGAAACAACAATCTTGTTAACCTTTCTCAAATCTTGCACAATCCTGAATTTCCCACTTGGCTTTTTCAGTCCCATGATAGGCGAATTACATGGACTGCTCATTATTTCCCTCAGCACTCCTTGCTGAATCATCTTCTCAATTAAAGGGGTTACCCCGGCTATTATTTCTGGGGTTAGTCTGTATTGTGGAATGTTAGGGTAAACAGCTCCCTCTTTTACAGAGATTCTCACTGGGTCTACATTTCTCATCAGGCCTACATCTTCCCCAGTGAAGTCCCAGACCGCTGCTTTCACTGTCTGTTTCAATTCCGGGGGCAATTCATCTGGATTGAATACTGCATAGGTTCCAGCAACCTCACACTCTCGATTAGCTATGGTCATTTTATACAGGACATCTTCGTCTGGTGTTTCAAAAGCTATTCCGTCTGGTGTACAGAATATGGTGCAATTCATTTTGCACAACAAATCCCTCCCTAATAGATTCACAGGACTGGTGTCACACACCACGAATCTATGCATGTCTGAGAATTTCCCTATTCTGACCTTTACAGGATCAGTAAGGTATGTTTTAATCTGGGTGTTTGACACACCAACTACTTGGATTGTTTCATCCGAAAGAGGAAGATTTTTCACATCTGCTGATCTGACAGTAGATCGTGTAGCTCCAGTGTCTACTAAGAAAGTAATGTTTTCATCATTAACTTTCCCATCTACAAATGGTCCTGTCTGATCTATTTCTAAAGATGCGCCAAGTACGCACTCTGCTTCCTCTTTTCGGCACCGTCAATAGATTTCTTCTGGCTCACTTTCATCATTGTGCATCCAATATTGTGACACAGCGCTCGCACGTTGCGGTTTGTTTACCTGTTCTTCATTGTAGAATCCCGTTTCTTTGCTATACCTCTGTGTACTTCGGCTCTGTGGTAAGGGCGGTTTTGGCACCTGATTCTGTAGACCGACAGCCTTCTGCTGTTGCGGCGATGGGCCACTTCCCTCACACTGCACCTGTGGATTTAATAACGGATTTTCATCATTAGCAAGAGGTGGATTTTTACACTCGGATTTCCAATGCCCTAACCTGCCACAGTTGTGACAGGGAAACTTCTTTTTGGCTTCCTCAATGTTACCCTTTCCCTTTCCTGGACCAAACTTTGATTTTATGCCTGGATTATTGGCTTGTTCTATTAGCTGAGCTTCCTGTCTCTCTGCAACTTTTACTTGAGCCCACATTGCCTTCTCTTTTAGTTTCCGCTGTTTTGCCTCAATTTCATCACTAAAGTATTTAGCATGTCTCAGGATCTCATCTATTTTCTTGCTCTGCCAGTCCACGGTGTGCTGCTTGATCATATCCCCAATCTCAGGACGCAAACCATATAAAAATCTGTACACAAAATGGCTCAGGTCCTTTTCTCCCAGGCTGTCATCCCCACTAAACTGTTTGAACGCCAGAATTAGTCGCTCATAGTATGCGTGGACTGACTCTTTCGCTTCCTGATGTGTTTGATCTATTTTAACCCAATCGGTTTCTTTTGGGGGCACTTTATTCTTCAAGAAGGCCATGACCTGTTCATACTTCTTCATGACCTCCGGGTCTGGGGCTCCTGTTTTGGGATCTCTCGGGTATTCTTTAGTGGGCCAGTCTATGACTATCTTACATTCTGCCCACAAGTCTGCTGGCACTATGATATCAAACAGACTATTCAAATCAATCCACAGCACTTTGGATAATTTCACAAATCTGTCTACCTGTCTGTACCACTCGACCGGCTTTTCCCGTAATCTAGGGAAGTCATTTGTAAATGACAAAATATCCTGTCTGGTCCATGGGACATGCACATATCCTCCTCCTGGAATCTCTCTCATAGGTAACTCCATTACCACTTTTTCTTTTTCTCTCACGGGAAACGCTGGGAATGTTCTGTCTGAGATGTCATCTCGCTTCCTATACCACCTGCTCTTCCATTTATCCACATCTCCCCATTTCCTTAATACTGTGATTATGTCCCTAATCTGCCCTATTCGTCCTGCAGCGTTCAGATTCTCAATGTCTTTTTCTGTAAAATCCACTCTGTATGGTTTCTGTAAAGCTTTTACCTTGTCAATGTCAATTCCCATTTCACTTGCTATTTCTGCTAGTCTGTCATGTAAATTCTTCACTCTCCAAGTGATGCTCTTGCATAGGAACAGTAGTTCCTCATCTTGGTAGCTTTTCAGCTTTTCTGTGGGAATTGTCCCTACTATCAATTCTTCTAAGACCATCCTTAACTTTGCAACATCAATAGTATGTAATTCTTTTTCTTTATCCTGCAAACCTTTTAGCCAGTCATTCAAATCTTCAGTAGTTATGCTTACTGATTTTTCAGCATTTCCTGGTTCTGTCAGTCTCTGTGGTTCTAACATTGATCCCTCTACCCTTCGGTTTCTCTCAGCAGTATCAGAACAATAAAATGGATTCTTTGACACAGGTAATTCCCTTTTACCCATAGCATGTTCCCAGGAACTTTCTTTCGTTTTCATCAGGGGCTGTTCTGCCTGTCTTTGGTTCACATACGGAACTGTTAGCCCATGCTCATTGGTTTTCTGCTTTTCAAAAATAGGCATAACAGGACCTATGGTCACAGGGACTGTAACTGCTTCTAGATTTTTCGTTAGTTCCCTTATTTTCTCAGTCAATTCTAAGGTGGTTTCCGCTAGTTCTCTAGAATTTTCGTTCTCAACCCTAGTTCCCTTCTCTTTAAGTGAATTTCTTCTTTTTACTTCTGGGGTCATAACTTCTGTTTTAATGATTCTCAGTGTCTCCCTTACTGGGGTTCCTGTGGTTGGCGTTTCTGGTTCCTGTCTGTATGGAGGCGGGCTCTTATAAAACATACCATCTAGAACATCATCGTCAGTGTCACTAGCCCCATACCTCCGGGTTTCTACATGATTTCTCTTTTCTAGGCATTTTCTTCCTCCACTTTCTCCTTCCGTTCTAAGAGGAAATAATCCTTCTGTCATACTGGCATCTCGCCACCTCCTCATTCTATCGCTATGAGTTTCTCGATCATTTGGCCGCCCGAACATGTACCGGTACCTAGACCCGTTTCTCTGTTTTTCTCGCTCATGCATCTCGTCTTCCCACTCTGTCAATGCCTCAAACTGTGTAGGCCTGGGTCGCGGATCTAAACTCATCATCCTCTCCCGTAGGTTCCTTAATATGGCCAAATTAAAAGACCCATCCTCTGGAAACGCTAGAACTCCATCTTCCTTTGTATACTTTGCCCAATTGTCTAACCAGATACAGGTATGGTACCCATATTTCGCAACCATGAAGGATGCGGGGGTCTTTGCCGGAGGGAGTAACTGTCCTTCCCTAGTCACAATTTTCCTGTCTTTTGTGAACTCTTTAGTCTTTTCTACCTCTGTACGATCTTTAATCCAATAGTAGAGCGACTCTTACTCACGCACCAATCCTGGCGCGTCTACGTCACTGTCACAACTTCCAATCCTTATGCGTCTCACACTAACGCACCAATCCTGGAGCGTCTACGTCGTTGTCACAAAATCCGATCCCTGCGCGTCTCAAACTAACGCACCAATCCTGGAGCGTCTATGTCGTTGTCACAAAATCCGATCCCTGCGCGTCTCAAACTAACGCACCAATCCTGGAGCGTCTACGTCGTTGTCACAACTTCCAATCCCTGCGCGACTCACCCTAACGCACCAATCCTGGAGTGTCTACGTCACTGACTAGCTGTCCAATCCCAGCGCGGTCCTTCTGACGTCTACAGTCACTGCAGCGGCTTCTACTCCTGACTCCTGTCCTCAGTCTACCCCTCCTTTACAAAACTACTCGGTAGACTTTGTTTCAAATTTACAGTACTGGTTAGTTACAACGTACAAACGTCTCCATTGTCTGCTCCGCTAACCACAGAATAGCAAAAGACCTTTCCCACGAGAATCCTGTTTTCCCGAGAGCAGCGCTTACCTCTGCCCTACTACAGAATTATTACTTTCGTTGGCAAAGTAGCACATCCCTCTACTTCACCCTTCTACCACGCATTAATTAACTGTTCTCTCCGGCATTAAAACACCTAGTTGGAAACGTAATGCTCCTGAGAAATAAAACCAGAATTCCGCAATTAATTCAAATGCTATTTCATTCGCGCACTTTCACACAAAGAAGTACTGTTCATTCACACAGAATCCTGTTTTCCCGAGAACAGCGAACAGTCTGTCCTACTACAGAATTATAACATACGTTAACAAAGCAGCGCTTACCTCTACTTTGTCCTTCTAACAAGCTCAGAGAACACCTGCTACCTTTTCAGTAAAAAGCGTTATCGGCATACCTATTGGTTTCCTGGTACTTTAGACCGAAATTTCACAAATAACTCTTTGCTATCATATACACTTCTCTCACACAGAAATTGTCCCTAATGGCAACATACAGCGATGTCACTGAATCGAACCCAGACAATGCGACGCGCAACTTCAATTGTCGCACGTTTTTCCCGGGTACCTACGGGCAACCACAATCCCGTCTTTCCCGAGAACAGCGCTTACCTCTGTCCTACTACGGAATTGTCACCGACTTCTTACATCCCAGAAGCCGTACAGACTACATAGAACTCAATACGACTTCAACATATAGTGTTAATACATATATCAATATCAATCGATAATCAATAAGCTATATATACATGCCAAATCATCAAACTAAAACAATTAAACCCATCTCTAGCTACCCAGAATACTGGTAGCTAAATATATATACACAACTCATCAAACCTAGACAATAAAAACCATCATCTTGCTACCAAGAAAACTGTTGCAGTTCAGAACACAAAATCTCCTCCTGCTTCCACGGACGGAATGATTCCACAGTCACACGCACATACATACATCATACGCTGGTGGGGCCCATAACACCATCATTCATTCTCATCAATCTATCCGTGCCTACAGAGGAGAGAGAGGTCTTCAATTTAACTTCTGAACTACAGTTCTATTTTCTTTGGATGGCGGAGACCACATCTTGTTTAATTTTACCCTAACAATTCCTCCATCCGGAGGCCAATTGGATCATTTAGTTGAACTAGTGATTTGATGTCAAACACTTTAATTCTTATACTAATATATTAAACATTTCAAGAAATAACCACTCGACACAGTTCTTCAAACAATACATTTTCTTTATCTATTTAAATTGCAGGTTTTAAATCCTAACAAATGCAATAGAATCTTGTGTCATAATTACCTATTCTGGCTAATTGTCGTTCTCTAAGTCAGAATCGGGTCCTCATAAAATCATCAAAGAGTCTAGCGTCCGTCCTCTGCTGTCAGCGTAGTGGAAAGCATCGAAAATGGTGCGTATCAAGCTCGTTGGGTGGTAACCTAATTTTCCCTCTCTGGACTACTAATATTTATACTAAAATTTACGTATAATAGAAACATTTCATAATTTCTAGGCTTTTCATTGGTTGAATTCAGCCCCGTCCCAAGATTTTAAGCAACAATTTAAAAGTTCTCATACGGATGATGTATTAAACTAGGCGTATGGGAAAATCGTTCCCAGGTCAGGAAAGTATCAGTCTATTGTGAAAAGGTGGCTTTTGGTTCCCAATTCGCAACATTTTCTTCCGTGTTCAGGGACATTGGCATCTCGCCCAGAGTAGTCTTCATGGACCTGGTTCAGGGGTTCAAGGAGAGGTTGCTACGTAGTTAGTGCAGACGCCTTCCTCTGCTGTCAATTTCATGAAGTCATGTACTTTAGTGTGGATTCAGTTGGCGGCCATCTTTTAGCAGGCCTAAAAAGTCAACTTAAGGTAAAGAAACACAAAACGTAATTAATACATGGAAATGAATAAAACAATGTTATTCCCTTGCTAATACCCTTATGTGTATGCATTTATCTAGCCATATGCGACATTTAAAGCCGTTAATGCTGGTTTATTTAAGCGCAAAACACATTAACACTGCTTAAACTAAACATATAAATGTAATATGCGTGCAAATTTAGTTCACTTTATTATTTTATTATTTTAGCCATGCAATGCATTCCCACGTGTATTCTCTTGGTTAATAAGGTTGATTAATTCAATTGTTGCGCAATACGCTAGCGCACTGGCTCGGTATGTTTCGAGTTCCGTATCACAGCCATATCCACAGTAATATTTAGGTGCTCCGCGTAATCACAAGACCCTCCATCCAGGCAATCGAGAAGCGTCCGTTGATATATTGCCCCCACAGCCCGTCTCTTCGTGTCGGTATGTCAACCGCCCGAGCTCAGGAAGCAGCGTGAAATAGCACTTTCGTGCGTACTTGTTGCTCACTCATGCGCGGCTATATGTAGTAGGGCAGTCGGCGCTGGCTACACTTTTTAGTACTTCTGACGAGGGGGGGGGCCTTCGCACTGTAAAAACGTCACTCCATACTCAGGTACAGGTCCGTTGCCCTCAAGCGCTGCCCTCCGCCATCTTGCCTCTCACGAGCTTCGCAGTCACCCAAACCTCCGTTTCTGTCGTACACAGCACTCCTGGTAGTACACTCACCGATAGTGTAGGTAAAGCAGTTCCGTGTTTATTCTGACTGCGCCCCTCTGTTTATAGTGTGACGCCTGATCCGGCACCTCCCAGCGCCCTGCCACTGTCTCACGGCTCACAGGAGCGTCGGCGTGTACACGTCTTCTACCGGAACAGTGACCCTAATTTTCAGAGTCGTTGCAAGCCTCAGAGTCTCCGCTGCACAAAGTGCTATTTTTTAAACACAGAGGGCCCCAAATCAACAGGATTATTGGCACAGTATCGGGGCTCGGCGCAAAGCTTCTCTAACTCACGTCCGTCATGCTTGGCGGTTGTCTACGCGCCCCATTTTTGACAGATGCTTGTTAGCGTAAGTAAAGCACGGCTCGGTGAAGCCACTTTCCGCCACCCTATTATGAAAGCAGATTTGCAAAGATGGAAATATGTGACTACGACATTCGTGCTTATTTGTTGTGTTGCATTTTGCTGTGGTGGTGATGTGTTGTCGCCTTTTGTTGTTTTTTTGTGCTGCTTTTTTGTTTTGTTTTTTGCATTATTGCATTGGGTTTTTGTTACATTGCACTGTAGTTGTTGTTTTGCATATTTTTAAAGTGTATTTTTGTGCTCTGCCCTGTTATGGTTTTATTGCGCTGCGTTGCTTTGTGTTATATTAATGTGTAGTGTTCTGTTGTGTACTTTAAAAGATTTCAACTAATACTTTTTTATTTATTTTTATTTAATCGCGATTTTATATAGCGCAATCATTACCTGAAAGTGTCAGAGCGCTTTACAAAAGAACCAGTTGTGTTACATTAGGACTTTGGTTTACATAAGAGATACAAACAGAATTTTTTTTGCAAATATACAAGTGGAGTGAAAGAGAACATTTGCAAATGTACAGGTTGTAAAGTCACTCAAGGAAGAGATAGAAACAGATACACTCTAAAATCACATAGGGGAGGTAGTAAGTACAAAGGTCTACTACATATACTAGTGGTTAGTTATATAAATATACAAATAGCAAATTCACTCAGGATTACATTTTAACAGCGATTAGGCTTAGACAATTATATATTACATATTTACAGAGCAGGAAATTCTTGCCATCGTTCAGCCAGGTGTTCAGCAGCTCCACTGGGAATCGTCCATGTGGTTCTGGTTCCACTGAAGATTTTGAAGTGACCGAAAAGGCCAGAAACGGGGGGGGGGGGGTGGAGATGATGAGGATGGTATGGTAGGAAAGGGTATGTAGCTTGGTTGTCATACATCTGCTACATTTCCAACTAAAAGTAATACAGCTCTAGTCACACTCAAGTGTAAACACCCGGCCAGAGGTCTAAATGTCAAGTCACATTGTTTGTTGTATTGTGTTCTACAGCAGGCAGCGCGGTTAAAACGTACTTTGGGGGAAACTGAAGATCAAGTAAAGGAGGGAGAGATTTGTGCATGTGTTTATCTTTGAGATTTTTTAAAGCACTACATGTCACCTTGCATATTACACACCGCTAATTTCCTGTCTAGGAAAGATGGGCCATATGTAGGTAAAACGTGTTGCGATTCTCAAATTGCTATTTTTAGGGAATCGCAATTAGAGATTCGCAAAACGCAATGTAGGTAGGAATAGCAAATTATTTTGCAAATCCCACATATTCCTTATTTGCGAATCACAAATTGAGATTCACAAATAAGGAATACCTTGCCATTCATTCCTATGGGCTAGAATGCCCATAGGAATGAATGGGAAGACATTCTCAATTTGCGATTCTCAATTAGAGAATCGCAAATTGAGAATGCAATTCCAAGGTTGCAAGGGTGTCAATAGGACACCCTTTTGCACCCCTGAAATAAACATGTGTGCACATGTGACGCACATACATGCGCTAAGGGCATGTATGTGCGCCCCATGGCACTTATGTAAAAAAGTGCATTTTTCTAAGAAATCGCAAATTACCACCAACCTGAAGTTGGTGGTAATTTGCGATTCCTTAAGCCAAAATCGCACAACTTGGGTGCTTCCTACATTGCATTTAAGGAATCGCAATTTGGGATTCCTTAAATGCATTTGCAAAATAAGGAATCGCAAATTTTGCGATTCCTTCTTTTGCGTGTGGATTGCTGTTTGCTACTTAGCACATTGCCCAAATTGCGAGCGCAAATGCTGAAATTCTGCGAATTTCAGCATTTGCGATCGCAATTTGGCTTCCTACATATGGCCCGATGTCTTTTCAAAGCTTTATGCCTAGGTCACACAACTATTTATAATGGCGTGTACTTGTGGCATATGACCTCACTGTCCTCCTGGTAGGAGAGATGTGGTGCAGCGACCAGAGCAGCTGCTTCTGGAGCACTGGGCTCACGGTTCGATCCCCGGCGGCGGCTCAGCTCAGCACCATGTGACTGGGCAATAGCTCGCTTTATCTCCCGCACGGCCCCAGCGCCTGGATACCCTTAGGGCTGATGAGTTTGGGCTTTACAAATCTGGAATTAATTATTGTATCACCCCCTCATCTTCGTGGGACATTCTGTCTAGTAAAGGTGCCAAAATTGAAAAAGAGAAGTTGGGGCCTAACGGCTAGGGCCTTGAAACTGGGGGAACCGGATCCGGGTCTCGGCAGGGACACTCAACATGCTATGATTCTGGGCAAATCACTTCATCTCCCCGTACCTTATAAAATGAATGTGTCCTTTGTATATCAACTGGTGCTCATGTAAAGCGCTTTAATACATTCCATCGAGTTAACGCTATATAAAACTATATAGTAATTTTGGCTAATGCCTGGACAGTGATGCTACCGCTTTTACCTGCTGAAAGCAGCCTGACCCTCCCTGGTGTTGCTCAAGGCGGTTGCACTAGGCCCTCACCCGTGTCAACAGCAGTCTTGCTAAAGGTGGTTTTCTGTGTCAGTACTGTAAGGAATCTCCTAGTTACTTTTAAACTTGTGTTTTGGCTGCAGAGAGTACTCCCCGTCCGCCCTCGGCCACACTGCAAAGATCCGGTAAGTTATATACTTATGGAATGGAAATTATATACTTACTGGATGGAAGGAGAACAGCGACAAACACAACATGGCACTACTTTAAGTTCCTCTCATGTTTTTCCCCTGCAGGTGACCCGAAGTGAACCGTCAGACCCAGGTAGGACCAAGCAACAGGTTTAATTTGTTTGTAAACCTTGAAGCTGAGCATTAAGCGTTATTGCAGTGCTCACTCGCAGTATGAATAACAATGCCTGCTGTTAAGGGCCTTAACCAAAGACGAAGGCGCATAGTGAGGTAAAAAGCGAAACTAACAGCTGTTAAGGCCTGACTGCCCTTGGGCAATAAGTGTGCAAGCGCCCACCCAACTAAGCATAATGGGTCAAAGGGCAATTATCAGCTTATCAGCAGGTAGGCAATTAGCACACGTCCTCTATTGCCACCTACCACAGAAACACAGACTTGCCCCCTTGCTCTGACTGCTACATGTCCATGCCTCACCCTCGCACTGAGCTTAAAATGCAGTTAAACAACAGGGGTGTATGCCAGCGTGCTAAGTATGTGTGTATCTCAGTCAGTTTCACCCATCCGTGCCAAGGCAGCATTCAGAACAGGTGTCTATAACCGCAAGTACGCATAGCACAAGCTTCACTGTGACCTACACATTAACAGTCTGATTGGTTACATCACAGTCCTTCCAAAGCATCGACAGTGTTTGCTCTTAACAACAGCTCTCCCTAATTTTCTGGGCACCTGCAAATTTATGATGAAATATGAATTTTGGAAGGCCGTGAATAGTGAACATGTGTTTGCACGCTTTTACTAATTATAATCCCTGCAGAAACTCCACAGGTAATGGCTGGATTATTTACCAGTAGCGTTCATTGCACCGCGCCCTACTCATTCCCCATCTCAGCCCTTAGAAATGAGAATTGTACCCTACAAGGGACAGAAGACTAACAAGCAAAACTTAAAAACAAACAATAAGTTCTGACCCGAGGGCCGCCCCCTTAGCTATTCATAAAAACCCTTGGGGCAGTTCAAGCTGGCAGCACGAGATATTGGTGGGTCGGGCAAACGGATGGTGGGTGGGTGACTGCACACATTTAATAAATAACATAAATAAATAGGCACTTACCTGACAAACGTTCACGTCGCTCCAGTCCAATTTCTTCTTCTCGCTCTGCCTCCAGCGCGGGATCCTCAACAACTCCCCTAACAAATCCTAGCGTTGCTCTCAAGGTGTTAACCAGCATGAGAGCAGCGCCAGGATTGGAGGGAGCAGTCTTTCTCTGTGCTCCCAAGGGCGCTGGGGGCCTGGGCTAAGACAGTTGGGTGAGAGGTGTCAAAGTACGCATGTCTGGCTGGCCATTGCAAGACAGCTGGCCAACGAGAGAAGCGCACTTTGAACTGCCCAGTCAGCCCACACTCCTCCCTGCTATTGTGACTCAGCAGGCCCCGCCCCGTCCTGACTGTCGGTTCAGGACGGGTGGATGGAAAAAAAAACAGTAATAGATTAACTTTATTACTATTTTATTTTTCATCTGTGAGGCTTTTTTTGGCCATTTTGGTTAGTGGGGCGACACCCCTCTGCTCAAACGAAGGACCCGCCCCTGCCTTGGAGGTCTACCTCACTTCCTGAAAAAGCCCCAGAGGTACCTCACTTAGGGCACCTGCCACCTTCAGGAGGGAAAGCAATGGGCAGGACTGGTCTGAGGAAAAGTAGGATGCAGTGTCAAGAAGATTACCAGTAGGTAATCCGGCCTGAACCCATGTCAACTCATCATCATCACAGTCATTAGAAATGAAGATGGAGCAAGCATCTGATGGGTGCACTCCACTCCTTAGCACATCATTATTAAAATTGACTTGTGAATCAACATGGCCGTCTTTAATAGAAAGTGCTAGGTCCAAAGAATAGAAACACCCCTTCAACCAAACAAGCTACTAACATGAATTAAGAGATGTTTCCAGACTTAATACAGCTTTCCCCACTGGAAATTCAGAAACATCCAAATAATAGAGTGAACTTAAGTTATAAGGTGTGTTACATGTGGCTGCCTTGCGAATATATGGCAGAGAGATCATTTACATTCTGCCCACAAACCAGCCACGCTGCTTGCTGACCACCCTTAAAGAGAAAAGGGAACAGGAACAGACGAGCAACAGGCTAGGATGAACTATAGCAATAGCAACAGAAAAACAACAGACCAAACGAAAAACATAAAGACTTGGTCCCTCATTTATAAGCCCATTGTGCGTCCTGTGCGTCCCTTTTTTTGGCGCACCAGTGGTGCATTGTGCCGGCCCATATTTACAAGACCCTGTGTGACTTTTTATGGCCTTAAAAATATGACCCCCTTTCACGCATTCCTCTGCATGAAAGGGGCGTTCCATGCTACATCCATGGAACCTGACACATTCCCAGATTTACAATGTTTTGTGAATCTGAGAAAGCTGAGAATGCATCAGGATCCTACGCCTTCCCTTGGGAGGCATAGGAGTAGCACAACAATGAGAAATACATTTATTTGTCCTAGTTTTTCCTTTTGCTATGCCTGCTGCATTCTGCAGTATTCTGCAACACGCATAGAAAGAGGAAAATGCCATTGATAATTGTTTTTGTGCCGGACGGTGTCCCTTCCCCGCAACACAGGCAGCCTTGCAACATGACTCAAGGGTGTCTGCATTGGTGCCTGATGTAAGGGAGAAGGACAGGAATACGCCATATCTTGTAGATACAGCGCACTCCTGCCCTTTTATTTTGATGCACGCCAGCGCAGCAGGAAGGCTTTCTGTGCTGCCATGCGCCATAATATAGCAAATGAGGCCCTTGTCTTTGTGAAAAATGCGGTACAAGAAATATCCATTTTACTGCTCTCCCAATATCCAGAGAGTGAGACTGCAGTCCACCTGGGCTAGAATGACTAGCTTCCAGAGTAGGAAGGACAATCTCCGGAGCTAAATGGAATCTAGTAAGAGTCTTTTGTTTAAAGGAAGACGCCAGCCTCCTTCTGGCATGAATCTTAAAAATGGTTTCCTGCAAAGAAGAGATCAAGTTTCACCCAATTGTCTTGCATAAGTAAGTCTACACAAAAAAAACTTCAGCAACACTTCCTTCAAAGGTTCAACGGGAGCCGCAACTAAACTTATAGGCACCAAGGGAAGATCCCAGAATGGGCCACAGGCTAGACTTTAGATCATTCTAAATCCAAATACCAAACAAGTATAATCCTCTATAGAGGACCTCTCCCTCTCAAAGGAACCTCTAAAAACCCTAATCACAGCCAACTGGGCACATGAAGAGGAAGGAGCTAGACCTGATTCAAACTCATCGCAGTCTAAAATGCACAACGGGACACAATATAGAGGAAAACGTTAACAGGATTGTTTTTTATAGGAAATAAGGATGGAGGCCTTTTAAAATATTGTGATGCCTTGGCCACCTCAGCATTGTGTTTTGCAACTCGATCAAGTCATTTCCAGTTACGAGACCTGCCCTTTCAACTGAAGCCGGCCAAAGGCTACTCATGGAGATGCGGGCTCCTACTGGGCCTGCTACACTCTTGGGTGATTCAGGCGCACCCATCGTTGGACGACTGGTCAAACAGCCCTAGATTGTCCAATGGTGAGAGCTTTCAGATAGATCATCAAGTTGATTGGGACGTGAACGCAGCTTCGGTCTGAGAATGCATTGTGATTTCTGAAGCAGAATGAACTCTGTTCAAAGCTGAATCCACCTTTGTACCTATGGGACCGGTGGGAGTGGCGTCCTCATAAGCAGTATCCACTCTTCTTGCCAAGCTTGGCAGCAAAGAGTCCACCTTGAGAGATTAGGGACATCTTCCCCAAAACCTTTATTGGGAACCAATGAAGCCAAGCACAGGGCACAACATGTCTCCCAGGTTCAGTCCACTTCTTCAGAATGAAATCTTGTCTTTCTAGACTCCTGTCCCATGGAGGATAAAAGCTTCACTCATAATGATGGTGAAGAGGCTGAGCAGACGTGGGGGGACTGTGTCTATTTAGCTGTAAAATGTAAATCCTATCAATTAGAAGTGGCAAAAAACTGATAATATATAGCAGCACGAGCAAAAGAATGATTTTTATCATGTTAGCCATCCCTCGCAACAATAGATGGATGAGCCCCCACTCTAATGGCACTTGGCAGCATATCCGCTATCACCAAGGACAACAAGACCTAACTTGGAAGTATTCTTCATATCCAGAGACTGCAGTATTTCAGACTTTCATCTGTGCTATTCAATAATCCCTTGGGAAAGTATGTTTAAATCAACCCCTAGACAATCCCTGGACTTTTTCTTTAGTGACTTCATAGCCTCAACATCAATCTACATTTTTATTACAGGTTAAAGGCTTGGATCATAGGGTTTCAGGGTGGAGGTGGGTAAGAAGCAGAATATTATCCTTTTTCACAATTTTTTATGTTCAAGTTTATTTTGAATGATTCCTGGGATGATCGTATTGAATCACAAAGTCTCTGCAGGTGGTTTCAGGTATGATCCAAACAAAAGAAGGTGAAAAGGCACAACCCTGCCTTGTTTGACTTCGAATCTAAAAAGAAAACTCTGCTGTTTCACTTCTCTGAGAGCAGGTCAGATTGATTTGGAAGTCAACAAATATACTAAACTAAGGGACTTATTTATTTAATTTATTTATTACTCCATCACAAACATGGCAGATGTCCTATCCTCAGTATTACAAGTGCATTATAATCAACGCCAGTCACTGCTAAATTTGACTATGAATTTACAATAATCATTTTTAGACCAAAATGTTGCATAGCCTATAGGTAGCCTGAGCTGGCATGGATCCAGCCAACTTGAACTACTTCGGACACCTTTGCTTCAGCGGACTACCACTCTATAGTCATTTATGTTATGTAGCTACCTTATAGGAGTTTGGTACTATCACCTCCGGGGCCATTTTAAGCCCATTATTCACGGCTTTGTAGATGTTTTTGTATTTGTTTTTCAGATGCTACCATTCCTCCAGGAGACAAGGCAGACCTTGAAAAAGGCCAAAGGGTGAGAATCCGATTCATAATCTCTTGAAACTTCACAGGGGGGATCACTGTAGCAAAGGTGTCCGAGCTGCGGGGAGGAGCGGTAGCAAAAAGTAGTCTATTATCGCCTATTAGTTGAGTGGCTCAATGTGATAAGGCTCTACTTCACTGAAACTTAGAAGTCATTATCCCTGGTCATAAAGTATTTGCAGTAGCGCCAACTACTGTGGACAGCTGTCGACAATGAGGGCCAAGATTCTACTTTGGGAGTATTGGTGGTCAGAGAGAAGGAAGGGAGAGTGTTTGGCCAAGGTCAGCAGCTTCACCTATGTCTTTTGGAATGTTGGCTTGCATCCCTAAGTGTGATGACTGAGCGATGCTGTGATGGCGCCGCAGCTACAGACATCGAATGCTTCTGCAGTCATCAATAAAGTAATGCTAGTTATCAATAACGGTTCAGGTCTTTCGGGTCCAGGAGACTTAGAGGACAGGAAATCCCTTCTTTTTTATCCTGTAGACAGCAGTGCTCAAAGATAGCAAGGACAGGGTAATTTGTCACAACCAGGGAGAGATGTCAATCTAAGCAGTACTCCACTGGTATCTTCAATTAGGCTCTGGACCTTGCAGGAGAGGAGCAATAGCCAAGGTGGTGTTATCAAGTATCCCAAATGCAGACTTGTCTCTAGAAAAAGTGGAAATTTCCCAAAAAGTCGGATGCTCCGAAAGGGCAGTAGATCTGGTGCTATGTCAGTCACGTCTCATGACAGATGGTGAAGTCTATACCCGTTTCTTCTAACCTGATGAAGAGTAGGTGGGATACGTGAGTTGAGCAGGATCAGGAATATGATGAAGATGATCATGCAGGAGAGGGGAAGTGAGTGAAGAGGAAGAGCATGATGATGTCAGGGAAGATGAGACCTGGTTATTGGGCCTCACTTTCTATGATCCACCCTTCCAACTCTTGTGTTTTTGTTCTGCAGATGCACACTTGGGTCTTCGAGTCCAGGATATTGATGCTGGAGGCTCATAAAGAGATCCCAGAGGGCAGCCTGGCGTACATAAGGGATGAGAGAAGCTCATTCCTGCGCACACCCATCGGCTGGAGCAAGCTGCTGGTACATGCATACCACTAGTACCCCTAAAGTAAGTGTCTAGTAGCAACAAATGTTGGAATCAATAGTCATGGGGAATGGGCAGCACATGGCGTTAACACGCTGTTAAGAGCCTATTCCGCCTAATGTGGCATTCATTGGAGAAGAGTACAGACAGGGGAAACTGGCAGGAAAGAGTTAAATCTGAGAGTTGCGCCATTGAAGACTGGTATGTCAATGTGTACCCTTGACGAGTGAGTGGCATAGATTGTGGGATCTGACAGGATAGAGTGAAGTCACAGGTTCGTATCATAACATGTGTCTTTCGATATAACGCCTTGAAGTAAGCAGATGGGGAGGCTGGCCTACCTCAGACGAGTACCTTTACCAGCATGTGTCTCTGCATATGGCATGCTTGTATGAAAGGCACATCTAGGCAGAACCTACATTGCAAGGTTTGACCCCACGCATCTTCATTGAAGTAAGGACACAGAGAAAAGTCAGGGAAAAATTAAATCAAAGACTTCTGTCATCAGATGGTTGTATGTCTTCATATACCATTAAATGCAAAAAGGTTCAGCACTATACAGTTCTTTTTTTTTTATTCTTTGTTTCGAACTGAAACACGTGGACTACACAAGCTGTGGGTTATTATGCCACTGCTGACATTGTATACTTTATAGAAGTTTTTCGAATATTGGATTTTCAAACACCCGAACTGCACAAACATCTATATGAATTTACTTTGTGCCACACTGTGAAGCCCTGAAGAAGTCTCTTTGGGAGACGAAACGCGTTGGCTATGGCTATGATTCTCTGCCTTTGGGAAAATAAAGAAAAATCCTTTTAAGATAAATAAAGAGAAACCATTTCAAGAAACACACATCTTGGATTTGGACGTCTTTTCGTGTGCTAACTGTCTTGAAATTTGATGTGGCATTTTTATAATATGCTGTATAGTGCTGAACCTTTTTGCATTTAATGTTGTTGTAGGACTTGTTCCTAGTTAAGGAGTATAGAGGGGAGTGCTCCTTGGTTCCTTGCACTATTCGATACCTTGAGATACTGTTAATTTGTTAGGTGCAGTCTCTAATAGCCTCTACCCTCATCCTTTTTGTAGTCATCATATACCATGGTTGGGTGAATTGTACAGGTAGGAGGCTCTGATAGGATAGAGTAAAATGACTGCCAGCCTTTGCTACCTCATACATCATCCATGGCAGTGGTGATGTTGAATCTGGCATGGTAGGTAACATCAGAAGTAAATGCCATTAAGACCCTGTGTTTTCCAGTGATCCACCCTTCGTAGATTGGCACAGATAATAGCAACTGGCATGGTAGAGTAAAATCACAAGGGTGTTACTTTCAAAGTCTGGCTGACTGGCACTTATAAGAGGAACTGGCTTGATTAAATCACAAAGGCATGCCAATAAAACCCTGGGAGACTGGCACAAACCTGGCATGGCTTCATAAATTCAAAAGGGGTGACATTAACATCCTGGAAGAGATTGCCACAGGTAAGAGAAACTGTCATGTTCATGGGAAATCTTTGGGGCATGCCATTAATTAACAGCCTGTGCTGCTGGCACCTGAAAGAGCACAGATTGGAAAGGCTGGCAGGGTATAGTGAAATTATAATACCCCGCGCTACCCCCAGTGCCATTCATCAGAGGGAAAGCGCAGGCATATCTCTGCCAGACCTGGGAATTCTGGAAGGTGGTACAGTCACAAACCGAGGCGTTGAATTGCCTCTATCTGGTTCAGTCTGTCGTGTGCCAGGCTTTAGAGGGTGGTTATAAAGAAGGGTAAACCCAAAATCACTGGGACCTGGGTGTAGAATAGTATAGAATGTTGTGGTCCCAGTTATAATACATCAAACAAGGTGTATAAACAAATGGAAAAAATATATACAAAAAAATCAAGAGAAATTAAATAAGTGTTTGAGTGTTATTTAATCACACTCTACACATAATGTAATGTTTTAAAGAACAAGTTTTACAAAACATCATAAAAGCCTAGTTGATGTGTCCAACTAAGTGCAAGGGGAGGGGGAGTGATTTGAGTGAGGTAGTGAAATAAGTGACAAATACATCAAATTGGTAAAACAATCCAATTGTTGGGCATATTATTCAATGCCACATATTCTCAAACACAATCAAAGAGAGGTAAATGACAATTAATTGCAAAACCATGTACAAGAGAAATTCACAATGCGGCATGCACTGTTGGCAATACTGGTAGCAGTAGTATGTCAACGTTTCGACCCCTGAAGCTAAGTAGGTTTTTCAATCCTTACTGGCGGGGTCTTCCTCAGGACAAAGGTGAAAGTGAAAAGGGCAGGGACACCGTGTAAAGAATAAAAGGACAAGCCTAGTAGGCGCACAAAGTCGTCACAGGCGATGGGGGCTCCAAAGGCTCCGGATTGAGAGAGAGAGTGATAAAACCCTCCTTAGTTTGAAATGCTTCTTCACTCGCAGAGGAAAGAAGACCCCGCCAGTAAGGATTGAAAAACCTACTTGGATTGTTTTACCAATTTGATGTATTTGTCACTTATTTCACTACCTCACTCAAATCGCTCCCACTCGTTTGATGGATTATAACTGGGACCACTACATTCTATAAGGCTTTAGAGGGTGCACATGTCGAGGATCACACTGAAGGGAGGGCCCCCTGACCAGCTTCTGTATCTTTCTGTCTCCCACCAGCTGGAAGAACTGGAGCCCATGTTCCCTGGGGACGACCCATCCGTGCCAGGAGAAACACCGGTCAGGTTTAAGTATAAGAAGTTTCCTTAAAAGTTCTAACTTGTATCAGAAACGAATGATTTATAGTGGACACATTATCACCAAGTGTATGTTTTAAGACTCCTGCAAGTCACCTCAGTGATTTGTTAATGTATAATTGCACAATAAATCAGTTTCTTTGTAGAGTCATGTAACTCTGAACTAATTTGCTTTATCCATTTTCACATAGACCTGGGATAGTAATACAAGCACAAAATATCTGTGGCTCACCCAGTCAATCAAATAAAGTAATCTAAATGAGTCTGAGTCCCATTACTCGGCTGTAGTCTCTAATTAATCCATACGGCATGTAGATTTCAGTTGAAATACCATCATAATTACTCATAGTTTCATTTAAAAAATCCCACAAAGCAAACCATGTCATCATTTCTCGTGCTGGGAAAACATAGTGTACCTGCTTTTATTCAAAGTTAAGTCTTCACATTACAAGCTCAATAATTTGTTGTTCACAACAACTCTTTCCCATTCGAGGAATATTTTTTACAAGCGATGCCAAATCTCGCATTCTTTGATATTCAAGGTAGCCATCTTTCCATAACAGTTAAGCATCCCTCATTTTGGTTTTAAATTATATAATATCAGATTGGTTGTCAGACTCTGATCATCCTGTAAACACATTTGACATTTCACAAAACAGAGGGAGGACTACGCTTTTGTATCTTCCTAGGGGCAGCTAGGGGCTGCTAACTAAGGGGGAGGTTTACTAAGATTTTGCGCTGTGTTTGCATCACAAAAGTGACACAAAGTGGCCCAAAATACTTTTTTCCTAATTAACTTTCCAGCGCTAAACTTGTTTAGAGCGGTAAATAACGTAAAAGTAATGCAAAGAAGCGCCTTGCGCTGCTTCGCGTTACTTTGCGCCTGGGGGTGTACCAAAGGTGGTGCATGGGCGTTCCCATGCACCACCCAAGGTTTCTCACACTAAACCCAATTTTCTAAAATCCGTAGATTAGGTTTAGTTTGAGAAAACTGCGCCCTTTTCAACTAGGCGCAAGGAAGGAGAAATGCTTTTATTTCTCCTTCCTTTTCCGACGTTGCAAGCGTGCTGCACTAAGCAGCATGTATGGAAAGTGGGAAAAGCCTTGCATCGTGCCTAGCATAGTATTTTTTAAAGGAAGAGTATCCTTCTTGTACAAAACCTATGCTACACTCATGCACACACCCTAGAGATACGGCACTAAGGTGTGTGCATGGCGCACAGCAGCTGAAATCCACGCCGGCGCAAGGGAAAGGGGAGGAGATACATATCTTTCAAAATATGGTGCTCTCCTGCTCCCTCCCTGTAGCGTAACACAGCGCAGCCTTGGGGGCTGCGCTGTGTGGAGATTTTGTAAATCTCCCCCTAACTGTCCCTCTGTGTACAGTCGACCCCCCTCTGAAAACTGGGACATGTGCTAAAGTTGCTGATGTTAGACCTAGGACAGATGGTAAAAAACTGGCGCTGTCAATCAAATCCAGGATGCCTGGTCACCCTAATTATAGCAAGAACAGTTAACAACATATTAAGATAGAAATTTTACGAACACAGGAGAGGTCTGCCCTGCTGGTTTTTTTCCTAATGGAAATTAATATATTTCAAGTCAAGCAACCTCAATACCGAATGTGAGAAGGCCTGATGGCGCGTTAAATCCTCTTTGCCAATTCCCATCTTATATGTAGCTCCTGAAATCAAAACTGTTTTTGTGCTTCCTTCTCCCCTAATATCTGAGGCAGGTGCTGTTTACTTATGGTGTGATGCCATTAAGGGCCGGATATGAATAATAAAGCATAAATATCCACAAAACAACTACCAAATTCTCAAATGATCCATTAATAAAGTTTTCAATTCAAAATAGCCCAATAAAGGAATATTTCACCTCAATAACCAGTTGCAGAAACAGGTACAGCCCCTCTTCCTTATTCAGGCCACATTGAATGTGTGCCATTAGGTTAATAAAAATGTTGGATTATATTGAATGACTCATACTTCATGATCTTCCCTTGGTATACTATGTCCTAATCTCAAAAAACCAACTGCTTGAGCGCTGTTGAGTCTGCACTGTGGTGTTCTAAAAAATGAAGGGCAACTAAATATCCCTACTGACCTCTTGACCCCACAAATGGGGCGTACACTACTACCAAAATAGATATTTCAGCAAGGACAAATTTGGACATATACATTGTATTCCACCAGACAGTTTATAAAACTTTTGATCTGAAAGGATGTGTTTGTAGAGGAAAAATGTCTGACCCAGAGCACCCCAAAGATTTGGGGTATCCACATGCATGACCCTGTCTATTCACACACTCTTCTACTGCTGGAGCAGAGTTTTCTGTTGAAAATTTATCGTGTTTTAAGCTCCAGTTTTGTTTATATGTTATGATTAAAAATATTCATTTGAAAATACTAATTAATAGTTTGTTTCGTTAAAGTCTGAATTAACCAACATTACTAATGAGAGGAAACGACTACACGTGGGACGCATATATGTTGCTTAATAATAATGTGCGGTTTAATTAAGTGAGTGTTGTAAAAGTGCTATTTGTTTCATGTTTATGCTTTTAAAATAACGTGCACTAATGCTTTATTGTGTTGCAGAAGGCTTGATAATTACATACATATATGGGTATTAGTGGGGATTAACACTGTTTAATCATTATGCTGTGGTAACGTTGTTTTGTGTTTCTTTTAATTAAGATGGTCCATTTTGGCCTAAAACAAGATGGCTGCCTTTTACAGCCTGCACTCGAGTGATTGAATTTTGATGAGAGGCCTTGCTGAACATGGTCGAGAGTCACCTGACCGCAGCCTTTGCCTGGTTAGAAAGTTTTCCGTGAGGACAGTAGCTCTGGGAACGATTCCAGCTGCCCTTGGACAAGGATAAAGCCACAATGAACAATAACTAGTCTGCGGTGGCTCTGCTAAGATATCAAGGAAGAACATTTACGAAAGATACATTTGCAAACTCGAGTTTCCTTCTTCCGTCTTTTTATTTTTGTGATTTTTCCTGAGCGGAGGTTTCCTAAATGTAACTGAGTGACTTCCTTTCCTGCTCGCTCTGCTCAGCAGCTCAACGGATATCTAACATTTGTTTGTAACTTTTATTTGTAACTTTCCCTATAAATATGTTAGACTAGAGAGGGTCCGTGTTCATTGCGGTCTTCGTGTTCATTGGTCCCATTACGTTCACTTACGTTTGGACTTTTTCCTGAACCTATGCTGAGGACGGCAGCTCGAGAGACTTTACCGAGAGACTTGTCCTGACCCTTTAGCTAGAATAGGTAACTATGAGAATAATGATTTTGCTAATGATTGACTTTCATCTTGAATTAATTTAGATAAATAAGCATTTGTTTGAATTACAGTGTTGGGTGTTCATTTCTTGTCATTTATTGAGTTTCAAATGTATTTCCTATGTTTAAAATCATGACTCAGGACAATATCATTAAGGTCGCATTGACCTCATTGTAGATGCAGATTGGTTTAGGTTTTCTCTCCTATATTCAGTGTGGATAGAGTAATAGTGTGATTTTAGTGTGATGGGCCCTAGCGTATGATGAGTGAATGTGCGTGTGACTGTAGGTTTACTCTGTCCGTGGAAGCAGGGAGAATTTATATGCGCCGATCTGCAGCAGTTTCCTGGTAGCAGAGGATGGTTAGATTATTGTCTTGATCTGATTAGATTGCTTGTACATAGGCTTTTTGATTTATTGATTATGGATTGATGTTGGTATATGTACTAATACTATATGTTGAAGTCGTCGTGTTGAGTTTTATGTAGTGCTTCTGGAATTTGGGAGCTGGTGACGGTTCCGTAGTAGGGCAGAGGGAAGTGTGTGCTGCTCTCGGGAAAAACGGAATTGTTGGAATTACCTGTACGTATGCAGGAAAAAAAACGTGTGACAATTGAAGTTGCGCGTCACATTGTCTGGGTTCGGAATTAGTGACATCGTCGTGTGTTACTATTAGAGATATATTTTCGGTATAAAAGGAGTGCGTATGGTAGCGAAGGTTATCTGTGAAACTCTGGTCATAAGTCCAAGGGATCCGTAAGGTGTGCCGTTAAAGCTTATCGCGGGAGGAGTAATAGGTATTCTCTGAGCTTGTCTGAAGGACTGGGCAGAGGTAAGCGCTGCTTGGTTAACGTGTGTTATAATTCTGTAGTGGGACAGACTGTTCGCTGTTCTCGGGAAAGGCAGGATTCTGTGTGCATGTGCTACATTTTCTGGTGTGAAAGTGCGTGAATGTATAAGCATTTAATTGATTGTAAGACTCTTTGGAGCAGTCCTAGAGGAAACAGTTAATGGATGCATGTTAGAAGGGCAGAGTAGAGGGATGTGCTACTGTGTCAACGAGAGTAATTATTCCGTAGTGGAGCAGAGGTAAGCGCTGTTCTAGAGAAAAGCGGGATTCTTGTGAAAAAGATTTTCTTTGCTATTCTGTGGTTAGCGAAACAGACAATGGAGATGTTTATATGTTGTAACTAATAGATTTTGTAGAGTCTGAAACGAAGTCTACTAAGAAGGTTTTGTAAAGGAGCGGTAGACGAGTGACAGGAGACAGGAGCAGAAGCAAGCGACTGCAGCGACTGCTGACGTCATACAGACAGCGCTCTGATTGGGTAGCGAATCAGAACAGTGCTCGCGCTAGGTTTGGTGCGTTAGTGTGAGCCGCGCAGGGATTGGAAGGAGTACAGAGTGACGTAGACACTCCAGGATTGGTGCGTTGGTGTGAGTCGCGCTGTTATTGGACAAAAGATCGTACAGTTGCGGAAGGGACTAGAGAATATTGGTAAACATTAAAATGTATTACCAACCGGAGGAAAAGAGGAAGAAATCCTTGTTCGGTAAAATAAAGAGGTGGTTCGACAAGGATAAGAACATAATAACCAGAGAGGGTGAATTGCTACCTCCAACGAGAACTCCTGCATCCTTCATGGTTGCGAAATATGGGTATCATACCTGTATTTGGTTAGATAACTGGGCTAAGTATACTAAGGACGATGGTGTCTTAGCGTTCCCGGAACATGGTTAATTTAATCTGGCCGTGTTGAGAAATTTACGAGAAAAGATGATGTGTCTAGAGCCTAGACCAAGGCCGACACAGTTCGAGGCGTTGGTGGAATGGGAAGATGAGGTGCATGAGCGAGAAAAACAGAGGAGTGGAGGCAATTATAGGTACTATTTTTGGGAGGAAATATGATCGTGAAACTCATCATGATCGAATGAGGAGATGGCGAGATGCTAGTATGTCAGAGGGATTATATCCTATGAGGACAGTTGAAGAAGCAGAAGGGAGGAAAGGTGCAGCGAAGGTGCCAGATGCAGAAGTGAGAAAGTATGGAGTTAATGATTATGAGGATGAGGTCTTGGATGACATGAGTTACAAGAGACCACCTCCATATAGACCAGAACCAGAAGAGAGCGTGCCAGTTGCTACTCCAATAAGAGATACTTTGCGGATTATTAAAACTGAGGTTGTGACACCAGATCTGAAAAGTGATAGCTCTTTCACGGAAAGGGAAAGAGAGAGAGAGCGAGAGAGAGAGAATCGAGTCAGTGACGAGAAAACAAGAGAATTAGCAAGAACCACATCTGAACTGACTGAGAAAATAAGAGAGCTGACGAAAAATCTTGAAGCAGTTACGGTGCCTGTAACTATTGGTCCGGTTGTGCCTATTTTTGATAAGCAAAGAATGGGTGAAAATGGTTTGACAGTTCCTTATGTTGGAAATGGTTTGGTTGGTACTTGTTCTTTGGAGGAATCAGGAATGAGAACAGGAGGAAATAACTTGAGACAGTCGAGACATGACACATGTAGTGGAGGATTAGATGTGCAGCCTAATTCAGGATTGAATACTGGTTGTTTGGGAGGAACAATTCTGGAACCACAGAGGGTGACAGAACAAGTGGGTGCAGTGAAAAAGTCTACTGAAATAACAGCTGAGGATTTGAATGATTGGTTGAAAATTCTTCAAAAGAAGGATAAAGATTCACAGGTAATTGATGTAGCCAAGTTGCGCATAGAATTGGAGGAGCTTATTGCAGGGACAATTCCTACGGATATACTCAAACCTCATCATGATGGAGAATTGTTATTCATGTGTAAAAGTATCACCTGGAGGGCTAAGAGTACACATGACAGGTTAAGAGCAATAGCGAGTGAACAAGGAGTTGACATGGATAAGGTGAAGGTTTTGCAGAAGTCTTACAGAATGGATTTCTCCGACAAGGATATTGAAAATCTAAATGGTACTGGCAGAACAGGACAGATTAAAGAAATGATTGCCTTATTGCGAAAATGGGGTGATGTAGAAAAGTGGAAGGATAGGTGGTACAAGAAAAGGGAAAATTCAGTGGACAGGACTTATTCAGCTTTTCCTGTGAGAGAAAAAGAGAAAACAGTGGATGCTTATCCTATGAGAGAAATTCCTGGAGGTGGATATGTACATGTTCCATGGACTAGACAGGATATTTTATCATTTACGAATGATTTTCCTCGACTGAGAGAAAAGCCCGTTGAGTGGTATAGGCAGGTAGACAGGTTTGTGAAATTGTCAAAAGTGCTGTGGATTGATCTGAATAGTCTGTTTGATATAATTGTTCCAGCAGACTTGTGGGCTGAGTGTAAGATAGTTATAGATTGGCCTGCAAAGGAGTATCCAAGAGATCAGAAAACGGGAGCACCAGATCCAGAGGTTATGAAAAAATATGAGCAGGTTATTGTGTTCCTGAAAAACAAAGTACCCCCGAAAGAGACAGACTGGGTTAAGATAGATCGAACACATCAAGAAGCGAAAGAATCAGTTCATGCTTTTTACGAAAGGCTGATACTGGCTTTTAAACAGTTCAGTGGAGATGAACACCTGGGTGACAAGGATTTGAGTCATTTTGTATACAGATTTGTATATGGCCTGAGACCTGAAATAAGTGAGAGAATACGTGAACACACAGTTGATTGGCAGAGTAAAAAGATTGATGAAATCTTGAGACATGCAAAATACTTCAGTGATGAGATTGAAGCAAAACAGAGAAAGTTGAAAGAAAAGGCACTGTGGGCACAGGTGAAAGTTGCTGAGAGACAAGAAGCACAGTTGATGGAACAGGCAAATAATCCAGGAAGTAGACCCAGATATGCGGGGAAAGGGAAAGGGAATTTAGGGGAGGCCAAAAAGAATTTCCCTTGTCACAACTGTGGACAATTGGGGCATTGGAGATCCGAGTGTACCAATCCACCATTAGTGAGTAATGAAAATAAACCCTTAAATCAACAGGTGCAGAACGAGGGGTGTAATCAACAGCAGCAACAGCAGAAGGTTGTCAGACAGCAGAGTCAAGAGCCAAAACCGCCCTTGCCGCAGAATAGCGGGTCCCAAAAGTATAACCAGGACTCAGGATTCTACAATGATGAGCAGGTAAACAAACCGAGACGTTCAAACCCGGAACAACAGTACTGGTTAAAGAATGAGGGGAGTGAGTCTGAAGGGGACTATTGACGGTGCCGAAGAGAGGAGGAAGAGTGCATACTTGGTGCAACTCTAGAAATAGACCAGGCAGGACCATTTGTAGATGGGAAAATAAATGGGGAGAGTGTTACTTTTTTGGTAGACACAGGAGCGACGAGATCAACTGTCAGGTCAGCAGATATTAAAAATCTTCCTCTCTCGGACGAAGCAATCCAAGTGGTTGGTGTAGCCAATACACAGATTAAGACTCGTCTTACTGAACCAGTAAGGCTGAGAATAGGGAAATTTTCAGACATGCACAGATTTGTTGTCTGTGACACTAGTCCAGTGAATTTATTAGGTAGGGACTTATTGTGCAAGATGAATTGTACAATTTTTTGTACTCCAGATGGAATAGCTTTTGAGACACCAGATGAGGATGTTTTGTACCGGATGACTCTAGATAATAGAGAGAGTGAGATTGTTGGTACATATGCTGTGTTTAATCCAGATGATTTGCCTCAAGAGTTGAGACACACGGTGAAAACAGCAGTTTGGGATTTTACTGGCGAAGATGTGGGATTGATGAATAATGTAGATCCAGTAAAGATTTCAGTGAAAGAGGGGATTGTTTATCCTAATATTCCTCAGTACAGATTGACACCAGAGATAATTGAGGGAATAACACCTATAATTGACAAGATGATTCAACAGGGTGTTTTGAGAGAGATACTGAGTAGCCCGTGTAATTCACCGATAATGGGGCTGAAGAAACCTAATGGAAAGTTCAGGATTGTACAAGATCTGAGGAAAGTTAACAAAATTGTGGTGGCATGTTGTCCCATTGTGCCAAATCCTTCAGTGATTTTATATCAGATTCCTCATGATGCTGAGTGGTACACGGTGATTGATTTGTGTCATGCTTTCTTTTCAATTCCATTGCATCATGACAGCCAGCCAATTTTTGCATTCCGGTTTGGCCAGCGTATTTTAGCATGGTGTCGTATCCCACAGGGGTATACAGAGAGTCCTTCGATATTCAATCAGTTATTGAAGAAATCATTGGAGAGTTTGATTATGCCTGAAAGCTCAGTACTAGTGCAATACATCGATGACCTACTGGTGGCATCGAAGACACGTGAAGCTTGTGAAGTAGATACCATAGCTTTACTGAACCATCTGGCAGATGGAGGGTTAAAGGTATCTCCAGCCAAATTGCAATTTAGCAAGAAAGAGGTGCATTATCTTGGACACAATATTGAAAAGGGTCTGAGAAAGGTGACTGATGACAGGATTAAAATTATCAGAGGAATGAGAGCCCCAATGACCCAGAGAGAAGTGAGGATGTTTCTGGGGATGGTGGGTTATTGTCGTCAGTGGATAAGTAATTTCTCCCTGATAGCAAAGTCACTGATTAAGCTGACGAAAAGTGAAGTGAGAGACCCATTGGAACTGGATGGAGAACAAATGGCAGCATTTGAAGAGTTGAAGAGCAGAATGTGTGAAGCCCCTGCTTTGGGAATGCCAGACTATGAGAAAGAGTTTGAGTTGTACTGTAGTGAGAGAAATGGGTGTGCACTCTCAGTGTTAATTCAGAAGCATGGACAACTGAGAAGGCCGATTGCGTACTTCTCCTCGACACTTGACCCCGTAGCTGTGGGTTTGCCAGGTTGTCTGAAAGCAGTAGCTGCTACATGCAGAAGCTTGGAACAGAGTGAGGGTATAATAATGGGATATCCTGTAAGGGTATTTGTACCTCATGATGTGGCTATTCTTTTGACAAGAAGCAGGACTCAGTACATGTCACATAGTCGGCTGACTAAATATGAGAAAATCATTCTGGGAGCATCAAATGTGACTCTTGAGAGATGTGTGAATGTGAATCCAGCGACTCTTCTACCAGATGCTAACAATGTGAATGTGGGAGATGATGTTGATCATGATTGTTTGGACGTGCTTGATTACTGCACAAAACCAAGACCAGACATAAGAGATTTACCATTGCCTGAGAGTGATCATGTGTTGTTTGTGGATGGATCATGTCTGAGGACTGATGATGGTGTGCTGAGTGCAGCATATGCAGTGTGCAAGGTTTCAGAAGTTATGGAAGCTTCGCCTTTGAAAGGAGTGAGATCTGCTCAAGTGGCTGAAGTGGTGGCATTGACGAAAGCTTGCAAAATTGGGAAGAATCTGAGAGTGACTGTGATGACTGATAGTCAGTACGGATTTGGAGTCGTTCATGACTTTGGCCAGCTTTGGCTACAGAGAGGTTTCTTGACGTCGAGTGGGACTCCAATAAAGAATGCTGAGGTGATTGGAAAATTGCTTGAGGCGATACAGCTGCCTAAAGAATTAGCAGTTGTGAAGTGTGCTGCTCATGGACAAGGAGATGATTTTGTTACTCTTGGTAATAGATTTGCCAATGACATAGCGCAGTATTGTGCGAAAAATAATCATTCGATTAATAGGGCACGAGAAAAGGAAATGTCTTTTTGTTCTGTGATGTTTACTAATGTCCTAGAAACATGGGATGAAGTGAAACAGTTGCAGGATGAGGCAGGAGATGAGGAAATGAGAGATTGGATCAAGGCAGGTTGTGCCCCAAGAGAAACAGATCATGTTTGGATCTATAGAGATGGTAGACCAGTCATGCCTAACTCCATGCTGTCGACAATGGCAAGAATGTATCATGGCCAGGGACATCTGGGAAGGGACGCAATGATTAGGTCATTTAAACAGACCTGGTACAATGCAAAGTTCAGGTTGATTGCAGAGAGCATCTGTCAGAGATGTTTGATTTGTCAACAGTTCAATACTGGGTAAAAGACAGTGGTGAGTCTAGGAACAATAGGCAGAGAAGGAGGTCCATTTACTAGAATGCAAATAGATTTCATTGAAATGCCCCAAGTGAACAAATTGAGGTATGTTCTAGTGGTAGTCTGTTTGTTCTCAAGATGGGTGGAGGCCTATCCGACTAGGAGAAATGATGGAATAACAGTCGCAAAGTTACTGTTAAGAGAGTTGATTCCTAGGTACGGGTTCCCAGTGACAATTGAGTCTGATAGAGGTGGACACTTCTACAATGAGCTCATGGGTTTGATTTGTGAAGCATTGAGCATACAGCAGAAGCTACATTGTGCATACAGACCAGAGGCTTCTGGAGTCGTCGAACAGATGAATGGCACAATAAAAAACCGAATTGGTAAGATGTGTTTAGCCACTGGAATGAAATGGCCTGATGTCTTGCCTCTAGTGCTGATGACTATTAGGTCTACTCCAGATAGAACTACAGGTTTGAGTCCGCACGAAATCTTAATGGGACGTGCAATGAGACATGCATTTGTGCCTGTCAACAAGTTGATGACAATAACTGATGACATGATTTTGGATTACTGTAAAGGCCTGGCTGACGCAGTTCATTCTGTGTTTCACCAGGTTGGAGAAGACGCTACCACACTTGAGAAGAAGCAAGCCCATGATCTGAGTCCAGGGGACTGGGTGAGGATTAAGGTACACAGAAGAAGAAATTGCTTGGTTCCAAGGTGGGGAAGGCCAAGACAAGTTATTCTGACTACGACAACTGCAGTAAAGTGTGCCGGTATGAAAAACTGGGTGCATGCAAGTCATACTCTGAGAGTTCCAAATCCGAAGGATGGGACTGGTAAAGAGTATTTTGAAGAGTCAGATTCGAGTGATGATGAAGAAACTGAGCCAGTGAAAAGAAGAAAGAATCCTGAAAGAGCTGAAGGAGAAAGAGAGTCAGGTGATTCTTTCTTTCCAAGAGTGGCTTCAAGAGAAACATTGAGAGTTTCAGAGGAAAGATCGGATTCTGTAAGAGTGCCTGAAGTTCCAACAAGCAGTGGAGAAGAAAGAAGAGAAAAGAGCAATTCCACAGGGACTACTCCTGAATCAGATGAGGAGGTTGAAATTCCACTTGAGATTACACCTGAAGAAGCAAGGTCAGAAGAAGATAGAGAGGGACAGATTGCGGAAGACCCCCGAGGAGGTGTAGGGAATACTTCTGATAAGCTAGATGAAGGGACAAGTAGACAGCAAGAAGATTGCGTGTCGGAGACACGAGGAGGGACAGAAATAGGGAAGTCTCAATCAGTGGTGGTAAAAACTGTGGAGCAAAAGAAAACTGCTGAAGAACAAGAGGCAAATGAGACAGAATCAGATGAGAGTGAAAATGAGAAATCAGAGGGTCGAGTTCTGAGAAAGAGAACTTGGATCGGAGAAAGAAATAATAAAGAAGTGAGACCAAAGAGGAGTGTAAGAGGAGACCTTTGGCCTAACAGGATAAAGAGGCTGAGGTATCGACTGACACGAGTGAATTCATCGAAAGCTGAACAAGTGAACGAGGTGTCGAGTCAAAATCAAGCGAAGGAAGAGGAGCAAAAGAAATCAAAAGAACCAGAGGAGATCAAAAGAATTAGAAAACCCAACCAAAAGTACAGGTCACCGGAATGGACTTATGTGGCTTTGCCTGAAGGAGAAGAAGAAGAGGCAGAGAGTCAAGTCAATCCGGAGGGGATCTTGAGAAAAGTGGTTGAGGGAGAGGGAAAATCTGTTGGAATCCTGAAAGTAATCTTGACTGACATTGGAGAAGAGTGAGATGCACAGGATGTTGTTAATGATCTGATACAATTCGATGTTGCTGAAGAAGAAGTGAAAAGTGATGAAAATCCAAATTGAGTAAACTAAAGGAGTCACTTGGAGAAGTGAAAAGAAGAAAATCTGAAATTAGCTGTTTGGAATAATCTAGTGTTCTAAGTGTTTCAGTAGTGGAGTAGAAGAGGCTAAGTCAAAAGACACTGCCAAAGTAGTAAAATGGCTAACGCAAAGATTAATAAAAGTAGATGTGCCTTTTTGAAAAGATGGTGTAGAATGTGCTGCTGCTGTACTGGATTATTAATGCTATTATGGGGTGTACTAGCTTTACTAGTTACTTTTAGAGTTACAATAGATCAGTTTGGAATACATACTGAGAATGTGACCAATGTAGAGAAAAGTTCACAAAAAGTAGTTTCAACTAGAATTAGTAACATTTACATACATAAAGATAGGTCAATTAATGATTTTTCTAGCAATGTTTTTTCAAAGTTATTGTACGAATATGTAAAGACAATGGAAGTTAGGGATTGCTACGTCTGCATGCAATTACCTGCATCCGTTTCAGAAGGTGTTACTTATCACCATTTACCAGCTACGTATGGAATTGCATGTAGTGTGTTAAGTAGTGTTTTTTATTTGTTAGGGAAAATAGATTATGAGATGTCTAACAAAGATAACATTTTTGGGCAATTGCCTATGAACCAAAAGCTGAATCCAGCTAAAGAAGCTAACATTTTTGGTGAAATTTTTATTGAGAAAGAAGAATTAACATTAGATTATATTTTTAGAAACAATTTGACTTGCATTTTGAAAGAAGAAGAGAAGGCTTTCCTAAACATGGTAGAGGAAAGGAGAATAAGCATGCATGAGAAGGCAGGGAAATATAAAGTGAGTGAGACAATTTGGGACATTGAAATGGGAAAGGAGTTGAAGAATGGAGCCAGTCCAACTTTAGCTTTAGATGCCCCACAGAAGGGTAAATTATGCATTACCAGAAAAAAGTCTCAATATGATACATATTTTGTTGGGACTAGTGAGTGTCATGATACATACTTCATTGCAACCGGATGGGGTTTTAAAGGTGGAGAAGATCCAATTTTCCCAGGAGTGTATTATGTTTGTGGGAATAAGGCTTATTACAAGTTGCCTGACCATTGGTATGGCACGTGTTATGTGGGCCTGGTCTTTCCAAAGATTTTTCATATAGATAGGATAGAAGATGTAGAACACATTAATTTACTAACACGTTTTAAGAGAGAAACTTGGTCGGAGATAGTGGGTGATATTTTTGGTGCTTTAATTCCAGCAGTGGGAATTTCTTTAAATGCATATGGGATTCGAAAACTGTCAACAGTGGTGGATCGCTTATCGACAAGTACCGCTGGAGGGTTTCTTTTGGTAAATACGGAGATGATTGCCGTACGTGCCATGTCTATGCAAAATCGACTTGCCCTTGATATTCTATTGGCCAAGGAGGGTGGAGTCTGCGGAATGCTGAAAGTTCAACATTGTTGCACTTACATTCCTGACGAAAGCAAAGACCTAAAGGTCTATATAAAAAATATTACTGATTTGCATGAAGAATTAGTACCACTGGAAGCTGAAAGTATTTGGACTAAGATAGCTAATAAGATAGTTGCTGTTAAGAGTTTTATTGCTAAGATAGGTAGTACCTTTATTGGTAAAATATTATTTCCTTTGACATGTGTAATTGTTGCATTACTGATTCTAAGATTGGGGTGTTTGTGTTGTAAAAACAGGGGAGGGAAAAAGAGAATAATTAGAGGAAATATTGACAGAAAACAAAAGAGATCAAGGAGAGATCAGCAAGAAATAGAATTAGAAGAATTGAGGGAGAGTGTTTATTTGGAGTCAAAGAGGGATGATGTGAGGGAGTCTGGTGTTTAATGTTGTGTTATAAAAGACATTTTCGATTTCTCCTAAAAATTGGGACTAATTTATTTTTTGGGTTGATTTTTGTGGTGATAAGATATCACCAAAGGGGGGATTGCTGGAGCAGAGTTTTCTGTTGAAAATTTATCGTGTTTTAAGCTCCAGTTTTGTTTATATGTTATGATTAAAAATATTAATTTGAAAATACTAATTAATAGTTTGTTTCGTTAAAGTCTGAATTAACCAACATTACTAATGAGAGGAAACGACTACACGTGGGACGCATATATGTTGCTTAATAATAATGTGCGGTTTAATTAAGTGAGTGTTGTAAAAGTGCTATTTGTTTCATGTTTATGCTTTTAAAATAACGTGTACTAATGCTTTATTGTGTTGCAGAAGGCTTGATAATTACATACACATATGGGTATTAGTGGGGATTAACACTGTCTAATCATTATGCTGTGGTAACGTTGTTTTGTGTTTCTTTTAATTAAGATGGTCCGTTTTGGCCTAAAACAAGATGGCTGCCTTTTACAGCCTGCACTCGAGTGATTGAATTTTGATGAGAGGCCTTGCTGAACATGGTCGAGAGTCACCTGACCGCAGCCTTTGCCTGGTTAGAAAGTTTTCCGTGAGGACAGTAGCTCTGGGAACGATTCCAGCTGCCCTTGGACAAGGATAAAGCCACAATGAACAATAACTAGTCTGCGGTGGCTCTGCTAAGATATCAAGGAAGAACATTTACGAAAGATACATTTGCAAACTGTAACTGAGTGACTTCCTTTCCTGCTCGCTCTGCTCAGCGGCTCAACGGATATCTAACATTTGTTTGTAACTTTTATTTGTAACTTTCCCTATAAATATGTTAGACTAGAGAGGGTCCGTGTTCATTGCGGTCTTCGTGTTCATTGGTCCCATTGCGTTCACTTACGTTTGGACTTTTTCCTGAACCTATGCTGAGGACGGCAGCTCGAGAGACTTTACCGAGAGACTTGTCCTGACCCTTTAGCTAGAATAGGTAACTATGAGAATAATGATTTTGCTAATGATTGACTTTCATCTTGAATTAATTTAGATAAATAAGCATTTGTTTGAATTACAGTGTTGGGTGTTCATTTCTTGTCATTTATTGAGTTTCAAATGTATTTCCTATGTTTAAAATCATGACTCAGGACAATATCATTAAGGTCGCATTGACCTCATTGTAGATGCAGATTGGTTTAGGTTTTCTCTCCTATATTCAGTGTGGATAGAGTAATAGTGTGATTTTAGTGTGATGGGCCCTAGCGTATGATGAGTGAATGTGCGTGTGACTGTAGGTTTACTCTGTCCGTGGAAGCAGGGAGAATTTATATGCGCCGATCTGCAGCACTACCATGTGCATAAGAGCTGCTACATGTTGCATTGCAATTGGTAGGCATCACGACAAAGGGAGGGAGGGCGGGCAGGGGGGAGAAGGCACAGACAACGGGAGGGCAGGTGGGGGAAGAAGGCACAGACAACGGGAGGTCAGGCAGGGGGAGAAGGCAGGGATAATGGGAGGGCGGGCAGGGGAAAAGGCACGGACAACGTTAGGGCGGGCAGGGGGTTAGGGGCAGAAGGCATGGACAACGGGGGCGGGTGGGGGAGGAGAAGGCATGGACAACGGGAGAGCAGGCGGGGGAGAAGGCAGGGACAACGGGCGGGCGGGGGGAGAAGGCACAGACAACGTGAGGGCAGGCAGGGGGTTAGGGGTAGAAGGCATGGACAACGGGGCGGGTGGGGGAGGAGAAGGCACGGACAATGGGAGGGAGGGTTGGGAGTAAAGAAGGGACCAAATCATGTCATGCCTGCAGTAGGAGAACCTCATGAAAGAAAATAGTGCTCACAGTCTAATTAACATGTACCGTGTAACAACCGTAGTAAAATGGCCACTCGCCATGGGAGGTGACAAATGAAGAGGAGGCAGTACTAAGGAGGGACTAAAAAGCCTATTGACGAATCAGAAGCCAGAATTTAGGACAGACAATGAAACAAGCCAATGGCAAATATGGGCGGAGAGTGGGCGGAGCTTCTAGTCAACTTCTCCTCTAAAATAAGTCTCGCAGCGCATGCATGCTGACTCTAGGCTTGACCTAAAAATGTAGGACAACTAAATATCCCTCTTGACCCCACAAATGGGGCGTACACTACTGCCAATATAGATTTTTCAGCAAGGACAAATTTGGACATCTGCTTTATATTCTGACAGACAGTTTATAAAACCTTTGCTCTGTAAGGATTTGTTTGTAGAGGAAAATTGTATGACCCAGAGCACCCCAAAGATTTTGGGTATCCACATGTATGACCCTGTCTATTCTCACACTCATCTACCCTGTGCATAAGAGCTGCTACATGTTCCCTGTGACAGAGTGTGAGCAGTCCCTGCCTTAATTGCACAACACAAAACAAGATCACTCCCACATAGGCCACACCACACTCACAGACATCTGATGCTCAAGCGTTCTAGCTCTCACTCCTTTTCACAGAAGTTCACGCCAAGACACAGCAACAAACATGGCAAGAGCACAACTCTGGTCCTCCTACATATTGGCACACCACCCATGTAGGCCACATGGGACATACCCTTTCATTCAGGCACTTCCAACAAATAGTGTTTTACAGATCAGCAGCTGCTCTATTGTGGTGTTTATAGAGCCTGCCTTGTAGCCACAGAGTAAACCCAGAACTCAAGACCAGCTCTAAAATATCACTGAGATATGCCGAATAAAAGAGGCACAACTTTTTAAAACTTGAAATCTGCAGATGCAGGCTTGTTTTCTGCTTAAAGCAACAGTGTATGTTCAATGTCAATTTCAATTGACACTGTTAAGGAAGTGGACTTTGTTTAGCTCCATAGAAGACAAACTCAATATTTATTGGTAATGAAAATATATTCAAATGGATCTGGCAAAGTGCAAACTTTTCTTTGTTAAGAAACCTTTGTATTTCAAAAAGCACCAAGATCCCATTTGTATTAAAGGGTATTCCAATGACAAACTAGAGAGAGAACCCTATAACTGAGGTGCTGCATAACCTTTTCTTGCTGTCTAATTCAGTCAACCCTAGTTCATAAGTAGGGCATAATTCCATCCTGCCAGCGGCCCTGCTTGCAACTTGGAGACGGAATTATTGAGAGGTTACTGTGTAAGCAGGATACAGGTGTTCGCTGTTATGCTACTCTTTGCTTTAGTGACATGTTTACCACATAAGTGTGTTCTTGATGCTGGGTTACAAAACGTGGCGCTATGCTTTACTGGGCTGTGACAATTAGAGGAGAATGGAAGCCAAGTCATGATTTTTCCTCTGAGGAGTAAGGGCATAATTTACAAGGAAATTTACTCATCCAAGGTTGCCCTACATGCACAAATAGTAATTTCTATGAGTAATTTCCAAAAGATTTTTACACACGAATATTTTTGTGTGAGAAAATCATCTTGCTGGGGCAGGAGCTGGCATCCTCGTGCTCGACTGCCCTGTGAGTTGGCACATGAACTTCAAACTTAAATATAGGTATTCACTCTCCTCTCCGACATCTTCCCACCATGAAAAGAACAGACAAAGGCAACAGCAAATCCCTTTACAGGGTGGGAAGGGAACAATCCCACAATTAGGGGGCTAGGTGAAGCGTTTATCAACTAGGAAAATATTTCCCCTATGAAAAAAATGAAAACAAAGTTAGTAAGTACATGTTTGCTCCTGTCAAAATGGAATTCTCTAAAGATGTCCAGTTGTCACTGAGTCGTAAACGTCCAGGTGAGATAAACTCCATTTTATTTTGCGACTCAGGCCCAATGTGATCTAAAACCGGTATTGGCAACGTTAGAATAGATCATTTATATCTTGGCCTAAACCCTTTTACTTATCTGTGCCAATAGCTAAAGGGCTTCTAAACTCCCAAAAATTTCTGAAAAGAAAATTCCATGCCTGGAGAACTTACGATGAGAAAAAAATGCAACCTTCGTTTTGAAAAAGGAGGAACATGTGTTGATGTGTTAAACTACATATGGCCAGGTACTCCCTACACCCCCTCCTCCCCACATAAGACCCGTGACCGGGGAGAAGTTTTTGGAGGCAGGGGGCGTGACACCCCCCGGCCGTATTTATTATATGAAATGAATAAACATTAAAATTTCACTTTTTACAAAACACAGCAGAAAATATACTTTACACAGATTACAATTGATAAGTACAGATATCAAATAGCTAACCTTAACATAACTCTAATACAAAGGTTTCCTGTCCATATCTAAACATATCTGTATCAATTTTTACAAACTTTATTTTCTGCGTACCTAAAGGGGCCTACGGCAAGGACACTAACTGGTGTCCGATTCTTATCAAATTCTAACCACACCCTCCAGCCGGAGTGCGCATGTGCAGAGGGCCCGTTCTGGGTGAGGGTACTTCTCCCCCCCCCCCGGTTACCCCCGTACGCTCTATACCTGATCTCCATAAAGGGGCCCTTGCAACCATTGTGCGGGATGGCCAATCAGCCTAGAGTAAGCGTGACTCCCTCCTCCCCCGCACCCAACTGCCCCTGGAGTTCTAGGAGAGACCACTTGTCCCTCCCACTCGGGCGACACCATTCGGGAATGGCGCCGCCCTCTAAGGACCTTAAATTTACTGCTCACCAATCATGACCTTACCGCCACAGGCTAGCATAGTTGACCGACTATCTAGCCCCCCCCCCCGTGCTCACTAGAAAGGTCATCCCCTGCGACTAAGGCCCCTCAACCATGCCAACATATTCTCTAGGAACACCTCGTTGCCTACCTGGGATAAGTGAACGCCATCTTTTAAGAAGCACGGCTCACCCCTAATGCATCCATGGGCGATGGTCTGTAAGTGGGGAGCCCTGAAAAGTCTCTCAAGCTTATTATTTATTCTCCTTGCAGAGTGATTCAAAGCCTTTACAGATTCCCCCCCTCTCCATTGGAACCGGGGTATCATCTGAGACCACCCAATAGTGCAGCCCTGACAGGTCTTGGCTAACCAGCTTATTTCAGTGACTATCGTTTCCACCAACCCTCTTCTTCCCAGTCTTGCTAAATCATTCCCCCCCAAGTGCAGAATTATTATATTAGGGGGCGGACCCCTTTTCCTTAACAGGTCCAGTATGATACCCCTGAACCGATCAAAACATAGCCCCCCTTTTCCATGGCATGTTATTTCAAAACCTGCCTGCCGCGTCTTTCCCTGTAATCACCTGTAGAAAAAAGGTTAGACAGACGCCTTACATATGAATGGCCTATGATCCACACAGTCTGACACGTTTTCCTTCATGGTGATGATATCCGCGCTGCCGATTGTTGCTGTTGCAGTGTCTTGAGTTTCTCCCCTGCGTGACAGGCTTGAGAAACTGTAATGGAAGCGGAAAAACCATGCACCAGCGTTGTGTGCCTCTCTCACTCACAGCATGTGTAGGCGCACATAACGTTTGTAACAATTGGACACCCATCGCCCTATCCTCTGTACGTCGCCGTTTGATAGACCCCTGGCTGTTGCTTCAGTGGCAGCCCCTATCCTAAAGGAGTGGGTACCAAAACTCTATGGATTCTGACCTGCCTTCAGAATTGCCATGTCCAACACCCTTTTAAATTGAAAGTGTGTCAGTGGGACCCCATCCTCCTGGATCAAGAAAGGCCCCCCTACGTTAAGTGGTCTAACCTGTAAGTAGCTCTCAACGTGTGATACAGGACAGCATGGGTTACCCTGTGCCCGGTGGAGAACCACCCCGTCACCCCGGGCCTCCTGATCGGTCTTGGACTTCCTGACCGATATTAATAGGGTATCGGCCCTGACTTTAAGGCATTCAAACGGCAGGCCGCCGTGTATGTCTAGTTTGTTTTGGGCCACCAACTCCCCAATACGAAAAGCGCCGTAAAAGGCTAATGAAAAGGCCACAGTGAATAACAGGACTTCCCCTGATGTGTTGCACATTGCGGGGAGGGCTGCTAGTATTGACGTCAGAAGCTCCACCCCAATTGGCTGCCTTGTGTCTGGGGCCGACCCCTGGAGGCGTTGCCACCCTTTCAGAGCCTTCCTTTCTGTGAAACTGTTAGTGGGGTCCCCCTGTCGCTGATCTGAGCGAAGAAGGAAATCGCCGCCACCTGTCTCCTAGCTGCGGCCGCCGAACGCCCGTTGGCCCTTGACCTACCTAAGTATGAAATGAGTGCCCCCGTGTCGTGCCACCGCTCAGCCCACCCCTCACCCAAGAAAGAACAATATTGTCAGAACGCCCCTTCGTATGCTTTCCTGGTCCTGGGTGCTAGACTCGTTGCCACGAGGTCTGGTAAGCGGGGGCACCAATCTGCCAAATTCGTTCTGGGAAGGGGGTGGCACACTCTGCCGCTGCTTCGAGGTGAGCCTTGAACACCTGCATCTTAAAGCGAGAAAGTGCGTCAGCCGCATGATTAAGTACACCAGGCACGTGTTTCGCTCTAAATTGTACATTCAATTTCATACATGTGAGAACAATCTCTTTCAAGAGGCGGAGAATCATCTTACACCGGGCTGCCTGCTGGTTGATGCATTCAACAACGGTCATGTTATCTGACCAGAAAATCACTGACTGATTACACAATTGTTCCGGACATACAATCAATGCCACCCAGATGGGGAATAGCTCCAGGAAGCCAATGTTCCCTCTTAGGCCGCTCTCCACCCACCACGCTGGCCAATGTTAAGCCACCCACTCGGTACCGAGTATGGCGCCAAATCCCTCACTGCCCGCGGCGTCAGTCATTAAACCCAACTCCGCGGACACAATGGGCGGACCTGGCCACACTACCCTGCCATTGAAATCCTGCAGGAATGCCATCCAAATCCGCATGTCCTGCAGAACCTCCGCTGACAGCCTTGTGTGGTGATGTTTTTCCTTGAGGCCAGTCATGGCTTGGGAGATGGATCTGGAGAAGGGTCTAGCCATTGGAATGACCCGTAAGGCAAAATTGAGCTGCCCTACGGTCTGCTGCAACTGATGTAGTGTGACCTTCTGCTTGACGAAGCATAGTTGTAAACATGCCCTGAATTTGTTGACCTTGTCCATGGGTAACCTAAAACACTTCTGAATAGAATCCAGCTCAATGCTCAGGAACTCTATTGTAGATGCAGGGCCAACTGTCTTCCCCGGGGCCAAAGGAACCCCCAGAGCCTGCATGAGCGTGCAAAATTCTTGCAGCACCCACCCACATTCCGGGGAGCCCCGTGACCCCAGGATAAGAAAGTCATCCAGGTAATGCATGACCCACTGGTGCCATGTCTTCTGTCTGAAAACCCATTCCAAGAATGAACTGAATTTTTCAAAATATGCGCATGAAACAGAGCAGCCCATAGGCATACACATATCCATATAAAAATTACCTTGAAATTTAAAACCAAGCAGATGATAATCATCCGGATGTACAGGGAGTAACCGAAAGGCTGATTCTATGTCGGATTTTGCCATCAGTGCTCCCGGGCCCAAACCCCTGAGGATCTCCACTGCTTGGTCAAATTATGCGTATTTAACACTGCAGAACTCATCGTTAATAGCATCATTCAGAGAGTTACCCTTGGGAGCGGACAAGTTGTGTATGAGTCTGAATTCCCCTTCTACCTTCTTGGGGACTACGCCCAAAGGGGAGCACACAAAGTTCTCAACTGGCACAGACTTGAAAGGGCCGGCCACCCTACCCAGGCGCAACTCCTTGGCAATCGTTGTGGAGACTATGCCCGGATTGGTCCGGGCAGAGAGTTGGTTCTGGCACTCAGATGCGGCCACATAATTTGGAGCTGGTATCATAAAACCATCCCTGAAACCCTCCAACAGAATTCTTGCTGTCAAGTGACATAGGTATTTGTTGAGCCATGGAGTCAGTGCCAATACATCGATGGGGGATCATGCTTTGAGCAGGAACCCCACCTCACTCCTGTTTCTTCCTGCCCTTATCTTTTGATCTTTTAAGACATTTGGATTCAGGGTGGGATGGATTGGCGCAAATGGAACACGCGTGTTTGAACCTGCACTGACCCTGTGGTCTGGTGCAAGTCCGCCTGTTGAAGTCCCAGCACGTCCCTTTCCTTCCACTATTATGCTTGAACTCGTGGTGTAGCTTGTGTTACCCTGTGACCGAAATGGCTGAAAAGGCTGAGCTGGCTGAAGGGACTGACTCTTTGTGTTACCGTGCCCCTCGCCACCGAATAGATCTAACCAAGATACTGTGTAAATTCGGTCCCATGACAGGGTTGGGTCAGATGCCTTAGCCACCCTGAAATTTTTGTCATACACTAACCACCCCCCGCCTGCGAATTTATCATGGGCCAACACTATCCTGTTCTAGTAACACGCCATCTGCGCCTGCAAGTTTGGGAAACGCTCAGCTGTGACTGCCATAAATATGGAAATACGGAAATATGGAAAAGGCCTAAATTTCTGCATTTCACTAGCCCATTCCCTTGGGAGCATGTAATCTTTGTTCTTAATTGACTCCTCCCTTTCCCTCTCGCAGATCAGTAGCGAAAACATGTTAATATATTCACCAGCCCAAATTATGTTTTTCAACTCCTGCGACACATGCCTGCCCAAGAACTCGCGCTCGGAGCTCATCTCGCCCACACCCAACATTGGCGATGTAGGCAGTTTACCTGTTACCGTTGTCCCTGGTGCCTCCGGTGGAATCCCAGTTGTCGCACTGGGGACTCACACCCCTTTGTTCTCCAGAGTGGCGGTACCCCCCCCTGAAATGATAGGTAAGGAAGCGACAGGCCCAGCAATGATCTGCTCCTTGCGCCCTGCATTGAACTCACACACAATTCGCGTTGCTTCTGCTAACGCATCGGTACCGAACTCTTTTACTCCCACCGCAGGGGCTAAAATGCCTGCCTTCCCCAACCAAGGCACAATTGCCGCCAGATGTGACACTACATCTTGAGGGACCTCCCCCCCCACCGGTGGTGCCCCCCCCCAAAGGTACTGATAATGGGACAGGGCCCAGGGTCGCTGGGACTGGCACCCCTAGGGGGGCCGGTTGGGGCTCTGGGACGACAGGAATCGCCGGCGGCCCTGGATGCAGAGGTGGGGCCAGCGGCGCCACTGGTGGTGCGGGTACCGGTGGTGCTGTCGCCGGTACTGGCACCAACGGGCTCCCTGGGCCTGGTACTGGGACAGGGGTAGGTGGCACCTGATCGTTGCCCCCTGGTGTCTGGGGAGTGGGTGAAGGTATTCCCTTGGTCGTGCGCTTCTTGGTTCTCACCCTTTTGGGGATTGCTGGAAAAGCAGCCTTGGGGGGCACATGCGGGCGCCTAGGCCTCTCACCCTCCTGTCCTTCCACCTTCTCCCTGAGGTTAGCAAGATCCTGCCCCATCTCTGTCACCTTCCGCATCATCTCTTCCATCAGCCTCTCCATACGAGAGCCCTGCTCCCCCCTCTTAGCCTTCCCTGCCATAAGGCAAATATATCACAATAAACCTCCAACCACCCAAAACTTAACTTAAATTGAGCTTACTGTAGTCGCTCAAATGCGTACGGAGGGTAGCCCTCGCAGATTGCTTAAGATCAAATGGTCAATTTGTACCACAACCACACTCCCCAAACTACTTATGCCCCGCACCAATGTGCTAGAAATTTCACATACCCTCAAACACAGCCAACAGTTATAAAACCAAACGTCTGCATTGAGCAATATCTGTTCACAAAACAATTGTTATAGTTTTTTGGCCCACAAAGAAAGTCTGACAAAATTGGCATACAAAAAGAATGATATGTCATTGAACGTGTACACTGTACATTAGGGAGTAATTGGCAACAATCCCAGCATCCAGCTCTCTACTATGATGCACCGCTTTGGCGCTACCTCGATGAGGGCGCGAGGAAGAAAAAGGGGATCTTAAAAAAAACCCGGGCCGCTGACCCAGCAATTGCACGTTTATCAAACAAATGAATGCAGTATTTCTCAACCTTGGTGAAGGAAAACCCACACCTACACTTTAGACTGAGGAGATAGTGACATTGAAAGACCAGGGATTGAACACCTAATCTTCCGAGTAAGAGTCTGAGGCCTTAACCATTAGGCCAGAGCGACTCTTTCCGTGCACATGTATACTGAGCGCGCGATGCGGAACGCTTAATCAAAAACCACGGTGCAATTCACTGTTCTGCAACCGGAGGGGTGAGCGCCGTTACCGGCCTTACACAACCTCAACCGGGTACCTGAATCGGGATGCTCCTGCCCTCGACCTCCGTGCGAAAAGACGCTTCCCTGATTCGGCCGATCTCCTGGCAGCAAGCGACGGCTCCTTCTCCCGGCCTCTGACGCCGCCCGGAGTCACACCGCAATCGACAGCTTCCCCCTCTTCCGGCTTTCAACGATCCGAGGCTCCGCTTGTGAATTACGTTAGAAAGAGCATACTTCCTGTGACACATTTGCTATTCAGATCACTGACATATATTTTAGAGATATATATATATATATACATATATGTGATCAAGGGCTGTTGAAGCCCGAAACGCGTCATGGCGGCATAGCACACGAATAAAATAAAACGAATTGGGAACAATTAAGTGGAGTCCGTCCCCTTCTTGATCGACGGAAAAGACGATCGCGTGTAAGAATGGTTTGCTGCGATACATATATATATATATATAAATATATATATATATTTTAGTAATGGTGAAGATTTTTTGGACCATACTTATAAATAAAGAAATGAATGCTTCATAACACCGATATCTAACGCTGATATAATTAAATTATCCTAAACCACAGAATGCAAGACAAACACAGTAGTTTAACGATTCACACAAACATAATACTAACCAGAGCAATCGCAATTACTGATGAATTTGCCAGAAGACAAGATAGCCACCACGCTCCAAAGTAATGCTGATATCAGAATCTCAGTTCATGAACATCGGCATTGCTTAGAGGTTTGATTCAGAAAGACAAGGAGTGACTCGCCTCATAAATATATAATGCTCACATCTTGTGTGACGTAGAAGCGTCCAGCTTGGTAATGCGGCTCAACTGGCAGGTAAGACTAGCAGGAACTTGAAAAATATGCTATGAACTAATATTGGGAATCGTGCATACATTAGGGTGGAGGTCAGATTTACTATTCTGAAATTTCTATATGATACACTTGAAGTGGGCAGCATTCAATGCACAATGGAGTTCGGTCAGGAGCACCACCCAATCGTCTGTCTGCACTATGTGCTCCCTGTCACCAAATGAAACCATACACCATGTGCTGTTCTTCTGTCAAGCATTCTTAAAGCATTTAGACGGAAATGCATACGACCATTGTGCAAGTAATCATGGTATTCAGAGATACCTGGGGGTACTTAGAATCCTGTCAGGAGACACAGCCACTTACACTGTCTTCGCAGTTAGCAAGTTTCTATTTACGGTTGGGCTTATAAGGAAAATTAATGGACTTCAGTTTTAGATCAGGAAATAGTGGTCTCATGTCAATAGTTGCTATTTTGTATATGATCGAACTTTCTTATCCTTGCGGTAGCATGAAAATTGTTTTATACTTTTTAAACAGTTCTTACGACGTATGGAAAAGGATGATAAGATTTTTACTCGGTAATAGCAATTTTAACTTTTTTTTAAAAACTGTATATCAATGTTGTTTTGCTATTTGTAAGTTTTATGGAATCAATTTTCCGAACTAAACTTTTACTACTACTATTCTAATTACATTCTAGCAAACATTTGGGTACATCTATGTTTGAGGAAGGCAAATTTAATATCCTACCCCTATTCCAACAAGATTTTGCTGTCTGTCCAACGCTGCCGACGCTAGGAGGAGGAAGAGCCGCAAGAGCTGCGGGAGCCGCGCGAGCCACGATCCGCGAACTACAGGAGCTGCAGAAACTTTGTATATCGGCTGGAAACGAGCCGAAAACCGAGCTGTGGCAGTCCAGAAAGTCCCAGGATTTGCCGCTGGTTCAACCGCGACTGCAGCCGTGGCGCTGACTGGTGTCTCCTCCAGGCGAGCTGTGCGGCAGGAGTGAGTGCCCCCGGGGAGCTGGGACAGCGGAGAAACGTTGAGAAGTAAAGAAACGCTGTGCAGCAGTGGATAAAGGCGGTACAGTGAACCCAGGCAGTGAAGCCAAGCAGTGGCAAATACAGCACGTCCACCTGAACCAGCATTGAGAGGTGAGGCCGGGGGCTTGGAGCAGTGGCAGTCTGATTAGACTGTTTAGAGGTCCAGCCAGATCATCCGGGGATTCACGGACTACAGTGGCCCGGACCCGAACCCAGCTCTGCTTTGACCTGACCCGAGAGAAAATCACTGGGGGGGTCACACCTTCTTCAGCCTTATCAGCTGGAAGCATCAACTGCAGGGGTCTTGCTTGTGAGCCTGAGAGTCCAGGAGAGTGGTGCGGCAGAACGCTAGAGACAGGACTCGGCAGGCAAGTGTGAAGCCTCCAAGTGAGAGCGCGGCCTCACCTAGCGGCGGTCGCAGAGTGAAGTGCCCGGTAGTGTCGCAAAGGTGGCCCAACGAGGTTGCCTGCTTCATTGCCCCTCTGCCTTACCATCACCCCCTTTCAGGAGGGCAGTAGCCACTGCTGTGGTTATGTCCACCAACAAGGGCACTAAGAGGGGGGGCCTGATTGGCGGAAGGTCCAGCTAAAGGGCCACACCAAGAGTGGGAACACATACAACTTGTGCAGCTGGGCAAGGACCAAGGACCCCGTCCCTGTAGCGGGCAGCCTAGAGCGGACAAACTTGGACACTGGACAGCTCGCCTATTCATTCGCTACAGTTGGCAGAGTGTTCCTTACCTGCAGCGCTTTCAGGGGGCTGGTCTGTCCTGACTGCTGTGCGCAGAGACGCACCTGAACTACACTTCCCAGGCTCCTTTGCAGTGCCTTCCGGAGGCGGAGGCGGACACCCAGCGTTTCGCGCCAGAAGGCGCTTCAAAAACACCAGCGCCCCCCGCATCGCGGGACCGCGTGCGGGCGGCGCCAGGCTAAGCCCGGGCAAAGGGCGGGCCCTCTGAGGCTCGAGGAGACTGGACTGGGCCTATTTATTTATTGTTTGTGTTTTAAATATTATTCATTACTTGCATTACATATTTATGGTGTGCACCTTCTCCTTTTGATCAGGAACTCTTCGTTACTCTCCTTCAAATATTTCATCTTTTTTTAATTTAATATATATTTATTGCATTCATTTGGGGCTATAGTACTTTGTTGTATAAAGATGTCGGCCAAAAAACTACGTTCGGGGAGAGTATTAGGGGATAGGGCCTGTATGTTGTCAAAACCCACTTCCCCTAGTAACAGATCTTCCAGTAACTCGTTACTAAAGGGTCAATCCCTGCTGCCTCAATTTTGGGAGAAGACGGTTCCTAGTAGGGGGAAAAAAGTTCAATCAGATATCCCGCCTTCCGAAGATCCCTTCCCATTGCCACCTGATAGGTCGGGTACAATGGGGATGTTTCTTTTCATCCCAAAATTGGGCAGCAAATCAATGTGTCCGTCATCTCTACAGAGCTACCACTTACTGATCCCATTAGAGGTCCACAATTAATGACGGACAGTAAGGGAGATTCTCATTTGTGAAGTATAGACCTGGAGCTTTGTGGTCGATACTTAGCTGACGGTCCTTTGAAATTACCTGAAGTGATTAAACCCCCGATTGGTGTTTCTTCCTCTGGTCTCTTTCTTTTTAGTAGTACCCCTTCCTTAAAATCGCCAGATATCTTTTCTCAATCTAATTTTTCCATGAGTCCACTGCTTAATTTATCTGACACTGGTCATAAGGGTTTGCTCGGTTATGATAAAGTGGAAAAAACGATTTCTGAATCCTTGATTGCATTGGAACATTTGCTGGCATCCATCCTACAGCTACTGAGTAAATTTGTGGGAAGTTCCGACTGCATTCTGGAATCAGTTACCCAGATACTAAATGCTTTATTGTTAAAAGCACCGGAAAAGGTTCATGATGCAGTTCCCAAAGTAAGTCTTCAGGGGTATGAGTTGGGTAGTGTGCTCTTAAATGAAAATGAAAACTCAGTTCAAAATAAACTCGTGGATACCCCTAAAAATAAGCCCCTTGTAGCTCCCATTTTACCCGTATCTAATTGCGTAAAGCTTGGCGACCTTGAAATTGAAGAAGAAAGTGTTGAGGTTGCTGCTCCAAAAGCAGAAAAAGAACTATTTCCAATTTTTATCCCTGAATCAAAGGGAGTAGGGGGGGTTGAAAAGGGAAAAATTAGAAAACAAAGAAAGAATTTAGGAAAAAAGAGGAAACCAATCCGTAGATTCAGAAAGAAAAAGCAGAAACAAATCATTTTTGAGGATTCTCAGGTTGTAGACTTTAAGGTCCAAATGACCGGAGAATCGGTGGGCAGGGAGGTGGTTTCCCATTCTTTTGATATCTTAAAGTCCTCAGTCCCGGGCACAGAAACCATTTCTGATTGCCCTGGGAATGGTCCCCCACCGGAGGTAGGGAGATGGGCAACTCCTCTGCCCGAGGTAGAAATGCCTGGGCTGGTCCCCTCGCGGTCTGTAGCCCTTGATCCTTTTGCCCCCGCTTTTCCAGCGCCGGATGTTGGAGAGGTACGGCATCAGCATTCGCCCTAAAAAATTCCTGAAGTCTTTGTAGATACATTTACAGTAGATTTTCTACCCTTATTTGATTCGGACTTACACCTAAATAGAGCTTGGCTACTCAAATATTTTAAGGATATTGAGAGCCTAAAATTAATTCAATCTAATGATATTGATTTAGTTTCTATATTAGGAACAGCTTCCGCTCCTTTTGTTAGGGTAAAGTTATATTCTAAACTTATATTAAATCTTATTTTGCAACAGGCAGAGAGTTTTCCGTGTAGGGGAATTGATGTTTTACCTGTTCTCTCCTTTGGGAGAAATTGTTTCCCTCCTAATAGACTCTCTCAGCAGGGCAATGGTCAAGATAGTCTTTCTACCTTTTATGATGAATTAAAGATTTCTGTCTCGAAAAATACACGCCGGGTGACTCAGGTAAAGCCAGTTTCGCTTACCCAGAATATTCCCCCAAACAAAGATAATCTTCAGTGGAATTGGTTGCCTGGAGTTTTGTCTACTAAAACTTTAGACAATCCTAAGCTTTTTCAACATCTTTAGCAACAATTTAAAAGTTATCTCTTGGAATGCTGCCGGGATACATAACAGTCCCGAGAAACTACAATATTTATTCTCCATGAAAGCTAGCATTATTTGCCTCCAAGAGACCTGGTGTCCTAGTAGATTATGTGCTGGGAAAGATTATTTTGTCCTCGAGGCAAGGGCATTACCATCAAAGAAAGGGCATGCAAAAGGTGGTCTTGCGTGCCTCTTGTCAAATAAATTGAAATGGAATTTTACCCATTATGTTGACCCAAAGAACCTCTTTCAGGCAGTGACCCTCTGCTCGTTAACAAGTAGGGGTACCAATACTTCATTAGTAATAATAAATGTATATATTCCCCCAGATGAATGTTTTAATATTTTATTGAAGCAAGTCTTTTCATACATTAAACAGCTTAAAGAGCTAGATACACCCCCCCATGTGCTGTTAGTTGGTGATTTTAATTGTAAGGTTTCCAACACTAATTTAGAGTTATTTAGAAATAAATGTAAAGAAGAAGCCTTCCTTATTCCTCAGATTCTCTTCCCTAATAAAATTAAAACTAATAAAAGAGGGAAGATGTTATTGGAAGAACTTTCTGCAACTGAAGGGTTAATAGTGAATGGTAGGCTCCCTTCTGATTTTCCTGCTAATTATACTCATAGATCCCCCTTCAGCCAGTCAATCTTGGATTATGTAATTATTGACTATGATATCTTTTATTCAGTAAAAGACTTGGTAGTCTTACCGACACTATTTAGTGATCACAATGTGATTACTATAAATTTGTCTTTATTTTTTCCAAATTCTGACTCATGGTATCTTAATAGTGATATAGTTAATTTTCATAAGAATACTGGAAGATGTTTTTGGAATTTTAAAGCCAGGAAGGGCCTGAAGTGTATTCTAGGAAAAAACATTTTAGAATTGAATGATTGGCAGGGTTCTGAACTGACTCATTTTGAGAATCTCATGAAGGAGGTTATTCGTGTTGCAAATAGATCCACTTTCTCCGAAAAAAGGAGTTTCGTCCCCAGTTCTTTGATCCCTTTAAATAAGGCAATAAACAGGTTAGTGCGGGAACAATTTCTGTGCAGATCTGCTGAATTAAAAAACAAAATATATTTGTTAAAAAGAAGGAGAAGTCGCATCAAGAAGAAACTTAAAAAGGAAAAAGAGGATTCTCTTTGGATAAGTTTACGGGAGGCGGTTGTTCATGGCAATGTTAGAAAATTTTGGTCTCTCATTGGAGAGGGTTGTGGAGTTAGAGTTAGCCCTCATCCTATTCCTATTGCTGAATCGTTATGGGTGTCATTTATCTCCGCCCTTTATGCTGGGAATGGTGTAGCATTTGAATGTGAGTGCTCCTTAGGAGCTCCTAGAGATGCTGAGCTTCCTATTGAAGCTCCTTCAGAGAAAACCATTGAAATGGCCATTAAGGATATGCGTTCCTCTGGAGCTATGGGGCCCGATGAACTTCCCATATCGATACTAAAGCTAGACCCTGTTTTATGGAGTAAGATTCTTTTTTCTTTATTTAAAGCTTACTTTTCCAGTAAGATTGTGCCATCCTCTTGGAAGGGGAGCATTTTGGTTCCCCTGTTCAAGAAGGGCGATAGGAATAACCCAATGAACTATCGTCAGATAGCCCTTCTTGATGCTATTGGAAAAGTTTTTTCCAAATGCCTTCTAGCACTAATTACTGACTGGGTCGAGGCGAACCAGATTTTACCCCTTGAACAAACGGGTTTCCGCAAAGGGCATAGTACTTTGGATAACCTTACAGCCCTGCAGGTTATTCTGGATAAATATGTAAGAGTTCGGGGCGGAGGAGTCTATACGGCTTTTATTGATTTCTCCACAGCATTTGACAAAGTGGATCGTCCTCTGCTGTGGAGAAAGCTAGCTATATTAAGTATGCCCTCTCTTCTACTAGACCTAGTACGATCTCTACATTCGGACACTTGGTGTCGAGTGTTACAGGGTGGAGAAAGGGGCCTCTCGCGGGCTATTCCCTCCACTAATGGTTTAAAACAAGGTTGTCTTCTGGCTCCCCTGTTGTTCTCCTTGTAAATTGCTGATCTTCCAACTTCGCTTGCATCTTGTGTTGGCATAGCCCCGATAGTGGGGGGTTATCCTATAGCCTGCCTTCTATATGCTGACGATATTTTAATCCTAGATCTAACTCTTAAAGGTTTAGCTAATCGTCTGCAGGCTTTACATGATTTTGCTGAGTCCCACTTCTTGAGGATAAATGCCACAAAAAGTAAAATTATGTGCATTACAGGGAGGAAAAAATCTAAATCTGAGAATTATGGCTGGTCAGTAGGTGGTCAGAAATTGGAAGTGGTTAAATCATATACCTTTTTAGGAAGAATAATTTCTGCAAACCTGAGCGAGAGGCAGCACATTGATAACAACTCTCGTAAAGCCCTGTCTCAAGGCAAAAGCTTGAGTGCTCTTTATTCCGCCACAGGGAGAAGACACTTTGCTTTTTTACTCGAGGTTTATAAGGCAAAAATTCCTTCAACCCTCCTGTATGGAATAGAATTGGTTGACTTAAAACACTGGGGCTTTCTACATATGATTGAAGGAAAATTATTAAGGTCCTTAACCACTCTGAATTCTGCTTGCTCTACAGCTGCTCTTAGACTTGAATTTGGTCTACGTAGCAGTTGGGTACAGGGCCTGTCTGCTTTAGTACGTTGGGTTGCCAGCCTGGCTAGAGGAGAAATGGGGACGCTGAGATCCCTTCTCAAGAGAGAACTATTGGGAAGTTTTAAAGAACACTCTCAAATCGTTAGGAATTTCAGAAAGGCTGTGGCACTACTTGAATTAGATGAGAGTTCTATCTTTACTATTTCTTCTTCCCAACTAAAATCTCTTTTGAAACAGGCTTCCTGGACTCTTTGCTTCATGCTGGACAAAGAATCCATGACAGCTAAGAAGCGAAGCGTCCTTCTGTTGAATACATATTCAAGGAAGCTTGTTCAACCTTACGTATTTTGGAATTTACCACACGGCATTCGGAGATTTTGGTTTCTCTTGAGGCAAGATCTATTGCCGCTTAATTCTCTCTTGGCTAAATGGTATGGGTCTTCCCCCTTATGTAATTTTTGTAATATGTCTGCACAGGATTGTACTCACGTATTGTTTATTTGTCCTGCATTGCGTTCATTGCGTTTAAAGTGGCTACGATCAATTTGTTTACAATTGGGAATTCTTGATGCGAATTCTTTTTTAAAGGCTTTATATACTCCTCCCAATGAAATGTTTTGCTTCAATATTTTTAACTTTTTTAAAGGTTTTTTAGATATTTATTGATGAAATAAGGAGGACTGTGTCGTAGTATGTCCTTTTTAATGGAGAGTGTTGTAATTGTTTTCTTTTCTTTTTTATGATGGAATATGTAAATGTATTTTGTGCATTTTGTTTATGTGGCCCTCTTCGGAGTGCCAAAACATAATAAATAATTGAAATTGAAATTGAACAAGCATACTTAGGGGCTGGGAGAAACCATTGTAACTCAAATATAAAAGACATAGGGCAAAGTGTGCAGAATAGAGGTAGATACACCATTCTAACTTCAGTCTCACCCTGATCTACAAGGTAGATCAAGCACTATGCATTTCACCCTTCGTATATTAATGCACATCATCCTCCTGCACCATTCACCGAAATGTCATAAGTTCAAATGTGAGAGAGTGAATAGTTTTCCAACCAAATGAGGCCATGTTAGAAAATACTGTTGGGGACTATGAGTGAGAATTTATAAACCAGAAATATCTATTGCATTGTGCTTTCCTGACAGTGTTACTAAATATATGCATTTCTACCAACAGAAGGAAGAAGAAGTTGCCATGAACGATAAACCTGTGCCTTTCAGCATCACTCAGAGGATGCCTTCAGTAAGATACCAATATCTTTATCCTATGGGGCGAGGATGCTGTGCGAAGGGCTATAATGTTCAACAATCTAATTATGAAGTACCTCGATTGGTGCTTTCACCACAATTATTTGGCATAACGACCAATCCCTCTCCGAATCCGGGATCAGCAGTGTTTAGCCAGTATTGAACTTCTGTCAAGCCCTTGTTTCCGTCCTCTAAGATCAATTCACAAACTTAGCACTGATTGACTTCTGAGAAGCATGATCTGCACCCTGTAAGGCTCAGTTTGAATTCTCCTCTTTCCAGCAGTGTGTCTGATTATTTGAGTCATCAAACAGGACACCAGACATACATCCCCAGCCGATCATGTATCTTATATATTTGGTTATCACCGTGCTCACAGCATCACTACCTGTCAGGGTGCATCACTTACTGACAGCATAACCCATTAGACCGGATTATTACCATGAATGTCCCACAGCCCAGATAAACCAGTATCTGACTATTGTGGTACCCAACAGCACCCGCCTTCAGCGACTGATATTCAATGATTAATATTCCTTATAAAGCCGACCATAATCTGCCAGGAGGCACGCTGTAAATGTCTTAATATGTATTTGTCTTCGATTCTCAGGATTAGCCCTACACACCTCTCCTAACGCACTACAGTGAAGGACAGCAGAACAATACCCAATAAATGATATGCATTCTTTTATACATACAGGGGCCTATTCACAAACTACATTTTGTAGTACTTTAGTAGGACTATAATAGTAATACAACTACTACAAACTCACTAACCAATATGTGTGAATCTCCAACTCGCCTATCTTCTCTATGGGGAGATACTCACACATGAATGTTCATTACTTAGGGTCCGATTTCAATGTCGGACGGACCAGAGTCCGACCGACATCGATTCGGTATTGGGACCGAGTGACCTCCTGTCAACAGTCCCAACCCAGCAATTAGGAGGCGGCCGAACACTGTTCGGTTGCACTCCTATTCTTTACAATGCATTCCGAATGCATGCTCTAATTGTAAAGAGAAGAGGTGCAGTTAATCTTCAAAGGTGCCTGCCACGGGGTGCAGGGATCAACAGGGTGGCACCATAGGTTCCCCCTTGGCCTACAACCGGAAGCCGTGCACCCATGGGGGCCCTGCAGGGTGCCCCCAAAGTCGACTTCCATAGCCTTTCTGTGTGAGAAAGGCTGGCACAGAAAGGCTGTCGGAATCCGACACTGGGGAAACAACCGTTACAACGCATGCTTTACAACACATGCTTTTACCCCGCATGCCATTACAACTAAATAGCTTGCTGTAGGGAGTATAAGGTGTAGGATTTAACTCCAACACCTTCCCTTCTGTTGCACAGAGTGGAGTTGGAATAGTAAATTATACTATTCCAAACTCCAACGCACCCCGACAGCAAGTCATTCTAAAAGCATACATTGTAACGTCATACAACCCCGACATTGTAATTCTCCGGGCGGAAAGAGCCGTCCTTGGGATTACTGGAGGCTTTCTGAATGGCAGATGGGCTCTCTGAGCCCTTCGGAAGCCATTAAAAAAAAGCAGTTTGGATTCCTTTCCGACCGACTCCATCCAAATGTGTCGATTGGAAATGAATCCGAACAGCTAATTACGATGCCGTAGGAGTGGCTTCGACCGAGGGTCGGAGCCATTTACTACGGCATCGTAATCAGACCCTTATTATTAAATGTGGGCGGGACCAGGAGAATTCAGCTCCTAAATAGATGCAGTGGAATAAGCAACCAGTGTCCTACTATTATTTCTCAGTGAGTATCTTCCAGTCCTCTAAATAGACTATCGATTGTAACTATCCAGATTGCTAATCATACTTGACGGGACCACTGTAACCAGCTATTAACAGCCCAAGCCCTTGATCATCGGTAACCAGCAAAATGTACAAACTGTAGTGACAAGTCTGGCCTCGAACAGAAAGAAGCATGGCTACACTACATGGACGGCCGCTCTAAGCCAGAATTATTTTCACTGTGCTCATTCATGAAAAATCTGGAGAATGGTCCTGTCTACAAGCAAAAGCTATCCTCTCACTGGATTCTAGCAAAGAATACACAAACAGACAACAAGAGGACCACCAATTAACAGAAGTTCAAACAACAAGATCAGATGTTTAGGAAGAATGTATGACGTTACAACACATACATTTACAATGCATGCCTTTACAATGCAGTTTTTACATCGCAACATCCTTTACATCGCATGCCATTACATCGCATTTTCAGAAACTACCTGTTCGAGGCATATGAGCTGCAGATTATACACTGTGCATAGATCGCCATCTGATGTTGGGCCCGGATGTTTGCAGTTTGTTTTTCTTCTTGGACAATCTTTGGAAGTCACGAGTTTGGTGACTCCTCCTTCGGTCCGTACTGCACATGGGCTTCGGCTCCATCCTCAGATTGTTTTTTTCCGCCATTGGGCTCGGATGTAATACTTCGTGCTCCGGCTTCGAACCTTTCCAGTTCGACCTTCGACGAAAAATCCTCGTCCATCGAGATTCTTCTGACAAAATCATCTTCTTTATCTCTCTCTTCGGCACTTCCTCGATTCCAGGCATCGGCAGTGGCTTTTGGGCCTATCTTGACTCCGGTCTCGGCCGATGGAATGGACTCCCTTTAAGAAGTGCCCAAAATGTGGGTCTAAATTTCCCCACACCGATCTCCATCAGGTGTGCAACCTCTGCCTCTCTCCCGAACACGAGGCCCGAGACTGCCCCGCCTGCAAGTCTTTTTGATCGAAAAAGACTGTTCGGGATCGATGAGCTCGACGCACCATGGCGCACTCATCGACCTCGGCTCGACCCGACATCTTCGGAGAAGACATCGGAGCTTCGGAACAGCAGCACACCGAACAGGAAGACGACCTCGTCAGCGCTTCCGAGGCCGACAACTCCGACGTGGAGGACATCACACCGGCGCAGAGGGTCGTGAGTACTATACCCCCTCCCACTCCCGCGCCCATACCGAAACAGACTCCGGTTACACCTTCACCTCCGGGCCTAGGCAAAACCAAACATACCGCTTCCATCACCCCACCTTCGGGCCCGGTGAAGAGGCATCACAAGTCTCCCGGCGGCTCGGGCTCGAGCCAGCCTGCTAGCGGCGCCGAACAACTCCCTTTGGCACCGAAGAAAACCACACCAAGCTCCGTTCCGAAGCCATCGGTGTCAAAACCTGGCCTCTCGGTGCCGACCAAACATAAATCCCTCGGCACCGACGCTTCCGTGCCGAAGCCTGCCTCGGCACCGAACAAAAAATCGGAGGCCCCGAAAAAGCATGGCACAGATAAACCGAAAAAGCCGTCGGCCCCGAAAACATCGGCACCGACATATGAATCGGTGCCGGAGGAGCTCTTCACTCCAGATTCTCTACAAAAGACTTTAACAAAGGATCCAAAGACTGGACATTTGACTTTGTCTTCAAAGAAAAGACATTTAGACAAGCCAGCTCCTCCTCCACCGCATAACGGAAGGACTCTGCCACATCTCCTTTCAGAGTACCCTCCCCACCGCCTCCACCTCCTCCACCTCCCCCATCTCCGCCTCCACCTTCTACACCCTTGCCTCATCGCTCTCCAACCCCGTCTCCAGACTCTGATGACCAAGGGGATCCCTACTATGATCCAACAGATGCCCCACAGGACCCCACTCCTCCGGGCACACCAGACCCATGGGAGGATTATCATAATCCAGACGTCCCAGATGTGCCTCAGGATGATCTTTATCCATCCAGGCCATCTCCACCAGAGGACTCCCTGGAGTTCCACCACTTGTTACAACGGGCGGCACATTATCATGGGGTGGAGTTACACAGTGATCCAGTTGAGGAAGACTTCCTACTTGACACTTTTGACATAGCAGATAAATCCACTGCCATATTACCCATGCTTAAAGGGGTGACCAAACATGCGGCAGAGGTTTTCAAAGACCCCGTCAGGGCTAGGGTCTTAAACCCTAGAATAGAGAAGAAATATAAGGCAGCCCCCACAGATCCTGCCTATATTAAAGGACCTGCACCCCTAGACTCATTAGTGGTATCCACAGCTAGGAAGCGATCCAATTCTCAGTCATCGGGTGAGGCTCCACCACCCGATAAGGAGTCCAAGCTCTTAGATGCGTCAGGCAAACGCACTGCCTCACAAGCTGCCAATATGTGGCGCATCGCTAACACGCAAGCGCTGCTGGCGCGGTACGACAGAGCGCACTATGATGAGCTGGAGGCTCTCATGCAACATCTCCCAGAGAAATATAAAAATAAGGCTCATGAACTGATACAAGAGGGAAAGATGATTACCAACACCTCTATTAAATGTGCCCTTGACGCAGCAGACACAGCTTCCAGGGCTATAAACACCAGTGTTCTGCTTCGCCGCCACGCCTGGCTCAGAATCTCAGGCTTTAAGCCGGAGGTCCAAGCATCTATATTGAACCACCCTTTTGACCAACCACACTTATTTGGCCCAAAAGTAGACGAAGCCCTGGAAAAAATGAAGAAGGATACAGATACGGCGAAGTCTATGGGAGCATTACAATCCCACACTCCTAGACGCTCCTTTCGCCGTTCCTCCTTTCGAGGCACTAGCAGGGGTTACTCTACCGATAACGCCTCCACGTCCTACAAGTCCCCTGCTCAGACTACCTTCACAAAGGGCTATCAAAGAGGTGGATATAGAGGGAACAATAATAAAGGCAGGGGCAAAACCAACACCGCCCGTTCTGCCACACCGCCCACACAATGACTTTCCCCCGCTCCCCCCAGACCATTCCACTCCGGTCGGGGGCAGACTACAAGACTTTTTTCAAACCTGGGAGACCATAACATCAGACAAATGGGTGACCCAAATTATTCGGTCAGGGTACTGTCTCGAACTAACATCTACCCCCACAAATATTCCACCCAGGCACCGTGCAATGTCACAAGAACATACCACACTGCTGAAACAAGAGGTAATCTCCCTCCTGCAAAAAACAGGCTATAGAGCAGGTCCCCATCAATCAGCAAAATTTAGGGGTCTACTCTCTGTACTTTCTGATACCAAAGAGAGACGAGACCCTACGGCCCATTCTAGACCTCCGGCCTCTAAATGCATACATCCATTCAGACCATTTTCACATGGTAACTCTCCAACAAGTTCTCCCACTCCTCTGCCAGGACAACTTTCTCACTACACTAGACTTGAAAGACGCATACTTTCATATTCCAATACACCCTTCTCACAGAAAGTACCTCAGATTTGTGGTGGACGGCCAACATTATCAGTTCAAGGTTCTCCCCTTCGGGGTCACAACCGCACCAAGAGTGTTTACCAAATGCCTAGCAGTAGTGGCGGCACACCTCAGAAGACAACACATTCACGTCTTCCCTTACTTGGACGACTGGCTAATAAAAGCCGCGTCCTACAACCAGTGTGTGCAACATACAAACACTACCATCCAACTACTCCACCAGCTAGGCTTCACGATGAACCACCAAAAGTCCCAGCTGATACCGTCCCACACAAAGCAATACCTTGGTGCCACTATAGACACCTCAAAAGCAATAGCCTATCCCAATTCAGCCAGAATCCCAAGCATACAAGCCTTGCGCCAAAGATTCATTCTTCAGCACTCTCTCCCAGCAAGAGTGTTTATGAAGCTAATAGGAATAATAGCATCTTGCATCTTCATAGTGCCTCATGCAAGACTCCACATGCGTCCACTCCAAGAGTGCCTAGCACGCCAGTGGAACCAGGCCCAGGGACAGCTGACAGATCTGGTGTTGGTGGACGGTCGCACCCATCGCTCTCTGCAGTGGTGGAACACCACAAACCTTTCCAAAGGGCGACCGTTCCTGGACCCGGTTCCTCAGGTGATTCTAACGACGGACGCATCGCTCTCCGGCTGGGGAGCGCACCTATTACACCTCACAGTGCAAGGTGTATGGACGTCACAACAAAGGTTACTCCACATCAACCATCTGGAGTTATTGGCGATCTTTCTAGCCCTGAAATCGTTTCAGAAACAAATCTCAGCCAAAGCAGTCCTCATTCGCACAGACAATATGACTGCAATGTATTATATTCAAAAACAGGGGGGGACGCACTCTCCCCAGCTCTCTCGGTTAGCACAGAGCATATGGAGATGGGCAATCCCACAAACGATCTTTCTCCTGGCACAACACGTCCCAGGTATACAAAACACCATGGCAGATCTGCTCAGCAGACAAACGCAGCAAATGCACGAATGGGAACTGCATCCACAAGTTCTTCACCCATTCTTTCACAAGTGGGGGCATCCTCAGCTAGACCTCTTCGCCACCCACGAAAACAAAAAATGCCCAAGCTTCGCCGCCAGATACCCACACCCATTGTCCAAAGGCAATACGATATGGATGAACTGGTCAGGCAAGTTTGCATACGCCTTTCCACCTCTCCCGCTAATTCCATTAGTGGTAAGAAAGCTACAACAGCACTCCCTCACACTCATTCTGGTAGCTACAACATGGGCCAGGCAGCCGTGGTACACCACACTACTACAGCTCTCAGTGGTACCACACCAAAAACTGCACCTGTCCCCATGCCTCCTAACCCAGAACCATGGAGAAATCAGGCACCCGGACCCAGCTCAGCTCAACCTTGCGATCTGGCTCCTGAAATCTTAGAATTTGGATACCTTAACCTTCCCCCTGATTGCATGAACATTATCAGGGAAGCCAGACGTCCTACCACTCGAGCATGCTATGCCGCAAAGTGGAAGAGATTTGTTGTTTACTGCCGTAACAATACAATCAACCCTTTAGATGTATCCATACAGCACATCATATGCTACCTGCTCCATCTTCAAAGGTGTAACCTGGCATATTCATCCATCCGTCTACACCTAGCAGCAATTGCTGCTTACCTGCAAAACAGACAGCATTTATCACTTTTTAGGGTGCCTGCTATTAAAGCCTTCATGGAAGGCCTTAAAAGAGTAATTCCGCCCAGGGCACCACCCTCACCTGTGTGGAATCTAAATGTAGTTCTTACAAGGCTAATGGGTCCGCCTTTCGAACCAATGCATAAATGTGAGCTACAATTCCTTACTTGGAAGACAGCTTTCCTCGTAGCTATCACTTCCCTTAGAAGGGTTAGTGAAATACAAGCGTTCACTATACAAGAACCCTTTCTACAGATACATCACAGCAAGGTGATACTTCGTACAAATCCAAAATTTCTGCCTAAGGTCATTTCCCCCTTCCATCTCAATCAATCGGTGGAATTACCGTTTTTTTTCTCGCAACCTCAATCTGTTGCGGAAAGGGCTCTACATACACTTGATGTGAAAAGGGCTTTACTTTACTACATACAAAGAACGCAACCTTTCAGAAAGACTAAACAGTTGTTTGTCTCCCTCTCTCCACCGTATAAAGGCAACCCCATCTCAAAATCAGGGATAGCTAGGTGGATTGTAAAGTGCATACAAATTTGCTATCACAAAGCGAAAAGAACATTATCTGTTCCACCTAAAGCCCACTCTACAAGAAAGATAGGGGCTTCTATGGCTTTTCTAGGGAACATACCCTTAGATGACATCTGCAAAGCAGCCACATGGTCAACACTGCACACCTTCACAAAACATTACTGTGTAGACGTGCACTCCAAAGAACAAGCTAGTGAGGGCCAGGCTGTGCTAAAGACACTGTTTCAAACCACTGCAACGGATACCGGTGGTCGCCGCTAGGGTTGGGTACTGCTATATAATCTATGCACAGTGTATAATCTGCAGCTCATATGCCTCGAACGGAATATGCTACTTACCAGTATGCATCTGTTCTTGGCATGTAGAGCTGCAGATCTATACACGCCCACCCGCCTCCCCGGCTACCTGTATCCGTTCCAGTCTATCTTATTTAGATATAACACACATGGGTTTCTTTACTATTATCAGTACGCTCCATCTTTTCCCTGCTGGCGAAAAACAATCTGAGGATGGAGCCGAAGCCCATGCGCAGTACGGACCGAAGGAGGAGTCACCGAACTCGTGACTTCCAAAGATTGTCCAAGAAGAAAAACAAACTGCAAACATCCGGGCTCAACACCAGATGGCGATCTATGCACAGTGTATAGATCTGCAGCTCTACATGCCAAGAACAGATGCATACTGGTAAGTAGCATATTCCTTACAACTCATTCTATTGCATCGCATTATACCTTTACAACGCATACCATTACAATGCATACCATTACTTCACATTTAAGGTAAGTGTTGGATAGTATACGGGTAATAATTACTATTCTAACTCCAGTGAGTGCAACAGTAGGGTAAGTGTTGGATAGTGTAGGGGTAAAAAATACTATTCTAACTCCAGTGAGTGCAACAGTAGGGTAAGTGTTGGATGGTGTTAGGGTAAAAATTACTATTCTAACTCCAGTGAGTGCAACAGTAGGGTAAGTGTTGGATAGTGTAAGGGTACTATGCGTTGTAATGGTATGCATTGTAATGACTTGCGATGTAATGCCTGCGTTGTAGTGACATGCGTTGTAATGACATGCGTTGTAGTGACATGCGATTTAGTGCGATGTAATGGCTGTGTTGTAAAGGTTGTTTCCCGTTTAGGAATACAGGGATCCATTGTCTGGAATGCCCATAACCCGTTCATGAGGGTACAACCTAACTATAGTTGAATTGTTCAGTGATATGATTAGTAGGCTCGTGTTGTAGCCCAGTAAGCATGTGACTATTGCATTGATGTGTGTTTTAATGGAGTTAGTAGGAGGGGAAGAGTTTACATGAGCTGAGACGGTGGTATTGTGTGGACATGGAGGTGATGATAGAGATTAACCATACAATGCTACTTTAGAACACGCTGAGGCGCTCAACAAAAAAGTCTTCGGCCAGCATAGTGAATGTAGCAGCCTGAGCAGAGAAGGATGGAAGGTGGTTGATTTTGGTTTGCTCTGCTTTTAGCTTGAAATGGTTAAGTACCATTTAGAGTTAATTAGAAGGAGAAGAGTTAGCAGAAGAGATGATTCTGCTGAGTTTCATGGCGAAGAGTGAGACGAACTTTGGCACAAATGATGGAGCCTAGCAGATGGAGCAACAGAAAAAATAGTATCTGTGATATGGGAGGTAAAAGGTGTACCATTCAAAGACGATGCCAAGTATCACCAAGGGACGACTCACCTTTCAATAGTATTTTGGGATTTACATTGTTGAAGGCAGCCGGGAGATTGATTCGATGAGAATGGCCGCATTCAAAATCATTAACTTAGCTTAATTCCTTAAGCAAATTCAAAGTCTGACCACCCTAAAGTCTGGCAAATGAATTTGGTCTGTATGCTCTTTTGGCCCATCCTCACCCTTTTCATAAAAGTAAGCACCTTCCACCTCTGCCTTTGCAGCTTCGCCTGGTGGCCTTGAACGTCCCCCTCTCCGGTGATATGACTAGCCTACGAGGTGCAGACATGCAGTGCTACCGTCAGTCACAGGAGGCCTCACTCTACGGTACTTTCAGGGACTTCCTGTCTTCATCTAGCCAGGATCTCATCTCCATTGTGAAGAGGAACGACCGGAGCCTCCCAGTGGTGAACTTGGAGGTATGTCTGAATATGGTCTGGCTACAGGCTGGATGGGCTATACGGAAATGACAGGAAGCTGCAACATAGCAATGCCGACAAACGAGTTGTAGCACTTGGGCTGAGTCAGTGCCTTTTGTGAATGGCATCTGACTGACTCTCTCACGTTGCAACTTGCCCTTAAGGCTTTTGTTTCTGTATCCTGTGGCATTCTGGGGTTTGCAATCTGAAAGTTCTAATGGGGCCCCACTTGTTTACACACATTAGAACACTGGCATGTTAAGAGCTCCATTGAAGACAATGAAGTGTCCACAAAATTTTGCTCCAACATTTCAATGTTTATCTTTCTGTTTTTCTCAATGTTTAATTTATAACATTGTACCCTCAATGTGTGTAATGTTCTAATCGTGTTACTACAGCTCTTCTTTCTCGGGCTACAATGGTTGCTATAGGCCCTCACCCTCATTCATGCTTGGGTTAGGGGCTTTTAACAGCTGTTACTGCCCACAGCAGAAGGCAATATTTCACAATTATTTCTTAATAAGCTAATATTCTCCCTGATACTTGTTCTAGCTCCCTGTGCATAGGAATGGGAGATTACGATGTCTCACTGCTAACTCTTACTTTCTTCCCTGAAGAGACTTTCCATATTTCCCAGCTCAGTAAATCATGTTTCATGTTCTAGGGCCAGGTGCTGAATAGGAGCTGGAATTCTCTCTTTGAAGAGCCAAAGCACAAGTTCCACCCGAGGGTCCCCGTCTACTCCTTCAATGGCCGCAACGTGATGCTGGATCCACTCTGGTAAGTAGGGCATGAAGAGGTACTGAACTGCGAGCCGTTGAGTTCTGGTGCCCAGGGTTCTCCCCATGGGGATGTATGACATATTCACGCATGCCTTTACAACGTGGGCAATACAACGGACGCTTGTTACCACACGTTCCATTGCAAAGCAAGTCATTACAACGACTTGCTTTAGGGAAGCGCTGGAGTTAACTTCAATCAGTGCAACAGTCGGGAAGGTGTTGGATTTAAAATCCAGCAAAGAGGTCCCTAAAGGAAGCTGTTGTAATGACTTGCGTTGTAATGGAAGGCGTTGGAATGGAACGTGTGGTAACAACGCGTTCTTTGTAGTATCTGCGTTGTAATGGCACTGCGTGGTTGTGACAGCGTTGTAAACGCTGTTTCTCCCCATGGCCATGATCTTTCTTCCTCACATTTCTGTGCAGGTCACAGCCTGATATCCTAATGGTTTTTGTTGGTAATGGAGTTGTGGTCATGGATTTCTTTTTGAAATAAAATTAGATTTTCACGAAATACCAAACCTGGCTCCATGTTTCAATGGTGATGTTTAATCTGTTTTGCAGCCTACCGCATTTAGCTTGCTGCGACGTTTGGTTTCACATTTCTGGTTATAAGTATGGGTCTACAAGTACGAGCTGGCTTTGTGCTGCTGGGTTCAAAACCAGAGCTTACTGCCCTTCTCACGCAAAAAATTTAACTATCGCAGCAATGGGTGGCCTCTAAACATGCCACACTCAAGTCATTTCTGATGCCGCTGTCGCTCTTGTGACAGGCGTGTGCACAGCTCTGTGCTGTGCCTCCTAATTCCTAGACCTATAGTGAACGAAGTCCTGGTGTTCACAGTGTGATGTGTTATGCTGCTAGTAGGGAAGCCTCTTAGTGTCTGTAATGTTTCTTGGTCATGCGCTGCTGCTCTGTTCCAGGCTCTCAGGGGGTATTCTTTAGCGATGGATCTTAGCAGGCCACGGATGCATTGCTGTGCGGCCCCAGAAATCTCAAAAGCCAAGGGTGACATGGGCTATCTGTTTAGCATGTGAGGAACAAGGTTGTGGGTGCAAGTTATGGTGGGCATGTGGGTGTAATGATGTCAGTATTTCTGAATCTCTAGGAGATCATACCCAGGGAGTTATGTAGGCTCTGAGGTCAAACCTCTGCCAGCAGGGTAGCCATTGGTTCTCTGAGTGAATCTTTACATGTGGGCCGGTGGTAAGCTGATGGCAGAGATCAAGCAATGCAAAGCAGTTTCAAGGGGAGGGCGAGGCATAAGTGACGGGCATGACAAGAACGACACACTGCCAGAGGGGTTGGCCTTGGTATTTTGGTGTACCTTTACATTTAAATTTATGGGTGTTAGCATTAGCAGCAATTCAGAGAAAGTACTCGATGGCAACTATACCCGGGCCATATCGCGTTGCATATGGTATCAACAATCTGGTGCTATCTCAGGTTATTGTCATGGTCTGGGATGCATTGACCAAAATGGTAGTGCTCCTGAGAATCTTTCATTATTTCAACAATATGCCCTCACAGCTAGCTATACATTTTTTCAGGTAGCCAAACTCACTGGGCTTCTGGGAGGGGAAGGTTGGCCAGCACAGACTCAAAATGCCTATAACTGAGAGCGCAGTAGAAGTACCAAATGTGGAGAATTACTATCTGGCAGCGCAACTACAGTGGGTGGCCAGATGGACAGCTGAGCCAAAACCACAAGAGGCTATTGCAGTTGTGATGCCTATTGGGCATGGCTCTATGGGAAAATTAGGAGCAGATAGAATTTATTGGTGAATCTGGCAATATATTGCTAGCTGAGACATTATGGATGTGGGGTCGATGTGGACCCTGTATCGAGCAGTACCACTTACAGCCTGGACTGCGCCAGGAATCTGCAACATGAGTGACCTGTACGAAGTCAGGAAGTTGTTTTATGAACTTAGGAGAGCCTATGACTTGCTTGCAGGCAATTTTTAACCTATAACGCACTAGGACATGCACTACCCAGGACCTGGGGGATGGATGATGAAGATTCCCCAGTGGACAGAGCCCAATATTTACTGCTGATGTTTGGTGCAAGCCACAGAGCCATAACTGAACCTTACAAGACACTTCAGACATGGAACACAACCAAAAATGATGACTCCACAGGCAGGATTGGCCGAAAACCTGAGTAGAACGTTCATAGAGGAGGAATTGGATAGGATCTAAAGTTTCCCAGTGCCCATATCTAGAATCTCTAGGTTTACATACATACAGTTAGGTTACTTGATTCAAACATCCCTGACTCCTGTGGGATACACCACAATATTCCCAGTGTGCCCTGTGTCTGTGCTGGTGCAAGGGGATGATGGAAGCTTTTATCGCGTGGTGTGGTCCCGCCTAGCCTGACAGAGTACTAGAAAATAGTCACAACTACATTATCGGATATGACTGGCAGGGAAAACTCATAGCCAACAGTCTGTTTTTTGGGGGATATGCCAAGTTTTCTAATGATACTAACATAATTATTGTAGAAATCTGTCTGCAATCTGAATGCGAAGGATTTGAATACGGGCTGGTCCACTCAGCAGCTCGTCCATCCTTAGCCGGTCTAATGAGTACGAAGGAACTAGGCAATAAATAACATATGATATCTGGTTAAACAATTTGTGCTATTTGATTGTACTTCTTAGTTACCAGCAGAACCTAGGATTGTAGAAATATTTGGGGAGAGGGTGATGGTGATGTGTTCAATTATGTACATAAGAGCTCAAAAGTTAGATAAAGCCATCACCAGGCATAATTTCAGGTTACCAAGCTGTTGATGCTATAAGTCTGACCTTAGAGTCATAGGATATCTGATATGGTCAGGAATCATTTGTCTAGATCTAAGACTACTTCCGGAACACATTAGGTTGTTGAGTGATGCCTAGGACAGGAGACATAGTATCCTGGTCTGGTGTCATGGAGTTATACGGTTGCCCAAGTTCAGAAGCATTTTGGGTATCAGCAATCACATAAATCCAAAGACCATACACTTAGTGGCAGTAGATAAATGAGTGCAGGGTGGAGTCTTGTGGAGTTTTCTGTTTTCTGAGACTGTTTTGGGGCAGTGGGGGCCGTTTTTGTTACCGGGAGCTAGATTTGTAGCAAAGTTACAATATCGGCCTCCTGTAACAAATGCAGCTGCTGGGTTTTCCACACATACGCCCCCGCGTCTGGTCTGACTCAATTGCCAGGGCCGGTTTGCATTCTCAGTCCTGCCATGGTGGCGATGTCTGGTGCAGAGGCAGGGTTCAGCCAGGTCTCTGTGAGGAATATGAAGTCTGAGGTGATGGATGAGATAGTGTCCCAGATCTCCGTGACGTGCTTGCCGAGCAATTGTGCATTGAGTAGAAGGCACTGGAGTTGTGCCATGGTAGCCTCGGTCGGTATGGAGGACGGGGTCGTGTTTGCAGTGTTTCTAGTGTTGTTGCTCATGGTGGTGTTGCAGGTAAAGTGGCATAGCTGGTAGGAGAACGGTGGTGCTTGGGGGTGTGCGGCCGCAGTTGTTTTCGAGGTGCCTGGGATCCAGGGCTCGGAGGTCTGAGGTGGTGTAGCTGCATGTGGTGGAAGAGTCAGGGTTCCTTGAGCTGGGTACAGTCTAAGGGCGACGGGTGCAGATGTGCTTGTCTTTGGCTCGGCAGCGGGGTGCATGCTGCACACAGCCGTGCTGCTGCCTCCATTAAGTAGCTTCCCGAAGGGAGGGAGGCTGGCGGGAAGCAGGAGTGAAATGGTCAGAGAACACGGGCAGGAGAGAGTCCAGAGTGTGATCCAGCTCAAAACCAGGAAACAGAAGCAACTATGACAAAACAAGCAAATGTGTGACAACAGATGAAAAGGCTAAATACTCAGTACAGGAGTACTGAGAACAGCACAGCAGTCAAGGGCAAAACGCAAACGCAAAACGGAGGCTGGCAGCAGTAGCAGGGAGCTTAGGAATGAGGACTTGCTCAAGGGGGTCGCACTGTGGGCTCCATTAAATAGGTCCTGGGAGAGGGTGCGGGGCAGGCGGAAAACAAAAAAAGACAGAATGGTACCAGCTCTCTCTTCTAAACAAAGTGATACCATTTCTTCTAGCGAGTAACATCAGAAGTGCTGTTCGAACCCTTGTATTATTGCATCTGGATGGTGGTAATGTCCTGCTCCAGGCCCCCAGACTTCACACGGCCCCACCCCCACACATTAAGGGCATCCTACAGACCGCAGCACGTCACGTCCAGGGGGTGAACAAATATGATCACTTCACCCCATTCCTGATGGATCTCCATTGGCTCTCCCGTCCAGCCCTCACCATCTTCAAAACCACCTGCATCGTTTACAAAGCCATCAAGGACAGCACCCCTGCTTATCTTGCAGACAAGCTCACCACCATTCAACAGTCCATCTCAGTGTCCGGCTCTGGAGCGTATCTGAAAATGCAACAATTGGGGAACCAGCGAAATGTAGTGCCAAGGTCACGTTCACTTGCACACGTCAAAGTAGCAGAATAAAAGTAGAGTCACCAAGGGCAACACAAATGCTCAGAAGACAAAACCACCTAGAAAAAGCACTCTGGGGACCATTAAAGATAAGGTCACTGTCCTTGAACAAATCACAAATAATAATGTTTCTCAGTACCAATCTGGCCAACAATCATAAGCTCCAAGAGGGTGTCAGAGATTACACATCAGTCTGTGCCTGAAGATAGATGATGGAATGCTGCCATATTTTATGTCATCTATTACATCATGGAAATCCCATCAGCTGACAGGGAATTATCACAGAAATAGCTTCTTCACACATGTACTGGAAATACACAATTTTCGTCTCTAAACATCAACTTGAAATTTTCTTAGAATGCATATTTTTTGTTCCCGAATGCCAACTTTTCATTTTGGTAATAATTCAATTCCCCCAAAACCAAAGTTTTTCAACTTTTACAATCACTTTTTTGTCCCCAAATAGCAGATTTTCATTTTTAGTCAAAGCTTGAAGCTTTGTCCCCAAATATCACCTTGTTTAGTCCATGAAGTTCACAAATATACAATACAGATTCTGCCTGAAGTGCCCATAAAGGCTAGCACAACCATAGTATTTTGGAATCACATGATATGTCATCAGCAGGTATCAAGTGTCAGAGATGCCCTTATTATTCCAGACATGGCCATCACAGCCACGGATGGCACCATTAGCTTGGGTTAAAAATATGCCTGGGATGGAACTACGAGGCCAGTGATGGCAAAAATAACATTTCAGTTGACTACAATATGCAAAGGAAAGCAAGCTTATGCCAGGGCGACCATTTTGTGAGATAAGGTCATTTGAAAGCCTAGGGTGCTTGAATTATATCAAGAACGTAAGGCTGTACTAGGGTCACATAATTATTTCAAGTGTGTTTGTCGTAAAGCATAAGATGCCCACAAAATGCCACTTTTCCCCAAAGGCACCAATATGTCAGGTATAGCCACAGTTGTATTGTATTGCAGAATTTAAATAGCACTTGCTTCACCTATGTGAGGCGCTGAAGCACTTGCCGCCGACATGAGTAGAATACTATACCATGCGGGGTGTTGTTTTGATCATATGTGGGAAGTGCTTCCAAGCCGTGCATGATGACCACTGAGGTGCAGGTATCGTGTTATGGGACGCGGCGGAATGCATTCTGTTGGATGATGAATAGTAGGATTGCATTGCTTTAGTGAAATAAGTCTGCATGAGAAAATACATGCATGTTGTAGTGTAATTCACTGGAACCGTGGCTCACTGGCACTTTTGTAGATAAACTATCAACCTAGCACTCCAAATCACAATATGATTACACTCCAGTAAGTCACTGCCATATCCAGTAGGGTTATCAACCCTTGCCAGTATTTTACTTTCACTTGGCAGCACAACACTTCATCCTTCACTCACTACCACTCACCACCACCACACTACCACACAACCCATGCAACTCCACTCTCTGCCTTAGCATTACAGCATAAGTGTCATACACCTAACACCACTTTTCACCAGAACACTGCAATACCCCCACAGGACTACATCAATCAACCAATCGAGATTTGTAAAGCTCGGCAAATCACCTGTGAGTGTCTAGAGGCATTGTGGATGTTAGCTGCTGATTCGAACAGCCAGGTCTTGAGTCCTTTCCTGAATTGCTGGAGCACTGGGGTGGTCCTGAGGTGCAGGAGATGGTTGCTCCAGGCTTTGGCTGCCAGGTGTGAGAAGGAGCGTACTACGCTGTTAGCTCGGCAGATTCGGGAGGGTGTTGCGAGGTGGAGGGAGGCGGATCGCAAGTGTCTGGTTGGTTGGTAGAAGGTCATGCGTTTTTGATGTACGTTAGTCCCTCGTTATGCAAGGCCTTGTATGTGTGAGTCAACATCTTGAACTGGAATCTCCTCTATAGCGGGAGCCCAGTGTAGCTTCTTGACGTGGGGTGTGATGTGGGTCTGACTGGGGAGGTCGAGAATGAGTCTTGCCTCTGAATTTTGTATTGTTTGTAGTCTCTTCAGGAGGCGTGTAGTGATTCCTATGTAGTGTAGGTTCCCATAGTCCAGCCTGCTGGTTATGAGGGCCTGCGTAACGGTCCTTATGATGTTGACTGGGAGTCATCTGAAGTTCTTTCAGATCATGCGTAGGCTGTGGAAGCAGGTAGATGAGTTTGCATTTACCTTTTTCTTCATGGATAGATTGCTGTCCAGGATGATGCTGAGGTTGCGGGCGTGGTCTGTCGGGACAGGGAAAGAGCCAAGTTCAGCAGGTCACCATGAGTCGTTCCATGGCAAGGTGTTGTACCCAAAGATTAGTACTTTCTTCTTAACTGTATTGAGCTTGAGAGAGTTGTTTTTCATCCACTCGGCGACGTTCATCATACATCTATGGAAGTTGGCTCTGGTGGCAGAGGGGTCTTCTGACAGTGAGAAGATAAGCTGGTTGTCGTCGGCGTAGGAGATGATGTTGAATCCGTGCGATCTGATGCTGTCAGTCAGGGGGGTTATGTATGTGTTGAAGACAGTGGGGCTGAGGAACGATCCTTTGAGAATGCAACAGATAATCTTCTTGGGTTCTGAGGTGAATGGTGGGAGACTAATTCTCTGGGTTCTTCCGGTGGGGTACGAGGCGATCCATTTGAAGACGTCTCCTTGGATTCCGATGTGGTGGAGTCTGTTGATCAAGATATGATGGAAGACAGCACTGAAGGCAGCTGACAGGTGCAGAAGAATGAGGGCTTCTATTTCGCCACTGTCCAGGAGGGCTCTGATGTCATCAGTGGCTGTGATCAGGGCTGTTTCGGTGCTGTGGTTGGCTCTGAATCCTGATTGTGAGGGGTCCAGGAGGTTATTGTGTTCCAAGTGATTGGTGAGTTGCTGGTTGATTGCCTTCTCGAGAACATTCTCTGAAAAAGGGGAGCAGGGAGTTGGGCCGGTATTTATTTGGTTCTGTTGGGTCAGCAGAAGGTTTCTTCAGGAGGGGCCTCACTTCAAAGTGTTTCCTGTCCTCCGGGAAAGAGGCAAGGTGATGGAGGCGTTCAAGACTTTCTTGAGTTCATTGCCAATCGTTTTACTCCTGAGGTTGAAGATGTTGTGGGGACAAGGGTCCGTGGGTGCTCCTGAGTGCACAAAGTTCATGATGGAAATAGTGGCTTGAGTCATGAGTGGGTCCCAATGGGTGAGCAAATGTTTGGGTTTAGTGTTTGTGACTGTGAGCAGGCCGATGCTATAGGCAGTGGGGGTTCAAAGCTTTTGTATTTGGTTGCGATCTTGCTGTGGAAGACGTTTTCTGGGTTGTCACACAGTTCTTGGAAGAGGGTGATTTAATTCCCAGTGGCTGCGGGGTTGGAGAACTCCGTCACAATGACAAAGATTTGATTGCTGTGGTTTGTGCTGGCTTCTATGCGGTTTGTTAGGGCGTTTATTTTTTGGTTTATTTCAGTAGGCGGTGGTATTAATTAAGTGCTGTCTTAAAGGTCGTGCGGTCTTCGGTCTCTTTACTGGTGCCTCACTTCCTTTCTAGTTGTCTGCAGTGCATTTGGTGGATTTCAACTCTGCAGTGAACCAGCTGACTCTTCTAGTAGGTCCTCTGGATTTGGCTGGTATGGCAGGGGCGATTGTGTCAACACATTCTGAGATCCACTGGGAGATGTTTTTCGCAGCCTGATCAGGGTTGGATGTTGTGGTTGGGAGTTAGGAGTTGAGAATGTTGCTCTACTGGTTTTGTGATAACTTTTTCCAGTTTCTGCCCATGGAGCTGGGGGACATGGTGCTGGAGTTGGTAGATCCTGAGACATTGAATTGGGCTCTGAAGTGCTCAATCCAGGTAAGCTGTGAGACGTGAGTGTACTTGACTCTGTCGCTTGATGTGGAAATGAGGTCAATCGTGTGTCCTATTATGTGGGAGGGGTTGGGACCATTTGCTTGCGGCCAAAGATTCCCATGCGTTCCAGGAGGTCGGTAGTGTTTGTGTCATTGTAGTCATCGAGGTGGAAGTTAAGATCCCCTAGGGAGATGTAATACTCGCAGTCAATTACAATAGGGACGTTGAGGTCAGGAATAGCGTAGCCGAAGCTAGGGCGTGGTCCTGGTGGTCTGTGGGGGAGGTTGCCTCTGATGGTGCTTTTTCATCTGTGTGGAGTTGGAAGTTGAGATGCTCCATTATTGGGGTGGAGTTGTATGTGGTGGTCGTGCAGTGGATGGTGTCCCTGTATATGATGGCAATTCCCACCTCCGTGTTTGTTGGTTCGGTCCTGGTGTGTTATCTTGTAGCAGTTGGGGTGGCGATCAGGGCTGGACTGGCTGTAGCGGGCACAGGGCATTTCCCTGGTTGGCCGCAGGGTGGAGGCCGGTTTTGGGGCAGTGGGGGCCGTTTTTGTTACCGGGAGCTAGATTTGTAGCAAAGTTACAATATCGGCCTCCTGTAACAAATGCAGCTGCTGGGTTTTCCACACATACGCCCCCGCGTCTGGTCTGACTCAATTGCCAGGGCCGGTTTGCATTCTCAGTCCTGCCATGGTGGCGATGTCTGGTGCAGAGGCAGGGTTCAGCCAGGTCTCTGTGAGGAATATGAAGTCTGAGGTGATGGATGAGATAGTGTCCCAGATCTCCGTGACGTGCTTGCCGAGCAATTGTGCATTTAGTAGAAGGCACTGGAGTTGTGCCATGGTAGCCTCGGTCGGTATGGAGGACGGGGTCGTGTTTGCAGTGTTTCTAGTGTTGTTGCTCATGGTGGTGTTGCAGGTAAAGTGGCATAGCTGGTAGGAGAACGGTGGTGCTTGGGGGTGTGCGGCCGCAGTTGTTTTCGAGGTGCCTGGGATCCAGGGCTCGGAGGTCTGAGGTGGTGTAGCTGCATGTGGTGGAAGAGCCAGGGTTCCTTGAGCTGGGTACGGTCTAAGGGCGACGGGTGCAGATGTGCTTGTCTTTGGCTCGGCAGCGGGGTGCATGCTGCACACAGCCGTGCTGCTGCCTCCATTAAGTAGCTTCCCGAAGGGAGGGAGGCAGGCGGGAAGCAGGAGTGAAATGGTCAGAGAACACGGGCGGGAGAGAGTCGAGAGTGTGATCCAGCTCAAAACCAGGAAACAGAAGCAACTATGACAAAACAAGCAAATGTGTGACAACAGATGAAAAGGCTAAATACTCAGTACAAGAGTACTGAGAACAGCACAGCAGTCAAGGGCAAAACGCAAACGCAAAACGGAGGCTGGCAGCAGTAGCAGGGAGCTTAGGAATGAGGACTTGCTCAAGGGGGTCGCACTGTGGGCTCCATTAAATAGGTCCTGGGAGAGGGTGCGGGGCAGGCGGAAAGCAGAAGCGAAACAGAGGGAGAAAACAGGCAGAAGAGCCACGAAAGCGTGATACGGTGGTAAACCAGGAAACGGGAACAACTATGGCAAAACAAGACAATTCGTGGCAACAAAGGAAAATGCTGAATACTCAGTACAAAAGTACTGAGAAAAGCATGGCAGTCAGGGGCAAAACGTGAACGCAAAGTGGACAGGAGGCTGGAAGCAGCTGCAAGGAGAGAAAGAGTGAGACCTCCATAACCACCAACACTCAATGTACTTCCAAAATACTGCCATTTAAAACACCATACTGCTATCTTCATGTCACAACCTTCTAAAACAGTAGAGTTGCACCCCAGCCCACACTACTACTACGGCATGAAACATAAAAGTTACATCTAATACTATAATTCATTCCCCAGGGCCACACACTTACTTCCAGAATCACACTACAACTCGATGAACCTCACCATTCTGAGCATGAATGTACCACCACCTAAACCACCACACTGCCACCTGGCAATACCTGCAGCCAGGTTGGTAAATTAGAAACAGGCAAAATACATGACTTTCTAATTGCAATCATCCCACATGATAGCATCCTCCAGCATTGCTATCTCGTTCATAACAGTGCTAATTCTCACTTTCAAGCCACTATCCTTGCGCAATGTGTGCTTCAGTATTTTTACACTGTGAACCTAGCTAGAAAGCAACAGAGCCCTATACATTACACGGGGTTGGGGTGTGAAGAGACTAGCAACGATATACGAATATATTTTACCTTTAAATTCCTTAGAAGCACAGATAAATGTAATAATTTGTACAGAAACACATGTTGTCAAGCGGGATTCAAACCTGGGTCCCCCACATTCCAAAGTCAGCAGCTCTAGCAACTAGGCCACATCTCTTCATGGCAGTACCCTATAACCCTCTGCTCCACACACAGCCACAGTATCACACCACATGAATACAGCCCCACCAGAACAGTACCACCCACAGCACTGTCACCCAATGTAACTGGACTATGGCCTCCACACATTCACATCAACACATCCATAGCTGCTCAGGCTCCCCACAGCAATGCACTATCACACCCAGAAGATTACAAAAACACCCCCACCACGCCAATACACTACCACTCCTTCCACAGCATGAACACCACACAAAAGCACTATCATTGCCACCATTACCCAACATCATGGGGGCTAGCAGAAGTGGCACCAGATTAACTTTGATCTCCTCGTGATATCACAAGAAGACAATGTACATCATTTTTAATTTCAATGAAGCTGTAGCCTACATGCTAGTCTTGAAAGCTAGAGATCTGTGCTCCGATTCTAGTTTTTGTGCTTTGTGATAGTTCAAATCCAATACATATTATATGGTTCTTGGCAAACCCCCATTCTTCCTAGGCCTGAACTTGTGATATATGTAATGTAATAAGAGCAGCTACATGTAAAGCTCATTGTATGCAATGTACTGTCTTTTGTGTTGTCCTTTTATTGCCAATTATCTCCACCACCAATCTTTGTAACCATTCTGCTGTATATGTTGTACTGACTGTCCTTATTGCTGTGTTCAGTGTTTCTCTGGCAGCACTTTTTGTCGAAACTGCTCAGGGTGGGTTCATTTGAAGAATGTTGAATGCTCTGGACTAAAGAATGGCATTGATTATGGTTCTCTCTCACTACATCACCTGCTCACTATTATGTCTCCACTACATCTTCATTATATCGACGGGCATTACATCATCAAAGGCAAGTGATTAATTAAGAGTTGTTAGGGAGACTTAAAATAAACAAGATTTAAAGGTCTGTTTGTGGAAGAATACAGTAAACAAGGTTTGGACAACGGGAGGGAAGAACTCGGGCTGGACAGCCTTATGCAAAAAAAAAACAGCGAATAGAAAGCCAGAATATGTAAGTTACAAACCAAAAAATCCAATGGAAAGCAATGGGTGGAATACATTCCTAGGTCAACTTACTGTATGTCCCCAAGATGTCTTTATCAAACCATACAGCTGTGCTGTCTGGTAGTCTGGGACATAAAAAGTGGAGTTGGAGGTGTGGGGGGGGAGTCAATGTAAATTTAGGGGGTTCGACAGAGGGAGTATAGTGGCAGGCAATTTAGTGCCAGGGAATGTAGTAACATTTAAATGATAACTACAGATACAGTCATCTATTAAAAGTAAAGAAAGTTTAATATATATTTAATTTGAAGTCCTGAGCAGTCAGCTTGGTTAAATCACAGATGATGCCAACCACGCCACAGATAACAGCGACATTACCATCCTACACTACTACCCACATACCAGTACTAATTCCCCCCAGGACCGCACCTCTAATGCTCCTCAAATGCCACTCAATCCTTACTTATAGCGCTCCATGATATTCTAGGACTGAGGCCACTTAAAGTTGTGAAAAGAAGTGGAGGTGGCACCAGGTATGAAGTCACAGTCACGTGAGAACGGATAGGTTCACTGTGGTACTTTATTCTCCTTCATGTAACATGTAAAAACAGCCAACGCGTTTCGTTCCGTTTAAAGGAACTTCATCAGGGCTGTAACCAATACAGAACAAACATATAAATGACAACATAAATATGAATATAAACATTTGATAATGCCAAACATACTAATTATATCACACATAGCACTAAACGAATAAAACACCATGTATTATGTACATAAACATATATAATATCACATAATACATGTAAACTTAACTCATAAATCACACAACATAGATGATTGTATCAATACACAATTAAAAAGAGGAATAAGTTACAAAAGTATATGCTATGTACAATCATATATGAGCATTATATCTTATGAATTTCAGGGAGAGCAAATAGGAAAAAGATCATGAGGCAGGGAAAACAGTAAAGAAAATGGTGACGGGAGAAAAAAAGAAAAAAGGAACAAACATCTGTCCATAACAAAATACCAGTTGCTATTAACATGAGTACAATGAACATTCCCCAAATGCGGTACATGCAACCCTGTATGGGAAAATGGGCTAATATATAGTTTCTCAAACCGCGTATATCTATAAATTAAATAGTATATATATATATAGGTCAAAAATCTCACCAGAAAGTAATTCTGAAATAAGCGTTCCGTGTGTGTTTTTACTGTAAATACCCAAAGAGAGTAAAAACCGATGTAGATTAAGTCAATCTAAAATAAGATAAAATAAAAATGAAAATGAATGGTGGTGAGAGGCCAAAATCTGACCACAAAAAAGGTATCACATATAAAACATATATGCACTGAGTATATACAATACATAGTTTCACGTGAGAACAAAAAAGGAAAAGGAGAAATAGTACGTAATTTCCTAGTTAGTTTAATACAACAAAAGGCATATATGTATATATCTGATCTCACCGAAAGTGTAATTCCAAAAGCGCCCTTATATGCGAAATTTCTCTGTATGGTATCCAAAACAGTGAGCATCAAAAGTTGATGAGGTCAAATCTAAAATAAAGGTTAATGATACCCATTATATTGAGACCAAGTAGGTTTATAAAAATCAACAATTATTATTAAAAACGAAGAAACACAGACCAGACTCCATATATTGGAGACCGAATATATATCAAAAAACGGGGGTTCCTGACCTAGAAATGTCGGCAAACCCTATCATTACAAGCACGATTAGTGTCTGTATTAACTCCATTACGAGTAAGTATAGAAAATGTTTTTCTCCAAAAGTTACTGTTTATCTAAGTTAAAAGGACAAATTAACATGTCTATAGTTGAGCTCGCAAAAAAAGAGATAAGTGTTGATGATAGTAACAGATATCGAAGGTGCCTTAAGTCTGATAGACCAGTAAAGACAAAGAGGCCACGAACGAAAATAGTCAGAAAGAATTACCTCATCAATATTATCACAACGATAAAGGCGCCGAACGAATAAACAAAATACCGGTTCCTAACATTGTATAGAAATAATATACCATGTGCAAGTATGTAAGGTGACATAAATCTTTGTCAAAAGCCTCCAAATTAAAACGAAACGAATTGAAAACTTTCAAATTGAATTATAAGAGTCATTAGATAACACGAGGGTCTACGAAGTGTGCCGGTCATGTAAGATGTCCATAGATACTACCCAACAGGTTCATAAGATTAAAAAATACGATAACATGATAGTTAAGATTATAACAAGAGGCATAGAAGCCACTCACAAGGGTTCACTTACTTATTGGCGGCGTTACGATTGACGCCTCACGATCAAAGATTAGGCACCCACAGTCCAAGGAGGAAGCAACCGGATATGCATCCCAAGCCGGTATTTATGCAAATTTAGTAGCTCAAAGTACCGTATCACGTGTGACGTCGATGGGATAATCAAAGGGGGGGGGGTTTTAGGACTAAATTGGATGGCGTGTGACGTCAGAGGATAGATAAAAAGCTAATGGGAGTATATAGACACGTTAGCCGCCATCTTTGAATATGTCGAAAAACATGTTGTGGGGATTCAAATTAAAGTAAACATCTCTAAAAAATAGTCCTAATCGTCTCTCAGGTATCAGAGCCAATAGATAAATCCCCCATTTGAAAACTTATATAAAATTGTGCACTTTTATTTAAAGAAACGGAAACGTTTCATCTTATAGTTAATATACTCGGCAAAATTCGGCAAAAGAGTACGGCACGCATTTATGATAATCTCATTGGTGATTATAATTTAAAAGGAGCTATTCACAATAAAACATATGTAATTCATAAGAAAGTAAAAAGAAAGGTTAACCAATTGGGTCAGACTGATATGTCGATTTAAACATCGTGAGAAATGTCTCCAGCGTCATATTTGTGTAGACAGAAAAGCCCTTCAAATTGAGAAGAATATATTCGTTCCAAAAAAATAGTATCATTGCGAAATGTAATATTTAAAAGTAAAGAGAAACAATTACAATAAGGGCCTTGGCCCGTTATGATAAGATGTAAACGGTAATATGTTTTGCTAACAGGAATCAAAACTCAAAAATACCTATGTATGTATATCGTATCATGTAAAATCATTCGTATGATCAAATTATTGCTAGATAAGAAATTATTTCTATATATTCAATAAAACCCGGAAGAAATCTTCTCATACGTATATGAGTTGATAGCCACCTGGTAAATGACAGATGATCAGTATTACATCATCCGTTTCTAAAAAGCAGGTTGTCTCTCATTCATCAAGGGGAAAAACATTATTGACCCAATATCATTCCAAATCCAAGAGGGATTAAAGTAAGTGATTGGAAATGCAAGGAAAAGGAGTATTTGAGCCCAAAAAAACTCCGAACCAGTCAAATCATAAAAAATAGTGCATCTCACTATCAGTGTTGTGTCCAAGTTGTGTAGCCCGTAAGCGACATATCCATTTAGCCTCCGCCCTCCTCAACATCAATTCTCTGTTGCCCCCTCTCTTGTTGGGCAGAACATGTTCTATTGCATGGAACCAGAAAGAATTGTCATGTGCATGTGACAGAATATAATGCTCTGTGATAGGGTATCTCGGATCCCTTCCCAGAATAGCCCGTCGGTGCTCCTGAATTCGTAACTTCAAAGGACGAACAGTGCTGCCCACATAGATTTTTCCACATGGGCAGCCCAATACATATACAATATGTGTGGAGTTGCAGTTACAAAACTGGTCTATTGTGTACCTATGATCAGTATTGTAGGAGAAAGTGGTTGTTTTATTTTTAGCCATGGGACATACAATGCAAGTTCCACAGCGAAAAAAACCTTTGGGTTTGGGAGGGAGCCAAGTGCCGTCACCAGGAATCGATGTAACATAGCTAGGACATAAGTGATTACGTATTGTCCTGCCTTTTCTGTATGTGATAGATGGACGGTTCCCTAAGGATTCTCTTAAGCCGGGAATATCCGTCAGCAGATGCCAATTCTTACGGAGTGCATTGAAAATTTTGTCACAATGTGTAGTATATTGGGTCACAAACCTGATTCCAGCACTACTTCCTTGTGAATCGCTCCTACGTTTAGGTCTATTGCAAAGAGTAGTGTCCCTATTAGTTGCAAGAATCCTTGTTTCAGCTCTAGCGACATTTCGAATGTTGTAACCTCGTTTGAGGAATCTATGTTTGGTCTCAGTAATATTAGCTTGAAAAGTATCTGGCTCACTGCAAATCCTCCTTACGCGAGTCAATTCGCCAAAGGGAATGTTTTCAATGACGGAGCTCGCGTGTGCACTTGTAGCGTGCAGGAGAGAATTGCATGACGTTGCTTTGCGGTATAGTTTACTTTGCACAATCCCATCCCTGACATAAAAGGTTATGTCTAGGAAGTTGATCGTCTCTCTATGATGGACCATAGTGAGTTACACATTGAACTGATTGTTATTTAAATAATGATGGTATTGTTCTAGTTGTTCCATTGATCCTGACCAGAGGCAGATTACATCGTCGATGTACCTTCCCCAGTACACCACATATTGGGTCCATGGGGAGGCACATCTGGCCCAGGCATGCTCCCTCTCATACCACCCCATAAAAAGGCAGGCATAAGAGGGAGCAAACCTGGAGCCCATCGCTGTCCCCTTAATCTGCTGAAACCAGCTGTCATTGAAAAGGAAGAAGTTGTTCAAAAGTATTAGATCAATCATACTGACAATCATTTCATTTTGTGCGTATATTTCTGCCCCCTCCTTATTAAGAAAGGACTGTACAGCCATGACACCATACTTTCTGTCTATACATGTGTACAAACTCTCAACATCAAAGGTAACAAACATAAGTTCATCTGACCATTCATAATTCTGCATTTTCATTTGAATATCCTTACTATCTTTGATGTATGACGGTAGGCTCACAACATGTTTCTGCAACTTTAAATCTACATACTCTGACATTTTCTCTGTCGGTGAGCCCACCCCAGAGATAATAGGTCTTCCAGGGGGGAATTGCCCCCCCTTGTGTACTTTTGGCAGGATGTAGATACAAGGGTAAGAGGGGCCATCAACCCGTAAACATCTATATTCATCCTCAGTGATTAGGCAGGTATCTCTCCATTCACATAACATTGAATTAATTTTGGATGTAACATTGGGAATGGGATTTACACTTAACTTTTTGTAATTGTTTGTATCACTGAGCTGCCATTCAATTTCATTTAAGTAATCACAACGATTCATTAACACAATGTTGCCGCCTTTGTCGGCCTCACGAATGACAATCTCTGGATCTTCCCTGAGGCGTTGTAATGCCAATCGTTCACGAGAAGTGAGATTCATTTTAGTGTGATTATTGTGTTTACTTGAAGTCTCTAGTTTATATATATCCTCCGTTACCTGTTTATGGAAAATATCAATATTGGGATGATAGCCATTGGCAGGAACAAACTTAGATTTAGGACGCATGAGACTGTTGGTAGGTATTTCCTGTGTAATGTCCAATTCCCTGAGTAGATTTGCCATATCCGAGCCTTCCTCATCCGAAATGGAGAGAAGGCATTGGATATTGCGTACATCTGCGATGGAATGCATTCCTTCTTGCCCATTTGTTATAGGTCTTGTTTGTCTAGGGATTTGCTCGGAAAAGTAATCCCTAAGTTTAAGCAACCGTGTGAATTTAAAAAGGTCAACATGTATGTTTGCAAAATCCCCACTCTGAGTTGGACAGAAGTTAAGACCTTTACACAAAAGTTTAGTTTCTTCTACATCCAATACTTTATTAGAGAGGTTTACAATTCTTAGGTCAGAGATATTATCATCCATATTACAGTGTGCAGTGTCACCTCTAATAATATCATGTTGGTCACTGGGGGTCTGATTTGTTAGATTCTCTTGGGTTTGGCCGTAACCTCCGTTTTCTCTATTGGTGGTTTGTTGGCCCCTTTTCCTTTTGTTACCTCCCCTCCTGATTTTAGTTGTTCTTTTTTCTGCTGGATGCGACTCGAAATGCGTAACTTTGCTAATTCTTTTTGAAAAGAGGAGGCCCCCTCCCCTAAAGGGATCTCCTGATTGGTATTGGAGGATGTAGTACTGTTTGTGGAAGAAACTGAAAGGTTGCTTACAGATTGACCATCATCGACATCCTCCCTTTCTTCCCTGTTTCTTTTTTTGTCATCAGACCCTGACAGGTGATCAAATTTCTTGGCAAAGGTGTAAACCCGCCCTTCTTTGTAGTCACGGTCATCCCTTTTAATCTTGCTTAATTTTTTGTCCTTAATATATGTCTGGTAATTGTCCATCACCTGTTTAAGTATACAAAAATTCTTTTCTACAAGCTCTTTTTCTCCCACTTCACTAATCTCCTTTTCTATTTTTTCAATTTCCTCCTGCAATTTCTCTCCTTTTTCGATCGAGTGTCTAATTAGAATCTCCATCATGATGCGCGAGGCACCTTCCAAGTTCCCCTCCCATTCCTTGAGTAGACTTTCACTGAGATCTTCGAAAGTCGGGAAAATTAGGATTCTAAGTCCTCTGGGGACTTTTCCATTTTCCATGTACTGTCTAAGGGTAGCCCCGTCCCACCATCTGCTTAGTTCCTGCTTTCTTAATCTCTCTAGTCTGATGAATAGGGTCTTTAAACTTGTCTTACTGGGAACTTCCACATTCGTAATTACTTTCGTAGTATTTGTTCCAAACAAATTTAGTGCCATTTCCTCTCGTCCATCGTTAAACTTCGACATTTCTTTAGTGTTTTAAATAAATTATAGGTGAATGAGTGCAGCAACAGTCCAAATACAATAAAGGAAAACAAAAGTTACACAGCCGACTGATAGTGCGCACATCAATATCAAAGTCCCATATTAGTATGTTTCCTGTGCCAAACAACTCCGAGACCTGCTGTGTTTGGATCCCACTGGAAAACCAGAGAAGGTAAATGAAAAGAAGTGGAGGTGGCACCAGGTATGAAGTCACAGTCACGTGAGAACGGATAGGTTCACTGTGGTACTTTATTCTCCTTCATGTAACATGTAAAAACAGCCAACGCGTTTCGTTCCGTTTAAAGGAACTTCATCAGGGCTGTAACCAATACAGAACAAACATATAAATGACAACATAAATATGAATATAAACATTTGATAATGCCAAACATACTAATTATATCACACATGGCACTAAACGAATAAAACACCATGTATTATGTACATAAACATATATAATATCACATAATACATGTAAACTTAACTCATAAATCACACAACATAGATGATTGTATCAATACACAATTAAAAAGAGGAATAAGTTACAAAAGTACATGCTATGTACAATCATATATGAGCATTATATCTTATGAATTTCAGGGAGAGCAAATAGGAAAAAGATCATGAGGCAGGGAAAACAGTAAAGAAAATGGTGCCGGGAGAAAAAAAGAAAAAACGAACAAACATCTGTCCATAACAAAATACCAGTTGCTATTAACATGAGTACAATGAACATTCCCCAAATGCGGTACATGCAACCCTGTATGGGAAAATGGGCTAATATATAGTTTCTCAAACCGCGTATATCTATAAATTAAATAGTATGGGCCCGATTCACAGAACTAACTTAAGACAAAATCCTAAACTTACTACTTTTGGTATTCACAGAAGTTAGGATTTTGTCTTAAGTTTGTCTTAAGTTTGTCTTAAGTCTGTCTTAAGTCTGTCTTAAGTCTGTCTTAAGTTTGTCTTAAGTTTGTCTTAAGTTTGTCTTAAGTTTGTCTTAAGTTTGTCTTAAGTCTGTCTTAAGTTTGTCTTAAGTCAAATTTAGGACAAAATCCTAACTTCTGTGAATACCATAAGTAGTAAGTTTAGGATTTTATCTTAAGTTAGTTCTGTGAATCGGGCCCTATATATATATATAGGTCAAAAATCTCACCAGAAAGTAATTCTGAAATAAGCGTTCCGTGTGTGTTTTTACTGTAAATACCCAAAGAGAGTAAAAACCGAAGTAGATTAAGTCAATCTAAAATAAGATAAAATAAAAATGAAAATTAATGGTGGTGAGAGGCCAAAATCTGACCACAAAAAAGGTATCACATATAAAACATATATGCACTGAGTATATACAATATATAGTTTCACGTGAGAACAAAAAAGGAAAAGGAGAAATAGTACGTAATTTCCTAGTTAGTTTAATACAACAAAAGGCATATATGTATATATCTGATCTCACCGAAAGTGTAATTCCAAAAGCGCCCTTATATGCGAAATTTCTCTGTATGGTATCCAAAACAGTGAGCATCAAAAGTTGATGAGGTCAAATCTAAAATAAAGGTTAATGATACCCATTATATTGAGACCAAGTAGGTTTATAAAAATCAACAATTATTATTAAAAACGAAGAAACACAGACCAGACTCCATATATTGGAGACCGAATATATATCAAAAAACGGGGGTTCCTGACCTAGAAATGTCGGCAAACCCTATCATTACAAGCACGATTAGTGTCTGTATTAACTCCATTACGAGTAAGTATAGAAAATGTTTTTCTCCAAAAGTTACTGTTTATCTAAGTTAAAAGGACAAATTAACATGTCTATAGTTGAGCTCGCAAAAAAAGAGATAAGTGTTGATGATAGTAACAGATATCGAAGGTGCCTTAAGTCTGATAGACCAGTAAAGACAAAGAGGCCACGAACGAAAATAGTCAGAAAGAATTACCTCATCAATATTATCACAACGATAAAGGCGCCGAACGAATAAATAAAATACCGGTTCCTAACATTGTATAGAAATAATATACCATGTGCAAGTATGTAAGGTGACATAAATCTTTGTCAAAAGCCTCCAAATTAAAACGAAACGAATTGAAAACTTTCAAATTGAATTATAAGAGTCATTAGATAACACGAGGGTCTACGAAGTGTGCCGGTCATGTAAGATGTCCATAGATACTACCCAACAGGTTCATAAGATTAAAAAATACGATAACATGATAGTTAAGATTATAACAAGAGGCATAGAAGCCACTCACAAGGGTTCACTTACTTATTGGCGGCGTTACGATTGACGCCTCACGATCAAAGATTAGGCACCCACAGTCCAAGGAGGAAGCAACCGGATATGCATCCCAAGCCGGTATTTATGCAAATTTAGTAGCTCAAAGTACCGTATCACGTGTGACGTCGATGGGATAATCAAAGGGGGGGGGGGTTTTAGGACTAAATTGGATGGCGTGTGACGTCAGAGGATAGATAAAAAGCTAATGGGAGTATATAGACACGTTAGCCGCCATCTTTGAATATGTCGAAAAACATGTTGTGGGGATTCAAATTAAAGTAAACATCTCTAAAAAATAGTCCTAATCGTCTCTCAGGTATCAGAGCCAATAGATAAATCCCCCATTTGAAAACTTATATAAAATTGTGCACTTTTATTTAAAGAAACGGAAACGTTTCATCTTATAGTTAATATACTCTGCAAAATTCGGCAAAAGAGTACGGCACGCATTTATGATAATCTCATTGGTGATTATAATTTAAAAGGTTTTCCAGTGGGATCCAAACACAGCAGGTCTCGGAGTTGTTTGGCACAGGAAACATACTAATATGGGACTTTGATATTGATGTGCGCACTATCAGTCGGCTGTGTAACTTTTGTTTTCCTTTATTGTATTTGGACTGTTGCTGCACTCATTCACCTATAATTTATTTAAAACACTAAAGAAATGTCGAAGTTTAACGATGGACGAGAGGAAATGGCACTAAATTTGTTTGGAACAAATACTACGAAAGTAATTACGAATGTGGAAGTTCCCAGTAAGACAAGTTTAAAGACCCTATTCATCAGACTAGAGAGATTAAGAAAGCAGGAACTAAGCAGATGGTGGGACGGGGCTACCCTTAGACAGTACATGGAAAATGGAAAAGTCCCCAGAGGACTTAGAATCCTCATTTTCCCGACTTTCGAAGATCTCAGTGAAAGTCTACTCAAGGAATGGGAGAGGAACTTGGAAGGTGCCTCGCGCATCATGATGGAGATTCTAATTAGACACTCGATCGAAAAAGGAGAGAAATTGCAGGAGGAAATTGAAAAAATAGAAAAGGAGATTAGTGAAGTGGGAGAAAAAGAGCTTGTAGAAAAGAATTTTTGTATACTTAAACAGGTGATGGACAATTACCAGGCATATATTAAGGACAAAAAATTAAGCAAGATTAAAAGGGATGACCGTGACTACAAAGAAGGGCGGATTTACACCTTTGCCAAGAAATTTGATCACCTGTCAGGGTCTGATGACAAAAAAAGAAACAGGGAAGAAAGGGAGGATGTCGATGATGGTCAATCTGTAAGCAACCTTTCAGTTTCTTCCACAAACAGTACTACATCCTCCAATACCAATCAGGAGATCCCTTTAGGGGAGGGGGCCTCCTCTTTTCAAAAAGAATTAGCAAAGGTACGCATTTCGAGTCGCATCCAGCAGAAAAAAGAACAACTAAAACCAGGAGGGGAGGTAACAAAAGGAAAAGGGGCCAACAAACCACCAATAGAGAAAACGGAGGTTACGGCCAAACCCAAGAGAATCTAACAAATCAGACCCCCAGTGACCAACATGATATTATTAGCGGTGACACTGTACACTGTAATATGGATGATAATATCTCTGACCTAAGAATTGTAAACCTCTCTAATAAAGTATTGGATGTAGAAGAAACTAAACTTTTGTGTAAAGGTCTTAACTTCTGTCCAACTCAGAGTGGGGATTTTGCAAACATACATGTTGACCTTTTTAAATTCACACGGTTGCTTAAACTTAGGGATTACTTTTCCGAGCAAATCCCTAGACAAACAAGACCTATAACAAATGGGCAAGAAGGAATGCATACCATCGCAGATGTACGCAATATCCAATGCCTTCTCTCCATTTCGGATGAGGAAGGCTCGGATATGGCAAATCTACTCAGGGAATTGGACATTACACAGGAAATACCTACCAACAGTCTCATGCGTCCTAAATCTAAGTTTGTTCCTGCCAATGGCTATCATCCCAATATTGATATTTTCCATAAACAGGTAACGGAGGATATATATAAACTAGAGACTTCAAGTAAACACAATAATCACACTAAAATGAATCTCACTTCTCGTGAACGATTGGCATTACAACGCCTCAGGGAAGATCCAGAGATTGTCATTCGTGAGGCCGACAAAGGCGGCAACATTGTGTTAATGAATCGTTGCGATTACTTAAATGAAATTGAACGGCAGCTCAGTGATACAAACAATTACAAAAAGATAAGTGTAAATCCCATTCCCAATGTTACATCCAAAATTAATTCAATGTTATGTGAATGGAGAGATACCTGCCTAATCACTGAGGATGAATATAGATGTTTACGGGTTGATGGCCCCTCTTACCCTTGTATCTACATCCTGCCAAAAGTACACAAGGGGGGGCAATTCCCCCCTGGAAGACCTATTATCTCTGGGGTGGGCTCACCGACAGAGAAAATGTCAGAGTATGTAGATTTAAAGTTGCAGAAACATGTTGTGAGCCTACCGTCATACATCAAAGATAGTAAGGATATTCTAATGAAAATGCAGAATTATGAATGGTCAGATGAACTTATGTTTGTTACCTTTGATGTTGAGAGTTTGTACACATGTATAGACAGAAAGTATGGTGTCATGGCTGTACAGTCCTTTCTTAATAAGGTGGGGGCAGAACTATACGCACAAAATGAAATGATTGTCAGTATGATTGATCTAATACTTTTGAACAACTTCTTCCTTTTCAATGACAGCTGGTTTCAGCAGATTAAGGGGACAGCGATGGGCTCCAGGTTTGCTCCCTCTTATGCTTGCCTTTTTATGGGGTGGTATGAGAGGGAGCATGCCTGGGCCGGATGTGCCTCCCCATGGACCCAATATGTGGTGTACTGGGGAAGGTACATCGACGATGTAATCTGCCTCTGGTCAGGATCAATGGAACAACTAGAACAATACCATCATTATTTAAATAACAATCAGTTCAATGTGAAACTCACTATGGTCCATCATAGAGAGACGATCAACTTCCTAGACATAACCTTTTATGTCAGGGATGGGATTGTGCAAAGTAAACTATACCGCAAAGCAACGTCATGCAATTCTCTCCTGCACGCTACAAGTGCACACGCGAGCTCCGTCATTGAAAACATTCCCTTAGGCGAATTGACTCGCGTAAGGAGGATTTGCAGTGAGCCAGGTACTTTTCAAGCTAATATTACTGAGACCAAACATAGATTCCTCAAACGAGGTTACAACATTCGAAATGTCGCTAGAGCTGAAACAAGGATTCTTGCAACTAATAGGGACACTACTCTTTGCAATAGACCTAAACGTAGGAGCGATTCACAAGGAAGTAGTGCTGGAATCAGGTTTGTGACCCAATATACTACACATTGTGACAAAATTTTCAATGCACTCCGTAAGAATTGGCATCTGCTGACGGATATTCCCGGCTTAAGAGAATCCTTAGGGAACCGTTCATCTATCACATACAGAAAAGGCAGGACAATACGTAATCACTTATGTCCTAGCTATGTTACATCGATTCCTGGTGACGGCACTTGGCTCCCTCCCAAACCCAAAGGTTTTTTTCGCTGTGGAACTTGCATTGTATGTCCCATGGCTAAAAATAAAACAACCACTTTCTCCTACAATACTGATCATAGGTACACAATAGACCAGTTTTGTAACTGCAACTCCACACATATTGTATATGTATTGGGCTGCCCATGTGGAAAAATCTATGTGGGCAGCACTGTTCGTCCTTTGAAGTTACGAATTCAGGAGCACCGACGGGCTATTCTGGGAAGGGATCCGAGATACCCTATCACAGAGCATTATATTCTGTCACATGCACATGACAATTCTTTCTGGTTCCATGCAATAGAACATGTTCTGCCCAACAAGAGAGGGGGCAACAGAGAATTGATGTTGAGGAGGGCGGAGGCTAAATGGATATGTCGCTTACGGGCTACACAACTTGGACACAACACTGATAGTGAGATGCACTATTTTTTATGATTTGACTGGTTCGGAGTTTTTTTGGGCTCAAATACTCCTTTTCCTTGCATTTCCAATCACTTACTTTAATCCCTCTTGGATTTGGAATGATATTGGGTCAATAATGTTTTTCCCCTTGATGAATGAGAGACAACCTGCTTTTTAGAAACGGATGATGTAATACTGATCATCTGTCATTTACCAGGTGGCTATCAACTCATATACATATGAGAAGATTTCTTCCGGGTTTTATTGAATATATAGAAATAATTTCTTATCTAGCAATAATTTGATCATACGAATGATTTTACATGATACGATATACATACATAGGTATTTTTGAGTTTTGATTCCTGTTAGCAAAACATATTACCGTTTACATCTTATCATAACGGGCCAAGGCCCTTATTGTAATTGTTTCTCTTTACTTTTAAATATTACATTTCGCAATGATACTATTTTTTTGGAACGAATATATTCTTCTCAATTTGAAGGGCTTTTCTGTCTACACAAATATGACGCTGGAGACATTTCTCACGATGTTTAAATCGACATATCAGTCTGACCCAATTGGTTAACCTTTCTTTTTACTTTCTTATGAATTACATATGTTTTATTGTGAATAGCTCCTTTTAAATTATAATCACCAATGAGATTATCATAAATGCGTGCCGTACTCTTTTGCCGAATTTTGCCGAGTATATTAACTATAAGATGAAACGTTTCCGTTTCTTTAAATAAAAGTGCACAATTTTATATAAGTTTTCAAATGGGGGATTTATCTATTGGCTCTGATACCTGAGAGACGATTAGGACTATTTTTTAGAGATGTTTACTTTAATTTGAATCCCCACAACATGTTTTTCGACATATTCAAAGATGGCGGCTAACGTGTCTATATACTCCCATTAGCTTTTTATCTATCCTCTGACGTCACACGCCATCCAATTTAGTCCTAAAACCCCCCCCCCCTTTGATTATCCCATCGACGTCACACGTGATACGGTACTTTGAGCTACTAAATTTGCATAAATACCGGCTTGGGATGCATATCCGGTTGCTTCCTCCTTGGACTGTGGGTGCCTAATCTTTGATCGTGAGGCGTCAATCGTAACGCCGCCAATAAGTAAGTGAACCCTTGTGAGTGGCTTCTATGCCTCTTGTTATAATCTTAACTATCATGTTATCGTATTTTTTAATCTTATGAACCTGTTGGGTAGTATCTATGGACATCTTACATGACCGGCACACTTCGTAGACCCTCGTGTTATCTAATGACTCTTATAATTCAATTTGAAAGTTTTCAATTCGTTTCGTTTTAATTTGGAGGCTTTTGACAAAGATTTATGTCACCTTACATACTTGCACATGGTATATTATTTCTATACAATGTTAGGAACCGGTATTTTGTTTATTCGTTCGGCGCCTTTATCGTTGTGATAATATTGATGAGGTAATTCTTTCTGACTATTTTCGTTCGTGGCCTCTTTGTCTTTACTGGTCTATCAGACTTAAGGCACCTTCGATATCTGTTACTATCATCAACACTTATCTCTTTTTTTGCGAGCTCAACTATAGACATGTTAATTTGTCCTTTTAACTTAGATAAACAGTAACTTTTGGAGAAAAACATTTTCTATACTTACTCGTAATGGAGTTAATACAGACACTAATCGTGCTTGTAATGATAGGGTTTGCCGACATTTCTAGGTCAGGAACCCCCGTTTTTTGATATATATTCGGTCTCCAATATATGGAGTCTGGTCTGTGTTTCTTCGTTTTTAATAATAATTGTTGATTTTTATAAACCTACTTGGTCTCAATATAATGGGTATCATTAACCTTTATTTTAGATTTGACCTCATCAACTTTTGATGCTCACTGTTTTGGATACCATACAGAGAAATTTCGCATATAAGGGCGCTTTTGGAATTACACTTTCGGTGAGATCAGATATATACATATATGCCTTTTGTTGTATTAAACTAACTAGGAAATTACGTACTATTTCTCCTTTTCCTTTTTTGTTCTCACGTGAAACTATGTATTGTATATACTCAGTGCATATATGTTTTATATGTGATACCTTTTTTGTGGTCAGATTTTGGCCTCTCACCACCATTCATTTTCATTTTTATTTTATCTTATTTTAGATTGACTTAATCTACTTCGGTTTTTACTCTCTTTGGGTATTTACAGTAAAAACACACACGGAACGCTTATTTCAGAATTACTTTCTGGTGAGATTTTTGACCTATATATATATATACTATTTAATTTATAGATATACGCGGTTTGAGAAACTATATATTAGCCCATTTTCCCATACAGGGTTGCATGTACCGCATTTGGGGAATGTTCATTGTACTCATGTTAACAGCAACTGGTATTTTGTTATGGACAGATGTTTGTTCCTTTTTTCTTTTTTTCTCCCGTCACCATTTTCTTTACTGTTTTCCCTGCCTCATGATCTTTTTCCTATTTGCTCTCCCTGAAATTCATAAGATATAATGCTCATATATGATTGTACATAGCATGTACTTTTGTAACTTATTCCTCTTTTTAATTGTGTATTGATACAATCATCTATGTTGTGTGATTTATGAGTTAAGTTTACATGTATTATGTGATATTATATATGTTTATGTACATAATACATGGTGTTTTATTCGTTTAGTGCCATGTGTGATATAATGAGTATGTTTGGCATTATCAAATGTTTATATTCATATTTATGTTGTCATTTATATGTTTGTTCTGTATTGGTTACAGCCCTGATGAAGTTCCTTTAAACGGAACGAAACGCGTTGGCTGTTTTTACATGTTACATGAAGGAGAATAAAGTACCACAGTGAACCTATCCGTTCTCACGTGACTGTGACTTCATACCTGGTGCCACCTCCACTTCTTTTCATTTACCTTCTCTGGTTTTCCAGTGGGATCCAAACACAGCAGGTCTCGGAGTTATTTGGCACAGGAAACATACTAATATGGGACTTTGATATTGATGTGCGCACTATCAGTCGGCTGTGTAACTTTTGTTTTCCTTTATTGTATTTGGACTGTTGCTGCACTCATTCACCTATAATTTATTTAAAACACTAAAGAAATGTCGAAGTTTAACGATGGACGAGAGGAAATGGCACTAAATTTGTTTGGAACAAATACTACGAAAGTAATTACGAATGTGGAAGTTCCCAGTAAGACAAGTTTAAAGACCCTATTCATCAGACTAGAGAGATTAAGAAAGCAGGAACTAAGCAGATGGTGGGACGGGGCTACCCTTAGACAGTACATGGAAAATGGAAAAGTCCCCAGAGGACTTAGAATCCTCATTTTCCCGACTTTCGAAGATCTCAGTGAAAGTCTACTCAAGGAATGGGAGGGGAACTTGGAAGGTGCCTCGCGCATCATGATGGAGATTCTAATTAGACACTCGATCGAAAAAGGAGAGAAATTGCAGGAGGAAATTGAAAAAATAGAAAAGGAGATTAGTGAAGTGGGAGAAAAAGAGCTTGTAGAAAAGAATTTTTGTATACTTAAACAGGTGATGGACAATTACCAGGCATATATTAAGGACAAAAAATTAAGCAAGATTAAAAGGGATGACCGTGACTACAAAGAAGGGCGGATTTACACCTTTGCCAAGAAATTTGATCACCTGTCAGGGTCTGATGACAAAAAAAGAAACAGGGAAGAAAGGGAGGATGTCGATGATGGTCAATCTGTAAGCAACCTTTCAGTTTCTTCCACAAACAGTACTACATCCTCCAATACCAATCAGGAGATCCCTTTAGGGGAGGGGGCCTCCTCTTTTCAAAAAGAATTAGCAAAGTTACGCATTTCGAGTCGCATCCAGCAGAAAAAAGAACAACTAAAACCAGGAGGGGAGGTAACAAAAGGAAAAGGGGCCAACAAACCACCAATAGAGAAAACGGAGGTTACGGCCAAACCCAAGAGAATCTAACAAATCAGACCCCCAGTGACCAACATGATATTATTAGAGGTGACACTGCACACTGTAATATGGATGATAATATCTCTGACCTAAGAATTGTAAACCTCTCTAATAAAGTATTGGATGTAGAAGAAACTAAACTTTTGTGTAAAGGTCTTAACTTCTGTCCAACTCAGAGTGGGGATTTTGCAAACATACATGTTGACCTTTTTAAATTCACACGGTTGCTTAAACTTAGGGATTACTTTTCCGAGCAAATCCCTAGACAAACAAGACCTATAACAAATGGGCAAGAAGGAATGCATACCATCGCATATGTACGCAATATCCAATGCCTTCTCTCCATTTCGGATGAGGAAGGCTCGGATATGGCAAATCTACTCAGGGAATTGGACATTACACAGGAAATACCTACCAACAGTCTCATGCGTCCTAAATCTAAGTTTGTTCCTGCCAATGGCTATCATCCCAATATTGATATTTTCCATAAACAGGTAACGGAGGATATATATAAACTAGAGACTTCAAGTAAACACAATAATCACACTAAAATGAATCTCACTTCTCGTGAACGATTGGCATTACAACGCCTCAGGGAAGATCCAGAGATTGTCATTCGTGAGGCCGACAAAGGCGGCAACATTGTGTTAATGAATCGTTGCGATTACTTAAATGAAATTGAACGGCAGCTCAGTGATACAAACAATTACAAAAAGATAAGTGTAAATCCCATTCCCAATGTTACATCCAAAATTAATTCAATGTTATGTGAATGGAGAGATACCTGCCTAATCACTGAGGATGAATATAGATGTTTACGGGTTGATGGCCCCTCTTACCCTTGTATCTACATCCTGCCAAAAGTACACAAGGGGGGGCAATTCCCCCCTGGAAGACCTATTATCTCTGGGGTGGGCTCACCGACAGAGAAAATGTCAGAGTATGTAGATTTAAAGTTGCAGAAACATGTTGTGAGCCTACCGTCATACATCAAAGATAGTAAGGATATTCTAATGAAAATGCAGAATTATGAATGGTCAGATGAACTTATGTTTGTTACCTTTGATGTTGAGAGTTTGTACACATGTATAGACAGAAAGTATGGTGTCATGGCTGTACAGTCCTTTCTTAATAAGGAGGGGGCAGAACTATACGCACAAAATGAAATGATTGTCAGTATGATTGATCTAATACTTTTGAACAACTTCTTCCTTTTCAATGACAGCTGGTTTCAGCAGATTAAGGGGACAGCGATGGGCTCCAGGTTTGCTCCCTCTTATGCCTGCCTTTTTATGGGGTGGTATGAGAGGGAGCATGCCTGGGCCAGATGTGCCTCCCCATGGACCCAATATGTGGTGTACTGGGGAAGGTACATCGACGATGTAATCTGCCTCTGGTCAGGATCAATGGAACAACTAGAACAATACCATCATTATTTAAATAACAATCAGTTCAATGTGAAACTCACTATGGTCCATCATAGAGAGACGATCAACTTCCTAGACATAACCTTTTATGTCAGGGATGGGATTGTGCAAAGTAAACTATACCGCAAAGCAACGTCATGCAATTCTCTCCTGCACGCTACAAGTGCACACGCGAGCTCCGTCATTGAAAACATTCCCTTTGGCGAATTGACTCGCGTAAGGAGGATTTGCAGTGAGCCAGATACTTTTCAAGCTAATATTACTGAGACCAAACATAGATTCCTCAAACGAGGTTACAACATTCGAAATGTCGCTAGAGCTGAAACAAGGATTCTTGCAACTAATAGGGACACTACTCTTTGCAATAGACCTAAACGTAGGAGCGATTCACAAGGAAGTAGTGCTGGAATCAGGTTTGTGACCCAATATACTACACATTGTGACAAAATTTTCAATGCACTCCGTAAGAATTGGCATCTGCTGACGGATATTCCCGGTTTAAGAGAATCCTTAGGGAACCGTCCATCTATCACATACAGAAAAGGCAGGACAATACGTAATCACTTATGTCCTAGCTATGTTACATCGATTCCTGGTGACGGCACTTGGCTCCCTCCCAAACCCAAAGGTTTTTTTCGCTGTGGAACTTGCATTATATGTCCCATGGCTAAAAATAAAACAACCACTTTCTCCTACAATACTGATCATAGGTACACAATAGACCAGTTTTGTAACTGCAACTCCACACATATTGTATATGTATTGGGCTGCCCATGTGGAAAAATCTATGTGGGCAGCACTGTTCGTCCTTTGAAGTTACGAATTCAGGAGCACCGACGGGCTATTCTGGGAAGGGATCCGAGATACCCTATCACAGAGCATTATATTCTGTCACATGCACATGACAATTCTTTCTGGTTCCATGCAATAGAACATGTTCTGCCCAACAAGAGAGGGGGCAACAGAGAATTGATGTTGAGGAGGGCGGAGGCTAAATGGATATGTCGCTTACGGGCTACACAACTTGGACACAACACTGATAGTGAGATGCACTATTTTTTATGATTTGACTGGTTCGGAGTTTTTTTGGGCTCAAATACTCCTTTTCCTTGCATTTCCAATCACTTACTTTAATCCCTCTTGGATTTGGAATGATATTGGGTCAATAATGTTTTTCCCCTTGATGAATGAGAGACAACCTGCTTTTTAGAAACGGATGATGTAATACTGATCATCTGTCATTTACCAGGTGGCTATCAACTCATATACGTATGAGAAGATTTCTTCCGGGTTTTATTGAATATATAGAAATAATTTCTTATCTAGCAATAATTTGATCATACAAATGATTTTACATGATACGATATACATACATAGGTATTTTTGAGTTTTGATTCCTGTTAGCAAAACATATTACCGTTTACATCTTATCATAACGGGCCAAGGCCCTTATTGTAATTGTTTCTCTTTACTTTTAAATATTACATTTCGCAATGATACTATTTTTTTGGAACGAATATATTCTTCTCAATTTGAAGGGCTTTTCTGTCTACACAAATATGACGCTGGAGACATTTCTCACGATGTTTAAATCGACATATCAGTCTGACCCAATTGGTTAACCTTTCTTTTTACTTTCTTATGAATTACATATGTTTTATTGTGAATAGCTCCTTTTAAATTATAATCACCAATGAGATTATCATAAATGCGTGCCGTACTCTTTTGCCGAATTTTGCCGAGTATATTAACTATAAGATGAAACGTTTCCGTTTCTTTAAATAAAAGTACACAATTTTATATAAGTTTTCAAATGGGGGATTTATCTATTGGCTCTGATACCTGAGAGACGATTAGGACTATTTTTTAGAGATGTTTACTTTAATTTGAATCCCCACAACATGTTTTTCGACATATTCAAAGATGGCGGCTAACGTGTCTATATACTCCCATTAGCTTTTTATCTATCCTCTGACGTCACACGCCATCCAATTTAGTCCTAAAACCCCCCCCCCCCTTTGATTATCCCATCGACGTCACACGTGATACGGTACTTTGAGCTACTAAATTTGCATAAATACCGGCTTGGGATGCATATCCGGTTGCTTCCTCCTTGGACTGTGGGTGCCTAATCTTTGATCGTGAGGCGTCAATCGTAACGCCGCCAATAAGTAAGTGAACCCTTGTGAGTGGCTTCTATGCCTCTTGTTATAATCTTAACTATCATGTTATCGTATTTTTTAATCTTATGAACCTGTTGGGTAGTATCTATGGACATCTTACATGACCGGCACACTTCGTAGACCCTCGTGTTATCTAATGACTCTTATAATTCAATTTGAAAGTTTTCAATTCGTTTCGTTTTAATTTGGAGGCTTTTGACAAAGATTTAAGTCACCTTACATACTTGCACATGGTATATTATTTCTATACAATGTTAGGAACCGGTATTTTGTTTATTCGTTCGGCGCCTTTATCGTTGTGATAATATTGATGAGGTAATTCTTTCTGACTATTTTCGTTCGTGGCCTCTTTGTCTTTACTGGTCTATCAGACTTAAGGCACCTTCGATATCTGTTACTATCATCAACACTTATCTCTTTTTTTGCGAGCTCAACTATAGACATGTTAATTTGTCCTTTTAACTTAGATAAACAGTAACTTTTGGAGAAAAACATTTTCTATACTTACTCGTAATGGAGTTAATACAGACACTAATCGTGCTTGTAATGATAGGGTTTGCCGACATTTCTAGGTCAGGAACCCCCGTTTTTTGATATATATTCGGTCTCCAATATATGGAGTCTGGTCTGTGTTTCTTCGTTTTTAATAATAATTGTTGATTTTTATAAACCTACTTGGTCTCAATATAATGGGTATCATTAACCTTTATTTTAGATTTGACCTCATCAACTTTTGATGCTCACTGTTTTGGATACCATACAGAGAAATTTCGCATATAAGGGCGCTTTTGGAATTACACTTTCGGTGAGATCAGATATATACATATATGCCTTTTGTTGTATTAAACTAACTAGGAAATTACGTACTATTTCTCCTTTTCCTTTTTTGTTCTCACGTGAAACTATGTATTGTATATACTCAGTGCATATATGTTTTATATGTGATACCTTTTTTGTGGTCAGATTTTGGCCTCTCACCACCATTCATTTTCATTTTTATTTTATCTTATTTTAGATTGACTTAATCTACTTCGGTTTTACTCTCTTTGGGTATTTACAGTAAAAACACACACGGAACGCTTATTTCAGAATTACTTTCTGGTGAGATTTTTGACCTATATATATATATACTATTTAATTTATAGATATACGCGGTTTGAGAAACTATATATTAGCCCATTTTCCCATACAGGGTTGCATGTACCGCATTTGGGGAATGTTCATTGTACTCATGTTAATAGCAACTGGTATTTTGTTATGGACAGATGTTTGTTCCTTTTTTCTTTTTTTCTCCCGTCACCATTTTCTTTACTGTTTTCCCTGCCTCATGATCTTTTTCCTATTTGCTCTCCCTGAAATTCATAAGATATAATGCTCATATATGATTGTACATAGCATGTACTTTTGTAACTTATTCCTCTTTTTAATTGTGTATTGATACAATCATCTATGTTGTGTGATTTATGAGTTAAGTTTACATGTATTATGTGATATTATATATGTTTATGTACATAATACATGGTGTTTTATTCGTTTAGTGCCATGTGTGATATAATTAGTATGTTTGGCATTATCAAATGTTTATATTCATATTTATGTTGTCATTTATATGTTTGTTCTGTATTGGTTACAGCCCTGATGAAGTTCCTTTAAACGGAACGAAACGCGTTGGCTGTTTTTACATGTTACATGAAGGAGAATAAAGTACCACAGTGAACCTATCCGTTCTCACGTGACTGTGACTTCATACCTGGTGCCACCTCCACTTCTTTTCATTTACCTTCTCTGGTTTTCCAGTGGGATCCAAACACAGCAGGTCTCGGAGTTGTTTGGCACAGGAAACATACTAATATGGGACTTTGATATTGATGTGCGCACTATCAGTCGGCTGTGTAACTTTTGTTTTCACTTAAAGTTGTGTGAAGGAGCTTCACTCCATTTGAGTCCAGTGCTGACTGCTCACTGATTGGCGCACGAGCTCCCTTCAGATTTTATGAACCCTAAGATACTACCGATGATGTTTTTACAATAAGTGCTCTAGTGGAAAATAGTTTAACAAACTTTGCAATAAGCATACCTTCATTCCACCTCACACGGGAGCATCACCGCCCTCCAGCAACACTAGGGGGCAAATTTACAAGTCACTTGCGCCACTTTTGCATCACTTTTAACATGGGAAAATTGATGCAAAATTGGCGCAAGGGGTTTGTAAATATGCCCCTAGGTCTATAGTCCAAGCATCGCAGTGCCAAACTTTAGAACTGCACTGGTGACCAGCCGAGGCCCACGCAGGTAAGAGCAGTGGGGCGGCGGGGCCAGGTGGGGGGGATTTCAGCAGACTAGGACGAGGGAAAATGTATTTATTCAATTTTCCCTCGTGATCGTCTGTAGAAGCCCCCAACCTGGCCCGCCGGCTCTTACCTGCACGGACCACGGCTGCTGGTGACCCCCATCACCACCTATAAAAACATTAACAAATAACAAAAGCACAGCACTGCCAAGTAAAAGCACCCTATTACCACTTCTGGCTTCGCATTACTTTACTGCCACCCCCTACCATTGTACTCACAGATGAATATAACTGCCTCCAACAGACACATTAAAACTCCACCTGTGCACAACCATAGTACATTTTGTAATTGACTTGCTTCCCATTGAGTCTTTGAATGCCTGCTTCATTTGTTGTTTTGTTTTCATGGCCCATCTTTGACTAGGGAACCATAAAAAACATTGCAAACCTGCCAACTCACACGGTACCACACGATATCGGCTCCTTTCACACAGTCATCCGGTGAGGAGCCGATATCACACGGTGGCAGGGGAAACGAGCTGGAAATCCAATGTAAACAATGGATTTCCAGCTCGTTTTTGGAGGCTTTGAAATTCCGACGTCCACTAAGGGGTGTCAAAACACCCCAGGTCATCGGCACCAGTCTCAGCAAGCTATTTCTCAGTTTTTTGGAGGTGGGTGATTGGGGGCAAAATTGCCTCTCATGTGCTTTGGCGGCACGAGGCCACGCCCCTCCTCACACGGTGAGATTTCGATCTTAGTTAGCGGGTATGACATTGTGCTTTTAATGTATTTGAGGCGTTACCTGCACTGTCCACTGAAATTGTAATTGTAGGGTTGTTGTAATAAGTTCATTTACGGAAAAAAAACTCCACCTTCTTGTGAGCTACACCGTAAATAAGATTGGGAGCGCTTAGAAACAGGCCGAGCACCCGCTAAGTAAGGTGCAGTCAGTGCCTCGCTCCACGATTTCGCCTTTCTACTTTCCTCTGCTCCACCTCTCCCTGCGTGTACCTGTACCTAAAAGAGAGACAGAGAAGCACAACGCCCTTCACTGTGTCCCCGACTCAACTATTTACTATATGGTGCTTTTGGAAACTGAATTCCGTGCATTCAAAGTTTATTGCACAGACTTCCCTTTGCTACTGCTAAGAACTTCCCAAAGACAATAATCTGAACTTTGCTCTCCTTATACAAGCAGACGACTCAATTACCCAGAAGGCTTACATAATATTTACATAAAATAAGAAAGAGCTTCAGTTAACCTGCCGAACTTTAACTCATAGCAGCAAAGTTAAGACAATCAAAAATATGTTTGCAGCCATGGGACCATTAAAGTGTCATGCAGGCTCAGTACTAAACTAGACCATGAGCCTTGTCTATTAGTGAAAGGCTCTGTGTTTGTGGGTTGTATATAAGTGCCGGTAAAGCTTTGTCAATTGCCCAGATGAACCTCAGTGGTCTGGGGTGCAGGTTTCAAACCTGTAGCTGTCTAACGACAGAGTGGTTCAATTCCACCTTCTGGGCGATTGATCGTGGTGCGTTCTTTTTTACTGATGAACAATATGAGAACCCCTACTTTGAGCTCAGTCCTTCCATCCTAAGATCACATCTTACTGGATGGGAATTCCAATAGCATCATTTTACAAATATGTACTTACTGTACTAGAGCACAGTCTAAACAATCACACCCAGGAGTTCCTGATGATGAGCTCCGTGGAGCATTCTTACTCGTTACAATAGTAAACTGCACAAATACATCCAAAATATTATAAACTGTATGTACAGAAACCATTCAACCATTGCACTACACATCCACCGCACCACCACCACTGCACAATAAACACACTACAGTGTGACCATTGCACAATACCGCACTACCATCTCATACCACTGTACTAGCACTTCAAACAACACCACAGTCGTCCTCCAGCACCACGCCGCCATCACAAGCACTGCACTTTTCACAGGAACAGTCTTCATCCCAACAAAACTGCTACCCCACAGTACTGCACAGTTACCAGCACCACCAAACTATCACCCCACCATCAGCTAACAGCATAAAACTGCCAATTTAGGTGCCGATTACGATCCGGTAAAAAAATTCCCCGTACGACTCGTATCCGGTCTTTTTACCGTACGAATCGTACAAGTGCCGTACAAACTGGCAATTACGATTCGCATGGTAAAAAGTCCATACGAATCGCATTGGGAATTATTCCCCACACGTCCTCGGGTCGGAAAATGTGTCCGACACGTCCACGGACGATTTACCGTACAAATGTGAAAAGTGAAGTCCGACCGCGGAATTACGATCCATCCCGTGCGTCCGATGTTACAACCGTATGGAAAAAACACCGTCCGCACCGAACTCCCATAGCAACCATGGAGACATGTGCCCGCATACGCGCCGACCCCCCCCAGCCCCCGTACGTTCGAGTCGTACCCCCCCGTGTATGCACACCCTTGTACGTGTCGAACCCCCCCGTGTATGTACACCCGTGTACGTGTCGAACCCCCCATGTATGTACACCCGTGTACGTTCGAGTCGTACCCCCACCCGTGTATGTACGGTGCGTACCCCCAGCGCGTACCCTTGTACGTGTCAAACCACCCGTGTATGTACACCTGTGTACGTGTCGAATCCCCCCGTGTATGTACACCCGTGTACGTTTGAGTCGTACCCCCACCCGTGTATGTACGGTGCATACCCCCAGCGCGTACCCTTGTACGTGTCGAACCCCCCGTGTATGTACACCCGTGTACGTGTTGAACCCCCCGTGTATGTACACCCGTGTACGTTCGAGTCGTACCCCCACCCGTGTATGTACGGTGCGTACCCCCAGCGCGTACCCTTGTACGTGTCGAACCCCCGTGTATGTACACCCGTGTACGTGTCAAACCCCCCCGTGTATGTACACCCGTGTACGTTCGAGTCGTACCCCCACACGGGTGGGGGTACGACTCAAACGTACACGGGTGTACATACACGGGGGGTTCGATACGTAGACGGGTGTACATACACAGGGGGGTTCGACACGTACACGGGTGTACATACACGGGGGGGTTCGACACGTACACGGGTGTACATACACGGGTGGGGGTACGACTCGAACGTACGGGGGCTGGGGGGGGTCGGCGCTTACGTACGGGGGCGGGGGGGGTACGGCACGTACCGGGCCACCTACTCTGGTCGTTTCGCGCCATACTTCGCTTTTCCGGCACTTTTTGCGTGCCGTGAAAATATTGCCGTCCGGACTGCTGTCGGCTCGAATCGTGGTTCCTGGGTCGTGAAACGCTGCCTGAAAGCGTCCCGACGTCACGTCGCAGCATTCCCGGATCACATTCATATGTATATTTTCGTCGGTCGGTGTTTTTTACGATTCGTACGGAAATGGTGTTTCCGTGCGAATCGTAATTCCATGTTTGTAAAGTTTTACGACCGGGTACGAGTCGGACGGAGAAAACGCTCCGACCGACGGTTCGTACCCGGTTTTTACCGGATCGTAATCGGCACCTTAAAGTACTGCATTACCAGTTATTGCAATGCCACAACCACTCCCAACATCACATTATCACCAACACCAAAGCACTACTACATCTAGTGACCAACATACCTCTTTTTATGACTTGCATACCACCGCCAGCAGCACACGGAAGTCAGGTATTGCACCAACACCTATTACCACTGTACAGCTAACCCCATCCCTAAAGTATTACACACATCTATATAAACAATAACAATTGCACTGTCATCTCAAAGCATTTTATTACCAATTCTCACTTCTCAACACTTTATTACCACACCTTCTATAACATTATCAAGTCCACCACTGTATTACACCCCAGACCCATATACAGCCACAACTCACTGACACATTAGCACAACCCACAAGTGTTTTACTAGTTCTTAGCATTGCAGGAGCACACCCAATAACCATACTACCTCTACCAAGGACCACCTTCAGTGGTGGCTCCTCGAGGGAGTGCTGCGGAGCAGTAGGGCGGGGCAGGGGAGGGGTGGGGTGTGGGGTAGTAAACTCCGGCATACGGCCAACCAGAGTTACGTGAATAAATAAATAAATAAAACAAATTACATTGTGTGCGCTGCAATGCCATTTGCGTTGCAGCACACGCAATGTAAATTGTTTTATTTATTTATTTATTCACTTAACTCTGGTCGGCCTTATGCTGGAGTTTACTACCCTCCACCCCGCCCCACCCCGCCCTGCCCTACCGCCCCGCAGCACTCCTTCGAGGATCCACCACTGACCACCTTCTATGGACGTGCTGCCAACCCCTGCACTGAACTACCTCTCACTAGTTTATTACAGCCCCACACCACTATCCTGTTATCTGTAGGCAATGCTCTACACTTCATAGCTCCACACTGCCACACCCCAAACATCACCATTCCCACCACAGCGGTACTACACCCCCACTACTGCATTCCCATTCCACACACGTACTGCCCTACCACCCGTAAACAATAACATCAACATGTCCAGCACTTCTCATCCATCGCAGAGCTTTACATTGCTACAGCACCACCCAGCCAACCACAGCCTCCGCTCTTGTCTCCAACAAAAGCATTATTACCCCTTATCACTAAACTACCAAAGGAGCTTCTTAATAGTAATCATAGGGGTTGCAGAAGTAACATCACACAATCCGTGAACTCCTCTGTGACATCACGGAAGTGACATCACATGGTCTTCAATTACAGGAAGGTGTGATCTACTAGCTATGCCATGGGTTGTGAAAGTTAAGGATCTGTACTCCAATCCTGACATTGGTCCTAATTCCGAGTTTGGTGGTCCATGGACTGCAAAACCCGGGGTGGTGCAGTGGTGGCGGTCCAACCGTAGTATTATGAGTTTGGTGGACGGACTGCAATTGGACCACCGCAACCTCCGGGGATCCATGATCTCTCAGCAGTGGCGCGGCGCTTTGAGGCTCACAATATGCTGGTAGAGCCGCTACGGCAACACCAAGCATATCACAAGCTTTCTCAACACCACAGTTTTCATGGCAGTGTACCTGACACAAAAAGCGCGGCAGTGAGGAACCTCACCTTTGTTACATCAGGTACTGGGGATGCATGCAGGGTGGCAGTGGCGGCTGTTACAAAAATATTTTGGTCCGCACACACGATAAGCAGTCCGTTCATTCAATGATAATTCACACAGATGTATATTTCTTCAATCTTTATTTTCATATTACTCTTCTCAGTAGCCAACGCGTTTCTTCCTGTTGAAGGACTTCTTCAGGGCTCCTCAATCCATGTATCTGTCCCACTGAGTGTCCTTTCTTCTTGACGACAGGAAATACAATCAGATCCCTCTTCTGTATCCCTAAGTATAATCCTATGTTTGTAGACGTAATTTTCTTGGGCTCCCTATTAAGATGCAGTTTAAAGTAGATATGCCACGGTCCTTATAAAGTGCAGAAAAAGGGACCTTAAATTTGTCAATCTCGAGTCATCCTCAGCCTAAAAGTTTCAAGGCAGGCAAGCACTAAACGGATGACTCCTCAGACAACATATGGTCCATATAGACCCATTCCTGCATGGATACACCAGTACGTGATCCTAGATGGCTGAGAGGGAACAGGGGTGGGGTGCATTGGAGGGCGTTGAAATATTTTTTTTAAAAACACCTTACCTTTTCCATCGGCCGTATCTCTCATTCGTTTCTCTGCTCTTCCTGTCTCCAGTCTGGAAGAAGCTGCAGGAAGCTCCCGGCACACAGGCTCCCCTGAGCCAATCACAATGCTGCAATGCAGTGTTGTGATTGGTCTGAGCGCCGTGGATCAGTGCTCAGATTGGGACATGGAGCTTTGTGCTGACAGACGGGGGCGGTCGACTTTGGGGGTGTGGCAGCGGGGCACTGACAAGGTGGCCCTCTGCCATGCCGCCAAAGTTGTAATCAGGCCCATAGCCATTTGTGTACTGCAGAGATGACCACTTGTTGAGTGATTCTAGACATGACGCTTTATCTTTCTGAAATTGTAAACAAATATAAAAGAAAAGAGGGGGGAACTATATTTTCATTCGATCTCATCCACTGCCTTTGTGCTTTCTCTTTGATCCCTTCTTCTACAGACCTATGCAACTATTCTTCAATTAACTGATATGAACTTGTTTCACTACATACAGTGTTTTTAGTAGACATGTTTAATATGTACGCTTAATAATATGATTAGGGTTTCTTTCTCTCACTTTTTAAAGAAAAGTTCAGACAACATCACTGATGGCAAAGGTGCTAGATTGGGTTACAGCAGTGTCCACTGTTTTTGTGTAACTACCTGCTGCTGCATCACTTTAACACACGAGAAAGCCAAATCACTGCAAGAGAACGATACAAAGTTCAGCAAGCACTGGCAACGCCAATAGGTCTGGTTTGGCCTCCAGCCTTTGGCAACCATTGTTAGTTCTGTCATGATTTTTGCAAAACTTTACATGTTGGGGAAGCCTATGGACACTCATTAATCTACGAAAAAAACATTGCATGGAGGCAAAAATATTTTGGGGTATCAAAAATGCACATATTACCATAGGTGTACCTGGCACTGAAGGAGACACCTTTGTGTGTGGATGTGCTCCTTGTGAAGGGCAGCATGCAACTCATAGTAAAGTCTGTCAATGACTGAATTGGGCTGACCCATTGCTCCATGATTCATGTTGGAGTGAGTGGAAGAAAAACAGGAATGACACAGCAAAAGACTAATAAGAGAAGTCTAGTTTAAAACCTCTAATTTAGTTTTGTAGTAAAAGAAAAAGGTCTTGGTTAACACCAGCCTTAAAACACGCCAATCTGTCTGGCTTTAGCTGACAACCTTTGCTAATGCTTTTTTGAAATGTTTTGGTAAATATTTATTACAAATAGATAGGGAGGCTTGCAAAAATAGATAGATAAGGTTGTATAAATAGATAGTGTTGTGTAGCTAGATGGAAAGTTAGCCAGCTTGATAGCTAGATAGGTAGACAGTGAAATAGATAGGGATTGTAATTGAAATTGTAAATTATATTTATATAGCACATACTACCTCTGAAGAGGTGCTGAAACACTTTTCGACAAGTAATAGATTGGTAAAAGAAAAGTCATTTTTTTGTCCTTTGCGCATTAGTGGTGGAAATTGTGTTAAGTAATTTCTCCTAGAGAATGCGATGTCTCAAGTGTATAGTTTTGAAGGAGTAGTTTTCTTTTGGTGGATCAGTAGAGGGAAAATGCAAATTGTTATGTGTAGTGGTGGACATTTGCACCTTTTAGTTTGATCCATTGGATAAACAAAGGATAAAGGAGGGAATCGTTGAGAAAGGGTTATTTGGGAGTCCATAATAGTATGAGAGGTCTGGGATGAGTCAGAGAGTGGAGGAGGGGCATAGTTTGAAAGAGGTTTATGATTAGTCGGAATGTAGAGGTATTGGCAGAGTATTTCTGTTTCCTCTGCAGAAGGTGCAGTAGGTGGAAATTTATAAATATGTAAATACATACCCATACCTAAACATACCTAAACAATTGACCTATAGGGATCTAGTTCTTCAGCGATCATTAGGTAAGTGGCTCATCAAAGAGATACTACAATGCTTAGGAAATAGGTCACATTTTGGTACTGTACCTCCTGGACTCTCTGCTTAATCAGTAAAATGATGGAATCAAATGGGGGAAGATCTGAATCAACTATATTCAATTCATACAGGATTCAACAAACTGAAAAATAAAATTATCAAAATAAATAAATGATGAAGCATCAGAAATCATGGAGTAGCACCTTTAGTAGCCTTCATCCAGTCTTAATCCAACTACAAATGAAGAGGTTCCACAATGGTGTTACTTCTTCGTGTCGTTAAACTCCCAGTGTGAGTGAACATTCTTCTATAGAGACCATTGCCCCACTGATACCTGAAATAAATCAATATAAATCATTAGTATGTAGTACCATTAACACATTTGTGCTCCATACCCTAGTTGTGTCCCTGGTATGTTCATTCATTCTATCAAAAAACATAATGGACTTGTTTAATGAAGAGAGATCAGAAGGAGATAAAGGGGTTGGAGACAGACAGGACGGGACATAGTCATCTGTGTCGGCCGGGTTCTACTGTGCATATTACTCACCTTTCTATTTAGAATAATGGTACAACTGTCTAATCAAAGTACCATACTGATAAATATCAAATGGATTTAGTATGTATTTATGGAATCATTCTATGAAGAGGGGGGAAAAAGGAGAAGACAGGAAACAGAAAGGCCCAAGGCCCATTCAAATAGATGTGGAGAAAGGAAAAGGAAGAAAAAAAATGAGTGGAAGAGAAAAAAGTGGACAGAAAAGCAGGAAAATTCAGGGAAGACGGGAGGTCCTCATTAGTTCACAGATGAGAATAAAGTTCTTCATCAATATTCATTCCAAGTAGGAACAGACAGCCTGCCAGTAAAATGTACCTGGATTCAAGTCTTCGTAGGGCTGAGAGTCTATTTCCTCCTCTTTAGTGGTTCAGGACTGTATCCAAGCCAAGATATCTGACTTTGGTCCAGCCACTGCGATGGGCTTTTCAAAACTGTCTTGCTATATTGTAAGATAGATCATTGTTTGTGATGGCCCTTCAATGTTTGAGGATTCTATTCTGCCCTGGAAAGGTGGTTGTCACATGGACATGCGATGACATATAGAACAAAATCAGTTTTGCATGTTATCAGTTTTGAGATGCTCCAATTTCTGATTGTCCCCTCCAATTTCACTTCTTGTACACTTGTACTATGTTTGCACGCCTTACAGGCACCACACATTTTAAAGCCCTTCATTAGTGTGAGCCAGTTAGTATTCCTTGGATTTAGATGACTTTGTACCACTATACCTTTCAATTAGGTATTTATTTTAAATGTGATGCCTAGTCTGCTTTTCAGAATGGTATCCTGCGTCAGTATACCCCATCTCCTCTTCAATATGCCTCTCAGTTTCTTGGCCTGATTGGTATATGGTGTAATGAAATGTAAGGTGCCACTGTTCTCTGTGTGCTTGTTAGAATGGATGTGAGCAAGAGACTGTGTGGTATATTATCAACGGCCAGCGATAATTATCGCTGGCCGTGCTTAGCGATAAATTTCTTATCACAGGTTATCTCTGGAATTTATCGCCCTGGTAGCGCGTTATTAACAACGCGTTTTTCCAGGCGATAAAAATTCCAGGGATAGCGAGGTTATCGCTGTTTTGCAGGGACCATCGCTGGTTTTCCAGCGATGTTCCCTGCAAAACGGTGATAACCTTGCTGATACGACCCTGTGGTCGTATCAGCATAATCCACCCCCTATGTCAAACATAGGTAAGTCAGGATTTTAGCAGACGTTAGATTTTGGCGAAAACTGCAGTTTTCGCCAAAATCTATTGTCTGCTAAAATCCTGTGGGCTGCCTTGTAAATATCACGATGTGAACATCAGTGATATTTGCAAGGTAGTCCATTGGGGTACGCCCAGTGACGCCCACTTTGCATCTCATTAGCGATGCAGAGGGAGGCGCTGGGAAAAAGGGTGCTAACATGCGATTATGCATGTTTGCACCCTCTTGTAAATAGGGCGATAGTTTTAGCTCTGCTTTTTTGGCTTTTTAAGCAAAAAAAACGGAGATAAAGCCCTTGTAAATATGCCCGTGTGTTCTAGGTATACTATCTGCTTTGCGACTAGCTAGGTTCAGAGCCTTCCGTGGATAGCCCCTTGTCTGGAATCTTTGAGTCATTTCTGATAAGAAATTTCTGAGCTTAAATTTCTCTTTGCCCTTAGAAATTCGTTATACGGGATACTCCACCTAAAACTAGGGGGATGACAACTGGCAGCATGTAACACAGAATTACCAGCTGTGGATTTTCTGAAAAGCTCAGTCTGTAATGTACTATCATGGATACTCACTTGTGTGTCCAAGAAGTCAATTATTTCTTGGCTATATTGCATCGTGTACTTTAAATTGACATCATTCGAGTTAAAATGTGCTGAAAATATGGACAGGTCTTCCTCACTACCCTCCCATACGAAGAAAATGTCGTCTACTTTTTCTGTTCATTTTTTAATTAAGTTTGTTTTTCCTTTGAGGTGAGATTGACACAATTGCTTTTCTGTCTTTCATGTTTTCCTCTTTACAGCCTCCACACCTGTGTAACAAGTGGAATTTTCTTTCTGGAAGTCACTATAGATACAACCTGAAGCATGCATTCATGTAAAGCTATCCTCTATTCTTGACACCCAGACTGTGGTTGGCGGTAGGAGATGAACACCTCTATTATTTGAGAGCATCCCCTTTAAACATATTCCATGACTGTCCACTGGTGCTGCTTGCAATTATATTAGACACAATGGTAAACACTTTTTAGCTGGAGCACATGCCCACTTGGCTGAATTTCGATCATAATCAGTTTGCTATAAACATTGCCCAATGGGGCTAAACTGTAGCCATAGTTAACATAGGATAAACTCTTTTCAGCTGTAAGATAGGTCCACTTGGGCTGAATGTTGATGTACTTGATCAGCTGCACCAAGCTTGAATATTATCAGACATTAACTAGGCATTGCTCTAGTTGTTCGGGGTGATGACCAGTGGAATAGCAGTAACAACAGTACTCTGAACATCGGCTCATTTACTAGTCCGGATGTGGAATGTGTGATTGAACATAATATATGTTATAGTTTTTGGTCATAATGTCTTTTTATAAGTGTTTGCCATACTTCAATATGACAATCACGGGTGCCAATGATTTCAGGGGTCACAAAAGATAGATTATATTATATAGTGTCCATAAATTAAGTATTGGCATTATATGACTTTGTACTGCTGACGAGTTATAATGATGATTATTATGTCGAAAACTTGAAATTATATGTTGTATATATTAGGCATGAATAATTTTTAAGATTAAGAACAATCATTTTAGTTTTTTATTGATTGATCCCATGATGCATATACTTGATGTAACATTGTAAGATGACCGCCATAAATATGGGTGATATCGCAGGCCTTTTAGACCTTCTTTTATGTCTATGTAAGTTTCGACAACTTAATTTGCACGCAAAACACAAGCACATTACCTATGAGCAAGGCATGTGAGGTACGCCAAAATGCCTAGGGTTTGTCCGAGGGTGTATGTTTCCGAGAAACATTTGAATGAATTTGTAATAAATTTACGTTGATTATTAAACCCATCATGGGTGCACGTCATTTTCCAAGACTCGGCTAAGTCTAGAAGGGGTGATTTGAATAAAGATCAGGGAAGCCTCCACTGGACATGCACCAATGTTTTTATGGATTTAATTGATATCTAGGCCTCAGGAAAGAAGGATATATATATATATATATATATATATATATAGAGAGAGAGAGAGAGAGAGAGAGAGAGAGAGAGAGACAGAGATAGATAGATATGTCTTTATATAGATATATATGAAGATAGATATATATATCTTTATATTCACTGAAAAAAACATAGGTTTCAGGGGTGTTATAGTTAGCTGGACATTTCCCGCGTACAAAACCCTAGAAATTCCCCTGTTATAGTTAGTTCAGCTAACTATAACTCGCGCCCCCGCAATGCACTGCTGATGACGTCACATATTACATCACTCATGACATGGTCAGTGACATCACTGATGACATCACTGATGACATCTCAAATGACATCACTGATGGCATCACTGATGACGTCATCCATGTGATAAATTAGTGCATCTTCTCACACCCTAATATAACCTTTGATACACCGACTCAAAATTTCAGATGGCCATTTTGAAAACCATAGATACTCCAATACCAATAACTACACACCCACTCATTGACTCTTAGATCTACATACATCTCCACTCACTCACCTGTACAGTCACTCATACTTACAGTCACTCTGTGCATTTATACACCTATATAGACACTCACACACCGCCAATCATCCATTGAGATACTGACACATCTAGTCAGTCATGCAAATAATTATTCACAGTCCAATTTACTCACCTATACAGTTAAACACACTCAAGTTCACTTACTCATAAAAATACTAACAAATTCTGTGTCTTCCTGCAGAAAAACAAACAGCACATGACACAGATATCCTTGCACTATGGCACATACAGCCACTCCCAAAATCACACACTCTCACATATAGATAGTTATATACTCTTACACACATATACACTGCGTTTCACAGATGTAGTTACTGACACATGTACAACTGAGATATACATTCAATCACTAACACACCCATACATACACTCACCCAACCATACAGTACATCACAGATGCACTCTTAAAACAATGCACCCACTGAATCACCCACTCACACATCTAGTCACAGAGTCACACACACCCTACCCACACAAACACTCAGGCACCCATACAGATACTCAGACAACCAATCAATAACCCATATAGACACTCATATAGCTCTTCACAAAGCCATGTAGCCACTTATACACCAAAACACAGACACATACAGACATTCACACAGTTTAGTCACCAGTCTGCAGTAAGATACATTTAATGACTCACTTATAGAGTCAGTTACACACCTAGAAAATCATCCATTCACACACTTGTACACCCACTTATTTTTCAACAGGCCTTTCCCTATATATATTAAACATATTAAAACTGTTCAGAAACACATACTCAATGGATGATGTCATCAGTGATGTCATCAGTGATGTCATTTGAGATGTCATCAGTGATGTTATCAGTGATGTCACTGACCATGTCATGAGTGATGTAATATGTGACGTCATCAGCAGTGCATTGCGGGGGCGCGAGTTATAGTTAGCTGAACTAACTATAACAGGGGAATTTCTAGGGTTTTGTACGAGGGAAATGTCCAGCTAACTATAACACCCCTGAAACCTATGTTTTTTTCAGTGAATTTCTAAGGTTTTTTTTTTTTTGATAAACAAGTTTTTATTGTTTTAAGTGACACAACAGAAAAACATTGAGCCTGTCGAACCACCAGCTTACAACCGCACAGCACAGGACCACTCCACCCCCCCACCCCTCCCGAAACTCTCCCCCCGCCCCCTCCCCCCAAACAGCATGTTCACAATACATTGCCCAACCATTTCCCCCAGACCCTACGGTACTTCTTAAGACAGCCCCTCGCCTGGTAGAGAGTCCGTTCCTGTGCCGCACACCAGTCCACTCCAGTACTCCATTTGGCCAAGCTAGGCGGCTGTGGGTGCTTCCAGTCCGCTGCAATGTCTCGTTTCGCCACCATTAGCGCCGTCATAAGGAATAGCTTCTCTGCGCGCGTGCCATCTAGGCCGTCAGTGATACCCAGTAGGGTGTGTCTAGGGTTATGCGGCACCACCCACCCCAAAACCTCCGTGAGGTCGGCTTCTATGCCACTCCAGTATCCCCCCAAGTCCGGACAAGACCACACCATGTGGATGAAGTCGGCCGGAGCAAAGCCGCAGTGGGGGCAAGCTGCGTCAACGGAGAGGCCCGCACGGTGCAGACAAGCCGGTGTGAGATAGGCAGTGTGAAGGTAATACATTTGAATAAGCCTCAGTTTGGCGGAGGCCGTCACCAGCCTGGGGGCCATAAGGGCATCCCGCCAGTCGACCTCATCCAGGGGACCCACCCACACCTCCCATCGTTCCTTCAGGCCTTCCCGGGGCATGTGGGTATCGTTGATAAGAGAACGATGTATCCTGGAGATACCCCCCCTCCCCAGGTTGCCCAGCAGGACCTGAGCCTCCGGGGGGCTGTGGTCCGGCAGTCTAATGTCCAGTGGGGTGTAGGTGCGTATGGCGTGTCGCAGTTGGAGGTATCTATAAAATTGAGATGAGTGGAGGGAGAAGCGCGCCTGCAGTTCCGAGAATGAGCACATGCATCCCCGCCGCCAGACATCTCCCAGCTGGGTAGGTCCCAAGATTTAAAGCCCTCCAGTTCCGCACCCTCCCGCAGCCATGTCCCATGCCAGAGGGGGGTGGCGCGAGTCAGCCTCCCGGTCCACCGGGTGTGGCGGAGCGCCACTCGCCAAGCCAGGAAGATCGCTTTGGTGATGTCGGGGCAGGAGGCAGGGATGGGGGCGCCATACAGGCGGTCCTGTATACGGGAGAAACCTAGGTCTTCTAATTCCACTCTGTAGGCCGGGTCAGACCATCCCCCCCAAACCAGTCATGGATGACCAGGAGGCGGGTGGCCAGGTAGTAGAGGTAAAGATTGGTCATGCCTAGCCCTCCATCAAAGGTGGGCAGGCGACAGACCGACAGGGCCAACCGCGGTCTCCCGCCACCCCAGAGAAATCTGGTCGCCAACCCATCCAGCTCGCGAAACCAATGCCGTGGGAAGTTTTTGCAATACGTAAAGGAACCGGGGGAGAATCATCATTTTGTATAGCGCCACCCGCTCCAGCGGATTGAGCGGGAGCGATTGCCACCGCACCAGATCTACTTTGGCTTTCTTGACCAGGGGGGTCACATTAAGAGCCCAGCTCAATTCCGGGAGAAGAGAGTCCCAGATGCCCAGGTACCTGAAGGACAACCGGCGGAGGGGAATAGTGTCCTGTCAGTCAAAACACTCCCGGGAGGGGTGCAGAGGCACAAGGACCGATTTTTGCGGGTTTAAGTAGAGGCCAGACGCGCGGCCAAAGCGGCCCAAGATATGGAGTGCGCGCGGTCCCGAGCACGCCGGATCGCTAAGGTACAGCAGGACGTCATCCGCGTAGAGTGCTATTCTGTCCGGCTCGAGGCCCGGCCATTTTTTCAGCCCCGAAGGAGAGGATCCGTTCGGATCAGGGCAGCAAGGGGCTACATTGCAAGCGCAAAGAGGAGGGGCGATAGCGGACATCCCTGCCGCGTTCCTCGGCCGATCCGAAACGGTCTCGACAGTGCCCCATTAACCAACACTCTGGCGCGGGGGTGCGCGTAAAGGACCCGTACCATTCCAACAAACTTGGGGCCAAAACCCATGTGGGTCAGGACATCAAACAAGTAGGGCCACCCAACCGAGTCGAAAGCTTTCTCAAAATCGGCAAGCAGGAGGGTGAGATATGGAGATATGCGATGGCGGTGAGCCAAGGCCACGTGAAGGCGACGAAGGCAGTGGCGAGTGCCCCGATCCGGCATGAAGCCGCATTGGTCTGGATGCACCAAGGACGACAAAAAGGGCCGGAGCCTCTGGGCCAGGACCGCTGCGTAAAGCTTGACATCAGTGTTGTTAAGAGAGATCGGCCGATAGGCCGACCTATCACAAGGAGGCGGCGTAGACTTGGGCAGAACCACAATCGTGGCTATGTCGGCTTCCGGAGGGAAGGAGCCTTTGGTGACCGCTTCAGCATAGAGGGCACCCAACCGCGGGACCAGGTGCTCCCTGTAGGTGGCATAAAACTCCTGGGGGAAGCCGTCCGGTCCCGGGGTCTTCCCCGTGGACGTGCGCCCTATCGCGTCCCCAATCTCCTCAGGAGAAATGGCCACCTCCAGACTCTCCCAATCTTCCGACCGAAGTTGGGGAAGCCGCAGGTCACTAGTGGCGAGCAGAGAAGCCAGGGAAAGGTCCGACGCCCGGGCCCGATAGAGCTGCGAATAATACTGAGCGAAAGCTTCTGCTATTGCCACGGAGGAAGATTGGAGCACGCCGTCAGAGTCGGCTACCGCCGGGATGATGCGCGATGCCCTGGGGTAAGTAGCCAGCTGATGCAGCAGCGCCCCGTTCTTATCGCCCCACCCGTATACCCTCGCCAGCGAGGATTGCCAGAGGAGCTTAGCCGCATCAAGCGACCGTTGCCGAATCTCCTCACGCAGAAGTCGCAGTTGCCGGGTCCCAGCCGGATCACCGGACTCAGAGAGAGATTGCTCCAGTCGCAGCGCGGGGGCTTCACAGGCAGTTAGCCGCTGGAGTTGCTTCTGACGGTGCCGTACCACATGTGTTTTGGCCGCCCCTCTAATGGTGGCCTTACAGGCTTCCCAAAGGGTGCCCGCAGAGGAAACCGACCCGTCGTTAAAATTTCTAAGGTTTTTTAAATGCCAATTCCTAACTATAACGCCCCTGAAACCTTTGTTTTTTTCAGTGAATTTCAAAGGTTTTTTAAATGCCAATTCCTAACTATAACGTGCATGAAACCTATGGTTTTTTCAGTGAATTTCAAAGGTTTTTTAAATGCTAATTCCTATCTATAACCTATCTCTAAAGATATCATGAAAAGCATTCTTTTTTAATAGTAGGGTGCACATTAGTTTTGTGGAAAAGCATCTTTGTGATTGGTTAAGAAAAAGCAGTTTCAACGTGGAGTACATATCATAGGATAAAATTTGCTCAGCTCAACCACACCTGCTACTTGCATTTGGAAGGCACTGTTCGAACTTAAAACAATCGTCAACTTTTAACCTGCACGTGTCGTTAAATGTTCAAGAAAATGTTACAAAAAAAATCGTAAAGTTTTAAAAAATTGATGAACTTTTAACCTGTACGTATTGTAGAATGTTCTAGAAAGTGTGTTGATAGAATACGTTGCACTTCTGACTTCTATGTGTTTTTGAATATTACAAAAAAACGGTTCATATGGAAAATTAAAAAGAAACCAATAGAGAAGTTTTGAAACCTAAAAGAATCAAGGAACTATTCTAATTTATTCTTTTCATGTATTTATGTGTGCAGCAACAAAATTATAGACACAACAGCACTAGGAAGAGGAAGAAGCAGGGAGTGGGGGGACGGGGGGAGATGGGCAGAATGGCACACATGCAAAATTAAGTACAGCACAAGTATAGACAAACAATGGCCAAAATGAAACACACTAACAAGGAGCAAAAGTCACACAACCCGCCAACATCACACCACTGAACGAGCATAGAAGTGAAAACCACGCTGTATTCATACAGGATGTGTACAAAGGCCAGTCGTTGGTGTTGTGGGATGTCTGCGACCGTGGTCATCATGGATGAGATGCCCAGCATGTGGCACATGGTCGACTTCACTGTGTGTTATGCTGCCAAACGGCTGCTTCTCCCTCCCACGAGCCCCCACACTTTTGTACAGTGCGCTGTTGTATCTCATGCACTCATACGGCACACCATTGTAATGCCTATTTGCGCATGTCCTGCTACATTCCAACTACAACATCACAGTGCCGTTTGGAGGTGGTGCATGCCACTTTACAACATCGACTGCTGCGGCTCTTGAAACAGGCCACACCAGAACACAGAGACACACTTACCGCACTTCCTGTACACGGACATGTCCGAGACACCCCTCCACTGACCTGTGAATCCCAGACCAGCACACGCCAGTTGTGCATGCAGGAGGATGCGTGCGTAGCTACACATCCAGGCTCACTGCCAACGCTGAGGTGACAGCACACTGTGATGTTGCAGGGCTCGCGCCTATCATGCTAAGACAATGACCACAGGGACACACTTACTAAGATGTGGGTTTGGGGGGCATTGGCAGTCCTGGAGTTGTTGAGATAAGTCTTCTGGCCCTCATGGGTATCCCTGTATCATGCTCATTGACTCTATGGCACCTGTGGGTGTTCTGGTGTGGCTCTTGGCTGTGTTCCCTTTCATGGTGCAGGTAGTTGTCCTGCTTAACACCAGCAGAAAGCAGGTGTAAAATCCCTGGTGCTCACATGTCTTATCGCCGGAATTTGTTTCGCATTGCAATTGGTGTGAAAGTTGTTATGTGATTTTTTTCGTGTGCAGAACAATATACGAGCTGAGCAGTGTATCTCGTCAAGATCCAGTACCTGACGCACTATTCCCAATCAATATAAATACAATGAGATTTCTTAATAGATTTTGTGTGTACACTGTAAGTGCAGCCAATACCTCAGTGCAATACAATACATGATTTTAGTATTTAGAATAAATCGGAAAGGTGCACCTCGTGTCTTTTTGCACGGGAACAGCTACTCTCCATTTCATTATCAGCACTTTATCGGAAGTAAAGTTGAGATAAATCTAACACACTATTCAGAAGTTGGTGCAAACTGAAGATATCACCAGTATTCCAGCGATAAGTGCCCCAAAATTTAACACCATGGTGGACTCCATCAAATAACAGTAATAAGAACAAGAAAGAGTCACACAGCAGTTAAGAGAACAACCAAAAACATTATTATTTTTTTTTCAAACTTTATTTTTTATAATAATAGATATATAAACGATAAACTATTTTCAATCTTTATTTTTTTATTAACATAAATATAAACAATAAACTAATAAACAAAATGTAACAACAATAATACAAAACAACAAGGCGGAACACTCCTGTGGGAACCACGGATGTCGACGACAGACCTGGAAAATCAGAAAGATTGTTAAAAAAACAACAACATGGTATTCTCAACAAAATACCACAAGAAACAAATCACAGATATATAAAATGTATACAGCTAACAAAATTTTATAAGTTTAACTTACAAAAACTGTAAATGTTGCAGCTTTAAAATATTTACCGAATCTGAGGAATTTTTTTTGCAGAAGGCACCACGCCCACAACGTTTTTCTTCAGTGGTGAAGAAATTTTTAACTTTTTCCAAGGGGCAAACAAAGACCAATGCCACCTTCTTCATTCGCAAGATTTGCCAAAGAGTTCTGTTACGAGGGGATCCTAACAAAAAATACTCATGCGGCACAGCAAGTATGATGAAACACCTAAGGACCCTTCATCCAAACAATCTTGCACGAGAAGAGTGCAAACAGATGAGAAACACTCTGTTCTGTATCTGTAAAAAAGAATCCCAAATAAATGTATATTAATAACTTTCAAATTTACACTATTCCATTACTGTACAAACACATTTTATATAAAAACTGACTAAGAAACTATAGCCCTGAACCACAAGTGTGACGATCATTAAAACACTACATGCATAGTGCATACTACTTTGAAGCAGTTCATGCCCTAAAGCCTACCTCACTAAAACACTACATGCTAACTGACTAAATGATTACAGTACTATAAGGAGACACACTTGGTGAGTGACAGGGTGTTTGCTAGAAGAGTATGAAAACTAACTAGGGAATTGAAGGTGTGAAACACAACTGTGTAGGTGATTAGAGGACTGCATCCATACTGCATAGGCATTTAAAGCAGTCCATGTGCTAAGGCCTGGCTCACTGCATGACTACTTGGGTACTGACTGAATGATTAGAGTACAGCAAGGAGAGTGCCTAGGTGAACTTATAAGTGCTAGGCTTTTCGCACAGGGAATGGATTAGTACTTGGTAATGAATAGGTCACTAGAGGAGTGCAAAGGCAGTGACAAGTGCTGGACTGCATGGATACTGACTAGGAAATTGAAAGTGTGAAAGACAAGTGTCTAGGTGGTTAGAAGACTGCATGCATAGTGCATAGGGGTTTGAAGCAGTCCATGTGCTAAGGCCTGGCTCAGTGTATGAATACTTAGACACTGACTGAATGATTAGAGTACTGCAAAGATAGTATCTTGGTGAATGTATAAGTGTTTGGGTTTTAGCACTGTGAATGGATTAGTACATGGTGCTGAATGGGTCACTAGAGGACTGCAAAGGGAGTGACAGGGTATTTCGTGGAAGTGTATGGATACTGACTAGGGAATTGAAGGTGAGAAAGACAATTGTGTAGGTGGTTAGAGGAATGCATGCATAGTGGATAAGAGTTTGAAGCAGTCCATATACTAAGGCCTGGGTCACTGGATGAGTACTTGGGTACTGACTGAATGATTAGAGTACTGCAAGGAGAGTGCCTGGGGGAACTTATTAGGGTTTGGCACAGTGAATGGATTAGTACATGATGCTGAATGGGTCACTAGAGGAGTGCAAGGGGAGTGACAGTGTGTTTGCTGGAAGTGAACGGATACTGACTGGGGAATTGAAGGTGTGAAAGACAAGTGTGTAGATGGTTAGAGGACTGCATGCATAGTGGATAGGGGTTTGAAGAAGTCCATATGCTAAGAACTGGCTCAGTGCATGAATACTTAGGCAGTGACTGAATCATTAGTGTACTGAAAAGAGAGTGTCTTGGTGAATTTATAAGTGTTTGGCTTTTAGCACAGTGAATGGATTAGTACATGCTGTTTAATGGGTCTCTAGAGAACTGCAAAGGAAGTGACAGGATGTTTCCTGGAAGTGTATGGATACTGACTAGGGAATTGAAGGTGTAAAAGACAAGTGTATAGTATGTTAGAACACTACATGCATACTGCATAGACATTTGAAGCAATCTATTTGGTACTTAGAAACTGACTAAATAATCAGACTACTTCTAGGACAGTGCTTAGGTAAAACATTTAAATGTTCAGTTCTGCCACAGTGAACAGAATAGTACATGGTACAGCACCTTAGTGTCAAACCCTGACTCATTTTATCAATGCATAAGCAAAGACTAGCTTCTAATGCTACTAAAACTTGACAACATGAGAGGTTTTAAATTAGTTATCTGTCAGCAAATACACGATGTTACCAAATGCTTCTCTCACAGTGGTTCTCAAATGCACACAGACTCACAGTGTGATTCTAGACAACAACCACTATACCTAGGAGTTTACCAAAAATCATTCTCTACTGTGGAACTGGTAAGGGAACTGCACACAATCTTCATATTTCAGGACTGCACTTTTATGTCAAAGCCTGACTCATATAATCAAAGCATAAGCAAAGACTGGCTTCTAATGCTACTAAAACTTCACAAAATGACCGGTTTTAAAACAGGTATCTGTCTGCAAATACACGATGTTACCAAATGCTTCTTTCACAATCCTTACCCAAATGCACACAGACTCACAGTGTGATTTTAGACAAGCAACACTATCCTAGGAATTTACCAAAACTCATTCACTAGTCTGGAAGAGTTAATGGTACTGCACACAATCTACATATTTAAGTACACCACATCAGTGTCAAAGCATGACTCATTTAATCAACGCATAAGCAAATACTGGATTCTAATCCTACTAAAACTTCACAACATGACAGGTTTTAAAACAGTTATCTGTCAGCAAATACATGATGTTACCAAATGCTTCTCTCACAGTGATCCCAAATACACACTAACTCACAGTGTGATTCTAGACAAGCACCACTATCCCTATGAGTTTACCAAAACTCATTCACTACAGTGCAAGTGGTAAGGGAACTGCACACAATCTACATATTTCACAGCTGCAATTTACTGTCAATGCCTGACTCATATAATGAAAGCATAAGCCATAAATGTCTTTTAATGCTACTAAAACTTGACAACATGACATGTTTTACAACACTTATCTGTCAGCAAATACACGATGTTACCAAACACTTCTCTCAGAGTGGTTCCCAAATGCACACAGACTCACAGTGTGATTCTAGACAAACAACACTATCCCTAGGAGTTTACCAAAACTCATTCACTACAGTGGAAGTGGTAAAGGAACTGCACACAATCTACATATTTCACGACTACACTTTAATGTCAATGCCTGACTAATATAATCAACGCATAAGCAAAGACTGGCTTCTAATGCTACTAAAACTTGACAACATGACAGGTTTTAAAACAGTTATCTGTCAGTAAATACACGATGTTACCAAATGCTTCTCTCACAATCCTTACCCAAATGCACACAGACTCACAGTGTGATTTTAGACAATCAACACTATCCTAGGACTTTACCAAAACTCATTCACTGCTGTGGAAGGGGTTAGGGGACTGCACACAATCTACATATTTAAGTACAGCACATCAGTGTCAAAGCATGACTCATTTAATCAACATATAAGCAAAGACTGGATTCTAATGCTACTAAAACTTCACAACATGACAGGTTTTAAAACAGTTATCTGTCAGCAAATACATGTTACCAAATGATTCTCTCACACTGATCCCAAATACACACTAACTCACAGTGTGATTCTAGACAACCACCACTATCCCTATGAGTTTCCCAAAACGCATTCACTACAGTGCAAGTGGTAAGGGAACTGCACACAATCTACATATTTCACGACTGCAATTTACTGTCAATGCCTGACTCATTTAATGAAAACATAAGCCATAACTGTCTTCTAATGCTACTAAAACTTGACAACATGACTGGTTTTAAAACAGTTTTCTGTCAGCAAATACACAATGTTACCAAATGCTTCTCTCACAATCCTTACCCAAATGCACACAGACTCACAGTGTTCTTTTAAACAATCAACACTATCCTAGGAGTTTACCAAAACTCATTCACTAGTCTGGAAGAGTTAATGGTACTGAACACAATCTACATATTTAAGTACAGCACATCAGTGTCAAAGCATGACTCATTTAATCAACGCATAAGCAAAGACTGGATTCTAATGCTACTAAAACTTCACAACATGACAGGTTTTAAAAAAGTTATCTGTAAGCAAATACATTATATCACCAAATGCTTCTCTCACACTGATCCCAAATACACACTAACTCACACTGTGATTCTAGACATGCACCACTATCCCTAGGAGTTTACCAAAACTCATTCAATACAGTGCAACTGGTAAGGGAACTGCACACAATCTACATATTTCAGGACTTCACTTTTCTGTCAAAGCCTGACTCATTTAATCAAATCATAAGCCATAACTGTCTTCTAATGCTACTAAAACTTCACAACATGACAAGTTAAAACAGGTAACTGTCAGCAAATACACGATGTTACCAAATGCTTCTCTCACAGTGGTTCCCAAATGCACACAGACTCACTGTGTGATTCTAGACAAACAACACTATCCCTTGCACTGTACCAAAACACATTTCTTTATCTAGAAGGAGTACTACATTTTACTGCAGAAACATAACTCATTTCACAAATTCATAAACAATGACTGGTTTCTAATTCTACCAAAATATAAAAACAGCACAGTTATCTGTCTACAAACACATGAAAAACACAAATGCTTATCACAGAATGGTTTCTACATGCACACACATTGTAGAGAAAAAAAGTACTCCCTACACTTTAGCAGGAGAAATACATTAGTCTGATTAAAATCAAAATAGTCTACATACATCCCCTCACAATTAAATAACTCATATTTCAAGTTCTTTTGTAGATTAGGAAGTATATCAACCACTCACCATATTTTCTTTTACAGAATCTCTGCACTGTGCACCCCTCAGCATAAGCAAAGAATGGAAAAGTTTCCCTTTCATTTTCCACACATATACATGTAAACATCAAATCACAATCCTTCGCACATAAACTCAAAAACAAACACACATTTCTATTGGTTAAACATTTCAACCCTTTCCAACTGAAATACATTTCAACCCTTCCCCCAATCTGCCTTCTACCTGTTACCATAGAAACAGGTCATGGAACACTGCACTGAGCTCACAGGTCACAAGTTCAGCACACAATGTTCCTACACAAGACAGGAAGAGTTCTTGACTTTTCAACATATCAGCTTATCATATATAATATTCCTTACAATCTGTTTTTGTTAACCAATAACAATCATACCTTTAAAAAACAGAAATATACACCCTACCTGTCAGTGTAGAAAGTTGTCATATAACCAATGATTTCTTGTCGTTTTTCAAAAAACGTTGCCGTGGATCCGCGCACCCACCGCGAGAGAATCCGTGCATCCAACGCGATAGGATACGCGCACCGTGCACGCATTTCCCCGTTGTTTTTTTTTTTTAAAAAGGGGGCCCCAGGGGGTCCTTCTGGGACCCTCTAAGCACCTCTAGAGGGTCAGAGTATTCCCACTCTGCCCCCTTTATATGTGTTACACACTTATTCCCTTTGCATCTTCAGCCTCGCTTCTAGAGAGGCAGAAAATGGCCGCCAACAGTTCCTGGTTTCGAATGTAGAGAGACACTCGACAGCCAATTAGCATTCAGCGCGCGATCGTGAGGGTGCGCTCTCGGTTCGGGGAGGGTGCGCTTACGGTCACGTACGGTCCACGGATCCTCCGCGGCCATAGATATCACTAACTTTTTTACCCTAATTTTCTCAGGAACTACTGAACAGATTCACACCATATATGCAAAAGGCACGAGTCCGAACTGAAGACTACCTCTTTGCCAAATTTGGTGTCATTCCGTTCAGCGGTTCGGGTTGTAGCTGCGACAACAGATCCTATGGGAAATTGCATGGGGAAAACGCGTTTTGGGACCCCCCTTTTTTCTCGGCCCCCGCTTGACGGATCACCGCAAAACTTTCAGGGTAGGAGTGGAGCTGGCCAAAAGTTTTGAAAATTTTGCGAGGATTTGTCAACCGGCGCCAACGTTATTCCAAATAGAATGTTGCAGATTTCCTATGGAAAATAGGTCCTAACTATAACTATCTACTGGCGACCGCCAGTAGATAATATATATATGAAGATACATATATATATATATCTTTATTCACTGAAAAAACCATGGGTTTCACACACGTTATAGTTAGGAATTAGCATTTAAAAAACCTTAGAAATTCAATGAAAAAACCAAAGGTTTCACACATGTTATAGTTAGCTGGACATTTCACTCGTAAAAAAACAATGAAATTCCCCCGTTATAGTTAGTTCAGCTAACTATAACTCGCGCGCCCGCAATGCACTGCTGATGACGTCACATATTACATCACTCATGACATGGTCAGTGACATCACTCATGACATCACTGATGACATCTCAAATGACATCACTGATGACATCACTGATGACATCATCCAGTGAATGGCTGTTTTTCTGAAAATTAAATATGTTTTATATATGTATATCTCAAGGTCGATGGAAGAATAAATGGGTATATAAGTGTCTAAATGGATGATTTGTTTTTGAAAAATTGATTGTGTAACTCACTGATTAAGTGTATCATAGTGAATACATGGCTTAGTGAGTAATGTTTAAATATGTAAATATCTGTATCAGTCTCTCACTTTGTGTATAAGTGGCGGCATGGGTTGGTGAGTAGCTACATGGGTGTCTACATAGGTTATTAGTTGGTTTTTTGAGTATCAGTCTGAGTGTCTGCATGGTTCGGTGGGGGGTATTACGTAGTGCATAGGTGCATGAATGAGTGACTCACTGTTTGTATGTGTTGAACACAGCATGTGTGCAGGACTGTATGGGTGGATGAGTGTGTGTATGGGTGTGTTAGTGAGTCTCAATAGTGTCTTTTTGAGTAACTACATATGTTTTAAACTAGTATATGTGACTATTGGTGTATATAAGTGAGTATATGTGAGAGTGAGATATTGAAAGAGTTCCTGTATGAATAAGTATGTGTTTCTATAAGTGATTGTTTAAAAGACTAAGTATGTGTAAGTTTCCGTAGAAGTAAGTGTGGTGGTGTGTGTATAACTGTATATGCAAGTAAATGTATGTTTGATTCTTTATTAGCATGAGTGACTATGTGGGTGAGTAACTCTATGGATGAGTGGCATTGTGTAACAGGATGTATAGGTGTATGAGTACATATGATGAGTTAGTACATGTATGAGTGACTGTACAGGACTGTTGGTGAATGAGTGGATGTGTATGTGGATCTTAGAATTACTGAAGAGGTTGTTGTAACTGGTATTGGTATGTCCATTGTTTTTAAAATTTTAATTTCTATTTTTGAATGTGTGTATCAAAGGTTATATTAGGGGCAGAGGTGGTCTGCCACTCTATCACTAGGATGATGTCATCAGTGATGTCATCAGTGATGTCATTTGAGATGTCATCAGTGATGTCTTGAGTGATGTCACTGACCATGTCATGAGTGATGTAATATGTGACGTCATCAGCAGTGCATTGCGGGCGCGCGAGTTATAGTTAGCTGAACTAACTATAACGGGAGAATTTCATTGGTTTTTTATGAGTGAAATGTCCAGCTAACTATAACATGTGTGAATCCTTTGGTTTTTTCATTGAATTTCTAAGGTTTTTTAAATGCTAATTCCTAACTATAACGTGTGTGAAACCCATGGTTTTTTCAGTGAATTTGCAAGGTTTTTTAAATGCTAATTCCTAACTATAACGTGTGTGAAACCCATGGTTTTTTCAGTGAATTTGCAAGGTTTTTTAAATGCTAATTCGTAACTATAACGTGTGTGAAACCCATGGTTTTCAGTGAATTTGCAAGGTTTTTTAAATGCTAATTTTTTTATTTTCTTCTATTTTTTAAACATAATTTTTTTTTAATTTTCTATCCTTTTTTTAAGACTATGGTTAAATTTTTAAAATTCTATAATATGTTTTTTTTAAAATATTTTATAAAATAAACAGGTAAAATTTATTAGCAATACATTTTTTCCTTTTTTTTTTTTTTTTTAGTACGCGTACCGTAAGCTTACGGTAAGCGTACGGTTTACGCAATGCCCGTAATTTATCTACGCTGTTTGCGTATAGTTACGCAATTTGCGTAGCCGCGCGTACTCCGCGTGGGACGCGTACGCATGTACGCTACACGCGCACGTTACGCGGAAGTGTCGGGTAGTGACTGTTATGCGCATGCGCGCAAGCGCGTGTCTTTTTTACGCGCATGCGTACTTTTGCCGTAAGCGCACCGTAAGCGTACCGTAAGCGTACGGTAGGTCATGTGATCATGAAACACAACTTTTGATTGGATGAAACTACTTTCAGTTCTAGAACTCTCCTACACCACACCCATTCCCCTCATTTCTGCTTGTGATCCCTTAGGAGAAGGAGCTGGGTTGTCTTTGTGATACGATGGCAGAACAGCAGAGCCCTTCTGAGAGTGAGGCTAGCAGCACTACCTTGAGGCAGAGAGCGAGGAAACAAAAGACCTCTTATGTATGGGATTATTTTACTTTTCCTGAAGGCCAGCTAAAGGTAAATGCACCCTTAGTGACTTGCAAGCTGTGTCAGCGTGTACTTTCAAGAGGTAATCCTGACAGGAAGTATTCCTTTGGGAATCATACCATGATGAGGCACCTCAAGGATGTACACAAAAGGACACATGCTCGACTTTTTGGAGGTAACCCTTCAGAAAGTCAACCAAGCACATCCACAGCAGCTCAGCCTGGACCATCATCTGCAGGGCTGAGTCCTTCTTCTGCAGGTCAGGTGAGCCCTTCATCTGTGGGGGGAGCATCTCCTTTTGCTGGCCCTCAGGAAATTAACCCTCGATTTCTGAGGGTTGAAATTCGATGCGCCTCTTGTCATGATCTAATTTGTCATAGGGAGACCAGTGTTTCCCTAGTAAACAACAAAATAGATCAGCACACTTGTCGCAGAGACTAATTTTCCCAATCTTTCTTTCCTCTGTCCCTGCATGAACACAACGGCTCTTTTAAGAGCCAACCTTATCTTTCATCTTTTTTTTATATATGTTTTTAAAAACTTTTTTTTTTTTTTTTTACCGTACGCGTACGGTGCGCGTAATTTTTTTTTAATTTTTTTAAAAAACACTAAAAATCAATTATCACATTACAAGGTCCTTGAGAGACTACAATTATTATTATTGACTTACCATACCCACTCAAAAATATATTTATTCATTTGTTTTTTAAAAAAATTGCTTTAAAAATGGTTCTAGTTTTCGAAAATTTTCTATATCAATCTGAAAAAAAAGAAAAAAGTATTAATATTTTTAAAACATTTTATAATACAGTACACATATTTACATATTTATCAAAAAATATTTTTGCCTTATTTTTGCTGTTTTCAGAATATATTGCATTTCACTATAAATTGTGAAAGCAATTGCATTCATCATTTTACAGCGGGCAAAAAAAAATAACAATCTCAAAGATTGTATTAAAAAAGCCCAGAATCTCTTTTTACTTAAACTTAACATTATAGAAATGCATAATATTCTAAAAAAATATCATCTAATATCAATACTTATTTCTTTAAAATACCGTCTGATATGTTTGTTTCAGAAGTATAATCACAATATTATATCTCAAATAACTCCACATTACATCTGGTTCCATTTCCTTTAGGCCAAATAGTAATTTTAAAATTCTTTTTTGATTAAATTTCCAATGGTAATCCAATAAAATTCTAAAGTTTTATTTGTACAGATCTCACCGATTCTCTGTAACATATTGGTTCCCTAAATATTTATTAATAATTTATTAAGTCCACAATAGAATTGGTTACCTTTCCACATGGCCAAATAGTAATTTAAAAAATCTTTTTTGAAAAAATTTCCAATGGCACTCCAATAACATTCCAAAATTTAAATTGTGCAGATGTTACCGATTTTCTCTAAATTTTTGGTTTTCGAAAGTTTCATTAAAAATTAAAAAAGTCCACATTACAATTGGTTATCTTTCCATTAGGCCAAATGATAATTTAAAAAATCTTTATTTTTGAAAATTCCAATGGTAATCCAATCAAATGGTAAAATTGTTTTGTCCAGATCTTGCCAAGTCTCTCTAAAATTTAGGTTTCAGGAAGATTAGATAGGAATTTGCTAAATCAAAAGGCAAACGTTGCTTAAAAACCAATTGGGAATCATTACACAGTGTCCAGCCTTTTTCACATTTAAGATAAACTGTGTAATGTCCAGAAGTCCAGTTGTCTTCAAATATAGGTTTTTTTTGTGAGTTTTTTGAACTCTGGATTTTGTAGGCATCTTAAATTTTGTTCACTGCTCTTCAGCAATACCTGAAAAAAACTAAAAAAAAATTCCTTTATTTTATTTAAATATATTACTACATTTCTTTTCACAATAGTCACAAAACGAAATTTCTTTGCCAATTTGAATGCACACTTACTGCTCTTTTTTTTTGGCAAGTGATAATCACTTTTACAGACTGACACATTATAAATCCACTTTTCAGATTTTTTTAAATGCACATGTCCAGACTGCTTTTTCAGACCACCACCATGTGTATCCTGGGTGACTGCCTACACTCCAGCAAGGGCAACCAGCCTTACTGATGCTGAATGTCTTTGCATTACAGACTGAAACCTCAAACCCCACTCGCTTGTAAATACTGTGCATGATTATACATGGAAAGGAGCTGGGTGTGTTCTAAGAGTCTGCTTCTGCACCAAAAAATCGCTCCCCCTTTTTCCTACTAATGCAACTGTGAAATCACCAGAGCAAAACGCAATAAATCTCTGCCTGTAATTCCTATTTGCACACAGAGTCATGTTTTCACATTAGTCACAAAACGAAATTTCTTTGCCAATTTGAATGCACACTTACTGCTCTTTTTTTTTGGCAAGTGATAATCACTTTTACAGACTGACACATTATGAATCCACTTTTCATATTTTTTTAAATGCCCATGTCCAGACTGCTTTTTCAGACCACCACCATGTGTATCCTGGGTGACTGCCTACACTCCAGCAATGGCAACCAGCCTTAGTGATGCTGAATGTCTTTGCATTACAGACTGAAACCTCAAACCCCACTCGCTTGTAAATACTGTGCATGATTATACATGGAAAGGAGCTGGGTGTGTGCTAAGAGTCTGCTTCTGCACCAAAAAATCACTCCCCCTTTTTCCTACTAATGCAACTGTGAAATCACCAGAGCAAAACGCAATAAATCTCTGCCTGTAATTCCTATTTGCACACAGAGTCATGTTTTCACATTAGTCACAAAACGAAATTTCTTTGCTAATTTGAATGCACACTTACTGCTCTTTTTTTTTGGCAAGTGATAATCACTTTTACAGACTGACACATTATGAATCCACTTTTCAGATTTTTTTAAATGCACATGTCCAGACTGCTTTTTCAGACCACCACCATGTGTATCCTGGGTGACTGCCTACACTCCAGCAAGGGCAACCAGCCTTAGTGATGCTGAATGTCTTTGCATTACAGACTGAAACCTCAAACCCCACTCGCTTGTAAATACTGTGCATGATTATACATGGAAAGGAGCTGGGTGTGTGCTAAGAGTCTGCTTCTGCACCAAAAAATCGCTCCCCCTTTTTCCTACTAATGCAACTGTGAAATCACCAGAGCAAAACGCAATAAATCTCTGCCTGTAATTCCTATTTGCACACAGAGTCATGTTTTCACATTAGTCACAAAACGAAATTTCTTTGCCAGTTTGAATGCACACTTACTGCTCTTTTTTTTTGGCAAGTGATAATCACTTTTACAGACTGACACATTATGAATCCACTTTTCAGATTTTTTTAAATGCACATGTCCAGACTGCTTTTTCAGACCACCACCATGTGTATCCTGGGTGACTGCCTACACTCCAGCAAGGGCAACCAGCCTTACTGATGCTGAATGTCTTTGCATTACAGACTGAAACCTCAAACCCCACTCGCTTGTAAATACTGTGCATGATTATACATGGAAAGGAGCTGGGTGTGTGCTAAGAGTCTGCTTCTGCACCAAAAAATCGCTCCCTCTTTTTCCTACTAATGCAACTGTGAAATCACCAGAGCAAAACGCAATAAATCTCTGCCTGTAATTCCTATTTGCACACAGAGTCATGTTTTCACATTAGTCACAAAACGAAATTTCTTTGCCAATTTGAATGCACACTTACTGCTCTTTTTTTTTGGCAAGTGATAATCACTTTTACAGACTGACACATTATGAATCCACTTTTCAGATTTTTTTAAATGCACATGTCCAAACTGCTTTTTCAGACCACCACCATGTGTATCCTGGGTGACTGCCTACACTCCAGCAAGGGCAACCAGCCTTAGTGATGCTGAATGTCTTTGCATTACAGACTGAAACCTCAAACCCCACTCGCTTGTAAATACTGTGCATGATTATACATGGAAAGGAGCTGGGTGTGTGCTAAGAGTCTGCTTCTGCACCAAAAAATCGCTCCCCCTTTTTCCTACTAATGCAAATATAAAATTACCAGAGTTGTACACAATAAATCTCTGCCTATATTTCCCAACATGTGTAACCTGGGTGACTGCCTACATTCCACCAAGGGCAACCAGCCTTAGTGATGCTGAATGTATTTGCATTACTGAGTCCAACCTCAAACCCTTAAACTATTCATTTTTTATACCAATACACCTTAATTTATCGTGAAAACATAGTCCATATTATTTTACATGTTCCTCACATTTAAATTTCTCCCAAAACAGAAAATAATAAACGCAACTTCAACAAAAATAATTACATTTCTATTATTCATTTCTTAATTTACCATATACATCCCCTCTCAAACTCTAACCTCACCTTTAAAATTAGTTAGTTGTGAAAGAAATGTGGCACTCAAACAGCAGATTATCAGAGCCAGGATCTCTGTTCTCTACACCTCTCTCCTCTCAGCAGAACCAGATAATGGCAAAGTTTCCCTCTATTTTTCCACACATATACATGTAAGTTTCAAATCTCAGTGCTTCCCCCTTTTTTTCAAATGTAATCACACATTTCTATTGGTTGAAAACCAACCCTTTTCCAAAAGTACCCTGCCCCCAACTTGACTTCTGCCTAGTACCCTTCCCCCAACTTGACTTCTGCCTGCTACCATAGCAACAGCTCATGGAACACTGCTGTGTGGAGTCAGGTCAGAAGTTCGCCACACAATGTTTCAATTCCACAGAGCAAGAGTGCTTGACTTTTCAAACCTAACAGCAAATCCATAGTACTGTTCTTTGGTAACACATTTTTCTGTACCAATACAAAACATGCTTCTATTAATTTACACATACAGCCTAGTTTTTATTCTAGAATGGTATGAAACAGCCAATCAGTTCTTTTTGTTTTGAAAAAAATATGTATGCCTCCATTTCCAAACTGTCTTTCTTTCATATTGCCATTCTACTGAAAGACACCTCCTGAGTGCATCCAGTTCTCCTTTGAAGATGTTCACAGTGTGGATTGTAGGGCACAGCTATGTCTTCTGGAGTGAAAAGTTTGCAGAGAAAACAGGTATGGTGAGAGACCTTGCTTTGCCAAATGTAGACATTAAATGGATTGGTCAGAGAGGGTTAAAGTGGCACCAATTGATGCCATTGGTGAAATCCTTCATGCAAATCCAACACCCTGACCTCATAATAGTGCACTGTGGTGGCAATGACCTAGGCACTTTGACTGGGGTAGGTCTGGAAATGCTTATGAAGGACACCTTTGCACAACTGTTTTCACTTTTCCCTAAAACTGCCTTTGTGTTTTCTAACATATGCCAAAGGCAAAAATGGAACTGGTCCAATCATTTCTGTCCGCAGATTGACAAAGCAAGAAAGCACGTCAACAAATCTGTTTCTGCTTTCCTCCGTGACTATGGTATGGGTTCCATTTACCACAACAACTTGCGTTACGACATGCAAGACATTTATAGAGGAGATGGTGTGCACTTCAATGATGAAGGGAACAGAGTCTTCCTCTTGAACCTTAGACTCTGCATCGGTACTTACTTGTAGGTACCACAAAAAAATCACTTAATAAACACAACGGCTCTTTTTAGAGCCCCCTAATATCTAAACACTTAAATCTGAATTTCATTTCTTTTTTGTATTTTTTTTTTACCGTACGCTTACCGTAAGCTTACCGTACGCGTACCCCGTGATTTTTTTTAAAATCAATAAATGTTTTCTTTGTACTTTTCTGTCCTTCTTTGACCCCCTTACAAATGTTAGGGGGTCTGTAACTCTCTCCCTTGCCCCCTTTTCAAGATATCACTCTTTTTTACCGGAGTGAAATACACAAAATGGCGGCCGCCGCTTCCTGGTTTCGGCCGATTCGAATGTTTACTAAGATCTAACAGCCAATCAGAATCGCGCTCGCGCACGCCACGTACGCGTACGGTAAGCTTACGGTAAGCGTACCGTAAGCTGGCTCAGATATATATATTGATTTAAAGGCTATTTTCTCAGAATCTACTGAACAGATTTACACCAAACCTACAAAAGGCACTTCCTTGACCTGAGGACTACCTCTCTGCCAAATTTCTAGTAATTCTGTTCAGCCGTTCGGGCTGTAGCCCTGTCTAAAGGTCCTATGGAAAAATGCATGGGAAAAACGTGTTTTGGGACCCCCCTTTTATCTCAGCCCCCGCTTGACGAATCCCCCCGAGACTTTCAGGGTAGGAGCGGAGCGTAGCGCCCCACCTATTTTGAGAAATTCGCGAGGATTCGTCGACCGGCGCCAAAGTTATTCAAAATAGAATGTTGCGGATTTCCTATGGAAACAGGGTCCTAACTATAACTACCTACTGGCGACCGCCAGTAGGTAATATATAGATATATCTAGCTATATATGGACAAATAAAGTGGCATATATATATATATATATTCGAATCGGTCGAAATCAGGAAGTGTCGTCCGCCATTTTGTGTGTGACAGTGAAAAAGAAAGGTGGAGAACGTGAAAAGGGGGCAGGGTACAGAGTTCCTGACCCCCTAGCTTTTGTCAGGGGGTCCCTGAAGCACCCCGAAGGGTGAAAAAAACATATATTTTTTTTTTTAACTTGCGAGGTGCGCGCACCGTGCGCGCACTGTCGCAAGGTGCGCGCACGGTGCGCGCACGGCAGAAAAAAATCATTAAAAAAATAGAATTAACAATCAAATTTAAGTGTTTAGATGTTAGGTGGCTCTAAAAAGAGCCGTTGTGTTAATTGAGGAACAGAGGAACAAAAAAATGAAAAAAATTATGGGGTGCCGCATGTGTGCTGCTGTATCTTGCTCTCTATTAGGGGAATGCTGGTGTCACCATAAGAGAGAAGAGCATTGCACGCATTGCACCGTATATGCACCCTCTTGAACAGAGGGTGCATATCCAGAGGAGCAGAAGCAGGTGAAGCTGCCGCCGCAGATGAAGTGCTCGGCTGAGCTGCCGATGATGTGCTCGGCTGAGCTGCTGCAGATGTGCTCGGCTGAGCTGCTGGAGGGTTGTCTCTAGCAGCTCGAGCATAAGCCACAGGATGTACTCCTTTAACGTGCCTGATCATAATGAAAATACTAAAAGAGTATTTCTTTTTAGGATCTCCTCTTGATAAGACAACACCACAAATAGTGCAGGTGACTTATGGAGCATTCACCTTCTTCTGCCCCTCTGGAAATGTAAAAAATTGCCATATAAAAGAGTCTTTCTGTTTCCTCTGTCTCTGTGCCAAAAGGGTCTCCTGCTCACTCCCAGAAGATGACTGCTGCTCTGCCATTCTCAAGTACTGGAGTACTGGAAAAGCTGCTTAGCTCCTTCTCCCAGGGAATCAGAAGAAATAATGAGGGGAGTGGGTGTGGTGTTGGAAGTTTCTGGAACTGAAACTACTATAAACCAATGAAAAGTGTTGTTTCTTAATCACATGACTTGCCGTGCGCGCACGGTTAACGCACGGAGCACGCGCGCATGCGCGTACGGAGCACGCTCATGCGCGTACGGAGCACGCGCGCACGGAGCACGCGTGCACGGAGCACGCACGCACGGAGCACGCATGATGTACGCATGCGCACATGGAGCACGTACGCATGCGCACACAGAGCACATACGCATGCGCGCACCGTGCTCGCACCGTGCGCGCACAGTGCGCTCACGTTCAAAAACCCTTAAAAAAAATAAAAAATAAAAAATAAAGTGTTTATAAGTTTATAGAAGATATTAACTATGCTGTTCAACTTTATCCAAATTAAAAAAAGAGCTGAGCCATTCCATATTACAGGATGCAGTCAATCTATAACTACATACATAGGTAGCTTATTGTAAAATAAATATTTAAAAAATATAATAATACATTCATAAATTAGCATTTAAAAAACCTTGCAAATTCACTGAAAAAACCATAGGTTTCACACACGTTATAGTTAGGAATTAGCATTTAAAAAACCTTGCAAATTCACTGAAAAAACCATAGGTTTCAAACACGTTATAGTTAGGAATTAGCATTTAAAAAACCTTGCAAATTCACTGAAAAAAACATAGTTTTCACACATGTTATAGTTAGCTGGATATTTCACTCGTACAAAACCATTGAAATTCCCCCGTTATAGTTAGTTCAGCTAACTACAATTCGCGCGTCCACAATCCACTGCTGATGACGTCACATATTACATCACTCATGACATGGTCAGTGACATCACTCATGACATCACTGATGACATCTCAAATGACATCACTGACGACATCACTGATGACATCATCCAGTGAATGTGTGTCTTCTGAAAAATAAATATTTTTTATATATCTATATCTAAAGGTTAATGGAAGAGTGATGTCACTGACCATGTCATGAGTGATGTAATATGTGACGTCATCAGCAGTGGATTGCGGGTGCGCGAGTTATAGTTAGCTGAACTAACTATAACGGGGGAATTTCAATGGTTTTGTACGAGTGAAATGTTCATGATTTCCTGTCTCTAAGCAAAGAAACTAACAAAGCCCAAAATTTACAGTAGGGCCAGTGGGAAGCCATACAAACCCTACAGAAAGACCCTGACCTAGTGATCAAACTATCAGACAAAAGGTGCAACATAGTCCTCATCTGCAGAGAGGACTACGTAGAGGAATCCTTACTACAACTAAGGAATACTCAATGTTATGCCATAATCAAGATGAATTGCATTTCTGACCTGGGATGAATTGCATTTTCTTAAAAATACTATTCCTACCATACCCACCCTTTTTCTGCTACTTAAAGTCCACAAATGTCTAACCAACCCCCATGGAGACCGATTTTCTCCTCTAAAAATAGCCTCTTCGAGAACACCTTAATTTTTATTTACCACTTCCTCTTTATCTATGTGCAGAGTCTTAACTTATATGTCAGAGACACCAAAGATTTCTAACAGAAGAACCAACATTTATTTTGGGTCAGGGAATGTTGCCTAGAGTGTTTTTTATTGTTGAAAGCTTATATATAAGCATTAGACATGAATATGGTCTAAGAGCTTGTAAATATTACCTACGTACCAGAAACAGACACATGCTGTTGAAAATGATTGGTCTGTGCCAACAGGAAAATGTTTTTCTATTTGAGAAAGTACTGTACATGCAGATACAGGGAACTGCAATGGGCACCTGCTTTGCCCCCAGATACGCTAATTTAGCGATGGGCTGGTGGGAGGAGCAGGTGCTGTGGGACAGGGATCTGGCAGAATGGACCGAGAGGCTCAACATATGGCTGAGGTACATTGATGATGTGTTTTTTGTATCGGAAGGGAACGAGATAGACTTGACTGTTTTTGTATAGAAATTGAATATCAATTATGTGAATTTGAAATGTACTATGTATCACAGTCAGGAAATGATTGAATTTCTGTACACAAGAGTAAGCAATTATTGATGGTAACCTACAACCTGAGCTATTTAAGAAATCCACTGTAGGAAACTCTGTCTTGCATTCAGCCAGCTGCCATCCCCACAGCTTCCAATGGAGTATTCGGTACAGTAAGTTTCTCAGAGCCAGGAGAAACTGCAGCTCAGACCTAAGCTACTTGAGAATTAGAACGGAGATAATTGATAGATTCCGAGCAAGGGACTACCCACAAGATAAACTGGATTTTGGCAGAAAGAGAGCATGGAGTATCCCTAGAATAGAGGCTTTACACAACCCCTCACCCAACAGAGATCTAGAAAAAAGTGAAGGAGTGCATTTTATGATGCAATATACCAACCGAGCAGGTAAGCTAAGGGGCATTCTCAAGGAAAGATGGGGAATTTTAACTCAGAACACGGTTTTGAAGAGTAAAATAGGGATGACCCCCAGCATCACATACCAACAGAATGTGACCCTTAAAGACATGCTAGTTCAACGCCATTTGAGACCTAAAAAGACCAATTGGCTAAAACAAAGAAAGGGTTTTAAATGCTGCGGGACCTGCAAAGCATGCAGGCACAGCAACAGCATGTCAGATACCAAATTGATCACATGTAAAACCGACTTTGTGGGTTATGTTATCACATGCCCTTGTGGTAAGTGAAACATTGGATCAACCACTTTTCTGGTCCAAAAAAGAATTCTGGAACATTGGTGGGCCATCCTCAACACTGACCTGAGCTACAGCATAGCTAGACACTTCAGAGAGTCACATCAAAGTGACTGGATCAAAGCCCAGTTCTTCAGCCTAGATACTGTGCTCAAACACCCTAGAGGAGGCAATAGAGTAATGACCCTATGTAAACTTGAGTAGAGATAGAACACAAACACATAAGCATACAGTCAAATACTTCTATGTTATGTTTGTGATTACCTATATACATATTAAGCATAAAAAATAATAATAACGTGTATTTTTAACCATACGTGATAAATACATTTGTTCAGAGAAATGCACATACCTAAATTTATGTGTATGATTACAACTAGACATGTTTATAAATACATATATATGCACTGCAAATAGAAATATTTCTGTGCATTGAATTGATCCCTATCTACCTATACTCAAGCATTTTCATGTAATATTATTTAGATGATCAAACATGCACATGTTTGTTGTTCATAATTATAGATAGATTGGTTTCCTTTTTTTTTTATTATAGTGTTATAGCCTTATAGGTATCTTCATTAATTTCATATTTACATGTTACGACTGGTATTGTCATAGGGAGTAGCACACTTTGATACTTGGGCACTCATTAGCACATATATTTACCATCACTAATCACAAAACTACCTGGTTTTGCATGGGGGTCACCTGGGTTTTGGCCCTGGGCTCCCCCTGGTGTCTAGCTTTCTGAAAGCTGGACACCTGGGGGAGTCCAGCTTTGGCAGTTTCTGCCCAATAGGGGCAGAAACAGCCAAAATATTCATCCCAGTATTGGGGAGCGAACCTTGCCCAAGAGGCCACTCCCCGACATCACCAAAATTGATCTACAAAAGAATTCCCTGGTGTCTAGTGGCTTCTGCCCCCCTTGGTGGTTTCGAGATTGGTAATTTTGATGTCTCCACAATATGTTTTGGACAAATATTACTGCCTATCCATCTGTTCCTCAAGTACACACACGTACTGGTTGGATTTGGCACGAGGGTGAGTGAAAGATCCAAAATGTATATTTTATTAACAAGAGATTTCACAAAAAGGAAATGCACTGTTAATAATTAAAAGGTTAAAAACCTGAACCAATGACTCACAGCTCATGAGCTGTAAGGCCACGTCAAGGCACCAACCTCTTCACAGGCCATTCACACACCTTTCATACTTGACACACACATTCACACCACCAGCTGCGAGCCTAGCACATTACAACTCTAACATCAACAGACAATGTAGAGACAATGTACACCCTGGCGGAGAAAGACAGAAAAGACAAATATTACTTTGAAACTAACTATTCCTTAAGTACACACACATACTGGTGGGATTTGGCACAAGGGTGAGTGTAGGTTCAGAGCGAAAAAGTTTATTAACAAGAGATTTCACAAAAAAGGAAATGTACTGTTAATAATTAAAAGGTTAAACGACTCACAGCTCGTGAGCTGTAAAGACACGGCAAGGCACCAACCTCTTTACAGGCCATTCACACACCTTTCATACGTGACACACACAAGACCATTCACACTACCAGCCACGGGCCCAGCACATTACAACATTCACGTCAACAGAGAGTGCCATTCAAGGGCCCATCATTTTCATATGCCCACATGAATGACACAACAATCACACCGGCTGGCAGCTGACATAGTGTGTGCAGTGGCTCTTGGCTAACAGTGTGTGTAATGGCCAGTAGCAAGTCACTACTGACACACCACCAGCCAAGCCCTGGTCCATGCACACCACCAGCCAAAGGCCAGTCTACGCACACCGGCAGCCAAGCGCAAGTCCACGCACACCACCAACCAAGCACCAGCCCAACCACACCACCGGCCAAACGCCAGTCCACACACATCGCCAGCCAAGCTACAGTCCATGCACACCGCCAGCCAAGCTACAGTCCACGCACACCACCAGCCAAGCACCAGTCCATGCACAACACCAGCCATGCCAGTCCATGCACACCAGTCCAGGCACACTGCCATGCCAAACGCCAATCCACACACACTGTCAAGAATTCTTTTAACAAGAAAGAAAAAACAAGCCCTTTGGAAATAGATACAAAACTATAACAGCAAATACAACAGGGGTAACTAAATACATCATTCTAATGCCAACCGTCAAACAGAACTAGACATTTAAAACAATACAGACCAGGCAGTTTACTATCAGACTCACGGTTGCTCCCAAAAACTCTTTTGAGTGTGATACAATCTGAAACATGTGGGCACATACAGCCCAGGAATAGAAGGACAATCAGCACAGTGCATACAACTCTCCTCCTGAATACATCTTTGCAAACAGACTCTACATCTCTTACAGGGATTGTTTTTTTGGGGCGTGGGAGAAATTAAATCGGTAAAGTAGCGATCTTTCAATCTAGCCACATCCTCCACCACTCCAACTCTAGGAACACTTGCTTGTTCCACTGCAACAAGGCTGCCTATCACAGACTCCTGAAACTGAACAAAAATCATCATTGATGCTGGAGAACACTCCTTGAACACAACAAAAGCATGAAAAGTTGCTAAGTTGAAGAGATGAATGGCTAACTTCTAATATCAAATGTAAGCTTTATGTACAGCAGTGTAAGGTTCAAACCTCTGATCTACTCTAGCTACACCACCCATGTGCTTATTGTAGTCTACAATGGACGCAGGTGTGCACATTTCAGCAACCTGACCCAAACAGTCACAGGTAAAGTACTTTCATCAAGGATGGCAGTCAGCATGTAGACATCCCTCCTGTCCACAAATTTCACAGCTAGCTGTTCATCACTATGCGAGGCACTGCATTGTCCCCTCTGAAGCTTTTTGAAAACAAGCTCTTTTGGGTAACCTTTACGGTTAGAGAGGATTGTGCCACAAGCAAGAGTGTCCACTTTGAACAATTCCTTAAACAATTACACAGCAGTGTAGGAGTTATCTAGGTGCGAATGGTGACATTTGTTAAAAGACCTCTACCAAGATCCCACACAATTTTCTCGGAAACTCCTACTGTGGACAGACAACCAGGAGGGTCAATAGTGTAATCACCAGCAGTGTACCCCCGGGAATTATAGACATATCCTGTCCTACTCTCAGACAACATATACATCTTCATTCAATAAAGTGACCTCTTGCTAGGAATGTACTGCCTAAAATCCAAACGGCCCTTCAACAGGACCAAAGACTCATCAACAGCTATTTCTTTCCCTGGAGTATAGATCTCTGAAAATTGTTCTACAAAGTGATCAAGGACAGGCTGAATCTTAAAAATACGGTCACAGTCAGGGTGATCTCGTGGCAACACCGAAGCATTATCAACAAAATGCAGCATCCAAAGCAAAAGTAAATACCGATCACGACTCATAATTGCAGGAAATATGGCCATTGCCATCAAGGGCGTAGACCAATACGAAGACAGGGACGACTTCCTTAAGCCCATCAAAAAAGTTAAACCCAAAACCTTCTTCATCTCATCCATATTTGTGGGAGTCCACCGGGTAGCTCTACAACGGGGCCTAAGTCTGGCACTGTTGTCCCTCAAATACTCTTCAGCATACAAATTAGTCTGCTCAACAATCTCAGCCAAAAATACATCATCCATAAACAACTGAAAAAACTGTATAGGCCAAATATTTTCATAATTCACTATACACCCCACATCACCACTAAAGGCAGACAACGCCGGCTGCACCATGTTTGGATCAACCCAGAGTCCAGCACTTCCAATGTGAAGCCTTGCAGCCCCAGACTGCAATCCAGAAGCCTCTTTCAGCACCATCGACACATCAGTGTCCTCCTCTAGAACAGGCACTTTATTCACTGTGAGAGTAGCTTTATCATCAGATGATTTCCTCGTGGACAGAAAACTCACTACCAGAATCTTGCACTTCCTCCTCTTCCTCAGATGCACTGCCAGTCTCATAATCATGGTTAGAAAAAGATTCAAAAAGCAACCCTGCAACCCTGCAGCTAGTCATAATCCTTATTAATAAAGTTAACTTGACAAACAAGTCAACAACAACAAACACTTTGTAAAATAAGTAACACCTGAAATGTGGCTCTATCATAAAGACCTTTGTACTACAAAACGATACCACTCATTGACAGAAACAGCTAAACTCACCACCACCTACTCTGCACAGTTGCAGCAAGGACCAACATCCCACTAAAAAAGTAAAAGAAAATTACACGAGACAGTACAATACACAAAGTGCACAAATCCCAAAACAATTTCACACTCAAAACGTAAGCTAAATATGCTGCTATTATGACATCACTTACCAAAAATTCATTCATGCATGTCAATAATACTCATTTGGAGTAAACACAACTAAAATGTTTTTCTTACCAAATACCTGCAACTACGCAAACTGCAGCTCAACCACTGCTGAAACTGCAAACAGGAATCAAAAGCTTTGCATTAGAATAAAAAAGAGAAATTAAACATTACAATCACATTTGCAAATAATGCACCAGTACACACACAATCTACCAGCCAACCTAGGGGGCAGATAGGCCTAAAATTAAAGTGAAAGCATGAACTCCCAAAAGGGGTCTCTCCCCAAAAACAACTTAGTGAAACCGGTGTCTAGTGGCTAATGCCCCCCTTGGGGGCAAGTGGGCCTGAAAGCAAAAGGCCAATCTACCTCCAACGGGGGCAGAAACGGCCCAAAACAATTACCCCAATAAAGGGGAGCGACCCTTGCCCAAGAGGCCATTCCCCGACATTGCCAAAAGAAATCCCTGGTGTCAAATGGCTTCTGCTCCCCTTGGGGCTGATGGACCTAAAAACATAAAGTGAATCTGCCCCCAAGGGGGGCAGAAACAGCCAAAATACTACCCCTAGTAATGGGGAGCGACCTTTGCCCAAGGGGCCGCTCCCCAACATCCACAACAAAAACAAATTCCATGGTGGCTAAGTGGCCACAAAAAACAAGCAAGAGAAATGCACAAAATAGGAGAGCGACTCTTTCCCAAAAGGCCGCTCCCCGACACAATGAAATTGATTTAAATAAATTTAATCCCTGTTGTCTAGTGGTCATTCCTGCTGCACAATCGCGCCGCATGGGGTGCGATCGTGCAGCAGGAATGTTCCAAAGAGAAATTGGAGGAAAGGACCTTTCCCCAAATCCCTCTTTGTTTTAAAACACCCCCTCCCTGAGGAGAAACTTACCTCTTTCTCCTGGAAGCGCTAGAATCAAATGGCTTCCTGTGCGTCTGACTTCATCTAATAACGTTAGCGAGCGGTGCTTGCTGACATCATTAGATGACGTGGAGGGAGGGCGGGCGGCCTTCCCTGGTGGGGGCAACCTAAAAGGCAGACCACGGGGGATCGCCAGCGCTCCCCACGTGGGTGGGTGCTAGGACAGCCGAGAGCCATCCAAAGCACATGCCCACTGTAACTTGGGATGGCTCCCGGCGGTCCCACGCATGGAAGGTGTTAAATTCCTATTTTGGAGGTGGTGTGTGTTTGTTTTCAGGAACAGCGAGTGGTGTCCTTTGAACTTGTAGTAACTCTACTGTTGGGAATTTTGTTTATTGTATCAGAGCAAACACAATGAGATGATGGACGGAGCGCTTAAACTTTTCAGACACTCACCCCCAGTCACAGATCTGGGTTGAATCCATCATCGTTCTTTAGCTCACTTCGCCACCCCAGTTTGGACCCAGCCATATGCAAATCACTCTTGACCCTGTGCCTCATGGGAACAGTCCAGCCCGAACTGCCAGGACAGGTCCTCGCTGTACAGGATAAAGCACCCTGGGACCGGTTTTGGTTTATTGTATCAGGACATCATTAATGTTGGTTGTGTCAGGGTTTAGCAAGTAACGTTCTTACTTACAGTTCTGCAGGAACGTCGCAAAATGAAGAAAGGTCCACTACTTCTCCAGTGTGCAATCTCACCCAACCATGTCAAAATATCAATAGCAACTTGGGGAAGAAGGGAAGGAAAACAAGAAGGTCCCACGATGCACCCCAGTCAGAATCAAGATTGGTCGGTCAATAGCGAAGTCTGTTAAAAAGAATAATTGAGGAAGAGGTAAGTATGTGTTCTCTCTGTAAGTAGTCTCAGTTATATACTATCTATCTATTTGCATATGTAACTACCTGAATAACTCCCTTATTCCAAGTACTATGTCCACTGGGGTGAAAGAGAGGGCATAAGCGTCTAAAGAAAAGACAATAGGGTGAGTATCATGTGGAAAATAAAGTATGCAAAAGTATGGCAGTAAGAGTAATGCATTAACCCATCATATATAACTGGTGTTCAGGCTGCCTTGTAAATAATGAATTCAGGAAACCTCCTCTTTAATGTGAAAAATAATAAATATATTTCCTTATTTTTCAGGAAGAAAATAAGAATAACTTCAAGAGAAAGAGCCGATCTCCACAATGCGGGACTCTATAACAGATAAGTATACTACTCAAATATGTGAGGCTCAAAGAATACAGCGAACAAGCGCTGTTGTCAATATAGCAGTAATGCAGCTTGGCTAATCTCTGTTTTGTAGGAACCAACCGTGATGTGCCAAGAACTAAGAGTGGAATTGGATGAGGCGAGGAGCAGTCCGCGAACAAGATAACACCGTAGAAGATGCCGCCAACACAAGAGAAGCCGACGCAGAGTACTATAGCCCGGAAATACAGGTGAGTGAACCAGAACAGCTGAGCTCGATCCCGATGCTGGAACGCGAAACGTCAGCGTCCGTGATTGTAGCGTCTTTATGCCCCTGGCTGGCTCCCGCGCATGCATCGATGCAGGAGCCAGCCATCATAGTAGTTCTTGAACTGTTGGTGCCCATAGTCGGCAGCGCGCCGCGAAGAGTGTGTGACCGGCAACTCTGACAGTACACCACCCCTAGAAGACCCCCCACTGGTTTGGGTTTATCAGGATACCGACGATCGAACAACCGCAACAGACGAGGGGCATGTATATGACCAGCAGGTTTCCCAAGTACATTCCTCAATCCCATAACCTTTTCACTGTACTAAATATTGAAGTTTGTGTCTGATTCTCCGTGAGTCAATGATAGCTTCAGCTTCATACTCTGGTTCATTGTTCACTAACAACGGAGCTGGAGTATCAGCTGCCGGAAGGTTCAATTTCATAACAACAGGGTTTATGACCTTACAAAACCTGTAAGGACCTATATAGCGAGGCTTAAATTTGCAGAACCCTTTCAGTGTAAGGTTCTTAGTGGATAACCATACTTCGTCTCCTTGAGTATACTTAGGTTCCTGACGTCTATGGTGATCAGCTCTTTCCTTGTACCCTGCCTTAGCTTTGTCTAAATGCATCTTTGCTGTTTTGTGAAGGTCCTGCAGGTGTTTTACAAAGTCTAATGCTGCAGGAACTGAACAGGAAGAAGAAAGAGGCGTTAGCATGGTTCGTGGATGAAAACCATAAGTACAGTAGAAAGAAGAGTAAGCAATAGAGGAATGGTAACTGTTATTAAAGGAAAATTCAGCGATCCACACCATAGTGTCCCAGTCTGAGGAAGAATGTAAACATTGACACCATATGTACTGTTCAAAACATTGGTTAACCCTCTCAGTTTGGCCATCAGTTTGAGGGTGGTGGCTAGAGGATAGTCCCACGTCAATCTGTAATAAATTGCACACCTTTCTCCAGAATTTGGATACAAATTGAGCCCCTCTGTCAGACACAAGAACAGAGGGAAGACCATGCAGTCGTACTATATGTTGAATAAACAGGGAAGCCAACATTTTGGAAGTAGGTAATTTTTTCAATGGAAGGAAGTGACCCATTTTAGTTAATAGGTCAACCATAACAAGGAGTGTAGTGTTCCCTTGAGCAGTTCTAGGTAACTCAACAATAAAATCAAGGGATTGTATGCCAAGGGCTAGGTGGAGTGGGCAATGGAACTAATAACCCTGCAGGGGCCTGATGAGATGCTTTTCCTTGTGCACATGCTTGACATGTTTGAATGTATTGGTTGATGTCCCTCCCCATACCAGGCCACCAAAAGTGTCTCCTCAGGACTTCCATATTTTTTTTTATATCCTGGATGCCCAGAGAGAGGATGGGTGTGACCCCACTCTAACGCCTGCTCCTGTAAGTCATGGGTAGGAAGTACTAAACCTCCTTGGACAAAAAATAAATCCATTTCTTTAACAAGTTCATTTGGGCCCACTAAACTCTCCAAATCTACACACTCTTGTGCTTTCTTAACTGTGTTTAAGAATTCCTCCTCCTTACAAAGAACTCCTATTATGCGCTCTTGGTGTATTATGAGTGGGGGCTCAATTTGGGATTCTTCTAATTTATAACCTAATCGAGACAGAGCATCTGCTTTCCCGTTTTTCTTTCCTGCTTGAAATTGTATGATGAAGTTGTATTCGCAAAAAAACTGTGTCCAATGTAGTTGTCTCATAGATAAGGCTTTTGCAGATTTAAGGAATTGTAAGTTGTGATGATCTGTAAGAACAGTTATCCTGTGATTAACACCTAGAAGATACTGCCTCCGTTGCTCAAAAGTCTTCCTTATAACTAACAATTCCTTATCACCTACAGCATAGTTTAACTCAGCCGGTAACAGCTTACGTGAATAATACGCCACAGGGTGAAGACATCCTGAGTTTGGATTAGACTGGGAAATAAACCCTCAGATTGGGAGGCATCAACCTCTACTACAAAGGGCCGGGAAGGATCAGGATGTTGCAAAATGGGTGTCTGCTTAAATGCATCTTTCAATTTACAAAAAGCCTCTTCTGCCATGGGGGTCCACAAAAATATAACCCCCTTCTTGAGAAGTTTAGTGATGGGAGAAACCAATTCAGAGAAGTTGGCGATAAAACGTCTGTAAAAATTGGCAAAGCCAAGAAAGCTCTGAATATCTCTAACAGTCTTTGGTGCTTGCCAACGAGTGATGGTTTCTACCTTTTGTGGAGCCATACTGATTCCTTGTGGGGACACAATGTACCCAAGAAAGGCTACCTTAAATGATTGTCCCTTAATCCTTCGAGGACTTTCCTCACATGGATTTCATGTTCTTGTAAGGACGAGGAATAAATCAATAGATCGTCAATATAAGCTATAACAAAGAGGTCCAGCATGTCCCTGAGGACTTCATTAATAAAGAACTGAAAGGCTGAGGGGGCGTTACATAGTCCCAATGGCATGACGAAATATTCATACAACCCAAATTTAGTACAGAAAGCCGTTTTCCATTCATCCCCTTCTTTAATCCTTACCAAATGATAAGCTCCTCATAAGTTCAATTTGGTGAAAATCTTGTCATCTTTTATTTGATCAAGAAGGGAAGAGATTAATGGTAGAGGGTATCTGTTCCTAATTGTAACATCATTGAGCATCCTATAGTCTATACAACATCTAAGACCACCTTCTCGTTTAGGAATAAAGAAGAGAGATGAGGAGGCTGGTGATCTGGAAGGGCGAATAAATCCAATTCTGAGCATTTCATCCAGGTAATCTCTCAAATAAATGTTCTCTTTTTCGGTTAAAGCATATATTCTACTACAGGGAATGCGGGCACCCGGTACAAGATCGATTCAACAATCATAAGGCCTGTGAGGTGGAAGGCTAGTTGCCTTTTCCACATCAATCACCTCTTTCAAATCGTGATATATAACAGGCAAGTTGGATATGTCAGAACTAGTGAGTACCCCTACTTTCTCTGAATCTTTTAACGTATGGAACACATGTCCCTGGCATAGCCCCGAATTAAAGAGCAACTCCATCTCTGTCCAATTAATAGAGGGGTTATGTTGACGTAACCGGGGTAGGCCTAATATGGCTGGGAATTGGGGAGACTGAATAAGGTCAAATGCAATATCTTTTTGATATCTCTCCACAATGACCAAGGTTAAGTCAATGGTAGCGTGTGTAACAGGACCATATTTAAGACTACTGCCGTCTATGGTTGTGACCTCCTCCCACGAGACCTTAGGTATTATAGTTTTTTTTTTACTATGTGCCCATTGGAGGTTAATAAAATTACCAGAGGCGTTAGTGTCTACCATTATTTGGACATCTATAACCTGATCTCCCCATAGGAGGCGAGAAGAGAGTAGGAAGTGATTTGAGGATGAAACAAAAGGTTGGGTTTGTGAGACAGTTAAACCTGAACTACCCGCCGTCTTTGTCTCAGCAGACTCCGGGCTTATTAGTTTTCCGACATCTTCTTTTGCTTAGGCTTAACAGGGCAGTCTCTTAGGAAATGACCTAGTTGTCCGCAATATAAACACAACTTTTTTTCGTGCCTTCTTTGCCTTTCTTCTCCACTAATGGGTCCTCTAGCACTTCCTATTTGCATAGGTTCCGGATCTTCTGGTTGCTTCTCGACTCCAGTTTCTTTTTCCTTATAAACAAACACGCATCCTTCTGATCTTCCTCTTTCTCTTTTTCTTTCACAGATTCTGTGGTCCAACTTAACCACCAGGTCTACAAGGGCCGTACAAGACTCAGGGGGATCAACTACTTGCGCTAAAAGATCTTTTAACTCGTCCTTCAACCCTCCGTAGAACAGAGCACTGCGTTTTTCTTCAGGCCATCCCGCCTCTACTACTAATCTATTAAAAGTAGAAATATATGTGGGTAGATCCTTTGTACCCCGTTTCAAATTTAGAAGCTCAGAGTCTACAGACTGTGTAAAAGAATGTCTGTCAAACAGCTTCTTAAGCTCTCCCTTGAATGCGACATAATTACGCAGAAGTGGATCATCTCTTTCTATGAGGGGTATGGACCAAGTGGCTGCGGGCCCCCCTAAATAGGACAGGATGAAAGCTACTTTAGCTTGGCCGTTTGGAAAACATGAGACTTTACACATGAATTGAAGTTGAGATTGACTAATGAAAGTCGCAAACTTGTTGGGATCCCCCATAAAACGCTCAGGGGGGGCCAGGGGAATGGAGGGCGGAGGGGTGACTTGTATAGCTGGAAATTTTGTGCTAGGAGGCTGAGAAGAAGGAAACTGTGTTCCTGTTCTTTTACCCAAACCAGAGTCCGTTCCCATGCCCCTTTGAAGAGTGTCTACCCGTGCTGCAAGAGCCTGGGTTTCTTTCTGTAGATTACCCAGCATATGTGCTAGGTCTACGAGTGTCACCTGACTCATTTCCACGACGCTCAGGCAGAAATCAAATTTATTTTCCTTTTGGCTTCGCGTTCTGTCAGGGTTTAGCAAGTAACGTTCTTACTTACAGTTCTGCAGGAACGTCGCGAAATGAAGAAAGGTCAACTACTTCCCTAGTGTGCATATCTCACCCAACCATGTCAAAGTATCAATAGCAACTTGGGGAAGAAGGGAAGGAAAACAAGGAATACAGAAGGTCCCACGTCGCACCCCAGTCAGAATCAAGATTGGTCGGTCAACAGCGAGGTCTGTTAAAAAGAATAATTGAGGAAGAGGTAAGTATGTGTTCTCTCTGTAAGTAGTCTCAGTTATATGCTATCTATCTATTTGCATATGTAACTACCTGAATAACTCCCTTCTTCCAAGTACTATGTACACTGGGGTGAAAGAGAGGGCATAAGCGTCTAAAGAAAAGACAATAGGGTGAGTATCATGTGGAAAATAAAGTATGCAAAAGTATGGCAGTAAGAGTAATGCATTAACCCACCTACCATATATAACTGGTGTTCAGGCTGCCTTGTAAATAATGTATTCAGGAAACCTCCTCTTTAATGTGACAAATAACAATTATATTTCCTTAATTTTCAGGAAGAAAATAAGAATAACTTCAAGAGAAAGAGCTGATCTCCACAACGTGGGACTCTATATCAGATAAGTATACTACTCAAATATGTGAGGCTCAAAGAATACAGCAAACAAGCGCTGTTGTCAATATAGCAGTAATGCAGCTTGGCTAATCTTATACGAACCAACCGTGATGTGCCAAGAACGAAGACTGGAATCGGATGAGGCGAGGAGCAGTCCACGAACGAGATAACGCCATAGAAGACGCCGCCAAAACACGAGAGAAGCCGACGCAGAGGACTACGGCCCAGAAATACAGGGGAGTGAACCGGAACAGCTGAGCTCGATCCCGATGCTGGAACGCAAAGTGTCAGTGTCCGCGATTGTAGCGTCTTTATGCCCCTGGCTGGCTCCAGCACATGAGTCGATGCGGGAGCCAGCCATCTAAGTAGTTCTTGAACTGTTGGTGCCCGTAGTCGGCAGCGTGCCGCGAAGAGTGTGTGACCGGCAACTCTGACATGTTGTCTGTATCGTTATCCTCATCTGACAAATTTAGAAGACTTTTTTTGGGTCTGTGTGTGTGGATGGTGGGGACAGTGGTTGAGAGTGAGGTAGTGTGCAGTGGGCTGTGGAGTTTTTTTGGAGGGCCGGTAGTCATGTTGTGTAATGGAGAAGATGATGTTAGGTTAAGAGGAATGGTGTGTTGTTTATGTCTTTTGCGCATATTGAGGATGGACTATGTATGTTTTTGGGATGGAGGTAGAGCATCAGGGTCCTGTATTAAGGCTCTAAATTGTGCAATGGATGAAAAGCTGGTGAGTAAGTGTTGCTGTGTATTAGAGGAGTTTGTGGTTGGTATTTTTATTGATTGAAAACCGGGGGGGGGGGGTAAAGTTGGTTTAGGATGCAAACTATTTGTGTTGGCATGAGGGTCAGAGTAGGTGTGTGCTTGTAGCATGTGACGAAATGTAACGGTTGATTGTGTGTAAATGAGATTTTGATGTGCTTGTGTGTGTTATATTTTGTTTTGTGGAGGTGTGATATGTGATATTGGTGTAGTGAGTTAATGTGTAGGATTCAAATGAATAACTGGGGGGTAGATGTTAAACGTAAAGGGGTGGGGATGTGTTTTGGAGGATAATGCATGTGGAGCATGAGAGAGGATGAAAAGGGATTATGAGGGTTGGTAGTAGAATTGGTAGGTGAAAGGAGTAGTCTATGTGGTGAAGTGAAGTGTTTAGAGTGTTTAGTTGTAGTATTGGCTATAGGAGGAGGTATGTGTTGTGGCTGGGTGGTACGAGATAGGGTTGAGTAAAGGGGTGATGGGGCTGTAATGGGCTGTGTTAGGAGTAAGCAGAGGGCACTGCTGTTTTTTGTATGAAAAGACAGAGGGTGTTTGATATCTGGGAGCCCAAAATCCTACTGAAATTTGATTGGCTGACAACACTTCCACCAGGAAGAGTTGGCAGCAAATTTGGGACATGGCTTGAAGCCGGGTCACACAAAAAAAGTTTTCAAAAATAAAAGGGGGCAGAGTAGAAATATCCTGTCCCACCTAGGCCTATTGGGAGGACAGCGGGAGGTCACACAGGGAACAAGACAGTGCCAAAAAAAGCATTTAAAACAAATTCTGCGGGATCCCACCAATTGTTTTGTTTAAACGAAGAGTGGGCTCCCGTGCTTCATTCATTATTGGCCCCTTGGTGGGTTAAGTCCTGGGGCAATATGCAAAAAAAGAGGGGCAGTGCACGGGCCCCCCCTCCTGGGGCATATTATGCCCTGGGGACCACCACCTTCCCTGGACTTCTTTATTTTGAGGAGGCCTGTCTGACCCCCCCAGCCCCAGGGACCACCACCTGGGTTTAATGTTTGCGAAATATGGGAGGACCACGCGCACTCCCCGCAGCCCCTGGGGGCTGCAACCTCCCTGGGGCTTTAATGGTAGTTAATGCAGGGGCCGAGTGGAGTTTCTGCAGCCCTGGGGACCGCCACCTCCCCGGGGCTTTTCTAAAATTTAATGCGGGTCCCCCCCCCCTGCAGCCCTGGGACCACCACCTCCCCGGGGCAAATTTGAAGGAAGGAGGGGCCATTGCAGCCCCCTCTCCTGGAGACATAGATGGCCCTGGGAGCACCACTTTCCCCAGGGCCATCTAGGAATGCTCTCACTTGCTGAAAGCGGATCAGAATTGCTTTTGGATAGAGGGAACTGCATGTTCAGCAGCTCCCTCTGTCCAAAAGCAATGCAGGCCCCCACAGGATGCGGGGAGCTGGCAGGGACCACGGGGACCTTTTATTTATTTATTTAAACTTATAACGCGCATCAGCTACCCACAGTGGGTTTCCCGGCGCAAGACTCCCGGCCTTCAGACTCTACCCGTGGTCCCCAACAAAGTGTCTGGGTTCCCTGGGTGGGACCAGGGCACCCAGACTAGAGGCTGGTCCCCAGAGGTGGGGATCCCGGGACCAAAATCGGCCCAGGAGGGGGTACAGGTGGCCCCCCCTCTCTTTTTTTTTTAAAAAAAGGGGCAGGCCCTGGGAGATGGGGTCCCTGGGGCCGAAATCGGTCCAGGAGGGTGTCTGCTTGGCCCCTCTCCCTCTAAATCATAAAAAAAAGAAAAAGAAAAGGCTGGGCCCCGGCGGATGGGGTCTCTGGGAAACAAAATTGGCCCGGGGAGAGGGGCCTGTGTGCTCCCCTTCCCCCGTTGAAAAAAGGCCTGACCCCGGGAGATGGGGCCCCTGGGGGGCAAAATCGGCCTGGGAGGGGGGACACGCGGCCCCCCTCTCTGTTTTTTTTTTTTTTATGGGGCAGGCCCAAGAGGATGGGATCCCTGGGGCCGAAATCAGCCCGAGGAAGTGGACCGCTTCGCCCCCTCCCTTTAAATCATTAAAAAGAAAAGGCCGGGGATGGGATCCTGGGCCTGAAATCGGCCTGGAAGGGGAGCCACGCCCTCTCTCTTAAAAAAAAAAAGGGTAAAGCACTGGGGGATAGGGTTCCTGGGGCAAAAATAGGCCCTGGAGGGGGCCATTCTCTTTAAATCATAAATAAAGAAAAAGTAAAGGCCGGGCACCGGGGAATGGTGTCCCCAGGGCCAAAATTGGCCCAGGCAAGGGGGCCTACACAGCCTTTCTTTCCTAAAAAAAGGGAAAAAAGCATCCAGCAACTTGCCGGAAGCCCAGCACCCTTTCTCCACCACTCTGCAAATGCTCCTCCTGGTTTGCTGTGTTTTGGGGAAGGAAGTCCCCTTCTATCAAGAGGGTCCTTGTAGGCAAACTAGCCCTCCTGTTACCTCCAGTAAGTCCCACACAGTGGGATTGCTGTTAGGTCTTTGCAGGCCACGCCCCCTTTCTCCACCACTCTGCAAACACGCCTCCTGGCACGCTGCTGGTTGGGAAATTAAGTCCCTTTGGATCCAGATGGTCATTGGCGGCCAACAAGCCCTCCTGTTACCTCCTGTAAGTTTCACACAGCAGGATTGCTGAGAGGTCTTTGGCAGCCACGCTCCCTTTCTCCACCATTCTACAAACACACCTCCTGGTGTGCTGCTGGTTGGGGATAAAGTCCCCTGGGCTCCAGAGGATCCTTGGGGGCCAAGAAGCCCTCCCGTTACCTCCAGTAAGTCCCTTACAGCGGGATTCCTGAGAGCTGGTCGGAGGCCCCACCTAGTTTCTCTACCACTCTGCAAATGCGACTACCAGTTAAAAAACACATAGAAATTCACTCATAGATTTTGGAAAACCTTCGAAATTCATTGAAAAAACCAAAGGTTACAGGGATGTTATAGTTAGGAAATAGAATTAAAAAACCTTAGAAATTCACTGAAAAAACCAAAGGTTACAAGGACGTTATAGTTAGGCTCAAATTTCCATCGTGCAAAACCAGTGAGATTCAGCAGTTATAGTTACCTGAGCGAATTATAACTTACGCCCCCGCAATGCACTGCTTATGACCTCACACATTACAGCACTCACAGCAGCCAACTCCCACCTAACCCCACTTTAAAATGTTTATTTGCACAAACTAAATGAGCCACCAACAATACCCCACCTGCCCCTAGAAGATGCCAAGACATACACATACCTGAAAACTTAACAATGACACATAATGGAGAACCTTTCCTTTTAGGTGACAACCTAAATAACAAAAGACAAATCCTAATATTCTCTCCAGCAGATAAGTTACTAAAACTGAGACAATGTGAAACGTGGATGATGGTTGGGACTTCAAAATGTGTCCAAAAGCATTCACCCAGATATACACCATACATGGTGAATATCAAAACACAAATATTCCTTTTATATATTCTTTACTACCAACTAAACAAAGTAGCACTTACTACTACCTTCTAAACCATATAAACAAAAAGCAAATAATTGCTACCTCCAAAAAATTATCCGAGACTTTGAGCAAGCCATGATATAAACCATTCTACAAATTAACCCTCACACAGCCATACAAGGCTGTTACTATAATTTAAATCAAAGTATGTGGAGACACCTCCAAAAGCTTGCACTAAGTGTGGAATATTCTACAAACAGCCAATTTGCCTTTGAAATCAAACAAATGAGATCACTAGCCCATGTCCCTGTCGCAGAGGTAGCTTAACACTGCAATCTACTAATAGAAAACCCTTTCTACACTTTCTGGGTTGGCAGACTCTATTGCTCAGGTCACCGACGTCAACTAAAATTTCAAAAATCATGGTGAAATGCCCATGAAAGCACTTGGCACAGGAAGCCAAAACAAACATCGCAGTGGAAGGATGGCACAATCCACTTTAGGGAGAACCCAACGAACACTATACACATTAAAAGAAGCATTACAAAAAGAAAAAAGCTACCAACAACTAAGAATAAACAATCTATTACCCATATTGGCCCTAAACCTAGCAAACAAATCAAAAGAATATACAATTCTACAGTGTAAAGTCAAACTCTTCATAAATAAAGGAGGAGACTACTTAGAAATGATAGCCAAAGGCGTATTATAAAATAAATATTAACCTACCAGAGTCCTCAAAAACTCTGACAATTTCTTAATTAACATGCCAAACCTTGTATTTTTTTTAAATATTAACTATAATATTTGATTACATCAGTCAAAATATTTATTAAAATTCCAAATTTAAGGGGGCATGGCTTGTTCGCCAAACATTTTAGTTCAGCTCTGTACTGCAACCTATCATCCAATGCTATCCCGCAGCTATATGTGTGAGAACCAACTGCCATCATATAGTTTGGCACCCTAACAGGGAATCTGGCATTCTAGGAGAGTTTTGCCCCCAGGGATGCTGCCGGTGTGGCTGAGAATGAGGGGCTGGAGAGGTGCGGCGTGGCCCGCTGTGGCATTGGCTGCTGACGCAGGGACCCAGTGCCCACAGAAAACCCAAAGCAGAGATCCGGACACAACGAGTGGCCGACCAAGTGGTCTTGCAAGACTGCTTTGCAGATGGCGGGGGTCCCACAGTGCCACTAGTTGCCCTGCAGATTCAGTGGATGACAGTGACTGGGGCCGTGCCCACTACCACAGCCTTGATCATAAGATGTGCCAGACGGGTGCAGAATCTGTGGCTCAGCAGCATATACAGCAGTGGGGAGGTAGCTGGTCGCTGGGTGGCCACTGTACAGCAGGAAGCCTTCAGCGTCGGTACAAGATGTGCAGAGGCCCATATCGGTGAGGATTCTTCGGCTGCTTCTCCTGCACCCTCCCTGATGCTACATAGTGAAGAGCTTGATTGGGAAACAAGGAAACCCTACCCACAAGGAGCCTGGGTATTGTGTGCTGTAAGGAGACAATAGCTCATGCGGATTAATACTTAACAATATAGTACGTAATCTTAAAATAATAATCAAAAAAGAAACGGGGAAAAAAAGGATGTCAGAAGAAAAGGCAAAGCCGTACACGCTGGTTCTTATTTTGTGAAGAATGATCTTCGTTTATATTACTAGAATATTTACACAAAAGGTGCACATAGATACACAATACAATTTTGACATTAAACAAACAAATTACAAGTTAGTGTCCCAATGAAAAAAACCTTAAACAAACAATTAACATACCATACAACATACAAACAAGGTTTTGATTTCACTTTACAAAGGCAATCACATACAATTAATAATTCAAATTGGCAACACTTAATTAATGTAGGTGTTGATTAGTGAATTGCCTATCGCGTCAACGGCGTTTCGACCCTGTTCCAACTTAGAGGGTCTCGTCAGGACTGTCTAATATAGGGACACCTGAAAGGAGAGTAATGAATGTGTGTCAAAATAAGGGGGGGCCAAAAAGTGGGAAGGAAGAAAGAAAAAAGGTGGTACTCCTATCTACCTTAACGTCCAGGACTGGTGTATATACAGTGACACCGTGTTCGAGGTGAAAGGATAAAATATACTCACAGGTACCCAGCCGGGTGCTGTGTAAGAACAAAAGAAAAAACATTATTATCCATACCATAATCCGATCCTTAATTGATCAGGTAGAGACCCGAGGTTCTACTCACCCCTGTGAGAGGAAGCTCACACGGAGGCAGTGGCCCACTGTGACTCGATGTAATCGTAATTGTGCGTGATGTAGGGGTACTACTATATTCCACACCGATCGAAGTTCCAAACTTTAGTATAGCTGTCACCTCGTGGTAGCGAGTCCGATCAACTGTAGTAGAAAATACACAAGAGCGGTGGACGATCGCATTAAAAAGATTTATAATGGGAATAGGTCTATTTGCTCTGCAATTCTCTTGAAAGAATGCTCCTACCTCTCTTCCTTCTGCCGGGTTCCGAATATCCCGCGAAGTGCTGCAGCAGGCGAACAAGGTCCTGTCTGCGAGGTACGATCACAGCGATTGGACCGTGAATAGAGACTTTAAGCCTGATTCGCTAAAAAACGTCCAATAGGGAGCGTCGAACAGTGGGAGTGTTTAGGACGCGAACGTGCCGTTGCTAGGTAACCAGGACCTGCAGACTCATAGTCGAGTTTAATTAGGAGGCTTGCAATTGAAATCAGTCTGGCCGTGTAAAAGGAGTGAAAGCCGTACGCCGTTCTCAGCCGCTAGCTTAATAATAGTGGAGGAACCCATGTGAATTTCACTATGCCGATGTGGTGGGCCTGCATTCTACGGCAGTGATCAATCAGTAGGAACTTGATGAGGCTAGTGGTATAGGCAAACAATTATCATAGCAATGGTAGGGTTTCACGAGGGGACAGTGGTTGTCAATATCAGACTAAAATGTACGGACATCGGTTCTCGCATGTAGCAATAGCAATAACTCTGATTATTTAAACACTGTACAGTGAATGTTACAATTCAAAAAAGAAAACAATGTTGAAAATATTAATTGGTTTGAAACAATCAATAATAATGCACATATATGACAGACACTACAGCAAGGTTTAAAAAACGTTGTCTTATCCAAGACAATATGCTTCAATCAATAGTTAACTTATCAGTCAACAGGATTCTTATTTAATACATGTGAAAGTGGATCCATAACCTTCTACTTTATACATCACCAATTGTCACACATGTACAAATCAGGCTAATTATGGAAATGCATCTCATGGACTCTGTGAATTTTCAGTTGGAATAATATTCAGACAATGTGTTAAGAGAAATGCTAGGTACACAAGCAACACTGATTAGGAAAGGGTAGTAATAAACCCTCTCCATTCCTCAGCTGTATTCAGTCCCTGTAGTATGGAGTTAGTACGTTCAATCCAACGACACTCTAGTCGTTGCAATATCTGTGTCAGATCTCCACCTCTTTTCGGAGCAATCACTTTATCTATTACCTGCCAGCGAATATCATTGGCAGTGTGCCCTTTCTCTTCAAAGTGATTGACCAATGGGGCATTGGGAACAGAATTCCTGATCCTGCTTCGATGCTGTCCTATGCGTGCCTTAACAATTTGTTGTGTTTGTCCAATATACGGTAGTCCACAGGGACACAGTATGCAATACACTACATTTTTAGTATTACAGTTGGCGAAGAAATTTAGTAATTGATCAACTTTTCCATGGGTGAATTTTTTGGTGTTTACTGTAAATTCACAGGCGACACAATTACCACATTTGTAGTGACCTTTAACATCTGGTAAGCCCCAGGTTGATTCCAATGATCTTAAATTTTGGCATGGACTCTCCATCGATGATCTTACAAGATGATCTTTAATATTTTTGCCTCTTTTAAAGGCAAACATTGGTACGTCAATGCTAGAGTCTATATTTTGAATGATGTGCCAATTTTTTGTGACCAATTTTCGAATAGCATTCGTGTGGATACCAAACGTGGTGACACAGATCAATTTGTTAACCTTGGTTTTCTCTTTAGGAGTAAGTAATGTCTCTCTAGGGCAAAACCAGGCTCTTTTTAAAGAATTCTTTACTAACCTTTTCGGATATCCCCGAGTCAACAATTTGTCCTGTAGAATACACGCCTCTCTCATATAGTCCTCTTTCTTGGTACAATTGCGACGTATTCGCAAGAATTGTCCATGTGGCAATCCATCTCTCAAGGCCCGAGAATGGTGACTATTGTAAGCGAGTAGTGTATTACGCTCAGTGGGTTTTCTGTGCAATGAAGTATAGAGTTTACCCTCGTCATGTGAAATGTTAAGGTCTAGAAAGGCAATGCAGGACTCATGTATGGTGGATGTAAACTTAAGGTGTGGTTGAACTGAATTTAAATAAGAGACAAAATTATTAAACTCAGGGACTGTGTCAGACCAAATCAAAAAAATGTCGTCAATATATCTTTTCCAACAATTGATTTTTGAGTGGTAGATGTTGGCGTTGGTGAGGACAAATTTGTGTTCTAGATTATCCATAAAGATATTCGCCAAATTTGGCGCAAAAATTGCGCCCATATTGGTTCCGGAGCATTGTTGGTAGTACTTGCCTTCCGAAACAAAGTAATTGTGTGTTAATGCAATTTGCAAAAGTGTGACAATAAAGGAAGTAGGTACCTGATGAGGTGTAGGTCTAGTATCAAGTAAATCCTGGATCACCTGTATGCATTCCTGCTGAGGTATGTTTGTGTATAATGAGGTGATGTCCAGTGTAGCTAAGCGGTCTTTGTTGATGTCATAGGGTCGATCTTCCAATAAATTAATCATGTGCATTGAATCTCTTACATAGGTCTCCTGAAGAGGAACATAGTCTTTTATAAAAAAGTCTATAAAATGACCAATGGGTTCAAGAACTGAACCGCACCCTGATAGTATAGGCCGCCCTGGAGGGTGGGTAATACTTTTGTGTATTTTCGGGAGGGTGTACAGAACCGGAGTTCTAGGACAATCGATATTTAAGAATTCAAACTCTTTCTTACTCAGAAAACCTTCTTCAAAGCCTTCTGTCGTTATTTTAAGTATTTCTTTTTTAATATTCACTAATGGATTCATATCCAGTTTTTTATAGTGTTTTTCTTCTCCTATTTGTTTTCTGATCTCGATGTCATAGTCGTCCCTGTTCTGTACAACAATCCCGCCGCCTTTATCAGCAGGTTTCAGGACAATTGTCTTGTCATTTTTTAAGGACAATAGTGCTTTGCGCTCATCTAGGCTGATGTTGTATGGAATGAATTTAGTATTTTCTTTCAGTTTGTCGATTCCTGTTAGAATTACTTTTTCAAAAGTCAATAACTCAGGTGGCATCATCCCATTACTAGGATAGAAAGTCGATGGTGGTTTGAGGTTTGTGTTCGAATACTTCAAAGGGATATCTTTATCTGCAAAAAATAATTTTAAACGAATCTTTCTGAAAAACTGATAGAACTCTGTTTTTAAATTGAAAAAATTTGTGCGTTCTGTAATTACAAAGGATAGTCCCTTACTTAGTAATGAAATTTCTGAGGTGGATAGGAGGTGGTTGGACAGGTTAAAGATGGGAATGCTCTCTGTCTCAGTGCCTACTAATAGGGTTGCGGTCCCCATTGGTAATGTTTGTTGCGGGTCAGAGTTCTATCAGTTTTTCAGAAAGATTCGTTTAAAATTATTTTTTGCAGATAAAGATATCCCTTTGAAGTATTCGAACACAAACCTCAAACCACCATCGACTTTCTATCCTAGTAATGGGATGATGCCACCTGAGTTATTGACTTTTGAAAAAGTAATTCTAACAGGAATCGACAAACTGAAAGAAAATACTAAATTCATTCCATACAACATCAGCCTAGATGAGCGCAAAGCACTATTGTCCTTAAAAAATGACAAGACAATTGTCCTGAAACCTGCTGATAAAGGCGGCGGGATTGTTGTACAGAACAGGGACGACTATGACATCGAGATCAGAAAACAAATAGGAGAAGAAAAACACTATAAAAAACTGGATATGAATCCATTAGTGAATATTAAAAAAGAAATACTTAAAATAACGACAGAAGGCTTTGAAGAAGGTTTTCTGAGTAAGAAAGAGTTTGAATTCTTAAATATCGATTGTCCTAGAACTCCGGTTCTGTACACCCTCCCGAAAATACACAAAAGTATTACCCACCCTCCAGGGCGGCCTATACTATCAGGGTGCGGTTCAGTTCTTGAACCCATTGGTCATTTTATAGACTTTTTTATAAAAGACTATGTTCCTCTTCAGGAGACCTATGTAAGAGATTCAATGCACATGATTAATTTATTGGAAGATCGACCCTATGACATCAACAAAGACCGCTTAGCTACACTGGACATCACCTCATTATACACAAACATACCTCAGCAGGAATGCATACAGGTGATCCAGGATTTACTTGATACTAGACCTACACCTCATCAGGTACCTACTTCCTTTATTGTCACACTTTTGCAAATTGCATTAACACACAATTACTTTGTTTCGGAAGGCAAGTACTACCAACAATGCTCCGGAACCAGTATGGGCGCAATTTTTGCGCCAAATTTGGCGAATATCTTTATGGATAATCTAGAACACAAATTTGTCCTCACCAACGCCAACATCTACCACTCAAAAATCAATTGTTGGAAAAGATATATTGACGACATTTTTTTGATTTGGTCTGACACAGTCCCTGAGTTTAATAATTTTGTCTCTTATTTAAATTCAGTTCAACCACACCTTAAGTTTACATCCACCATACATGAGTCCTGCATTGCCTTTCTAGACCTTAACATTTCACATGACGAGGGTAAACTCTATACTTCATTGCACAGAAAACCCACTGAGCGTAATACACTACTCGCTTACAATAGTCACCATTCTCGGGCCTTGAGAGATGGATTGCCACATGGACAATTCTTGCGAATACGTCGCAATTGTACCAAGAAAGAGGACTATATGAGAGAGGCGTGTATTCTACAGGACAAATTGTTGACTCGGGGATATCCGAAAAGGTTAGTAAAGAATTCTTTAAAAAGAGCCTGGTTTTGCCCTAGAGAGACATTACTTACTCCTAAAGAGAAAACCAAGGTTAACAAATTGATCTGTGTCACCACGTTTGGTATCCACACGAATGCTATTCGAAAATTGGTCACAAAAAATTGGCACATCATTCAAAATATAGACTCTAGCATTGACGTACCAATGTTTGCCTTTAAAAGAGGCAAAAATATTAAAGATCATCTTGTAAGATCATCGATGGAGAGTCCATGCCAAAATTTAAGATCATTGGAATCAACCTGGGGCTTACCAGATGTTAAAGGTCACTACAAATGTGGTAATTGTGTCGCCTGTGAATTTACAGTAAACACCAAAAAATTCACCCATGGAAAAGTTGATCAATTACTAAATTTCTTCGCCAACTGTAATACTAAAAATGTAGTGTATTGCATACTGTGTCCCTGTGGACTACCGTATATTGGACAAACACAACAAATTGTTAAGGCACGCATAGGACAGCATCGAAGCAGGATCATGAATTCTGTTCCCAATGCCCCATTGGTCAATCACTTTGAAGAGAAAGGGCACACTGCCAATGATATTCGCTGGCAGGTAATAGATAAAGTGATTGCTCCGAAAAGAGGTGGAGATCTGACACAGATATTGCAACGACTAGAGTGTCGTTGGATTGAACGTACTAACTCCATACTACAGGGACTGAATACAGCTGAGGAATGGAGAGGGTTTATTACTACCCTTTCCTAATCAGTGTTGCTTGTGTACCTAGCATTTCTCTTAACACATTGTCTGAATATTATTCCAACTGAAAATTCACAGAGTCCATGAGATGCATTTCCATAATTAGCCTGATTTGTACATGTGTGACAATTGGTGATGTATAAAGTAGAAGGTTATGGATCCACTTTCACATGTATTAAATAAGAATCCTGTTGACTGATAAGTTAACTATTGATTGAAGCATATTGTCTTGGATAAGACAACGTTTTTTAAACCTTGCTGTAGTGTCTGTCATATATGTGCATTATTATTGATTGTTTCAAACCAATTAATATTTTCAACATTGTTTTCTTTTTTGAATTGTAACATTCACTGTACAGTGTTTAAATAATCAGAGTTATTGCTATTGCTACATGCGAGAACCGATGTCCGTACATTTTAGTCTGATATTGACAACCACTGTCCCCTCGTGAAACCCTACCATTGCTATGATAATTGTTTGCCTATACCACTAGCCTCATCAAGTTCCTACTGATTGATCACTGCCGTAGAATGCAGGCCCACCACATCGGCATAGTGAAATTCACATGGGTTCCTCCACTATTATTAAGCTAGCGGCTGAGAACGGCGTACGGCTTTCACTCCTTTTACACGGCCAGACTGATTTCAATTGCAAGCCTCCTAATTAAACTCGACTATGAGTCTGCAGGTCCTGGTTACCTAGCAACGGCACGTTCGCGTCCTAAACACTCCCACTGTTCGACGCTCCCTATTGGACGTTTTTTAGCGAATCAGGCTTAAAGTCTCTATTCACGGTCCAATCGCTGTGATCGTACCTCGCAGACAGGACCTTGTTCGCCTGCTGCAGCACTTCGCGGGATATTCGGAACCCGGCAGAAGGAAGAGAGGTAGGAGCATTCTTTCAAGAGAATTGCAGAGCAAATAGACCTATTCCCATTATAAATCTTTTTAATGCGATCGTCCACCGCTCTTGTGTATTTTCTACTACAGTTGATCGGACTCGCTACCACGAGGTGACAGCTATACTAAAGTTTGGAACTTCGATCGGTGTGGAATATAGTAGTACCCCTACATCACGCACAATTACGATTACATCGAGTCACAGTGGGCCACTGCCTCCGTGTGAGCTTCCTCTCACAGGGGTGAGTAGAACCTCGGGTCTCTACCTGATCAATTAAGGATCGGATTATGGTATGGATAATAATGTTTTTTCTTTTGTTCTTACACAGCACCCGGCTGGGTACCTGTGAGTATATTTTATCCTTTCACCTCGAACACGGTGTCACTGTATATACACCAGTCCTGGACGTTAAGGTAGATAGGAGTACCACCCTTTTTTCTTTCTTCCTTCCCACTTTTTGGCCCCCCCTTATTTTGACACACATTCATTACTCTCCTTTCAGGTGTCCCTATATTAGACAGTCCTGACGAGACCCTCTAAGTTGGAACAGGGTCGAAACGCCGTTGACGCGATAGGCAAATCACTAATCAACACCTACATTAATTAAGTGTTGCCAATTTGAATTATTAATTGTATGTGATTGCCTTTGTAAAGTGAAATCAAAACCTTGTTTGTATGTTGTATGGTATGTTAATTGTTTGTTTAAGGTTTTTTTCATTGGGACACTAACTTGTAATTTGTTTGTTTAATGTCAAAATTGTATTGTGTATCTATGTGCACCTTTTGTGTAAATATTCTAGTAATATAAACGAAGATCATTCTTCACAAAATAAGAACCAGCGTGTACGGCTTTGCCTTTTCTTCTGACATCCTTTTTTTCCCCGTTTCTTTTTTGATTATTATTTTAAGATTACATACTATATTGTTAAGTATTAATCCGCATGAGCTATTGTCTCCTTACAGCACATAGTGAAGAGCAGTCTATGATTCCCGTCGACTACGGCCCAGGTGTAAAGACTGAGCAGGGCACCTTTCTGGTGGTGGACTTGGCAAGGAGGCATATGGCAGTTGCGGGGCCCATACCAACATCACAAGCAGTGAGAGGTGCCAGGACTTTGGACACCTAAGGTGGGGCGAGAAGTGGTAATCCTACCCACAAGTGACGAGTAGCCATCTAGCGACACATACCTCCCGGGGGTAGAGGTCTGTGCAGCACCATTGATGAGCCCAGTGGGGTAACCCCATTGGATTAGCCCCACTCACGATGCGGCAGGCTTCCCTCTCATAAATGGATCTGGATTTTGGTGCCCCGGAGCCACAGAGACATCGTGCCTGAGATTACACCCCTGGGGTGGTGTATGCCTTCATCAGTCTCGCCTACCGACAGGGCGGTTGGGTGTCCCCGGTCTAATATGACATCAGGAAAAGAAGAGTTGTTAACACAGGCCGTGGCTCCCTATGGACTTGCTATCTGCGGAGGTGACTAGTGGAATCAATTTGGGATCCCTTGTGCCCCATCATGGGGGCATTCAATGATTCAGTGACTCAGCCCCCATCCTACCTGGCACTCTCATCCTGAGTTGGGGCCTGGAAACCCGACTGCTCGTGCCACCCCAAGGAGACTAACTGAGGGTCGGGCAGGTCGGTGGTGGAACCAAAAATGCGCAGAACCGAAGATTGCACTGACACGCACTCGCACAATATGACTATGGACAAGGGGCAGCCTAGAGCCAAACAAAGCACACTAAATATATACACCCAACTGAGCAAGCCTTCTGCGCAGGCAGAAACAGGAATCCATACAGATGCAGTCCTGGATGATGCTGCCCTTCTGGTAGCCACCACACAGTCTTGTGACGCCCTTGATGCCAAGATAGGAACTGTGGGCTCAGAGGTTAGACTGCTCAGACAAGACCTTCGTAATGCAGTCGAACGGATCACCGAGGAGGAAACCCGGGTATCAGGGGTGGAGGTCTTTATCGCCTCCCTACAGCAAAAAGTGTCAAGGGAGCTTGCAGTCCACATAGAGGGGGCCGCTAAGCAACGCCTCAGTGACTTAAACACCAGCTATATGCTCCAATACCCTGCAAAACTATCCATCTATCAATCACAGAAAGTCTTATTTGATACCCCAGGAGAGGTGTTCTAGTGGAAGGATGAACAGAGTCATCACACACCACTGCGTCTGGAGTCGAATTCCTCTCAAGGTGACAAACAGAACAAGACCACCTGAACTGAGACTGCGCATTGTCAACAATACCACGCGTCCTGGCGGTCCCCATGGTGAACGCAGATGACTCGACGACTGAAGGTGGAGTTGCCAACCTCATAGACATCTGGAGCTGACTCTCCTAAGTGACATTGAACCATAAGTACACTAGTTTGGGCTTTCCTATATCTCACATGTGTACAATGGTATAGATGGCCACACAACATAGCGAATAGGAGTCTCCCACCCTCCTATTAACAATGAATTAAAACTTAAAGAGAAGTAAAGAAAAACCATTTAACTTGGCTGCGGCATCCCGGGCTGCCCTCCTCCTTTTCATTGCCGTCTCTGGGAAAACTGTGCATGTGTGCGCACCCGCGCATGCGCATTTCTCACGAGAAAAAAGAAGCTAGATCTACTGGTTTCAAAGTCATCACCGAAATACCATTTACATAGACTAGTGAAGCTTGAAACTTAATGATTGCTACTGACTGTCTCTTTCATTGCCTTATGCTAGCCTGTGGGAAGGCTTCTTGATCGCTTGGTACTTGGGCCAATCCCTGCTAGAGAACTACGCTTTTAAAAATAACTTCTGCTGTTTCGCGAACTCTTAGTCTTAAGTGGGCAGAAGGCAGGTTGTGCTGCAAAACTACATGTCCTGCGTTGCCAAACAAACCTAGCACAATAGTCCTTGGAGGTCTGATCGACGTTATGGTGATGAGCGCTAAAGCGTTTGTAGAGGGTTATTGAACAGTGATAAGGCTGTGGTACAGAGATGTTGGGTGTGTGAGGGGATAAGGTGCGGTATGTAGGTGCTGGGAGAAAGGGGTGTGCTGGAATTTGTTTTGGCATGCAGCGTGTGTCTATCTGTGAGAGTGGGTGCAGACGGGGTGTGTAGGGGTGATGGAGGCTGTGATAAGCTCTGCTGAGGGTGTGATATTAGTTGCTAGTTGTATGTAGGGCATGTCCAAAGGTCAGTTGTGGGGGTGCCGGCTGTGAGGTAGCCATGCTGCAGGGATGCTGAGGTGTGGTCCTGTGCTGGTGTGCTACAAGGCTAGGTACGTGTGTAGGCAGCGAGCTGAGGGTCCAGGGGTGGTTTGGAGTGTGGCTGGTCTTGAGAGTCCGACCTGGGTGTGCACGGTGATGGTGCTAGACGGGAGCTGAGGGAGGTGTACAGGTGTGGGTATGATGGTAGAAGCTAGCGGGTGGTATCAGGATGAGGCATGGGGTTGGCAGGACCTGGGTGCTGGGACGGATCACTGTCCAAGACACAGGCAGGAAATGCTCATGCGGCATCTACTGAGGCAGCAGAGGGGGCGGTGGCACGGGGCATATTGTTCCGCAGCAGCCACATTACGAGCACTCTGACAGGAACTGGCTAACGTGGGCGCTCTCAGCCACAAAGCTCTCACAAACCTCCTGCCGCAGGAATGTGGCTCCTAACACCCACAGCAAAGGCCCTGCCTCATGCCCAGAATACGTCAAACATCCCCTTAAAAGTATTTCCCAGCATGCAGTTCTATTGGCATTCCCACCACCAACTGTCAGTGGCATCTTCAATGTTATTTTTAGAGGGACGGAGGCACCCACGAGGCCACAGATACAATGAGTGAGACCATCTCCAAAAGTCTGTTGTAAAGAGTGTGCTCACATATATTGAATAATTAAATCTGACTTTGAATGGATGTGTATATATTTTTATCTATATGTGCATATATAGACGCACATGTATACTGCACATGTATTTAGAACCTCTGATTTAAAAATTTTCAGCAAATGTATAGGCTCCTGTATAGCCTCAAACAAACCCTGTTTTGCAGTGAAAGGTAGATGGGTGACTGAATGTGTGCTGCAAGGTGCAGTGTCTGTTTTTCTGTGTTACTATTGACACAAACAGCAGCTGCAGTAGTGGGGTTCAAGGGCACTGGCCCGATCGGGGCCCCCTCTAGCGACGCCTCTGCAGCAGGCTTTGGACCGGTACGTACCCCCCTAGGCCAGGAGTGCGGGGGCATGTTCGCCATAAGTAGGTAAATCTGCTCTCACAAGAAATGCGCGTGCACACCCTCATGCGCAGTTTTCTCAGAGACGGCGATGAAGAGGAGGAGGGCAGTCCAGGGATGCCGCAGCCAAGGTAAGTGGTTTTTCTTTACTTTTTATTTAAGTTTTAATCAATTGTTAATAGGTAGGGTGGAGGCGGGGGCTGGCCAACTAGGCTCCTGTGGAGTGTGCGGAGATTTGCCTACTCCGCGTTCTCCGAGGAACGCAGAGTAGACAAATCTCTGCACACTCCACAGGCAGAGCAGCGGTCTCTGCCCGAGGTTACCTGAAACGTCTTGCTCAACTATGGGAGACATTTGAGTTACACCCTCAGCAGGCCTGGCAATATCTGCAGCTACAGCACTGCCTGAGGTGATGTCTTGGTCCTCGTCCTTGGACCCTGCAATCCTTGCCAATAGTAGACTATCTGTCGGTGTGAGGCCAGCACAAGGGGGTGATGTCGGGGCACACTGACAAACCACTTATTCTCACAACCTCTCTTGCACAGCCTCCGTGCAAATTGGCAGGCACGCCTACAATTCACAGTCGAAAAAGAGGACTGAGTGAAGGTTATGGAGGCCCTGGACAAGGAAGCCCGTGAGGCCCAGCTGAAATTCTGTCTTTTTAAAGACCCTTCATGAGCGGTACTGGACCCCTATGAAGCTGCACTCGAGGTGTTGAAGATTTCCAGATGCACACTGCGACCTTCCCCACATTCTCTGCTACTGCCCTTCTATTCAATCTTCCTGGTCCTATATCAGGGACACCCTGGGAGGGTCCATGCCCCTTCGCCTTCCCCTCAACCCTCCCGTCATCCTTCTGCACAAATTCAGAGACTCCCTGGATATTACTCTCTCACAACACCGCCTCCTACACACGGTGCTATCCACAGCCAAGCTTTGCATCCTTTGGCAATGGAGGTCACCCAACCCCCCCTCGCAAGAGGTCTGGATGGTGGCGATGATTCAAACAGCATCCCACAAATGCGTTATCTATGGCATTCAGGATCAGGCAGAGATGTTTGTGCAGACATGGGCTCCCTTTCTTCGGGAGGCCCCACACTAATGTCCTAATAGCCTCTCCAGATGTCCCCGGCCCACCTGTCCAGATTGCGGCAAATGCCGAGAAGTTTAGGCTCCCACCTCCTCCCACTTCCTTATCCCTATAGAAAATCCCAGTCATCCTTCCACACAACCCTTACCCTCCCTCTCCTCCACCCCTTCTTTCCTCCCCCCCTCAATGCACACTACTCCTTCCCCGTTGTCCCCTTTAACCCCTCTCCCCTCTCAATCAATCAATCAATCAATCAGTGCGAGGGTCTCAAGGCGCTGGGGGAAAGGGTTACGTCACTGTTCAAACAGCCAGGTCTTGAGTTGCTTCCTGAAGGATAGGTGGTCCTGGGTCAGCCGAAGGTGGATGGGGAGGGAGTTCCAAGTTTTGGCTGCAAGGTAGGAGAAGGATCTTCCTCCAGCGGTGGCTCGGCGGATGCGTGGTAAGGAGGTGAGGGCGTGGCTGGTTGATCGTAGCTGGCAGGTGGGCGTGTAGAAGGTCAGGCGGTCGTTGAGGTACTTTGGGCCCAGGTCGTGGAGAGCCTTGTGTGCGTGGGCGAGGAGCCTGAACGTGATTCTTTTGCTGATGGGGAGCCAGTGCAATTCTCTCAGGTGGCCGGAGATGTGGCTGTGTCGTGCGGAGGCGTTCTGGATGCGTTGGAGTCTGTTTTGAAGTTTGGCTGTGGTTCCGGCGTAGAGGGTGTTCCCGTAGTCCAGTCGGCTGGTGACGAGTGCCTGGGTGACGGTCTTCCTGGTTTCGGTGGGGATCCATCGGAAGATCTTGCAGAGCATGCGCAGGGTGTTGAAGCATGATGAGGAGACGGCGTTGACTTGTCTGGTCATCGAGAGGGAGGAGTCCAGGATGAAGCCGAGGTTGCGTGCATGGTCCGTGGGTATGGGGGTGGTGCCCAGGGCAGGGGGCCACCAGGAGTCGTCCCAGGTGGAGGGCAATGATCCCAGGATGAGGACTTCCGTCTTGTCTGAGTTCAGTTTCAGGCGGCTGTTCTTCATCCACTCGGCGATGTCTTTCATCCCCTCGTGTAGGCTAGCTCTGGTGGTGGCGGGGTCGTTGGTGAGGGAGAGGATCAGCTGGGTATCGTCGGCGTAGGCGATGATGTTGAGGTTGTGTTGGCGTGCGATGTCTGCGAGGGGGCTCATGTAGACGTTGAAGAGGGTTGGGCTGAGTGATGATCCTTGTGGTACGCCGCAGATGACTTCGGTGGCTTCGGATCTGAACGGGGGGAGGCCGACTCTCTGGGTTCTTCCGGCGAGGAATGAGATGATCCACTCTAGTGCCTTCTCTTGGATTCCGATGTTGCTGAGGCGATGAACTAGGGTGCGGTGGCAGACAGTGTCGAACGCTGCGGAGAGGTCCAGGAGGATGAGGGCCGCTGTTTCCCCGTTGTCGAGCAGGGATCTGATGTCATCGGTGGCTGCGATCAGGGCGGTCTCGGTGCTGTGGTTGGCTCGGAAACCGGACTGTGAGGGGTCAAGGGATCCGTTCGTCTCGAGGAAGGCGGCAAGCTGTCTGTTGACGGTCTTCTCGATGACTTTGGCCGGAAAGGGGAAGAGCGAGATGGGGCGGAAGTTCTTCAGGTCGGTGGGGTCCGCTGTGGGTTTCTTCAAGAGGGCGCTGAGCTCGGCGTGCTTCCAGCTCTCCGGGAAGGTGGCGGTGAGGAAGGAGGCGTTGATGATGTCCCGGAGATGGGGTGCGATGATGGCGTCGGCCTTCTTGAAGACGTGATGGGGCAGGGGTCGGTGGGGGATCCGGAGTGGATGGAGTTCATCGTGCGGGTGGTGTCGTCGGTGCTGACCGGGGTCCAGTTGCAGAGGGTGGTGGTGGCGGGCGTTGGTTCGATGGTTGGGTGCGTGGTCTGTGCGCCGAAGCTGTTGTGTATGTCGGCGATCTTGCGGTGGAAGAAGGCGGCGAGTGAGTCGCAGAGGTCTTACGAGGGGGGGATGTTGTTGTTTCCGGCGCTGGGGTTGGAGAACTCTTTGACGATGCTGAAGAGTTCCTTGCTGTCGTGGGCGTTGTTGTCCAGTCGTTCTTTGAGTGCTTTCTTCTTGGTGGCGCGGATCAGCTGGTGGTGCTTGCGGGTGGCGTGCTTGAGGGCGGTCCTGTTGTCTGTGGTCTGGTTGTGGCGCCAGGCCTTCTCGATGGTGCGGCAGTTCTTCTTGGAGTCCTTGAGTTCGTTGGTGAACCAGGGGGTTTTCTTGCAGCCGAGTCTGCTGGGAGGGTTCTTTAGTGGTGCGAGGTCATCGGCGCAGGCGGTCAGCCACTGTGTGAGGTTGCTGGCTGCTTCGTTGGGGTCCGTTGTGCTGGTGGGAGGGTTCAGGTCGAGGGAGGTGGTGAGCTGCTCGGCAGTGATCTTGCTCCAGCTCCTGCGAAGAATCTGTTGCGGGTGGTGGTGTGTCGTCATTCTTCTGAAGCTGAAGTGGACGCAGCTGTGGTCAGTCCAATGAAGTCCGGTGGAGTGGCTGAAGGAGATGTGCTTGCTGGAAGAGAAGACGGGGTCAAGCGTGTGGCCGGCGTAGTGGGTCGGGGTGTTCACAAGTTGCTTGAGTCCGAGGTTGGCGAGGTTGTCCAGCAGGGTGGTGGTGTTGTTGTCATTGTTGTTCTCCAGGTGGAAGTTGAGGTCCCCTAGGAGGATGTAGTCAGCGGAGGGGAGGGCGTGTGGGCTGATGAAGTCTGCGATGTCTTCGCTGAATTGCGAGCGAGGTCCCGGGGGTCTGTAGATGAGAGTGCCTCTGAGGGTCGTCTTGGGGTCGGTGTGTATCTGGAAGTGGAGGTGTTCGGCGGCGGTGAAGGTGTTGTCGGAGTTGGTCGAGATGCGGATGGTGTTTTTGTGTACGATGACGATGCCTCCTCCCATCTGGTGATCTTGTATCCGTCCGGGATGGCGATGGCGATGTCGGGCGCTGAGAAGGCGTTCATCCAGGTTCCCTCCTGCCAACTCCCCCTCCACGTCTGCCATTCTTACCACTATCCTTCCCCCACGCTGTGCTTTCCCTCCCTTACCACCTACTGCCACCCCCCCTCCAGTTCCCTCCCCCCACCATCAGACACGTAGGCAGACTCTTGCTCCCCCTAACCAGTATGAGCAGCCGCCATCATGCAATCACAGTCCGGCATACCGATCTCCTCCTTAGGGATACTGGCCAAGCCGCTTCTTCACCCGTACCTGACATCCCCCCACATCGACCCATAGAATCACCCCCTAATCACAACAAACCCTGCTCCCCCCTCAATACCTATCACCGGTGCTTGAGACTTACGATGCTCCTCCTGCTCTGACCCGACAAGGGGATGCCCCTACCCCCGCCTCGCTACTCCCTCTGTACGGAGGTCCTCGCTGACTCGTGACCCTCTTCCCTCTCCCATCCAGAGCGTCTGCAAATTGTGGCCACCGCCTTCGCTGTCAACGGGGGGAATGATAATGCACTCTTTCTGATGTTCATTGTGGTGAGCCAAGTGTTCTATATCAAGTTTGATTTGCTGCGTTGTTCATGGTTTAAAAAAAAAATCTTTATTTGCTTTTATAAGATAGACAGTTTACAACGACATTGAGACAAAATAGAAAAGGGGGGAAGAGAGGAGTAGGAGATGAGTCGTTGCATATGTACTTGTGATACATGTGGCAGGCATGCAATGCCGGTCTCCCCCATCGGTATGTGCTCCCCCTACGTCATAGGGGAGCTTACAAATACAGCATAAACCTAATGAGCAGTGCTCCCCCTCAGTATGTGCTCCCCCTATGTCATAGGGGAGCTTACAAATACAGCATAAACCTAACTATATGTGCTCCCCCCTACGGGGCTTACAAATAGAGCTAAAACCTTGCTTGTTGGTGCCTGGCCATATGTCTATGCCTCCCCTAAAGCGCTGCAGCTATTTTACCTACCTGACCGAAAACTGTATGGCATGGGTAAAGATGTCAAACAATTACTTTTTTAAGCAATACTTTTGAATATATTTTCATATGTAGCATAAGGCATTGGAAATTGTTTCTTTTCTCAAAATCTTTGGTATTTAAAGTATTTTTAGATTTTGAAAAAAGAAGTTTATTTTTGTTTGAATAATGCCATAATTTTTTACAAATATGTATATATTTATACCTAAATATAATAGGGCATTTCCCCACCCCCCTGTGCTCATCCTTATTTTTTTTATTTTTGTGTATTTCGCACTTAGGCCCTTGTAACTTTTTGTCCACATAAGGTATCAATGTTTAATTTGTCACCTATTTCCCAACAACCTGAGTATTCGAAAGGTACCCAGGGTTTTTTAATTCCCCTGGAAGGGACCCATACATTTTCTAAATATTTTAATGTTTTGCCTTTTTAAATAGAAAACTTCAGCATTAGAAAGCGTCTGGTGTGTTTCCTGTAAATGTCATTAACAATGTGTTTGTGGTGATAAAATCACCATCATCTCTGATTTCAGGGGCAAGTAAACTTTTGACAGTAATCAAAATTTTCTTTGAAGTTTTTAAATTTTACTGTGTTAGGAATGGGTTTCAAAACAAAAATGGAGCCCCGAAAACTAGACATTTCTGAAAACTAGACAAAATTATGAATTAAGTAATGGGGACATTTGTCTAAATCCTTTAATGATTTCCTACACAAATTTACATTTGATAATAGAAAATATTGCACTAATGTAGAAAAAAAAATAGCCAATTGTGTCAACGTTTTCACCTGTAATTTCTTCTAAGTATGCCAAATAATATAACATTTTAATCTGCATAACCCTTCTTTTTTTGGGATATGTAGGACTTATAGGTTCACCAAGAACCCGCGGAAGCCAGATCCAAAAACTGAGCTGCATCTTGTATTTGTTTTTCATTATGTACTGTGTTTATCACAATTCATTTGGTAAATATAAACAGATAAATATAGGTACAAAAGAAAGCCAAATATTTCTTAAACAAAATATAGATTTTAGAAGCAGTGTGTTTTGCACATCTCCTGTAAGCAGCACCCGCCGCAAAGCCAAAGTGGCATGTTGTGCATTGCCATGCACAACGTAGCAGGCACCTCTTGGTGCCTGCCACCTTCTAGATGACAATGAAGGGGGTACCATAGGTAGCCCCCAAGTGCAGCCCCCCACCCCTCAAACCCCCAGGTCCCCAAAGCAAATCCCGCCAGCCTTTCCATGGCGGTCTTATAATTACACCATCCTAATATGGACAGTGGTGCCTGCTAGGTACCTCCACCATATTAGGGGCCAATTCTGCCCAGTTGGCATTTGGAATGATTGCCGGATGGCGGAAAAGCGGCAGACGCACTTTGCATCCTCTGGGGAGCCCCCGCCATTGTAATATGACGGGTGGTTTCAGTCGTTACGATGTGGTGGCGGTCACCACTGCAGGCTCGGCGGAGTCAAACGTTACGACATACTAATGAGCCCGCAAGTGAAATCCAGTATGGTGTCACTTCTGTGGCTCTCTTCAGGTTCTGTGTCCCAGAATCCCTTGCAAACCTCAAACTTCTAAAAAATTAAACACATTTTCCTCTTATTTCTGGGATGGAAAGTTCTTGAATCTGCCTTGACCCACAAAATTCTACCCACCCTGTATTCCACAAGTCTCTTGATAAAAACGGTAGCTGACTTGTGTGTGCCTGCAGCAGGAAATGTCCCAAAATGCAACGTAGACACACCACATTTTTAAAGTGAAAACTGACCCTTATTTTTCCAAGTGCCAAGCTTTGGATTTTGAATCCTAGCTCTGCCTGCACCTAGCGAAACCTAGCAAATTTATACATTTTTTAAAACTAAACGTTTCTGAAAACTAGACATCTGGGCGAGTACAGGGAGGTATGGCTTGCGTGTATCCCCCCAAAATATTCCTGACCTGAATTCCGTGCAAACCTCAATTTTAGTTTTAAAAATCAAATTTTCAACATATTTTGTGTGTGATCACCATGCTGGCACACAGCGTCTTCCTCAGTCTTCCGAGTAAAATGATACCTCACTTGGTCGGGTGTCCAATACAGAATTGTCATCATTTTTTGTTACCGCCTCTAAGTTAGCCTGAATGACCGTTTGAATTCCATTACGACCGCTTTCATGAAAATGAGGCACTCGTAAAGTAATCTTACAGGCATATTACGATGCAGCTTCAAAGGCTCCAATGAAGGGTTGGAGGCTTCTACAGCTGCATGCTAATCATTCCTTAAATAATCTTATATTTTTAAATAATATTATTTAATTTATAACTTGAACCGGAAATACAGCTTTATACATAATAATCTTTCTTTTCATACATTATATTTTTATATTTACACATTTTTTTCATTACTTTTGCCACCTTTGTGTATATTTTTTGTTACAAATAATCAACAACCAATTAACCAAACCTTTTTGTATATATTTTATTTAAATGTATGTATATTATAATATTAATTACTATATATTTCTTCATTTTGTCAAACATTTTTATAACATTTTTTGGAAGTGAATACATTTTTTACATATATTTTTAGAATCATATTGTGTTATATTGACTTCAAAGCTACATAATATTTTTTCCAATTTGTATTTGGTGTCCAAGTAGATTTTTTCATCTATCCCTATTTTTATTTGCACGCATTTGGGGAGAGAAGCTTGCATTTGGTAGCTATGGTTATTGGTTAAGGTTATTTTAGATTATTATTTTTTTTTAATTTTAGTTAATTTAATATTAGAGGGGAGGTAGTTAGGTTTTCTATATTGTTTGTATTGTCTTTTTGTGCATTTTAATATGTTGTGTAATACATAGTTACAGTTATATGTTTACTACCATGATAACCTTTAAGGCTTTGCGATATGTAGTATATTATGAGCTCATTATGATAGCCATCACATTAAGATTTACCCACGGCAATATTAGGATGGCGGTGGGTATCGTGGCGGACGCAAAGGGCCCCATTAGTATGGCGGGTGGACTTTGTCCGCCCGCCATATCCTCTGGAAACGGGACCGCCCGCTGAGGGTGCGGCGGTCCCACACTCCCAATTAGCATGCACCCGCCACACTGGCGGGCGCATGGCGCATCTGCAACATAGTGGCGGGTGGTGCAGAGAGCACCACCCGCCGCAATGCCACAAAGGCAGCCTGTGCCTTTCAATGCATAACGTGACAGGCACCACGCAGTGCCTGCCATGTTTTACATAGAAATGCAGGGGTGTACCATAGGTACCCCCCATGTGCACCCCCCTTCCCCAAGAATTCCTGGGTGCCCGCTACGGGCCCCCAATGTCAAACACTGCCTGCCTTTCCGTGGCGGCGTTGTCGCCACCTAAAGGCAGGTCCCCACCTGCATAGTAATATGGATGGCGGTGTCTACCAGACACCGCCACCATATAAACTGCTTTTACGCCCGGTAGGCATTCGGACGGATTGCCTACCGGCAACGGTCTTCCTGTCCGCCGGGCTACCCCCCGCCATGGTAATGTGGCGGGGGAAATTTGCAGCAGGCGGATGTTTTTAGCGGTTGGATCACCACCACCATACAGGCGGTGGTGATCCGCCCGCTATACTAATGACCCCCAAGTCTGTCTGCCGCTTTTCCACCGGTGGCAATCGCACCGATTACTTGGTGTATGGAAAAGGGCCACTAATATGGTGGTGGTGTCTAGCAGGCACGTCTGACGGGCGGTCCCAATCACCGCTACAGTGGCGGGCAGACAAAGTCCGTTAGTTATGTTTTGATTAGTATGTGTAGAGTTATTTTAGTAGTTCTAAGTGTAATATATAGGCCTTCATTATGATCTTACATTGAAAGTCTCTGACCTTAGGTTGGAGGCTTTCTGACAGAAACAGTCGGTTTCACTTTTGACCGGCTGATATAATACTGCCGGTCTGAAGTGAAACTGGCCGGTTATTCACGCTGGCCTTTGACGGGCTCCATGAACCTGTTGCCCAATCGGAACTTGCATGTAATTTATATGTATGGCGTTTTACGCCATTTGTATTACGATGCACTCTTTCTGTCAGGGTTTTTTAATATCCAGCTTTCACTTATGGAAAGCCTGTTGGAAACTGGCGTCACCCTGCGGCCTACGTTTTGTGTTTAAGTGGATACCTAGGATGCCCACTTGTTGATCCCTGCACTGTGTAGCAAGCACCCTGTGTTTCCTGGCACACGGTGCAGGGATGAACTCCACCTCCTATTTCCCTATGGGAGCTTGTCCTACGGCCAATGTAATGCCGTAGCACATGCTCCTATATTGCAATGTGATAATGCAAATGCACCGCACCATGTCTGGTTTTATCTTGTTTGTTCATGTTTCGCGATGGTGTTGTACACCATAATAAGTCCTTTAATTTTAATAATATATTTATGTGGAGGAGGTATTTTTTTTTTTTTAACTGGTGGAATTTTTCCTGATCTTCTGTTCCAGGGATGATGAGGTTACCATTTTTTAAAGGAAATGTGGACTTTTCTTTTGTAAATTTATAAATATTTTACATTTTCTTTTAATTTTTGCTTTCCTGAAGCATTTCTTTCTTTTGATCTATTTTTCATGTATTTTTATTTTTAGATGCTATTGATGATTATATCTTTAGCTTTAATTTTTTCTCATTTGTATTTCCCAATTATTTTTTTTGTGTGCAAATTACAAAATAAAAGAAGAGCGGAAAGAGTGTCCACCCCTGCCTTGTGCTACAAAGGAGAGCAAAGAAGGTGGATGAGAAGCACCCACAGGTCACTCAGGCCATAAAGCACTGTAGATTCACGTTATCAAAGTACAACTCCCTTAGGCCCATGACCTCCATAATCCATAACGGTAAGTCCGCTTTATAAGTTTCAACGCCTTCTTGCTTTCAAGAGAGACAACCACCTTCTCATCCTCATTGTTCTGGGTCTCCAACAGTTGATGGGAGTTTGTCCTAATATGATTCACGGAAGTGTGATCATGTATTAACATTACCTGTGGTGGTGAAATATTAATGGAATATAGACCTTGAGTCTATTGGGCAAAACCTTCACCACAATCTTCATATCTGCGTTTATGAGTGATATCTGTTTGTATTTTGCTAATTGAAGTGGGTCACAACCATGTTCTGTAAATTAAGGCAGGTTCAGACCGAATTTAGAGGTCCATTAGGAAGTAGGGCCGAAAAACACCCCGAGCTCCATGGAAGTGGAAAACAACCGCCCGCCGGCCCCGTGGGAAAACCGGCAGACAAATTAGCATTAACCGCCAAAAAAAACGCCCGCAGCGGTATTTGTTCCAGAATCACCACCCGTAGTGGGCGGAGATGCCCAAAATCCGTCCGCGGCGCTCGGAATCGTGGCGGAAAAACAACAACCCGCCGCAAGTATAGTGGAGACACCGCCCCAGAAATTAGTATATCCCCGACGGTGCTTGCCATACTGCATCCAGAGAGTCTCACAGGAGTAGCCGGGGGAGTGGAGGCTGGTAAGTACAAACAAATGACTACCGCCACTCTGCTATGTACTGTCTTGCACAACTACGAAGCTACACCACCTAGGACACACACCATCCATCTGCACCCCACACTCACAAAAACATGGCTCACAGATCCAACATACACCCACTCCCATTCACCACAAACATAGCTAACAACATAACCATGGGGGCATGTGTACAGGCAGACAGCACTACAACAACCACCAGGCCCCCTTGCCCAGACCTGAGCAGGATGGATCCCTCCCCCACCCCACCCAGGAGCAGTTGGAGGCCATTGCAGTACAACAAACAAACTTGCATCTTTACAATGAGGGTGTCTGGGGGTGGAGGGCCTGCACTACTACTCCCACCATGCCCCCTGTCCCACACCTCAGCAGGATGGAGCACTCCTCCACCCCACTCAGAAGCATGTGTCAGCCATTACACAACCCTCATCAAACTTACAGGTAGCTAGCCATCTTCCCTGTGAGGGTGTTTGTGGATGGCAATGCTGAACTACTACTCCCAACATTCCCTGTGCCCCACACCTCAGTACAGGATGGATCCCTCCCCCACCCCCCCCAGGAGCAGTTGGAAGCCATTGCAGTACAACAAACAAACTCACAGGTAGGTAGCCAGCACGTGCACCCACACATTTTCCCCAAATTAAATGGTGCCATATGACATCACCAGCCCTCGCATTGCACAAAGAGCCATACCTACCCATTGCCAAGCACAGTGTGCACACAGGTAAGCCAAGGAAACTGTCACAACCACCAAAGTGTGACACACCAATGTACAAGTAGAAGAAAGCCTGGGCACATTCATGCACTGCAACTAGTTACATGTGCATCACCATGGGGCAAGTGCAACAAGGACCATTCTCAAAATATGAAAGCATGTGTGGTGGCACAAATCAAGATATGCACATGACAGGACAAAGGGATGCAGGAGATGACAATGGCCAATCCATGGCCAGATGTGGCGTCTGCTAGGTCAGACTACTAAACCATGAGTCCACAATTAAACACATGTTGTGCCAGGCCCTAGATGGCAACAAGCCCCAGTAAACCTCAATTGGACACGGTTCGCATGGTATGCCCTGACACCTCGCACCATGGACTAGTAAGGCTTGTACCACTGTATCATGTCAGGGAGCACAGTACTGCACACAGTCAACCATGTGATGATATGTCAATGGTGCATTGTGCAAAATGTGAATGACACACAGCTAACCCAAAGCTTGACGGTTGCGGCCGTCCCATCTGGTGTGTCAGGGAGCAACAGGTCCCAGGACCCCAGCGTCCCCCCCACCACATCTGCAGCAACAACAACTACACAGCAGACCCCTGCTGTCACGGTCTGTGCAGCCACAGCCACCACCACCACCACCACCAGTGCTTCCGGCAACCCCCTCCCTGTCCCAGAGGATGCCCCGCACACACCACCCATGGAGGAGGGCAGGGAGAGGATGCGGGTGCCCACAGTGGTGAGGCAACAGGTCCGTGGCAGCAGGGCAGGTGGGAGGGGCAGAGTCAGCCAGGGACACCAGGAGGCTGAGACCCACTCCCTGGAAACACATCACCAGAGTCCTTGGCGCATACGAACAGGCCCAGGGACGAACGGGCCGGTCGGGCAATCTGTTGCGCAAGCTCATCCTGCTGATGAGGTCCATCGACAGACACATGGGACAAATCGTGGACCTCTTGGTCCAGCAAGTGGTGGTACTGAGGAACAGGCATGCGCCCCAGACAACATCTCCGCCTCCCTCTGGTGGGCTGCACACTGACAGTTCACCATCCTCCCCTGCGCCCACAGAGAGGAGTGAGTCCTCAGACCCTATTGGCCCTGCAGCAGGGCCCCCCTGCCAAACGACAAAGGGGCCGTCCCAAGAAGAGCCTGGGAGTATCTGGAGGCAAAGCACCTGCCAGACGCAAGTCACGGAGCCAGCCATGTATGCAACCCTCTCCACCACTGCATTGTCTCTTTGGACTGTCCTACCCCACACCACCTTATGAATGGCATCTGCCTGTTGGACTGGGTCACCACAGCAATGTGGTGACTACTCGACCATCTTATCTACCATGACTGTCAACTCACTCCCCCCCCCCATGGAAATGTACACCCCCCCTTGCATCTCACCATAGTAAATAAAATATCCTCACACACATGTTGTGTCTGCTCTGTCTTTTTTGCAGGGTGTACAGTCTTCAACATGATCACAATGTACCCGGACCACGGGCTGTATGTAGGCAAGGAGAACTCGAAGCCACCTAGGGAAACACAACAGAAAAACTGTCACTGGTCTGGGTGTGGCATCACAAACATCACACAAGCCTTAACACCAGGATAACCCAACATGCACATGTCACAATGGCCCCCAAGTGTCAACATACACGTCCCGTTGATGTTCCCAAATGACATGTCCTAGAAAGATTTCCAACCACCACTGAGTCTACAACTGGCTGATGCTACAATTCTCACATGCCCCTTCACGACAACAGCAATCACATAAGACAATGAGTATGTTGCATATTGCCACCCACCGTCAAGTGAAGGAGCGGGTGATGAGCTGTTCATGCAGGTCAACACCTTCCTCCTCTCCACTGTCCTCATCACTGGACACGGCTTGGTTTGCAGGCTGGGGCCTTGGCTCCTCACCATCATCAAGGAGCAGGGGAATCTCCCTGCGAATTGCTAGGTTGTGGAGCATGCAGCATGCAACAACAATCTGACACACCTTCCCGGGCGAGTATGCTAGTGCACCTCCGGTCTTGTCCAGGCACCGGAAACTTGACTTGAGCAGGCCAAAAGTGCACTCCACCACACGACGTGTCCTCCCATGGGCCTCATTGTAGTGGACTTCAGCTGGGGACTTGGGATTCCGCAGTGGGCTCAGCAACCAAGGACGGTTGGGATATGCAGAGTCACCTAGGTATGACAAACACAAATAGACATTGCAATGTTGCAGAGTCTCAGGGGAGCAGGTCACACACACAGCATGCCACACGACTAGGCATACTCACCCACAATCCATGCACGCTCTGGAAGAAGATTAGCCATCAGCTGGGGCACTATGCTGTTCCTCAGGATGTAGGAGTCGTGGGCCGAGCCTGGGAATTTGGAACACACCTGCGAGATGGTCATATCTGCCATGCACACCACCTGCACATTGATGGAGTGGTAATGCTTGCGATTGCGGTAAATGTGCTCACTTGCTTGTGGTGGCACAAGAGCGACATGGGTGCAATCAATGGCCCCAACAACATTGGGGATGTGTCCAAGGAGATAGAAGTCTCCCTTCACAGCTGGCAATTCAGCACCCCTGGGGAAATGGATGTATCTGTCCTTGTATAGCATCATGGCGGACAGCACATCACGCAGCACCATGCTGAACATTGGTTATGACATCCCACCAGCACTGGCCACAGTCTCCTGGAACGATCCTGTTGCAAAACAATGCAGGGCTGCCATCACCTTATAAGCAGGGGTGAAAGCTGTTAGATATTTCCTGCGTGGCTGCAGGTGGGGCTCTAACAGATCACAAAGGGTCTTCAGGGTGGCTCTGTCCAGGCGGCATTTGCGTATGCTCGCAACATCCTCCATGTCCTCCAGCACCGTCAAGTGATGAATCAGATTTGGCCTTTTCCTATTGGAGTTGATAGTGGACACATGTCAATATAATACACCAAGAGATGTGCACAGCATATCACATTCTGGATGACACAACGACAACAATGACAGACATCTAGAGTGACTAACAGACCACCTCACATGGAGGGACACCTTCAGCTACACAAAGGGCACACGTGTCAACTTACACAGGACAAGTACCTCAAACACCACCTTTAGCTATGTGAATGCACATATGGATATCGCCACAGTACACATGTGCACGCCTGGGAGTCTAGTATCCAGCATATGTGTAACTAATCAAACCCACTGTCTCCTACCTAGCTGCTCTACCGGTCACACCTTGATGCGTCATTCAACCTGGCACACATCCACCACACAATGACCACAGTCATGTAATGATGAATGTGTTCATTAGCAGACATGAGAGGCAATACTAATTAGATCAACATTCATCGAAACGAGCATTGCTGTGATTGTCACTGGACCTCAACACATTGACATGTGTACACATTGTACAGTCCAGCACTACACTGTCCTGCCTACACCAACATCAAATCCTCAAGTGACATGTGAGTGGGTACAGACAAATGTACGTTACACACACACAAACATGGCATGTGTAGCCATCAGTGGAGTAAATTGAACATTGGCATTGTGTGCACAATGATGTGCCATTGAACATGTTGGCACTATGCACTGTTGATGTGTGACAGATGGCCATCACCATTGCATGGCACCCATATCGCGGTAGCTACCGCCTGGCACTGGCGGTGTGTCACCAGCACCCCATTCACACGAGTGCAGTAGTCATAGGCATGGAGACATGTGGAAATGGCGGTTGGCATGTTCCGCCGTCAGAATGGCGGTGCCTCGTGTCAATGCATGGCACCCATATCGCAGTAGCTACCGCCTGGCACTGGTGGTGTGTCACCAGCACCCCCATTCACACCAGTGCAATAGTCATAGGCATGGAGACATGTGGAAATGGCAGTTTGCATGCTCCTCCGCCAGAATGGCAGTGCCTCGTGTCAATGCATTGCACCCATATCGCGGCAGCCACCGCCTGGCACCGGTGGTGTGTCACCAGCACCCCCATTCACAGCAGTGTAGTAGTGATAGGCATGGAGACATGTGGAAATGGCGGTTGGCATGCTCCGCCACTAAAATCGCGCTAGCGCACACCGGGCCCCAGCGGTGTTAAACCGCCATGGAGCTCGCCCTAGAGCCAATGGGAAAATTGATAGCGGTGGCATGATGCAATTTTGAAGATCGCGGTAGGCGTGCTCTGCCACCGCGGAGGCGGTCATTAGCTGCATTTGAAAGATGCACCATCGCGGTAGCGCACCCCGGGCCACAGCGGTGTTACACCGCCATGGAGCTGGCCCTAGAGCCAATGGGAAGCTCGATAGCAGTGGCATGATGCAATTTTGAAGGTCGCGGTAGGCATGCTCCGCCGCCGTGGAGGTGGTCAATGGATGGATTTGAAAGAGGTAGACATGGACCACCAATTGCTGCAACTTGGCACCTTTGAAACGACCCCAGGGGGCTATATATGTTTGAGTGAGCCTCACATTGCCGCTACTCACAGAGCATGCTGCCTGAGACCCATCACCTGCTGCTGCCTCCAGGGACTGCTGCCTGACACCCCTCACCTGCTTCTGCCTCCAGGGACTGCTGCCTGACACCCCTCACCTGCTGCTGCCTCCAGGGACTGCTGCCTGACACCTCTCACCTGCTGCTGCCTCCAGGGACTGCTGCCTGGAGACCCTCGCCACCCAAATCCCCTGCTGTTGTCGCACGCCCACACTGATGGCAAGGACAGAGAAGATCCGTGCCAGTCCCTTCACGAGCAAGGAGCTGGAGGTCCTGGTGGACAAGGTGCTCACACAGTACCCAAGGCTACATGGTGCCCCAAATGTCATGGTGAGTCTTAAACAGTGTTGTAGTAGGGCAGGGAGGCCACACATGTAGTGTATTGATGCAGTATGTGCCTGGGAGTGTGGGGTAGTATCATGCACTGCCTGACATGCTGTCTCCAGTAGGAGGGTGCGTGTACCCAATGCCACAGCTTTCCCTCCCTGCACATGTAAGTATGAGTGACCTGTGTTGTGTTGTCAGCCATACAGTGACACAGAAGGTTGTTCATGCTGTAGTCAGGACAGTGATTGCTTGGCTGGATGGCTGTGTGTGCCCCTGTAGTCCATCTCAGGGTGAGCCCAGCTGGACACCACAGTCCCCGTCTACAAAGACAAGGACACATCACTTCACTTACAGAGTATGACATCAGTCTTTTCACATTGCACTCCAGCTGTGGCCCATCTCAGCACTGTAGATTGCACACAACCGCCCTTGTGAAGGGCATTTTGTATTTGTGAGATCATGTCCCTCAATGTGACATCCATGACACAGTTATCTATTCACAGGGCAGGGACATTGAGGGCTGCGCAGTCTTGGACACAGTGGGTCACCCCCCAACACAGGTTGATATGTGATGTATTTGTTGCTCAACCCAACAATTGACTGGAGATGTGGGCAGGCAGGTTTCAGTGCTGGCATCCTGCATGTGTGTGAGATGTGCAGGGACTGTTTTCCCCCTCACACCTGCATGCTTTAACATCAGCTTTTCCCATGCAGTGGTCACATGTGGGCTGTACTATGGTCTCTGATTAATCTATCATTGGATATGTGATTTTGTTTTATCTTGCTGCTATACTGATAGATGTCGGTACATGGCACTGTATACCTGATCATTTCTCCCTCTTGTCTCCCATGCCTGCAGCTCAAGGTACACCAGCGTAAGGCCGTGTGGAGGGTCATTGCAGCAAAGGTGCGAGCCCTGGGGGTCTCAAACCGACGGCGCACCCACTGCCACAAGTGATGGGATGACATCAGCCGGCTGGCAAAGAATGTGGCGGAGATGACCCTGGGGCTGATTCCTCGCACTTGGTGTCGGGCACGGCACAGCATGATACCACTAATGGGGCGCATCTTGGCGGTGACACAGCCTGAGCCGGATGCACCTTTGAAGGAGCATCAGCAGCAAGTCAGGGCTGAGCATTCGGGGAGTCTGACTTTGGATGGGAGTGGCTGCATGTGTACAGAGCCTGTGCCAGCGCTGGCCTCTGTGATGTTGGTAGATTGATGCTGTGGCATGTAAGTGGCTGCTGGCCTGGGTGCCTGTGGCATGCATTTGCCCTACCTGTACTTACAAAGTTGATTTGGAAGCTGTGCCTTCACATTACATTCTGAGTTGTGCTCTTCAGGTTTCTTCTGCATTGGTGTAGTCTTGGGAATCCCATGGGAGGGAACGGCAGTGTGCCCAATCTGACTGTGCGTACATTAATGCGTCCATTGCATGCACCCATATTGGGAGGCCTGGATATCTTACAGCAATGTGCAACATTCTATTGTCCCCAAGGTACGACATGGTGGGTGGCATGGGCTAATGTCCATTGTGGACTGTCATGTTGTAGTCTGGGTCTGTGATGTCTCCTCCTGTTACATCCAGTTCTGTAATTGGCAACAAGTTGTGTGCCCCCATCATGTTTCTAGGTGTGCTCAAAACTAGTTGTGTGTCTGTTTGAACAGAGCCACAAGCAGGGTATTGTGCTGTGTGGTCATCACATGGCTCACTCATGCCTGAGTTTCCAGTTTCCATGCACTGCTTGAGTCTATGTAGTGAGTTGGCACAATGTGATTGCACAGGGTGGTATGCAACATGTAGATTTGCTCAACTTTTGTCATGCATTGCTTGCATATGTTTGTTCTGTTTTTGTCACTGACCTGACCCTACATCTCTCTCTCCCATGCAGCATCACCTGTGGTTACGGAGGGACAGGAGACGGACACCAGTGGGGGTGAAACAAGCACCACAGCTGCCCAGGAGCCCAGTGACACAGATGTCACCAGTGCATCAGAGGGGGACAGGAGTCTGCTGGAGGAGTCCCAGCCTGAGACGCAAATCACCACATCATCTGATGCCAGCGTGGATGCATCCATGTTGGAGGGCACAGGGAACGGGGACTCTGCATCGACTTCCACCACACAGCGGCCATTGCCCACCCTCCCAGCCACTTCCTCTGCTGCTGCTCGTGTCCGCCTCAGTAAGAGGGGAAGAGTGTCCTTCACTCCTGGCACTGCTGCTCCTGTCCCCCCTGCTGCCATCAGTGCTGAGTCTGTGGACCTTTTGCACCAGCTGTGTGTAGGCCACACAGCTCTCCTAAATGCCTTCATTGACCACGACAAGAAATTGGCCCAGGTGGTTGCTTTCATGGACGGCATCGACGTGGGTGGGCTGCACCGGACAGTCCAGGCTTTGTCATCAACAGTGACGTCTGCCCTGCAACAGGCACATTCTCACAGTCCAGCTCCAGTCCCTTTGTCCACCACCCAGGCAGTGGCCACGTCTGACGATAGTGACCACTGTCTACATACATCAAAGTCACGATACAGCACACGGAGCACACAGCCCAAGCGGTCCCGTGCGCAGACACCATCCCCACTGAAGACCAAAGGCACCCCAGAGCGCAGGGAGAGAAGCCCGTCAGGTGACACCAGGGGACAATTAGCAAAGCAGCAGACCTCAGGCACACATGCCTCAGTGGCATCCCCATCCAAGGACTCTCCTGCCCCTAAGGCATCGCGCAAAGATAATCGTAGTGTCTGTGCCCACCAAGGAGGTGGTGCATGCCAAGGGTACACCTGGGAAGGGTTCAAAGGCAGTATCACCAACCACCTCGACTCCCATTCCAAGCCCAGTGAAGCAGGGGCCGGGGAGGATTGTAGGGGTGATACCTAGTAAACAGGGGAAAGGAGGGAAGAGGCGAAGCAATGCAAAGCGTTCAGCTGGGTCCAGCACATCACCAGAGGGGCTGCCAGCGCTTGTACCTGCTGCAGCAGTGGTGGTGTGTGTGCCTGTTGTGCCCACACCAATTCCCATTGATCCCAAGTCAGGCAAGCCATTTAGGATCTCGAAGAAGTGGAAGGGCACCCCTCCACAATCTCCCAGCCACACCGTGACTCCCGTCTGCATGACTCCACCTCCATGTGCCACTACACCACCTGGTCCAAGACACTGATCGCTCTACCTCAGCTGTTCCGCTCTCTCCCCCTTTAAGTGCCCCGACAGTCCCTGAGGCACAGCCAGCTCCCAGTCTGCCTGACAGCCAAGTCTGAGTGGTAGTCACCCTCACACACCTGTGTCTCACACAGGAGGGCCTGTACTGCACATTGTTGCCCCCTGACTGTGTTGCTGGCCATGGAAAGGTACAGTCGCACACATTCCCTGTGCACCTTCTCATGGACATGCTCTGCACTCTGCCCTTGCCACTGGCCTTGTTGTTCACTGCTGTGTTGGACCCTTGCCTGTGCAGCTTCTCATGGACATACTCTGCACTCTGCCTTGGCCACTGGACTTGCTGTTTTGCCCTTGCCTGTGCAGCTGCTCATGGACGTGCTCTGCATTTTGTGCCTTGCTCTTATCTTCTCATGGTGCCTATCTGTGCATTTCCCCAATGGGTCATGTGTGATGTTCTGGTGCTGTTTGTCAGTCATTGTTGCTGCTATGTAGTTCAACTTTGTGTGCTGCCCAGTCCTGTGGTCAAGTTGTTTCCACCTTTGTGTCCCAGACTTGTGCATCTATTGGGTGTTGTGTTGTATGTATGTGTGTTGTTTGTGTTATTGCTTCTCTCCCTGGGTGTCCTGCGCTCTATGGTGTTGTGTGGGTTGCTGTTCTGTCACTGATGTCTGTGTGTGTCTGGTATGCTTGGTGTGCACACACAGCTTGTTGTGCTTGCTGTGCTGTGTGTATGTTGCCTTGTTATTGCCTGTTGTGCATCCCCTGATGTCATGCTATGTTTGCTATGTGATTGTTGTGCCTGTGCATCTGTTGTTTGTTTGCTGTGGCTGTGTTGTTTGCTCTGGTGTTGTGTGCTGCTGGTGTGAGGGGGTATGTGTGTAGATTCTTATTGGTGATTGTCAGTCCTGAGGTGTGTAGATGGTCCCTGTGTGTAATGCTGCTTGTGTACTCCTGTGAAGTAGTTGTATGTATGTGTGGCAGTTCCCAGTTTGACTTCAGGGCCTTCCTTTCATCCTTGTGCCTATACATGGTTTGCCTTGCTGTCTCCCTGTGTGGTTGCACTGAGCTGTCTGTGGTTTGATTTCACTGACTGTGCCAGCCATGTGTGCTTTGATGGTGTGAGGGTGTTGTGCTCTGTTCCTTGTGTTGATGTGATTTACACATGCTTGTTGTGTGTCTCCATGGCTTTCCGTTTGTGTGCAGCCCACTTTGGTTTCCCTATTTGTTGTGCTCCATTGCTGTTGGCATGTGGGAGTATGTATGTGTGTGTGTGTGTGTCAGTCTGTGATATGTATGTGTGACTGTGCAGGCTGTGTGTCCATTTGGATGTTGGTTCCTTGTATGTGTTCATTTGTTGCTTGTCCTCATTGATATTTCCCTGAGTGTGGTGTTGTGTGTGTTTCACTGGCCATGTGGTACTGTGCTGTGTGTTGTGTGTTCCTGTGCAGCCACTCCTGCATTGTGTGTCTCCATGATTGTTTGTTGTGTGGTGCAGAGTGTGTATTGCCCTGGCTTGTTGTTGTGCATGGGGTGCACAGTAGGGGCACATGGCATGTGCCTTCATGGGGTGTGCTAGTGTGTGGTGGGAGGGGGTGTGGCCCTGTGGTCTTTGTGCCTTGCCCATGCCTGGCACTGGCCCTGCCTTATGCATTGCGCATGTATTTGCTTGTGTTCGCCGCTGCGGTGACGTGACCGGGACATTGCTGCATGGTGGCGGTAGCTGTGTGTCCAGGATGCAGCGGGGTGTATTTGTGGCAGGTGGCTGATGTGTGGGTGCCCTTGTGGATGTGTCCCTATCCCCCCTAGGGTGTCTGATGTGGATTTGGACCCTGTGTCAGGCCGTGGGTTGTGTGTTGTGTTATTGCGTACCTGCGGCGTCGTCCGTGGCGGTCCATGAGTTCCTGGTGATGTAGCAGGTACAGCACCGGAAAGACGTGTAGGGCTGGGTCCATGGCAGTCATGACAGGGACTCTGGTTTCGCGCTCCGCTGTCGAGTTTCCGCCGTCTCTGGTTGGGCGGTGTCGCTGCTGTGGTGCGTCTGCTTGCTTAAGTCATCCTAATTGGTGGAGCGGCGGACTTCATTCTGCAAGGCGGAGGGTCTCCATTGGCTCCCACCGCCGCGGTGGCAGGCGCACTTTGATGGCGGTGCGCGTCACACGTCGCACCGCAACGGTCGGGAATTGGCCTATGTTTGACCATACTAATATGGTGAGCGTGATATCCACTGCTAGTGGGTGGAAAAAGGCATTTTTCCGCACTGCCAGCGCGGCAGTAGTCCCACCGCCCTACATCCTAATGGACCCCTGAGCGCCGTCAATTGAAATACGGAAGTTGGAGTTCAAACCAAGGATGTCGGTCAGGAAGTCTCCGATGAGCGGTCGAAGGCTTACTGACCAACATCCAAATCATGATCCATGTGTCCATTTTTTAAATGTTTGATATTGTTTATTTCTTAAAATATTTTCACATTATTTTTAATCTATGTTAAATAAATATATGTTGTATGTATTAATATCTAATATATATTTTGCAAACATTATAGTGCATTAATTAGTTTGTATTTATTTTTATTTATAACAATTGCTTTGACATTAAATAATATTATATTTTTCAATACTATTATTTAATATATAACTAGAATCAAAAATACAGTTTTATAAAGAATAAGTTAGAAAGTCATTTTTCTATACATAATTATATTTTTGTGATATTTTACATTATTTTTTCATTTTGAAATAGTTGTGTATTTTTTTTACAACAAATTACCCAAACTAATTTGAATATAGTAAAAAATATTTTGTATATTATAATATTAATTACTATATATTGTACAATTGTTTCAAACATTTGTATAACATTTTTAACAGTTTTTACAATCAAACACATTTTGGACACATACATTTTTAGAATTTTATTGTTTTATATTAACTTCAATGGTACACATTCTATTTTCTAAGTTAATCATGTTTTAATATTTTTATAAGTTGATTTTTTCATCTATACCTATTATTGTTTGGGCGCTTCTGGAAAGAGAAGCGTGCATTTGGGAGCTGCATCTCAATGGTTAAGGTAAGTTTAGTTTAAATAACTTTAAAGGAAATTTAAGAGTAGAGGCAAGGTAGTTCGGTTTTGAATATGGTTTGTATTGTCCCCTTTTGGATCTTGATATGTGGTGTAGTGCATTGGTAATTATATGTGTAGTACCATGAAAACGTTGTAGGTTTAGTGATATGTAGTATAATAGGGTTTTACTATGATATCGTGCAGATCGCCACCGCCCGGGCGGTGGTGGCGATCCGCACGCCATCACATCACGATTTACCCCCCACCATATTACTATGACGGGGGTACCGCAACGGACAGAAAGTCCGTCCACTGCATTTCCGCCAGTCGGATTGCCAGCATGGCGAAAAATGCCCAGGCACCGCCATCCGTATTAGGATACCAGCGGTGGGTATGCCTTTCCATGGCGGAGACTCCTCCATGAAAAGACATACGTGAATGAATTTGGGGGCCCGTTGCGGGCCCCCTGTGTGGCTGCACTTGGCATAAACAAGGTGTGTTCATTGGCATAAACAAGGTGGCAGGCACCGTGTGGTGCCTGTCACGTTTTGCATGCCAATGCACAACATGCATCTTTTACATTGCAGCCGGTGCTGCTTACAGTGCTGCCCACCGCAATGTAAAAGATACGGGATGCGACCGCCAGGGTGGCGGTCGCATCCTAATTGGCCTAGCGGGACTGCAGCATCTCTGGCAGTCAGTCCTGTTTACTGTCATGTGGCGAGCGGACAAAGTCCGCCCGCCATTGTAATGGGGCCCTTAGTTATGTGTAGATTAGCATGTATAGAGTTATTGTAGTTGTTTTTAAGTGTAATATATAGGGCCTGATTACTGTGTCAGTCAGAAAGTCTTCAACCTTAGGTCGGAGGATTTCTGACTGAGACCCCCAGTTTCACTTCCGACCGGCTGATTACAATACAGCCGGTTGGAAGTGAAACCAGCCACACATTCCGTCCGACTTCCGAAGGGCTCAAGGAGCCCGTCGACCAGTCGGAACGGCACATAACCCATATGGATGGCGTGTTAGCAGGGCCTCCATCACCCAGCGGCCCACGGTTGATGGCTGAGGGGGTACCTAAGATGCCCCCTTGTTGATTCCCTGCACCATGTGGCAGGAACCCAGAGGTGCCTGCAATGCGGTGCAGAGATGAACACCACCTCCCATTTCCCTATGGGAGCTTGTGCTTCAGACAGTTTACGGCTGTAGCACATGCTCCCATAGGGAAATGTTAGAATACACCGCACCGCTCCATGTTTGGCCGCATCGTATTTAGGCAGTAGGGACTACCATTCGGAGGTCGGTCGGTCCCGTTTCCGAGATGGTATTGAACATTTTAATAAGGCATCTACTGTTATTAATATGTGTATGTGCAGGAGGGTTTGTGATGTTTTTTATTTTTAACAGGTGGAATTGTTCCTGATTTGGAGTTCCATGGATGATGCAGTTACCATTTTTTATGAAATGTGTATTAGTTTATTAATAACTAATAAATATATTACATTTCCATTTTTTTCAGCTTTCCTGAAGCGTTTATTTAAAAAAAGAAAAAAAATCATGTTTTTTATGGTTAGACGCTATGGAGGATTACATCTATGGATTTAATTTGTGGACAGTTTTAATTCTCAATTTTATTTTTTGGGCAAAATAAATAGAAAAAATAACAGCGTGGAGAGTGGGCACCCTTGCCTTGTGCTACGAAGGAGAGCTAAAAAGGTGGATGAACCACAGGTTACTCAGGCAATGGGAGCACTATAGAGTCATGTCTTTTTAGAAAAGTACGCATCTCCTAGGCCCATGACCTCCATCATCCGGAACAGGTATGGCCACTTCATACGGTCAAACGCCTTCTCATCCTGCTGCATCTGTAACATAGATGTATTGCGTCCTCAGAAGAACTGCTGAAGTTTGATCATGCACAAACCCAATCTGTGGGGAGAAAATCAGTATTGGAATACAGACCTTGATTTTATTGGCCAAAACCTTCGCCAGGATCTTCATATCTACGTTTACGAGGGATTTCTGTTCTAAGTTGGCTCATTGAAGTGGTTCTCTGCCAGGTTTGATAAAATAATGAAATAAGCCCCCTACTGAATTTGGCAAGAGGATCTGTGCCTGTGGATATATCCCTTATTAGTCTGCCCAAAAAAAGGCACTATGATGTGTTAACTGATTTTGTACGAATAAATTGGAACACTATTGTCTACTGGGGCCTTCACAGTTGTCATCTTGTCAATGGCCTGTGCAATTTCTTTGTGCTAATGCCAACACCAAGGGGCTCATTATGATGGTGGGAGGATCGCCACCGCCGGGCACGCGGTGGCGATCATCCCTCCATCATAATTTGATTCACCCACTGCCAAATTAGGGTGGCGGTGGGAATCACATTGGTTCCGCGGCGGACGGAAAGTCCATCCTCCATGGTCCCGCAAGGCGGTCCTTTTCCGCCTGCCTTGCGGAATCGGGAACCAGGGTATCATTGCGGCGGTGCCGTGCAGGCACTGCCGTAGTGATTAGGATGAGCTCTTCCGTCTGTTTTTTTGCGGCAGACATCGAGCTGCAAAAAGACAGGCGGAGACTGGCTTTGGGGGGACAGTTGCGGGCTCCCTCTGTGGAGGGGGTGCACTGGGGGGTACATTGCCATGCACAAGGTGGCAGTCACTGCGTGGTGCCTGCCACCTTGTGCATGGAAATGCACATCGTAGCATTTTCACATTGCATACACTGCTGCAGCCAGCAGCACCGTCCACTATGTGAAAAGGCCAAGATGCGCCCGCCAGTGCGACCGGCACATCCTAATTTGGCTGGTGGGACCGCCACACATCTGGCATGGCAGCAGACTGATGTATGCACGCCATCATAATGAGCCCCTAGTGACTGTGCCTGATCTTGTGACACGACATGTAGGGTAACGCCGGCTAGAAGCACCTGTTCTGTGGAAGAATGTTCCGGCCTGGTTAAGGAGTCATGGGCCTTGTAAAAATTGGCATATTCCTGCAATATATTGTGCAGGCCAGTAATGGGTACAACACATGCAAATCTGATGGTCTGTATTGTTGCGTGTGACTGCGTCTGACGCAACTGCGCAGCAAAACACCATCCAGCCTTTTTCCCTATCTTAATGCCGTTGCCGCAAGTAAAAACCATTGTCTCTGCTTCTGCAGTGTAATGAGGGTTATTATCGATCTTGGTGGAGAGCAGTTCTATATGAACGGTGAGGCTTGGTGAAGCGTTTCATGCCGGATTCAGGCAAAGGGTGGTTTCCATCACCTGCTTGCGTTGTGCCTCACAACAGCGCTTGATGGCTGCTGAGTCGCACATCAAATCTCCTCTCAGGGAGGCCTTTCTGGCTGCCCAGAGAACCTGTGCTGAGGAAATGGATACAGCATTCTCATATCAAATTGCATCTCAGTTAGTTGCACAACCGATGGTTGTCCTCAGGGACTTTGTACCATGTTGTGTTCATGCGCCTGGTGGGTTTGCAAGAGACAGAGGTCAAGGTGAAGCGACACACGGGCGTGGTCAGATGTATATTTCATTATAACCAAGGCAGCCAGTAGATCACGATTATCAGACAAAATATGTTAAATAAAATACCGCCATATTTAATATTGTCAAACCGAAATATTGTGTTCACGAATGCCCCAGTCAAGAGTATAGATTTTAAGGTAATATAGTTGTTAGTAATATCAAAATCATTAATATAGTTTACATAAATATTATTCTTAAGAATATCGTATTTGTATTCTTTTTAGGTATTTTAGTATGTTTTTTTTTTCTTTTTATAAAAATTTTGTTTTGATAATGTTGCTTAATATTTTTTTTAAAATGTTAGTGTTTTTGGAATTAAATTTTTATCTTTAAGTACTATAGCAGGTTGTGTGATTCATAGGAGTTTAGGGTGGGAAGTAAATAAATTATATAATTAATCAATAAATAAAGTAAATTGAATATTTTTTCTAAAATTCAAAATTAATTGTTAATTGTATAATTAATTAAAAAAATATTTAAGTTTAAGTAGCAGCGTGTTTGTTTTGCAGGGGTATAGGGAAGGAAGTTCATTAATTATAACTAATAAATAGTTTGAAGTTTATTTAAATACTTTAACTGAGAAATATTTATGTTAATTGTATAATACATTTTTTTTAATTACGTTTCAGGTGCAGGTTTTGTGTTATGTAGTGGTGTATGGTGTGTAGTAAATTATTTCTAATAAATAAATAATTATTTGTTGATTAGTAATATTAATTTGACAATTAATTTCGTATATTGTCTAATACAAAATTTTATTTGTGGTGTATATTATTTTTGTATGTGTAAACTGTTTGAAGGAATTTAATTTTAATAATTAAATATAAAGTTAATTTACACTAATTAATTAAATGATAAATAAATATGCAGAATATGTACTTGACATGTTTATTTTACAAATTAGTTGAGAGATGTGGCATTTGTAGTAAAAAAGGAAGTGAAGTTATTGCAATATAATACATTATATATTAACAATTAACAATAATTGTTTAACAGACAATTATGAAAAAATGCAAAGAATGTTTTCTTAATTTATTTATTAGGTTTGGGCTGGTTTTTTATTGTACCTTTAGAGGGTGGGTAGATTAAATAATTATAAATATAGTGTTAATAGTTAATTTTAATTGATAATGTCATATATTTGTATTTAAATAACATGTACATAATATCATTTGAATGTTTTATTTTAAATGTGTGTTGTGTACTTTGTATAGATATAGGGTATTCATTTATTTAATTAATAATAACATTAAAAATAGTTATTTAATTTTATATCAATATATAATTTGTTATTGTACATTTTAATTGTGTTGTGCCTTTTGAATGTCAATAACAATGGTTTCGATTATGATGTCAGTCGGAAAAGCGTCCAACCACCATCATTGCAAGAACGGGACCAACCGGCAGGTGGTCAGTGGTCCGGCCCGCTAAATCAGGATCCGATCAAACATGCCTATATGTATTGAGGCTTGTGCTGTGGCCCAGAAAAGGCCACAGCATAAGCCCCAATGCAAAGAGGCATTCTTTAAAACATCCCTCCAATGTGGTGAATGAGCCCCTCTGAAGATGTTGGTCGCTCCCTGGGCCAATGCAGTCAGACCGGCATCCTAATGCAGTGGTCTGACTGCGGTTAGAGATCTTTATAGGACTGACACTTATGGTACATCGGTGTCAGTCCCACTGATATCATAATTGGCCGCATTGCATTTATAGGTAAACATTTTTTTGAATGTATAGTTTTATATTCTAATTATAGTAATATTTATAGTTATGTTTATATATTATTAATTGCAATAAATATTTTTGTTTATATTTATATTTATTTAGATTTTTTTTATTTAGAAAATACATTTTTTAGATTATTAAGTATTATTTTGAAACTATTTTATTTTGTTTAAGTCAATTACTCTGTTTTTAATTTTCCACTTACTGGTGTGGGAATTAATACATTTTACAACTCTGCAATACAACTCCTTCCCTATTGTTGTGCTAAATGGAGTTCGAATAGTAAATTTTACCCGTACACCTTCTAACAATTTCCATACTGGTGCGCTGACTGGAATGGGAATACTTAATTTTACCACTACGCAATCCAACACTTTCACTAATGTTGCATTGACTGGAGTGGGTATAGTATATTTAACCCATCATGAGTATAACATTTTGCCTACTATTTTATACATTGCATTGGGTATAGCATATGTTTCAATTGAAACATATTATAGTCTAATTTACATTGTTTACAATTATATTATTTATTTATGATTAATTAGAATTATATCTGAAATTATTATATTTAATATGTAATAAATGATTACTAAAGTGTAATTTTGTATTTAGTGTAATATATATTACTAATTTAATTGTTTTAAAAAAAAAATGTTTTTGGTTATTGTATATATATATATATATATATATAAATATAAAATATATATATATATATAGTTTATATGATTTAAGCAAACTATACCATTATAATAGTAACTAAAATTAGTTTCAGAATATTTTAAATTAGATATTTCTAAACTAATAAATATATTAATTTATATGTTTGACTTTCTGAAAATAATTGTTAGCTTTTTTAAAAAAAGCATTATATAACTGTTATTATTACATTAGTGTTGTCATTTGACTTATTTAATGCTTAATATGGAGATTTTTATATTTAAAAAAAAAAATTGTATTCAATGTTGTTATTGACTGATAATTTATTCATTAATAATTTTGAAATTATAGCATGACGATATTTTTGGTAAAGATGTTTGTCATGATATTTTTGGATGGGGATATTTTGGGGGTCGATATTTTTTCCTTAAACTCTAGGTTACCAACCAGTCTGAGAGAGAGCAGCAACTAGTCGATATGGGAACGTGTGCCATGGATGCATGAGCTGAAAGTGAAATCCCTAACGCTCGGATGTGTCAATTACCAGTGATCTGCCATGGCATAACAGGTATACTATATTGTCAGATAGCAGTAATCTGACCAGAGGGTGTTGGTCCGCACGTTGTCAAAGGTCAAGGTTACTAACCCCCCAGGACCCTCACCCATGTGCACCCTCGCCATTGCAAATAGCCGTTGCAAAAGAAAGCCGGAGATTGTTCAATGTGAGAAGGAAATCCGCCTTGTCACCTACTAAAGCATATAAGGAACGTATGTTCAAGACCTTATTGCGTCTTCGGATTTTGCATAACACATACCTACCCATTCGTCCAACCCATGTCCAAAATGTGTGGAGCACCAGTGATTTTCAAAGTGGGATGGACGCCCTCCGTACCATAGGGGTAGTCGGGTGGGGGGGAGTCAGTATCTTACTTGCATGTATCACAACACCCATCCAATCCCGTCTAAGTGCCCAATACCGACCTCGTCAGGAAAGCCCTCCGGACGACTCCAATCCGGAGAGCTTTCCAAATGACTCGCTCTCCGGGAGTCCGTTTGAACAATTCTGATGTATCCGTATAGTAAAAGACGGGTTTGGTTGGACTCCCAGCCACTGGCTGCCTCATCCAAGACAAAAGAGTAAAGGTCCATAAATCGGCTTGGAAGCCTAGCATTGAAATTAACACTTATGAAAAAGTAGAACCCATGTATAGTTTGATATCAGAGTGCTCATTAAGCAGGTTGTCTATAGCCATATATTACAAAGATGATGGTGCCTGCACCATGTCTTCTTCCTCCGAAGCGTTGGGCAGAGTCACCCTAGAGGCAGCCTCACAGAATGGGAGTTGGTGCATGGACTTCGAATTGGGCTTGGAATGGACGACAGTCAAGTCATCCATGTCGAGGTAAGAAGTTGCTGCCCTGGTGAATCAACGGTTCCGAATGGGAACCTCCACATACCAGCCCCTGGAAGTAGGAAGAGGGGTGCACCGCTGGCGTGGAACACCATGACTGGGCTTTAGGGGCACTGTGGCAGCAGGGCACAGAAAGCACTAGGCCTGCGCATAGTGCTAGGAAGGAGGGAAGTGGGCCAACCTGGTATCAAGAGAAGGGTGATTGACGTTGACGCTTGGCTCCGCTTTGATTCCAGCAAGGCTGGGGGCTGTAATACATAAGCTGTACATCTCTGTTCGTGGAGCATAAACAGTGGTTGCTTGAAATGCTCATAGCATTGTGGCAGCACTGCTCTCGCTGTCCGCAGAAGAGTCCCTGGGGTGACTCTCACTGTGGGGACACACTCAGACCAGGCCTCACTGCCAATCCAATCTTAATGGCTCATTACAATGGTGTGCGGACATTCTTGCGGTGCTGGGACCGCCTGCCAGATGTGCGGCAGTCCCACCACACATATTAGGATGCGCCCGCCATTCTGGCGGGTTCATTCCAGGGTCTTAACATTGCGGACGGTGTTGCTGTATGCGGCACCGTTCGCTATGTCATATTGGCATGCACGCATTTCCCTGCACTGCGTGCCAGGCACCATGCGGTGCCTGCGGTACTCATTGTGACCCCCCTGCAAACAAGGGGGTCCACAACAGGCCTCCAAACCCAATCCTAGCCAGCCTTTCCATGACGGCATCACCTCCATGGAAAGGCCTTTTTCTACCCCCATCCTAATTTGGTGGACGGTGCCTTCTAGGCACCACCACCATTTTAGGAGCCCTGCACCGTCCGCCAGGCAATCGGGACAATTGCCTTTGGCGGTGAAGCGGCGGACAGGCTTTGCGTCTGCCGTGGTACCCACCGCCATCCTAATTGGGCAGTGGGTAAAATGCTTATTGATGGCGGAAGGACCGCCTCCGCCGGCCCCAAGTTGGCGGTACTTCTGCCATCATAATGAGCCACTTAGTTCGCAAAACAGACCTAAGGTGTCAGGGTCCGGGGCCACGCCCCTGCTGCTCTCAGCAAAACTGGACTTAGCAGGCTGTGGCCTCAGTCATGGCCCAGCATTCGGGGTTACCTAGCGCCTTCCTCTAGGAAGCTGGCTCCTTATATACTAAATCATAAAGATATATACTTTGCGAAGAGTCCAGGTATTCCTTTGAGTGGACAGGGGCTTGCTCTAGCAATCTCTAGGTGCTCTTCTAGGGGCTAGTGTGTTTGAGCACCCTTATGCTTATCAGAGAGGAGAGTTAGACATCTGCAAACACACGATAGTCAATAAATGATGCAGACGTCTCAGGGAGATCCACACCAATGTATAGAAAGAATATGTATCATTATATATGTGTATATATATATATATATATATATATATATATATTTTGGCCTGAGAATCAATACGACGAGGTAAGTACATTTTGCAATAGAAACATTTTTGTTTAAAAAGTCAACACTGCAGTTTTCAGAGGCTGCAATGTTGTCATATGGGAGGAGAAACAAATACGGCATACAAGTTCTTTGCTGGGACTTACAAGACCAACCTCCTGTAATTTAAGGCGAGTATAGGGCAAGATCCAAGGCAGAACCAGCAGGTCACCTCCAGCTCCACTAGGGCTCCCAGGTTCAAATGGTACAAAACAGTGTTGGGTGCTCAATGCAAGTTAATGGGGATCGGTCATCATCAAAAGACGCTGCAGGTTTGAAATGGGAAGCCAGTAGGTTTGAACTCACAGAGTGGTTCAGGCTTCACGATGCTCAGGGATTTGAGGGCATTTTGGTCCTCTTCTGTGCTGGCCACAGGTGACAGGTGCAGAGGTGCCCTTTGGCTTCAGGTTTTTGTCACTGGGAATGGTCACAGTAGAGGGGGCCCGCAAACAGAGGCTGCAGGCGGCTTTGAGTAGTCCACAGCAGGGAAACCAAAGGTAGGCTTCAAGTTGGTATTCAAACAAAATATTGAGTAACAGAAACATTGTGTTTAAAATATGGTAATGTAAAATATCACGATAGGTAATATTGAAGTCAAAAATATCGAAATTAGGTTTTGTATCGTATAAAATGTCAATTTATTTTTAAAAAAAATATTTTGTATTAATATTTTTTTATGTATCCCTATACTAAAATAATATAAATCTATGTAAATTTTTTGTGTAAATTACTATGTTGTAAATAATTTAAATTATAGAATTATTTGAATTTTGTGTTTATAAATATTTTTAGGAGTGGGATGTTGGGGTTATAGGTGGAAATGATAGGGAATAATTTGTAAAATTGTTAATAATTTTCAAATTTTTCATTAAATTTATTACATTAATATAGAATTTGTAAAAATATAGGAGTGGGATTTGGGGATTCCAGAGGATAAGGTTGAGAAGTAACTTTATAATTTGAAAAATTAATTGTATTTATTTTTTAGCATTTTAATATTTTAAAACTTATTTAAAATTTGAATTAATTAATTTAGGAGTGGAATGTTGGTATTATAGTATAAAATGAGGGGTAATAATTCAAAAATATAAAAATAATTTGTGTTAAAATTTAATTTTTTACATTATTTTTAAATGTGATATTTTGAAATTTAGGAACTGATGGTAGGTAATAGTGGAAAGGGATGGGAAGTATTTAAATATATTCCAATTGTTAATTTTTTTAGGATAGTTATAAATGTAATTATTGTTATGATAGGCAGTAATATCAGATATTACATTTTTTTAAACATATTAAAAATGGTGTGAAAATTAAGGGCCTCATTATGACGGCTAATGTCCGACCGCCATCATATCAGAAACAGGACCGCCCAACTTGCTGTCAGTGGTCCCGCCAAACAAATCGCAATGTTTATGTTTTGTATTGCGGCGGATGCTGCGTGCTGCAGCGCATGCCGCAGCACAAAAAATAAACATGACATATCTCTGCACTACGTGGCAGGCACCATGCAGTGCCTGCTATGATGCCCCCCTAAACCTAAAACTGAGGGCCAGGGGAGAAGGGGGGCCCGCATTGTCCCTTTCCGCTAGCCTTTTCATGACACGTAAACCGCCATGAAACAGCCGACGGGGAGGGACATCATAATTCCTACGGCAGTGCCTGGCAGGCTCCACCACCATTGTAGTGATCAATAATCCCTCTGACGGTCCCAAGAGCTCCTTGAGCATGTTGGATACATGGCGGTCGGTCTCTCCGACCACCACCCATCCACCCTAATGTGGCAGGCGGAAAACAATATTGCGATAATGGTGGGACCGCAACTGACGGGCTGTCGGAGGTGGTCGCACCGTTATCATAATCAGGCTCGAAGATTGTTTTTACGGCGATTCATAATATATGTTTAAAATAATTAAGTAGTGTTATGTATTGTTCCACTGGAAAATATTGAGGTATATTAAATTATAATTTTTTACAAAAATATTTGTTTTCAAAACATTTCGGAATTTTTTTGTATACTTGTGTCAGTTAATTTATGTTTTTAGTTGTAAATTATTATTACATTATTTTATAAGAATCACAATCTTAATTTGTAAGAAAATGAAATTTGTGAAGAAATAAAGTAATTTTTGAATGTGGGTCTTATGTTTATAGTTAAGAATTGTTGGTATTGTTAATAATAGGGAGATGATGTGAAGTACATTTTGGGGCTCATTAGGATGTCGGTAGGAGGCTTTCCTAAGACATCCATGGTTTAAAGTATGACCGCCTAACCAGCCCGTAGGACCGACAGGTTTCCGACAGCTGCACATAATCCCCTATGGACGACGTTTCCGCCGTTGTGATTACGATGTCATTTTCTGACAGGCTTCTCAAGTTGGGCTTTCCAACATGAAAAGCATCTCGGAAAGTGACTTTGGGGGCACCTAGCAGGTCCCCCATGCCTCTGAAGCCTCAGGTTGGGGCCCGGGAGGCAGGTGCCCTCCTGTAAATTCCTGCAAATTGTGGAAGGCACTGTGAGGTGCCTGCCACATGGTGCAGGGAATTTACACAATCTCACATTTCTCTATGGGAGTTTGGGATGCTAGTGGAAAGCGCAAGCAGCACAAGCTCCCATACAGAAATGGTAGTTTGTGACCGCACCATATGTGGTCGCATCATAATACGGTGGCGGAACCACCGTCTTATGGTCGGTCAGTTTCAACAGCGAAACTGTGTTGGGTGGACTTTATGCGCCCAACATCATAAGGTCCTTTATTGTTTTTTGTTGAAACTTTATAATTTTTCATATTATTTTGTAAGTTTTCCAATTATTGTATATTTTCATATAATTGCTCTATTTTGGTTATTTTTGTCTTATTGTTTTGTAGAAAATATTTTAGTTTATAATTAAATAATTCTGTTTTATATCTTTAATTATGTGTTGTATGAACTATTTCATAAAATGTTTGATTAGTTATATGTAAATATATACAAACGAGGTGATTATTATGCATTAAGCTTTAATATTTAATTGTTAAAAAAATTAATATTTAATTGTTTGTTTCATTTATAATAATGTCTTAGTTTTTGTTCATGAGGTGTGTAATAAATGTATATCAGTGAGGGCCCGTGCTGCGGTCTGAAACCTCCCGCAGCACAAGCTCCACAATGGACGTTTTTGCACATCCCTGCAACGTGTGATGCCAGCCACACGGTGCAGGATTGTGTATGGTGCCCCCCAGGTCCCCTGCCGGAGTCTGCAGAGGCATTGGGATTCTGCTAGGACCGCCAACATTGTAATTTGGCGGTCGGAATGTAAACCTTCCATGTTGCAGATATATTTTTAATTTGTTATAAACAATATACATTTTAATATACAATAAAATAAATTATATATTTTTATTTGGACAATCACATTTTTTTTACTTTTAAGATCAAATGATTAACAGCATGAGACATTTAGCCAGTATTTCATGGCATTTCCTCATATGTTAGCCTAAATTGCATACAAATAAGTGATTTCAATCGCAGTCACAGCGCATAAACATTGCATTTGTGTACACAGGTAAACATCGGTACAGATAATCTAATTGATACGTCCATTTGCCCCAGACCTTTTAATACTTGGTTGGGCAGCCCCGGGCCTCAAAAAAAGGGTTGTTCCTGTGCAGCACACCCGTCTACCCCTTGGCCCCATTTGGTTATACTTAGGGGTTTAGAATGCGCCCAAGCAGCTGCAATTTCACGCCTGGCTACCGCGATGGCTATACCAAGGAATAACCTGTGAGCTCGGGAACCATCTAGGCCGTCCGTTACTCCCAGGATGAGGCGTACGGGATCATGGCGAACCTGCCAGCCCAGGACCAGTTTGAGTTCACTCTATTGCTGTCCAGTATGGGATAAGGCTAGGGCAGGACCAGATCATTTGGTAAAATTCGTCCAGTACTTGGCCGCAGCGTGTGCAGTCTTGAGAGGGATGTAACCCTGCTCTATGCAGGCGTTCTGGGGTGAAGTAGGCGGCTTGCAAGTAGTATAGTTGAATTAGGCGGACTCTGGCTGAGGTTCTGATGGTTTTGGCGGCTGTAAGGGAGTCACACTAGTCCTCCTCCAGGGGGCCCAGCCATCCCTCCCATCTGGTCCTCAGTGGATCGAGTGTTGTAGGGCCGTTATTGATAAGGGTACAATATATCCAGGATACCCATCCTCTCCCCAGGTTTTGCATCATGAACTGGGCTTCCAATGGGATAAATTCAGGAAAAAGACGTGCCTGTTGAGATGTGTGCATTAAGGGCATGATGCTGCCGGTATCTGTAAAATTGTGAGGCATGAAGGGTGTATTTCCCCTGCAGGTCTTGGAACGTCCTAATGTAGTTGCCCAACCATACATCACCCAGCAGTGATATGCCAATGTAATCCCATTGTTTCAACCCAAGTGCCGCCACTTCTTTTAACCACATGCCTTGCTAGAGAGGTGTGTGCTGGCTCAGTTGCATAGCAGAGGTGGTGGACTCTTCAAAGCCCCCTCTCACCCCCGTTTTGGAATGTTATTCTGCAGGTCACCCTGTGGCATGGGGGTGAAAACACCCTCTGCACGAGCAGGCTTGGTTTCTGGCATTCTGAGAGCAAAGGGCCTCAGAAACTAGTCTATAATGGCAGGTTGGTGAAAAATAGCCAGTCAGCACACCAGTGGCTGGTAGCAAACAGCTATCCTGCTCGATTAACTGTGAGGACATAGAACTATTGGGTGCAGAATACTCCCCCCTTAGCAGTAAAGCAGACGAGTGGTGAACAAGGTGTTTTATTTGTGTACACCCCTTTTCTAAGCCCTAGCAGCTCAACCATTGGCCATCTCCATCTGCTGCAATCCTGCTATTGTGGGCATCTCCTTTGGTGGCCGAGATCATAAGGTTAACTTGTTTGCAGATCATCCCTTGCTTACTTCTTTTCGACCACTACCTCCCTACTGGCTATAGTTGACAGACGTGCCACATTTGCAGCGGTATCGGTCTTCAAAATCACCATTATTAAATCTTGCATGCTCAATCTAACTATAGCCGGGTAAGACCTCCCTACTCTGCAAGCCCTGGTGCAGTTACAATGGGCACCCAACGCGATTAGATATTTGGGTGATAATCTAGCCCTACGCTGTCCTCTTGGACACAGGCCAAATGGAAGTAACTCCGAAGGTCCATCCTAGCAGATCTAAGACACTGGAAACCCTTCATTGTTTCTTAACTGGGTCACATTAATGTCATAAAAATCAATGTCATCCCATGGGCCATATATCTTTTTCCAGTCCCTGCCTACTCAGATCACCCAAGATTATAACACTCGCATACAGCAGGGCCTTCGCTCTTTTATCCAGAATGGGAAGCAGCCAAAGGATCTGTAACTCTTCCATGATGCGGCCTGGAGAAAGTGGTAGACTGGTCTGCCCTAATATTCTCTAGCACTATTGGGCCGCCCACTTACATCTCTTGGGTGGTCCGCTAGAGTGTGAAAAATGGGGTCCACATGGATCTGGCAGTGGCCTGCCGGCGACTCGGGGTTCTAGCATGGCTATGCCAGCACGCTCGACTGTGCAGCACCTATAGGTATGTGTGGGTGTATACATGTCAATGTCAATGTTGGTAGCACCAAAACAGTCTGAACAGCTATGCCCACTAGGACAGTGCTCAACATATGGGACAGATTGGGAATCATGGAGGGGCTTACTATCTTCTCCTCCCCCTCAGTCTGATTGCATGCAAATTTGATCTTTGTGGGAGCCTCCATAACGTTTTTTGAGCAATGTAAGGTTGATTACCATCACCCTGAAACGACCAGGCTTGAGTATCGCCAGCTGTATCATTGAGTGTTGCCCCCCCTCTAATTATTATAGGGCTACCAGATTGAATATTCCATCAGAAAAATGAGTACGAACTTGACGGTTCTAAGGGACTAATTGCCAACATATACCGGACCATTCAACACTCCACACCCCCTCAAACCCACACATTTCAAACTTTCTTGCAGACTTCCAATATAGAGGGCATTTCGTCTAAGCAATAGGAAACCATTTGGTGAGACTCCTAAAACTTACCGCAGTTTATCCCACAGGTAAATGGCTTACAAGTTCATGTTTCAATGGTATTCTACACCAGCTTACTTGTCCAGCATATACCCATCAACATCTTCCCTCTGCCATCAGTGTGTGCTAGTAGTGGGATATACTTACCACCTCTGGTGCTCCTGCAGCCTCATTACTACATATTGGAAAGTGATTCTGGAACAAGGTCACCATAGGGGAACCATTCCCTGCCTCTTACCTCACAGTTACACTAGGTGTGCAATACCTTGCCTTGGAAGCGATGACCCACGCTGACTAGAAGCTTATTAGCCACATACTGAATGCTGCACAGCTGGTATTAATATAGTTGAAAAAGACAACTGCCCTCCAAATAACTTAATGTTTCACCGCCCATGGGAGGTGATGGTGATGCAACAACTTTCCCACAACTTACCTCGCATAGAAGTTACATTTCATTAGATTTGGCAACCGCTGATATGCTATCTCACCCGCTTGGAGTTCACCTGTTTCAACCCAGCAAAGCTTGGAGCATTTCAGCTTTTTAATAACTTTTCATCCATGCTTAGCTTCAATCGAAAGGCCATGTCCCCCATCTACCATGAGCGTCAATCCTGCGTTCTCTATTGCACGACTTTGCTTATATTGTGAAGCTGTATGTTAACAACATTGACCTGCAAACCTATGACGATTCCCCTCCCCCACCCCTCAAATGGGACTGGAGACACTGGTAGATGTTTCGCATGGGAGCCGGCAATTAGGACTTTGTGGAATGTGTTTGTTAGGACCTGCTCTGCAGTCAACAGCTAACACTTGACAGTTTTCATGCTGGCTTCAGTGTCTCACAGAGCCTCTACCTGTTAATGGTATCCCACTGTCTATATCTGGAAGCATTTGAAGGCATGTTGGATTATGGTTCTATTCCTCTATCATCCATGGAAACTAGGGTCACCTCTGCCTGTCAACCCCAAAAGTAACTGTGACTACCTCCTTCACGATCACTAGACTTGACAACCCAGGTGTCTGCCCACAGGTAGAGGGGTGTGCCCTAATGGGACATTTGCGTTCACCCTTGTTGTGCCCTATTTGTAGCACACTGTACATTGGGGTGCAACCATCCTTTTCCTATGGTTAAGGAAGCCATTTCAGAGAGTAATCCTTTATTTTAGGTTTTTCTCCTCCGTCTTTATTTTGTTGGAAACCCTGAGCACCTGTGGATGTCACCACAATATACCTTATTTAATCTTTAAACTAAAATATATTTTTGAACTGATGAACATTCACCTTTAGGAAAGGGAATTCATTTTAATACCTGTGTACTAATTAATAGGCTTTTAACTGTAATTTAAAATAATTATTAAACATACTTTTTTTAAACCCAACTTTAACACTTTTAGGGACAAAGTGCAAATAATATTAGGGTAACGGGAGATGAAATTGTATTAATACCCAGGCATAACTTTTAATTCCAGAGTACTAATTACTAGGGACACGATTACGATGTCAGACACCGCTATTACGATGAGACCGCACTATGCGCGGTCACATTCTCCGGTTTCTCTATGGGAGCTTGTGTTACGCCCGTAAACCGAGCATAACACAAAATCCCAATCAGAGATTGTGTTAATCCCTGCACTCCTTGGCAGGAACCTCAAGGTGGAGAGGCAAGGGGGCCCCCAAACTCGCTTTCCATCAGGCTTCCCATGTCAGAAAGACTGTGGGAAACCAAGAATACTAATACTGAAGGTGGAAACTCCTTCCTATGGGACTACGGGCCGGTCTCCGAATGGCCAATGGGCTCCTAGAGCCTGTCTCAATCCAGCTGTAATGACCAGCCAGTTTCAATTCTGACCGGCTGCATTGTAATCAGCGGGTCAGAACTGAAATAGGCGATATCGTCGTAAAGCCTCTGACCTAAGGTCGGAGGGTTTACGATCGAGATAGTCATAGGCCCCTTGGTCTTTAAATACATTTAATTTTAGCATTAAACTTCCATAATTTAATTGCACTACTATATTCACCTTTACTGACAGGATATAGGGGTAATGGACGGGGTAGTACATTAATACCCAGGTAATACTTAATTTTTACATACTAACTGAAATTTATTTTAAAGGGAAAAATGAATACAACAGTGAGATTTTAACAGACATTTAAATATTAAACCACAATCATTATGAATAAATAATAATTATAGCGAAACACCTTATTTTAGAGTGAGCAACAGGAAACAAATAAACACCACTTTTTTAAAATTTCTTTGCAATTAGTTGATGAATTGACAATTTGCAAAAATAAATATATGTACACATTTTAAGAAAAAAAACAAGCCTTTATAGCAATAAAAAAAAAATTCTTTAAAAAATGGTGGTAGTTTCCCGTGCATTTACATTATTTTAAATGTTGAAAATGGCTCTTTTTTCCGTTGTTACGCAAAGCCAGACTCTCTTTCTCAGTGATGACGAGGAAAATCACCTTGTCGTTGCATATAAAAAATGATTGACACACCCAAGACAGTATAAAGGAAAACCACAATTCACTTTTCAAATGTTTACTGTAATCTTTTGACTTTTGTACAAAAACGGTGCTACAATTGGTAGATCAATATGAAATTAAACTTTTACTTATAAAACCAGAACAATCAGCACAACAAATATTTATATTATTGTAAACACATTAAGATTCTACCTCCTACGTATCATGATATTTGTATTCGATCCACTGAGAGCATAATGGGGTTATACTTCTGCATTTAATACTCCAAAGATTATTAATAACTACATTGAAAGCCTTATTGCTTTAGTAAGGTTGACTCTTCTTTTTGAAAGCATTGTAAATGTATCCATCCGAAGAATTAAATACATAGTACCTGCTGGGAAAAGGGAACAAATAAAAAAAAAAAATGTTAGACAGTTTGCTTATTATGCATAACAAAAGTTTTAGCTTTGCTAACTAAGGGCCTGATTACAAGTCTGGCCGTCTTGCGGTGGCACGGGAGGAGGGTGAGGGATGGGGACGGTTCACTGTACTGCATATTACAACTTACAAAGTCGTAATGGCGCTGGTGGAACACCTGCTGCGCCAGGGAACAGTGGCGGTGGTGCTGCAGCGCCACAACGCAATATACTGAGCAGCGACTGGTGCAGTCCGAGGCAGCATATTTTTAGTTCTTGCACCACCAGCATTTTCATGGCACAGCCCCACCATGAAAAAGCTGGTGCTGCAAGTACTACAGGGTGTAATTGTACCCCCCACTGTATTTCCCACAGTTCCAGCACAGCATGGAAGTCAACGCCCATGCCATGCTGGAACTTTTTGGCAGTTCCTATTGGGGTGCATCATCATGGAAAAGGCCAAAGAACTGCCGACCATATTACGAGCTGCACGTTTGCAACTCGTAATACGGTCGGCGGTGCTTGTGCAGCAGAGGCTTCTTTGTGCCGCTGCTGCTGCACTAAAGTTGTAATCAGGCCCCTAGTCATGTTGAGGAGGTTTTTTTTTTTTAGAAATGCCTGTATGAAAGTGCCCCTTTTGGACATGGTTAGCCCCATGATTTGCATGATATCTGATGCATCTTTGACAGAAGAGCACTGGGTTCCTGCTAACCAGGTTCCCCAGTGCCGGTATTATTTCCCAAAAATTGATGTAAATGCTTAATTGTGCCACAATTGGCAAGGCCCTTTGCACCGCTGTAAGGGCTATCTTTTGGTATGTAGGGCATGGGTCCTGAGGAAGGCCCCTTATAGCTGCAGCATGTATTGTGCCGCTCTAAGGTTACTGGGTCTCTGAATTTACACAATAAATTACTTGCTAAACTCACGCATGTGCACAACACAGCAGTCAGCATTCCAGTCCACTGTACAGAACGGCTCTCCATAGCTGCTTCTGGTGAATCTGCGTACTAAATTACATGCCTAGACGTGCTTGTGTACCAGATAGCAGTTAACATTCTAGTCACCGGACGCTTTCCAGGGTTTTTGAACTATACTGTCAATACAAACCACTGCCAGGTTACCTGACCAGCACGTCACACTCGAACTAAAGAGACCCACTGTGGCGGGAAATTAAGCCCGACTGAGTTTCGCATGAAGTACGTTTTTCCTCCCTTCTCCACCCCTGTCCCCGCAAAGTCCAGACATCTATTGCATGGATACTTTTTTTTCCCAACATTTTTATTGGCATTTATTTTAATAAACATCCATAATCATATAGTTCAGCAATTAGTGATATATCACTATACAGCACTTATCTGGCATATAGAATATATAAAATCGTCCTGTACTAACTTTATTTACATTTCGAAGAAGCCATAGAGCAGGTTATCCATTAAAGTTCTTACACATGAATCATAGTCCGTGTTAGACCTGTCAGCCCTCTGGCTGTACCCTCCTTATTTTATATATTTTTTCCCTTTACCCCCTCATTTTTTTCTGTCCGCTAACTTCTTTTTGGTGTTGGTGTAGAGGCTCCGGGCGCCCCATTCTCACTATCTGAGGGAGAGGCGCAAGGTGCTTCACTGAAGAAATGGAGGAAGGGGGAGTGTGGTTTCACAAAATGGTGGCCCCAACTGTCGCCTCAGAACCTGGGCCATAGACTGCCATGAGAGGTTCCGGAACCTTCTGGACCACTCTGGCCAGTCAGGCCCCAGGTTATAAATAGCGGTGAGGGGGGGCGGCTATTTTAGGAGGTAGATGAGCTGTGAGGTAGTCAGGAGTAAGGCACCTGAGTGGGGAGGTGGCTGCGCTAGATAGGGAATTGACAGGTCTTAGGGTCTGCGTGACTTCCCTCATCAGTGACACCACACTCAACCTCTTGACCTGTCCCTGATCGCAGCCAAAGACTTTGGGGGTCATCGTTACCTTGTGGGCCTCTGTGTAGTCAGACTCCCCGAAGGAGGACCAGGGGAGGAAACGCCGTGCAAGACTACCTTTCCCTCATCCCGGTTGTTGCCTGGGATTTGGAATCAACCTGACCCTAGCGACTGTCCACCGTCCCTGACTAAAGGGGAGATGTCCGGGCCCAGGAATTAAGAGATTGTTTGACCTACTCATCTGCTCCAGTGGGATCCTGGAACCCTTAATTTCAGGCCCCCCCCAACCTCTCTTTCCGCGAGTCCCTACCTGGAACTTTCACCGCCGTCACCCGGAGGTCGGGAGGTCGCCTGCTGTCCTCCAGAGGTTGTCCGCTGTCACCGTGAGTTCCGTAGGAAGGATCGGGTCTCATGGGTGTGACGGGCGAGCAGGCGAAGCAGCCGTCAGGGTGAGGAGAATTGAACTCCGGAAGAAAGGGACGGGACCGGCCTTGAAGCCGCCGTCCTGGTGTCACGTGTGTGGGGCAGACGCCGAAGCGCCGCCCCACTGCTGCCAGTCGAGGGTGAAGGCCGCGCCCCCGCAAGCCGCGCTGCTACTGGCGGCTGCGGGCGCGCTTCCCTGAGGAAACGGAGTGGAATTGAGCCTGCGCCTGGCCTAGGAGTCCGCTAAAGAGAGGGAACAGCAGCGGTGAGATAGCGACAGAGCGAGGCCTGCGCCAACTGAGGAGACCACACTAGGGAAGCCCCTGGGGAGGTGGTCGATGGGTGTGCACTGACCTCGCCCCCCCCCTAGAGAAGTCTCCCTTTTGCCAGCAAGTGAGCTCCGCTTCACGAGGAGAGGGAACGCACCTCCTTGCACCGCCAAACTTTCCGTGAGGAGGATTCCAGGTGTACACAGTAAGCTGGGCATAATAAAAGGGGGAAGGTACTGGAGAGTACACTTTTAAGGCCAGATGATGACCTGTTAGACCCAGTTGCTGGTCCCTTGGAGAAATATAGGTTCAAACTATCAATATCGGCACCTTGGCAAAATCCCCACGTGTGACTGAAGTCAACATATTAACAATTTCAAGCATAGCGCAGGAGGTAGCAGATTGAATTCTAGAAACAGCAAAAGTTTATATGTACTGCTTAACTGTAATGGATCCGACTTGTTGAAAAAGTAACCTATAAGTAAACTGCCTAGATGTGACTAATTGACTGCCAGCAGCATTGTTGATCTCCAGCCTAGTACCCCAATATGTAAAGGGCTGATTATTAATGACAGTATAAGATTCAAAAAGTATAGCAATTAGGGAAACCATCTGTCAGAAAAGCACCGTGTAGTGATGATCATTTGAAATCGTGTAAAATGTAAATGTTATATGGAGCGCTGTCTGGGGGGATTGGAATTTGCACTCCAGAGTCCAGGCGCAGGGTGGAAACCTCAGAGGGTGTCTAAGTATCTGCTGTACGAAAGTAAAACTAAAAGAGGGAATGGTACTGTCATGTTAAATGCAATGAAATGTTTTACCCTGAAATGTGCTGGATAAAAAAGAAACTGGTTAGCCACGTTTGAGAAGGAAGGATAAAGACTTCTTCTAAACTTATAAATAATCGGTGTAGCGTCATTTTTAAGTGGTGTTGCGCTAGGGTGTGAGTTGGGTGTGATGCAAGCACGACATGCAATTCTGGAGTAAAAGCCTTTCTACCTGAGCCAAGCTACCCAAGGACTCTAGTTCCAACAAGTTGGTGTTCAGCGGTGGGATACGGAGTCTGTGCTTGCATCCATTCATTAGCGGTTTAGCGTGCGCCACACCCTACACCTGATTGTTGTTTTTTATTGGAGTTTTCTCCAGGTTGTGTCCCTGATTTGAATTTTTCGAAATTGTTCTGTCCTGTGGTGTAACTTCCTGTTAAAGGAAGGGTCTCCTAACGTGAAGTTCTATTCTGCAGTGTTGGGGCCCACCTGGCAGGATGGAGTTTGAGTTGGGTAGGCTGGAAGAGTAAACCATAACCCAGCTAAAGGAATTCTGCCAGGAGAGGGGGGTATTTTTCAAGCAGGGGGCAAAGAAAATAGAACTCCAAACTAGCTTGAGAGCCTGGGTTATGGCCCACCCTAGCGGAAAACGGGAGAAGGAGGGGGCAGGACCGGACACCACGGAAGGGACAGAATCACTTTTCCCCCCTGAGAGCGGCAATATGGATGTAGGACCTAGTGCCCCTTCAAGAGCGGGTAGTAGCGCTTCGGGGGGAAGCCTGTCTTCAGCTGATTTAGTCGACAGGAGGGAAGAGAGGCAATTCAAAATGGATTTAGCCCACTTGTAAAAAAGAGAGGGAGGAGCGGAGGTTCCTCCATGAGGTCCATTTGAAGGAATTGGATCTCAAGGCCCTACAGCTTGGAACCCCCAGCAGTCCCAATGGTGGCAGCGAACATAGAGAGATTACCAGGGAGCCCAGACCCTATCTACCCAATGACGTAGTCGCCAGCTACGGTGTTGGGGATGACATTGCTAAGTGGTTGGCTGCCTATGAGGTCTCCTTACGAGCCCATGGGATCCCCTAAGCTCAGTGGGGGGGTGGTCTATATAGGTATATGCCTCCAGTGGGGAGGGACGCCCTTTTAGCTCTGGAACAACGAGAGCAGACCAATTACCCCACCATGAAGGTCGCCTTGATTAGAAAGTTTGGGCTGACCCCTGAGAAATATAGGCAGAGATTTCGGGGTAGTCAAAAGCTGGCCACCCAAAATTGGGTGGACTTCTTGGACTACGCCAAGAAGGCCTTGGAGGGCTGGGTACAGGGCAGTGAGGTGAAAGACTACGAGGGGTTGTATAACCTGGTTTTACGGGAGCACCTCCTCGAGAAAAGTGTTCCGGAGCTGCGTCAACACCTGGTGGACAGCAAGCTAACTAATCCTAGGAAGCTTGCAGAGGAGGCGGATATCTGGGCAAGTACCCGGGTATCCTCAAAAGGGACTGGAGGGAATTTCCAAGGGTCTGGTCAGGGCGCCCCCCAGAAGAAAGAGGGGGGAGACAAAAAGAAGGAGTTCCCTAAAGGCCCCCAAAAGAGTTCGCAAGGAAAGGGATTAGGATTCCCTCCTAAGGTTGGCCCCCACAAACCCCCTTATCCTGACCGTGGTCAGCAGCCTAGGGTTGTCCGTTGTTATGAGTGTGGCGAGATTGGGCATTACAAGGGGGATGCCAAGTGTCCCAAGAGACCACACCCTCCCATTGGAGGAAAGACCCCTGGGGTGGCGAGCGTAGTGCTTGGGGAGGAGTTGCCCCTAGATAAGGGAGGTGAGTGGGCAAGGCTAACCTTAGTGTCCCTAGGGGATTGTGAGATGGTTCCTAAGACCCATGTGCCCTCGAATACTACTAAGTACAGGCAATGGGTCACCATCAATGCCCAGAGGGTGGAGGCTCTGAGGGACACAGGAGCCAGCATGACTATGGTACGGGGTCAGCTGGTGTCCCCGGAGCAGGTAGTTCCCAACGTAGTCCACCCGGTTGTGATGGCTGACAACCGAGAGGGTCACTTTGAGTGGGGAGGGGTTGCGGGTCCTCTACGAGTTGCGGTAAGCCCTGCCATGCCGGTCGACTGTCTGCTGGGAAATGACCTTGAACATACGGCATGGAAGGAGGTCGAGTTCAAGGCTCACATGGAGATGTTGGGGACACCAGAGTGGACTTGTGCCAACACGCGGTCCGTGACTGCCCGAAGAGGGAGTTCACAGAGGTTGGAGCCTGGGACAAAGGCCCAACCAGCTGCCAAAAAGGGTAAACGGGGACAGGGGAAGCCTGCCCCGGCATCTGCACCTCAGAAGGTGGATGGGGCGACTGAAGCGGTCCCGGAGTCCACAGAGGGGGATGTGACTTCCCTGGAGGGCTTACCTACCCCTGCAGAATGGCAGGTGGAGGGAGGACCTACTAGGGAGGAGCTTTGTCGGGCCCAGAAGGAGTGCCCTACCCTTGAGGGTTTGCGGCGACAGGCCGAAGCCCAGGCAGCGGGTAACGATTCGGGGAACTTCCACATATATTGGGAAGATGGTCTCCTCTATAGCGAACCCAAGGCTCCGGTGCATGGGTCATCCCGGGCCTTGGTAGTTCCCCAGCGTTACCGAGCCTTCCTGTTGGGATTGGCTCACGAAATACCCTTGGCAGGACACTTGGGACAGGACAAGACTTTTGCTCGGCTTGTCCCTCATTTCTACTGGCCTCAGATGAGGATTACGTCCGACACTTTTTGTAGGACGTGTGTAACCTGCCAAGCTAGTGGGAAAACAGGGGTGAAGCTGAAGGCTCCCCTGGAACCACTGCCGGTCGTTGGCATCCCCTTTGAAAGGGTGGGCATCGACATTGTTGGGCCATTAGATCCACCAACGTCCGCCGGTCACAGGTTCATCCTGGTTCTGGTGGATCATGCCACCCGGTACCCAGAGGCTATCCCTCTGAGGACCATTACTGCACCTGCGGTGGCACGGGCTCTGATGGGGATTTTCACCCAGATGGGGTTCCCCAAGGAAGTTGTGTCGGACAGAGGTACCAACTTCATGTCGGCATACATGCGGGCTATGTGGAAAGAGTGTGGAGTCACTTACCGGTTCTCCACCCCTTATCACCCCCAGACCAATGGTCTGGTGGAAAGGTTTAACAAAACCTTAAAGGGCATGATCAGGAGTCTGCCCGAGAGCCTGCGGAGGAAATGGGACGTCCTCCTACCTTGTTTGCTGTTTTCCTACAGGGAGGTACCACAGAAGGGAGTGGGCTTCAGCCCCTTCGAGCTGTTGTACAGACACCCTGTTCGTGGACCCCTCAGCCTGGTGAAGGATGGATAGGAAAGGACTCCCAGAAAACTTCCCCCGGATGTGGTGAGCTATATGCTGGCCTTTCGTAGCCAAATGGCTCGGTTGTGGAAGCAGGCTTCTGAAAATCTAGAAGCCAGCCAGACGGTCATGAAGGAATGGTATGACCGAAATGCTCACCCGGTGGAGCTGGAGCCTGGCCAAAAGGTGTGGGTTATGGAGCCTGGAGAGCTTAGCGCCCTCCAGGATCGCTGGTCAGGCCCCTTTGAGGTGATTGAGAAGAAGGGCAAGGTCACATATGTGGTGGACCTTAAGACCCCCAGGCAGCCCCATCGAGTGCTCCATGTCAACCGCCTCAAACCCCACCAAGAGAGACCAGAGGTCACTTTGATGATGGTGACTGATGGAACAGAGGAAGAGGAAAGTGAACCTCTTCCTGATCTTTTTGCGTCCCAGGAAAAGGATGGGTCAGTGGAGGGAGTGATCCTCTCACCATCCCTAACTCCCGAACAGCGGAAGGACTGCCACCAGGTTTTGGAGCAGTATGCTTCCTTGTTCTCACTTATCCCGAGGAGGACTCATCTGTGTACTCATGATGTGGACACAGGGGACAGCCCACCTGTGAAGTCCAAGTCCTACCGTTTATCGGATAAGGTGAAGGCTAGCATCCATGGAGAAGTCACCAAGATACTAGAGCTGGGGGTGATTGAACCTTCAAGCAGTCCCTGGGCCAGTCCGGTGGTACTGGTACCCAAAGCTGCCTCGCCGGGCACTACCCCAGAACTCCGGTTCTGTGTGGATTACAGGGGACTGAATTCTGTGACAAAGACCGATGCTCATCTTATCCCGAGGGCGGATGAGCTCATTGACCAGTTGGGAGCTGCCCAATATCTGAGTACCTTTGACCTTCCATCTGGGTACTGGCAGATCTCCCTGACGGATGGAGCAAAGGAAAGGTCAGCCTTCTCCACACCTGAGGTTCACTACCAGTTCTGTGTAATGCCCTTTGGGCTCAAGAACGCCCCTGCCACTTTTCAGTGGCTGGTGAACCAGGTCCTCTCCGGGATGGAGGCCTTTTCGGTGGCTTACCTGGATGACATCGCTGTCTTCAGCAGCAGCTGGGAGGACCATTTGTGTCACCTTCAGGCTTTGCAGCAGGCGGGTCTGACAATCAAGGCCAGTGAGTGCCAGATTGGGCAGGGGTTGGTAGTGTACCTCGGTCACTTGGTGGGTCGGGGCAAGGTGCAACCCCTCCAGGCAAAGATTGAAACTATCATGGCTTGGGAACCTCCCAAGACTCAGAGGTCCGAGCCTTTCTGGGCCTCACCGGTTATTACCGACGCTTCGTCAAGGGGTATGGTACTATCGTGGCTCCCTTGACTGAGCTCACTTCCAAAAAGCACCCTCGACGGGTAATCTGGACCGAGGGGTGTCAGCAAGCCTTTGACACCTTGAAAAAGGCAATGTGTGCGGCACCTGTCCTCAGGGCCCCTGACTTCTCCAGGGATTTCATTGTCCAAACATATGCGTCGGAGCATGGCATCGGGGCAGTGCTGTCGCAACTCAATGAGGAGGGTCTGGACCAACCTGTGGTTTTCCTGTCTAGGAGACTACTCCCCCGGGAACAGAGGTGGAGTGCGATTGAGAGGGAGGCTTTTGCGGTGGTGTGGGCTCTGAAGAAGCTGCGGCCATACCTGTTTGGCTCGCACTTCCTGGTTCAGACCGACCACCGGCCCCTCAGGTGGCTGATGCAAATGAGGGGCGAGAATTCCAAGTTATTGAGGTGGTTCATCTCCCTACAGGGAATGGACTTTAGGGTGGAACATCGCCCAGGAGTGGACCATGCCAATGCTGACGGTCTCTCCAGGTATTTCCGCCTTAGTGAAGAGAACTCCCAAGGGATTGGGTAGCTCTCCCCACTTTCAGCTGGGGGGGACGCGTGTTAGACCTGTCAGCCCTCTGGCTGTTCCCTCCTTATTTTATATATTTTTTTCCTTTACCCCCTCATTTTTTTCTGTCCGCTAACTTCATTTTGGTGTTGGTGTAGAGGCTCCGGGCGCCCCATTCTCACTATCTGCTTCACTGAAGAAATGGAGGAAGGGGGAGTGTGGTTTCACAAAATGGTGGCCCCAACTGTTGTCTTAGAACCTGGGCCATAGACTGCCATGAGAGGTTCCGGAACCTTCTGGACCACTCTGGCCAGTCAGGCCCCAGGTTATAAATAGAGGTGAGGGGGGGGCGGCCATTTTAGGAGGTAGATGAGCTGTGAGGTAGTCAGGAGTAAGGCACCTGAGTGGGGAGGTGGCTGCGCTAGATAGGGAATTGATAGGTCTTAGGGTCTGCGTGACTTCCCTCATCAGTGACACCACCCTCAACCTCTTGACCTGTCCCTGATCACAGCCAATGACTTTGGGGGTCATCGTTACCTTGGGGGCCTCCGTGTAGTCAGACTTCCCGAAGGAGGACCAGGGGAGGAAACGCCGTGCAAGACTACCTTTCCCTCATCCCGGTTGTTGCCTGGGATTTGGAATCAACCTGACCCTAGCGACTGTCCACCATCCCTGACTAAAGGGGAGATGTCCGGGCCCAGGAATTAAGAGATTGGTTGGCCTACTCATCTGCTCCAGTGGGATCCTGGAACCCTTAATTTCAGCCCCCCCCCCCCCCCACCTCTCTTTCCGCGAGTTCCTACCTGGAACTTTCACCCCCGTCACCCGGAGGTCGGGAGGTCGCCTGTTGTCCTCCAGAGGTTGTCCGCTGTCACCGTGAGTTCCATGGGAAGGATCGGGTCTCATGGGTGTGACGGGCGAGCAGGCGAAGCAGCCGTCAGGGTGAGGAGAATTGAACTCCGGAAGAAAGGGACAGGACCGGCCTTGAAGCCGCCGTCCTGGTGTCACGTGTGTGGGGCAGACGCCGAAGCGCCGCCCTACTGCTGCCAGTCGAGGGTGAAGGCCGCGCCCCCGCAAGCCGCGCTGCTACTGGCGGCTGCGGGCACGCTTCCCTGAGGAAACGGAGTGGAATTGAGCCTGCGCCTGGCCTAGGAGTCCGCTAAAGAGTGGGAACAGCAGCGGTGAGATAGCGACAGAGCGAGGCCTCCGCCAACTGAGGAGACCACACTAGGGAAGCCCCTGGGGAGGTGGTCGATGGGTGTGCACTCACCTCGCCTCCCCCCTAGAGAAGTCTCCCTTTTGCCAGCAAGTGAGCTCCGCTTCACGAGGAGAGGGAACGCACCTCCTTGCACCGCCAAACTTTCCGTGAGGAGGATTCCAGGTGTACACAGTAAGCTGGGCATAATAAAAGGGGGAAGGTACTGGAGAGAACACTTTTAAGGCCAGATGATGACCTGTTAGACCCAGTTGCTGGTCCCTTGGAGAAATACAGGTTCAAATTATTAATACCGGCACCTTGGCAAAATCCCCACGCGTGACTGAAGTCAACGTATTAACAATTTCAAGCATAGCGCAGGAGGTAGCAGATTGAATTCTAGAAACAGCAAAAGTTTATATGTACTGCTTAACTGTAATGGATCCGACTTGGTGAAAAAGTAACCTATAAGTAAACTGCCTAGATGTGACTAATTGACTGCCAGCAGCATTGTTGATCTCCAGCCTAGTACCCCAATATGTAAAGGGCTGATTATTAATGACAGTATAAGATTAAAAAAGTATAGCAATTAGGGAAACCATCTGTCAGAAAAGCACCGTGTAGACTAAATGATCATTTGAAATCGTGTAATATGTAAATGTTACATGGAGCGCTGTCTGGGGGGATTGGAATTTGCACTCCAGAGTCAAGGCGCAGGGTGGAAACCTCAGAGGGTGTCTAAGTATCTGCTGTACGAAAGTAAAACTAAAAGAGGGAATGGTACTGTCATGTTAAATGCAATGAAATGTTTTACCCTGAAATGTGCTGGATAAAAAAGAAACTGGTTAGCCACGTTTGAGAAGGAAGGATAAAGACTTCTTCTAAACTTATAAATAATCGGTGTAGCGTCATTTTTAAGTGGTGTTGCGCTAGGGTGTGAGTTGGGTGTGATGCAAGCACGACATGCAATTCTGGAGTAAAAGCCTTTCTACCTGAGCCAAGCTACCCAAGGACTCTAGGTCCAACAGTCTCATATGTTAAAGTCGTATTTTGCCTGTAAGTTTTAGGAAAAGATTATTTCGGTTAATGTATACTATCACATATTATATGCCAGTCTGTAAATATCTCACAAAATTAAACAAAAAAACTATACAACTGGTGAATCATACTATGTAATTAACTAACTGTGCAGTGGGGCCAAGGGTTGTGTATTTGCTAATACGTGAAGCAGGCTGTGTGGGGCATGCGCATGGGAGGCAGGGGGCCGGGTGGGCGCTAGACCACCAGTGGGTCATTATCCACATGTCGGGCCGTAAGTTCACAGTGTACCCAAGTTTTATGTGTGAGCTGGGCAGTGTGTGCAGTCCCTATCTTGCCATTGTTGTGCGGTATATCAGGGTCTGTTTGCAGTAGTGTTTTTATGAAGGTCAACTCAGTGTTTTCATTTAGGCGTCATACCTTTGGTCATCCTCCTCGCCGCTCGTATGTGTTCCCTCTTCGCTCCCCCCTATGTCACTCCTGTCTCTGTCTTCCCATGCCTCCAGTATATCTTTCCGGAGGTCGGCAAGGGTGAGTTGCCACAATCCAAGCACCTTTTACCTCGTCAGTACTCTGACTTCTGCCCCCGCCCAGTGGGTTACATTGTGTTTCCAGGCTTCCACTGCTGGTCCATGTACGAATTTCCAGGCCAGTGCTATTCTTCTCCAGGCTAAGACCAGGGCTAAATCCAGGAATCGGTTTCCCGATTTCGTTTTAGGAGAACAGGGAAAGAGCCCCAACAGGAACACTCCCATTGAAGGTTAAAGTATGCGCCCCACAGCTGCACACATGAGTTGTATTGTTTCCTCCCAGAACTTGCGTAGTGGGGCACAATCCCAAGTTATGTATATAAAGTCTGCGTCTACACGGTCGCATATTTGGCATTTGTATCCAGTGTCTCCAAAGGCAAGCTGAAGTTTGTGAGGTGTCATGTTTATGTAATTGAACTGTGTGTACTTCAATCTAGTATTGCGTGACACTTTCTTAGGGTATGGCAACATTTTGGACCATTCTGGGTCTGTGATGTCTATCCAGAGCAGTCTCTCAACAGGTGCGCAGTTTCGTTAGGGTTGTGCAGATCATCTCCAGTTGCGATGTATAGAACCATTTTACCTGGTGTCTTGCATTGCCTAATGTAAGGACAGAGTGTAATATCGAGTGTGATTTAGTCTCCCGTTGGCTCCCTCCCATAGCCCTCCAAAGGTGTGCAGTATTATCTCATAGGTTAAGAATTGGCCTGTAAGTAGGTCGTAGCTATCAAGTAGGTCTTCAAATGGAGCCAGGGTTGCTTGCTGGTAGCAATCCCCCACCGTTTATGGTCTGGCCTTATTCCAGGGCTTCAACATTGCTGGGGTTAGTATCTTCTTGGTGTTCCCGTGGGGGAGGCCCACCAGGGGCAGGGCCAGGGCATATAGGGGAGATTTCCCTTCTTTAAAGAGACCGCATTTCCAGCAGCGTAGAGTCGTGGTCTGCAGCAGGGATAGATGAGATGGTGATGTTCGCGTCTAGCATCTTTGACAGCATCAGATCCGTGCAGATCCCTTGATCAGTGCCTACTGTGCCCGTATCTGCCAACCACTGCACCAGCCACTGGAGTTGAGAATCTAAAAAGTAGAGCTCGAAGTTAAGCACTCAATAGTCCTCCCTCTGCGGGTGGGCGATGCAGGATCGACAGGGCTACCGACTCCTCCCTTTTTACCATATCAAATCTCGCAGTAGAGCATCTAGTTGTCCAAACCATGAAGCGGGAACGGTTATGGGGAGATTGCTGAAAAAGTACAGCAGGCGAGGCAGCATGACCATTTATGCAAAGGAAACCCAGGCCATGATCAGCAGTTGTAGAGTGCACCAGAAGGAAACATTTGATCTTGGAGACTGGAGGGCCATGCCAAGATTACCTTCACGTAAGTCGTCCATCGAGTGAAAGACCTGAATCCCCAGATAACTGAAGGTTGTGGGGACCCAATAATATCTAATGGGTGAATCCCATTGGCTGAGATGGGGAAGAGTTAAGTTTTGCCACGGTTAACTTTGAGGCCAGACAGCTATTCAAACTACTCTATCAGGCGCAGTGCAGTATTGGTACCCAACATTGCGTGACTGAGGTATATCAATAAGTCATCTACATACAGGGAGATATTATGAGTGTTACCCCCTAATGGGATGCCTAGTCCCTCCCCGCCTTGGTGGAATAATGCTGCCAATGGTTCCATTGACAGTGCAAACAACAGAGGTGACAATGGGCATCCCTCTTGTGTTCCTCGGAAGAGCTCATACTGTGGGACAGTTTTCCCGGTCTGTATCCTAGCTGTGGGACGTTCATAAAGCACCCTCACCCAGTTTACCCAGCTTCCCCCCAGGCCCATGCGTCTCATAGTTTCAAGCAAGTAGTCCCATTTCACGAAGTTGAAGACCTTCTCGAGGTCTATCAACAAGAAGGCTGCATGCTGTAAATAACAAGTTTCTGCATGGTACAGCATCAAGTACATCCTTCGCAGGCTGTATGATGTGTTCCTGGCCGGAAGAAATCCATTCTGGTCAGCGAGAACCAGGGTAAGCATGTGGGGTAGGAGACAGAGCGCCAGAGTTTTACTAACGATCTTGAAATCCATGTTTAACATAGAAAGTGCCCAGAAGTCTTTGACTTATGCCAACTGTTTAGGCTTTTTGGGGAGGGGGATGACCAGCACATCGCCTGTGGTCTCTGGCAGGCATCAAAGTTTCAGGGATTCTGTGTAGAGCTTCTCCAATTGCGGCAGAAGCTGTGCAGTGTAAGTTGAGTTGAATTCGTCCGGGAGACAGTCCGGTCCAGGGGTCTTTCCTCACAGCCCGGATTTCGGGGACTGTCAGAGGCCCTACCAGCATATCAATTATGTGGTCGTCAAGGATTTGGGGGCGCAGCAACTTCAGGAATTCCTTCTGTATATCAGGGGAGGTGCCTTAGTGATGAATAATAGTCACAAAGTAAGGCATTAAGGGCATACGGACCATAAAATGGGTCGCCCTCAGGAGGTATAATTTGCGTTACTGGGGATCCCCGCGTCTCCGGCTTAAATAGCCAAGCCACAACCTGCCCGACCCCCCTCTCTACTTCTTGCACCTAGGTGAGGTAACTCCTAAAGTCGTGACACAACTGTCAGTCAAGAGCTTGATATGACGTGCATGTTTGAGGGTGTTGGATGCGTCTGGTCTAGTTCCTTGTTAGTTTTCCTGTCTATGTAGGTCACCTTCTAACGTGTCCACTTTCCAGGTGAAGTTCCCTCTGGGTTCCCACTGTTTCCCCCACACATTTCACCCTCTGTCCTACCTTGAAAGCCTCCCACTCTATCAGTGTATTGGAGGCAGTCTGTCTGTTGCTGTCGAAGTAGAAGTCTATAGCCGTGCCTATGGTCGCTCTGAAACAAGTACCCAGAGTGTTCAACCGCCACACTGGAATTGGCAGGCGGTGTTCCTCCGGCTGGACTACAAGCAAAAGGGGACTATGGTCAGAAAGCGTCCGCCCCAAATATTCTGTGTGTAACTAAGCGACTCAGGCCCAGTGTACCCAAGAAGAAGTTCAGTTTTGTTTGCAAGTGATGTAAGGGCGAGTAATGAGTAGTCTCGGTCTCTGGCATGTCCTCCAGTGTCCTCTCCAATCTCGGAACCCCGCCGCAGTTTTATGTATGTGAGGGGGGTGAGAGCGATCTAGAACCATGTCAGCAACACAATTGAAGCCCCCTCCCAGTAGTACTCTTGGGGTTAGCACCGCAGTCAAGGAGCCTGAAAGCCTATGGAGGAACTGCACTTGATCTTGATTAAGGGCATGTATACTACCCAATGTGAGTCCCTGTCCATAAATTCTGCACTTCAGCACTACATATCTACCCTCTCTACCAAACAGTATGTGCAAGGGTTCGAATGGTATGCCAGTTCTGACCCAAATCAATGCCCCTTTCGCGTATGCAGAATAAGAGGTCGCAAATACTTGCCCTCTCCATCGTCTGCGCAGCTTCTCACCCTACCCACAGGTAATGTGTGTTTCCTGGAGGAGTGCAATCTGCACCCCCTCCTGCGCAGATATCTGTATATTGTGATGCTTGACGGTAGAGCCCATTCAACTAATGTTCTATGTTACACATTATAGTGTAAGCCTTTCCATGGGCATTGTAAGAATTGAGGCGTCCAGGTCTGCCTCCCCTCCCCCCCAGCCACAGAGGCGATGGGCCAGGGCCCGGAGGAGGGACCCAGTGCAAGGTAGGTTTGGTGTCCGCTATCGCTTCCAGGATTTTAGTTAGTCGCTCATGTACTGAGTCGGCCATTGATGGCGGTGCCTCCGAGATCTGTGGAGGGTCTGCTGGGTCTTCACCTTTATCCGCCTTCGTTCTGGGTTTACCCATGTTAGGGTCTTATCGTGTACTTAAGAGTGCCATCAAGCGGGGCTAATCTCCAGGCACCAAGGGGGTGGTGGTCGACCACTGGGGGGGGGCGCAATAACTCCAAACAAACAATATGTATCGTGGTCCCCAAGGGCTTATGCGAGTGGACGTGCCCCCAACAATTCAAGCTGACCCTCCTCCGCGGTGTATCCAAGGCAGGGCTAGTTCTCTGTCCTCTGAGCCGACCCCCCAGTTCCGCAGGTTGTGGGGGTCATGATGGAGATCGAGGTTGAGCAGTATGGGAGGCGCAGGCCTGCCCCTCCAGGCCACGCATGGGGTTGGATGAGTACTCTCACATTCCAGTTACTAGGTCCAATGAGGCACACCGATGCATTTCCCCACTAGTGGCGTCCAGTGATTTTTCCAGCTTGCAGGCCCCAGTATCTTGCATCTCCCTGAATTTGTGGAGGGCTGTCAGGTCTTGCCTCCCTCCACCTGGGCCAAATTGTCAACTGGGCGTTGAGGTTTGAAGTCTCTAGTGCAGGCCACCTCACCCGCCCAAAGTCCTACTTTCTTTCCAAGGTGTTTGGGGCAGGGCTCAACTTCTCACTCAGTTGAGTGTTGCAGACCAGTATAGGCCTCTCCCCTCAGGCAGATCGGACTGATGCCGTTTTGGGCGGTTGTGCGGATCCACAAGGTGCATCACCTTTTTACGGTGTTGGCGGTGTCGCAGGAGCTAATCGGGTGGCTAATCCCTCCTCCCTCCCTTCGCAGGTCCGGTGGTACGCACCAGCAGCAGGCCTCAGCCCCCAAACTGGTTCTGGGGCGGTGTCCCATTCAGGCTCCCAACACTCACGGCCTGATCTTCGGCAAAGCGTGTGGGTCACGGGATCCAGGCAGTCAGCTCAGCAGTCATTCAGGCCCTCAACAAGACACAACCTCATGTTACCAGCAGGGGGGAAGGGAGGGCCGCATCTCTACATCCACACATCACTGCCACTATATTGCGATCAGTGGCGACGGGGCAGATGAAGCCTCGTAATAATGTGTCTCTTCCTCTCGCCTTGAATCAAAGCATCTCAATTGATGCAGCAGACTATCCCCTTCCTGCGCCACAGTTTCAATCTTGGGCGTCGCGGGCTAGGGCTTGATTACGGCATGAAAGTTGTTGGGCCGGCGCGGAGCTACAGGCTCACACGTCTCCATTCGTGGCTCCCAAGACACGCCTTCAACCATCTATTGCATGGATACTTAAACTGAAATTTTCAATCCGTAATTCAACTAGTTGCGGCAGACTTAGCTTCAGAAATAGGTGTGTTAAACCTTATCCGTGACGATTAGCACCATGCCTCTCTAATTAGTAACAGGACGGGTGGAGGACTACTCAACGCTCCTCCCGGTTTTGATAACCTTTAAGCGATCAATTACAAGTAACAGCCTCATTACGATGTCAGGCGTAAAGCCTCCTCCCAACAGTTGGATTCCCCTAGACAGTGTCAGAAACCTTCCGACCACTTACAATGTTCACGGTGGGATTTCAAACCAAATGGTCTTTCCGAATCGGTTATGATCAGCTCTCGGAGCATTCATGTTGGTAAGACCCGCATCATACAGCTCTACAGATTGCATTTCCAGCTGAGCAATTACGATGTTGGCTTCAAACAGCATGTCCGAGTCAGGCCGACACGAAAAGGCTGTGGTAAAGTGACTAGTAGGGCCCCCCTCATCCTGAGTGCTCCGGTTTGGAGTCAAGGGGGTAGACAAGGGACCCCCCCTGTAAAATAATGCAGTGTGGTCACCGCCACAGGGTGCAAGGTTTTCTGCAAACACCCATTTTCCCCATAAAGGCACCTGTGCTGTTGGTAGGAACACAGGCTGCCATTTAAGTCAATGTGAGTCCTTCCAAACGGTGTTCGGAAGAATCATAATCAGTCAGGCGTAACAGCTAACCACGAGTCGGTTGGAACCGTATCCAACAAGAAGTCAGGTGGTTCAGTTTCCGACCGAGATCGTAATGTGGCCCGAAGTAATAAATAAAATTAATTCATTTTAATTTAGCTGCTAAATAACTTCCCACCTTGTTCTCCTACAACCACAAAAAAAAAAAAAACATACAATGTAATAAGTGCAAATAGAATTTAGAAAATTATCATTAAATTGAATATTTCAATAAAGGTTAATGACTAAATACTTGCATTTTGGCTGCGAATTGCATCTTGGTGGCAAAGGCCAGTCTAATAGAAGCAAAGTACTAATCTATGCCACATCCTCTTCCCCAATTGGGGCTGTTGTGAGTGATTCTCTAGTGCATTGTAGCTGTATTCGCAACGGAGGCACGACCCGGAAGGAGGTCCCGGAGAGGAAAGGGAAAGGAGGTCCCAGAGAGGAAGGGGAAGGAGAGGTGCCCCTGCAACGCCTGCCCGGCTCAACGCTAGTGGAATTGCTTGGCGGCGCCAAAAAGCTGGAAGGTCGTACTGGGGCTGTAACGCCCGATCAAGAAGATACGCACGACAGGTAGAGGAGAGTTTGCCGGCTGTTTACTCAGAGAGTGATAAGAGGAGCCGCTTGTAAAATTTGCCCTCAGTTATTTGTTATTTGGTTCTTTGTCCTATTGCTCTGTTGCCTTTCGCGCTTGGAGATTCCTGTTGGATGGTCCCCTCCGCTGCTGCTTACTGTGCTATTTTGCGGCCGCTGTGCGGGGGGACTACAGCCCCCAGAAGAAATTGCAGGACATCCCCGCTCACTCGCGTCCACTTCCACGCCCGGAGGCGCACAAAATACCGGCGTCTCCCTTGCGTCGCGGGCGGCGCCGGGTTAATTGAACAGTGGACTTAGTTATCTTCGGGACTCTAGGTTCGTTAAATATATTTGTAGTTATGTTTGTTTTGGCGTTCATTGTTCTGGTTGTTTCATTGTACTGACCTGTACTGACCTACTGCAAATTTAGTTGTATCTCCTGGCCCACCTGAGGTTTGTCGCCTACTATGGGGAAAGGGAAAGTGAAAGAGAAAAATAGCGCGACTAGTAGCACTGAGGGGTCTATTTCAAGGACCATGGACCAGTTTTTTACAAGGGCTGCGGTCATGCTGGAACGAGAGATAGCGCTAACTGAGAAGAGACTGTCGTTAGATCCCATCTTCTCCAAGCGCTCCTCACTGGGTACTATTAGGGATGCTGTTACCCCAGAGCAGTTGGTCACCGATTCACCCCGCGATGATACCAGGCAGGTTATTAGCAGAGATTTGGAGGCTACTGATGTATCTGACGCTTGTTCTTCAGTAGCTCCTATGATCTCGAATTCATTACCAGGGGACAGCTCCATAAAAGCTACTGTTTTACCTTCCAAATGCCCAAATGCGGGAAAAGGAAGAGAGGGGGTGGGGCTCATAAGGGCAGGTGTCCCAAAATAATTAAAACCAGTAAATCTGGAGGGGCCTCAGTCATAGCGCCTCATTTGGTAATTGAGAATACTCTGCCCAATCCTGAAGTTTTGAGGAAACAGTCTACTGAGCTGCCTAAGCGCTGGCCTTTGAAAGCACAGTATACTGATAGCTTCTTTGACCAGATAGAGCATTTGATGGAGTCGTTAATGCTCCCCCTATTCCAAAGAATTAAATTATTTCTTGAAAATGTGGGGAAATTGGGAAAAATAGTTATGGCGAATACCATTGCATTAGAAAAGGTTGTGGGTTGCACTATAGTCCCTAATTGTGTAGCAGAAGGAGGACCAGCGTCGGAGTTGGATGGTTTTCTTGCTGTCAGCTCCAATAATATCCCACCCCAAAACCCCATGCATCCAAGACATCATGATAGTAGGGACACTACAGGGGTAATCAAGAATAGTCACCACAATAGTACGAGAGATGATGTGCCAGGGTGGGAGGGTAGGAAGGAGTCTGAACATGCCAAACTGGCAGTAGTGGTTATCCATAAGGAGAAGGAGGTTGTAGGAACTGTTGTCAGGAAAAGGAAACATCCCTGTATCGATCTCCCCCCCCCCCACCCCCCCCCCCCGATTCAGTGCCGTACACTGTGATATTGGCAGGGGTACCAGAGATCGAAGAGGAGAAACTGGAAAATCACAGGGAGCTGAAAAATAAAGTCATTTTTTGCTTAGTAACAATAAACCACTCCCTGGCCACATTAATGGTGAAATACTTCATGTAAGGAGGGTGAGCTGGTTGGGCAGTAGATGTAAGGACAATGTAGGGGGTTGTATTATTGTAAATGTTAGAGATCCCAGAGCAGTAAGGTTTATCTGTGAAGGGAGGGTCTCTATAGGAGGGGGTGGGATCCAAACGCTTACTCTAAGTCACTTTTATCCTCGATCAACTTCAGGTACCCCTCTGCTTACATGGAATAGGTTTGAAACACCCTATAGACATTCTAATCTTGCTTTTAGGGTAGAGAGTCACCTCCCTCGGGCCCACCATTTTGATACCTTATTTAATCACCCTATTTCTACCTATAACCAATTTGCCCCCTTGTACACCCTAGAGGAAAATGATTGACATGGGGATGGAAAGGATCTGGATAGGTTATCGCTATATGGGTGCCAGTTTCAAACCTCTGGGGTAAATGGTTGTAGTTCAGTATCACCGCCTCATTACTCCCTCTCACTGCAGTTCTCTCCTCCTATCTTCAATAATGTCGTGATGGGGAGTACTGCCTCTTGTAATATGGTGGATAGTCAGGTGGCTACTTCTAGCCCCGTTACTCCTTTTGCGAAGGTAGCGTCATGGAATATTGCGGGGCTGGAATCCAAATTACATCTACCAGACTGGGCTAGTTTAATTGATAAGACTGATATCTGGTCCTTTCAGGAAACTTGGGCAATAGCTCCACTTTTTCGCTCAGGCTACTTGGACTTTTTTAAACCAGCAGCTAAGGGTACTAGGGGTAGACCTGTGGGCGGTTTGTCGATCTGGGTACGCCAACGAGAGGGTGCGTCAGTGGTGGAGATTCCGATAGATAGCCCAGACATTATGGCTATTAGGGTCTGCTCCACTAAGGGGCTTAACATCATTATTATTAATAATTATTTAAGGGGGCTCCCAGGTGGTAGATGTTCTCCAACAGCCCTTATATTAGAGGATTTCTTAGGAACCATAACTAAAAAAGTTAACAGGGTTGTTGGGGACTTCAACACCTGTTTTGAGCCTCTTGGAGTGGATGATGGGAAGCTTACAGATGCTGAAGACTATGGTGCCGATTACGATCCGGCAAAAAAATTCCCCGTACGACTCGTATCCGGTCTTTTTACCGTACGAATCGTACAAGTGCCGTACAAACTGGCAATCACGATTCGCATGGTAAAAAGTCCATACGAACTGCATTCGGAATATTTCCCCACACGTCCTCGGGTCGGAAAATGTGTCCGACACGTCCTCAGACGATTTACCGTACAAATGTGAAAAGTGAAGTCCGACCGAGGAATCACGATCCAACCCGTGCGTCCCATCTCACAACCGTATGGTAAAAACACCATCCGCACCGAACTCCCATTGCAACCATGGAGACATGTCCCCGCATACGCGCCCAACACTCCCCCCAACACCCATACGTTCGAGTCGCACTCCCCGTTAATGTACACACCCCCCCCTGTATGTACACCCGTGTACGTGTCGAACCCCCACCCGTGTATGTACACCCCTGTATGTTCGAGTCGTACCCCCACCCCTGTACGTGTCGTACCCCCGTGTATGTACACCCCTGTACGTTCGAGTCGTACCCCCACCCCTGTACGTATCCTACCCCGTGTATGTACACCCCAGTACGTTCGAGTCGTACCCCCACCCCTGTACGTGTCCCACCCCCGTGTATGTACACCCCTGTACGTGTCGTACCCCCGTGTATGTACACCCCTGTACGTGTCCTACCCCCGTGTATGTACACCCCAGTACGTTCGAGTCATACCCCCACCCCTGTACGTGTCCTACCCCCTTGTATGTACACCCCAGTACGTTCGAATGGTACCCCCACCCCTGTACGTGTCCTACCCCCGTGTATGTACACCCCAGTACGTTCGAGTCGTACCCCCACCCCTGTACGTGTCCTACCCCCGTGTATGTACACCCCAGTACGTTCGAGTCGTACCCCCACCCCTGTACGTGTCTTTCCCCCGTGTATGTACACCCCAGTACGTTCGAGTCGTACCCCCACCCCTGTACGTGTCCTACCCCCGTGTATGTACACCCCTGTACGTGTCGTACCCCCGTGTATGTACACCCCTGTACGTTCGAGTCGTACCCCCACCCCTGTACGTGTCGTACCCCCGTGTATGTACACCCCTGTACGTTCGAGTCGTACCCCCACCCCTGTACGTGTCCTACCCCCGTGTATGTACACCCCAGTACGTTCGAGTCGTACCCCCACCCCTGTACGTGTCCTACCCCCGTGTATGTACACCCCTGTACGTGTCGTACCCCCATGTATGTACACCCCTGTACGTTCGAGTCGTACCCCCACCCCTGTACGTGTCGTACCCCCGTGTATGTACACCCCTGTACGTTCGAGTCGTACCCCCACCCCTGTACGTGTCCTACCCCTGTGTATGTACACCCCAGTACGTTCGAGTCATACCCCCACCCCTGTACGTGTCCTACCCCCGTGTATGTACATCTCTGTACGTGTCGTACCCCCGTGTATGTACACCCCTGTACGTTCGAGTCGTACCCCCACCCCTGTACGTGTCGTACCCCCATGTATGTACACCCCTGTACGTTCGAGTCGTACCCCCACCCCTGTACGTGTCCTACCCCCGTGTATGTACACCCCTGTACGTGTCGTACCCCCCTGTATGTACACCCGTGTACGTCAGAGTCGCACCCCCACCACAACCTCCTAAGTACGGAGCGCACCCCAGGCCCCAACATCACAACCGCATGTACGAGTCGTACCAAGCCACACACAAGGACAGCACCGTACAACCAAATGGCCCATGTACACACCGTACACACGCTAAAAACGCACGTACACAACCAGGACAAACCAAAACAACACAAGAATACACCATTCGAATGGCACAAAGCCACAAAACATGTCCAACAAACACTAAAAAAACACATTCACTGACCTGCAACTGCCAAAAACAAACAGAGGCCCAAAACACCACCACTCCTTATAACACACCCACCCAAACTTCAAACACAGCCACACCCACCAATGGACCAATAAAAAGGGCCCACACACACAAACCATGAGCCTTTGCAACAGACTCACTGCTGCCAGACACCACAGACAACCTACAGCACCATACTACAAGCTTCACCACACCTTACACTTGCACACCTTCACACAACCACCTTCACAAACACCCCCTCATCACATTCACACACACACACACCTGCACAACCACACCCACACACCCACAACCATCCACACACACCCCCCACCATCCACACACACACCCCTCACCATGCCCACTAACAAGAATCCAAAGTTCAGTAACCGAGAGTTGGAGGTCCTTGTCGATGAAATCCTCAGAGTCGAGCCACAGCTCTTTGGAACATTGGTCAGACAGACCAGCGTTGCAGCAAAAACAGCCATGTGGCAGACCATCGTCGATGCTGTGAATGCTGTTGCGGACACCAGAAGGACCAGGCATGAATGCCAAGCCAGGTGGTACGATCTGCGGAGGAGGGTCCGAGCCAAGATGCTGGAGGAACCCAACCAGGCCAACGCCACTGGAGGAGGGCCCTCCCGCAGACCCGTACACTACCAGCCCTGGGAGGAGAGGGTGATGGCCATACAGCCGGTGGAGGCAGTCGAAGGATTAGGAGGACTCCGAGACCCGGGTGAGTACACAAACAACGCACCTCACATGGGGGGAACGTCATCCACAACCAAAATCACTAACAGGCACGCAACCACCCCAAGCTATCGCATGACTCAACCACACTCCATGAACACGCACATGCCACTGGCGCCACCATGCCCCATGCACCCAGCTGGACAATGTCAAGTCACAGGCCACAGAAGACACCAACACATGACACGGTAACCCGGATAGCGGGAGGGTGGGCCCCAAAATTCACATAGTGCAACTCAGAAGCAGACAACAATGCCCTTTGCCCATATGGCCTAGCTCACAGCCATACAAACACTGTGTCCCCACACAGGAAAGACTCGCCAGCAAATGGCGGACGCCTTGCATCAACACATGGGGGTGAAGGCACTGTTTTGCACATGACAGCAGCTAATGAACAGCCAACATTGTGAAAGAGTGGCAGCACACACCACCACAGCAGCAGCGCAGAGACAGACACTACACCCAATGGGTGCCTGGAGATCAGAAACAAACTCACATCAACAAGCCAAGGGCCATTCAAAGATCTGCTAACAGTGTGTGCCCAGGAAGCTGGGCTTAGGTGACAGAGGGTGACACACAGAGGGAGGGAGAGGGGGACACAGAGGGAGGGAGAGGGGGACAGAGAGGGAGGGAGACACAGGGAGACGGACAGAGCGAGGAGGCTGACACACGGAGGGAGGGAGAGGGGGACAGAGAGGGAGGGAGAGGGGGACAGAGAGGGAGGGAGACACAGGGAGACGGACAGAGGGAGGAGGCTGACACACGGAGGGAGGGAGAGGGGGACAGAGAGGGAGGGAGACACAGGGAGACGGACAGAGGGAGGAGGCTGACACACGGAGGGAGGGAGAGGGGGACAGAGAGGGAGGGAGACACAGGGACACGGACAGAGGGAGGAGGCTGACACACGGAGGGAGGGAGAGGGGGACAGAGAGGGAGGGAGACACAGGGACACGGACAGAGGGAGGAGGCTGACACACGGAGGGAGGGAGAGGGGGACAGAGAGGGAGGGAGACACAGGGACACGGACAGAGGGAGGAGGCTGACACACGGAGGGAGGGAGAGGGGGACAGAGAGGGAGGGAGACACAGGGACACGGACAGAGGGAGGAGGCTGACACACGGAGGGAGGGAGAGGGGGACAGAGAGGAAGGGAGACACAGGGACACGGACAGAGGGAGGAGGCTGACACACGGAGGGAGGGAGAGGGGGACAGAGAGGGAGGGAGACACAGGGACACGGACAGAGGGAGGAGGCTGACACACGGAGGGAGGGAGAGGGGGACAGAGAGGGAGGGAGACACAGGGACACGGACAGAGGGAGGAGGCTGACACACGGAGGGAGGGAGAGGGGGACAGAGAGGGAGGGAGAGGGGGACAGAGAGGGAGGGAGACACAGGGACACGGACAGAGGGAGGAGGCTGACACACAGAGTGAGGGAGAGGGGGACAGAGAGGGAGGGAGACACAGGGAGAGCAAATCAGCCGTGTGGTGTGTGGGAATGTCTGCTCGTCAGCAGGTAGACTGCGTGCATGTAGCCAAGGGTGGCCAGTGCCAGAACCCCCCCTCTTCCCCATGGCAAAACACAGGGCCATGTCACAACCTGTTCACGAGCACAACGACAGCTACCTGCATTATATAAGTGTGTGGATCCACTCCATGTGCACATGTACAGTGCTACACGGAAGGCACCAATGCATGGCTCGCCACACCTGCCCACTCCACTGCTGACTGCAGTCACACTTGACGCAGCAAGTAAGACTGTGCCACACATAGTTAAAGGGGCCAAAGTGGTGCCCAAGGGACACACCCATGCACAAGTGCACTGTGAGTGGAATGCAAGACAGATCCTAATTGCAAGAGGAAATGTGCCAACGTTGAAACTGATGAAACATGGATGTTGCATGGACCAAAATTAACATTGTCTCTCTCACACACAGGTCAACGTCGTGGTTCACCCCCCAACACTGGGGGGGAAGACTCACAGGACCCGGATCTGCGGTAGCCCGATCCCACCGGCAGCGACGACTCTCACCACTCTGTGGACGACCCCGACCAACCTGGCACCTCTGGTGTCCAACCACCTGCAGCACCTGCGTCAGGTACAACAGGGCCAACCACCACCCCCACTCCTGCCACATCCCAGGAGACACCCAGGATCCCTGCCCCACCACCACAAAGCAGCCAGGCTGGCCAGGAGGGACACGGTGTCCCGGGCACCCAGGAGGAGGCAGGCGACAACGCCAATGCCACCCCTCAGGGGTCCCGGAGACCCGATGTGCCCACAAGGGCAGGCCAGGTGCAAGTGGGCAGGGGTGGTGGGAGTGGAGGACGGCGGAGGCGCCAGCCTGACCAGTTGGCTGGGGAACCGGTATATTCCCATGTCCGTAACATCCTGGACTCATACCGGCAGGACACCACGGGCATGGCCCAGGTTGTGTCCACCCTCAATGAGATCAAGGGGACCCTCGATGAGATAAAGACCCAGCAGGCCCAGCAACATGCGGAGCAACATGCCTGTCTACTGCAACACCAACGGAGGATGGAGGACAGACAGGCTGAGCAAGTGACGGTGTTCCAGGGGATTCACAATACACTCCGTCGGATGGCCGACAACATGGGCAACCCTCCCTGTGCCAGAAGGCGTAGAACATCACCACCCACAGGGAGGGATCAGGAGGAGGAGGAAACATCCAATGGAGCATCCCAAACATCGTCACGGCCTGCTTCTGAGGGTCCCCACAGGAGGCCGGGTCGTCCACGGAAAGGACCGTGAGGGTCGGCGCTACATCACCATCTCCCAGGACACCTGGCCTGGCACCTGGCCCACTGGAGCAACAGCATCACAGCATCAAGAGACATTCTCTGCCACATGGCCTTGCTGGTCACTGTCTGACCAATGTGGACAAAGACTGTGGCATGGACTCTGAGGATTTCCAATGGCAAGGACACCAACTCCCCTACTGAACTTTGGATTCCAAACTCCCGGAAAGCCCCTCACGTCATACCCCCCCCACCCCCCCAAACTAAAAATTCACACCATGAAGAGAAGATGCCTGCTGGTTGCATTATTACCTTACATGTGTCTTGTAAAGTCTAAACATGCCTGACTTCTATTTGACTTCAACCATCCACACCCTGGGGCCTGAGTCTGGCACAGGACACACGGGCCACAGTGTATTAGGCAAGACAGACATGGAGCACCATACACACCCGTGATGGGCCCAACCAGCTGAGGGGGTGGCCGCACAACCGTGCTGACAGACACATTGAGTACAGCAACAGTCATGCGCAGAGGTCAGGGATCCAGTCCAGTGTCCTGGGGGGCACCCAGGTATGTGTAGACAGGTGGCAGAACCATGTCCTGCAAGCTTGAGTCCGGTGGATGCAGAGAATGGGGGCCTGGCCAACGTTGGATGCATGGGGATGACACATGTCACAATACCCACAGTCATGGACATCATGCATAATACACAGTCTCAGCCCACACACACAGCTTGCATCTTGCTACTCGACACATAGACACATAGCCACTATCAGGGGAAACCCTGCCAGACATGCTGGATGCACCGTGGCAACACACCAGCATTGACTGAGAAGAGGCACCTTGGAGGCATAGGGACACCTTTATTAGTCATGTTTTCGGGATTGCAGAGGCAACTTGAAATACACATGAACACTTCATGTGGAGTAACATGTGGGTCCAACACTGGCACCCCCCTTCTGCAGCACAAATGCGTGATAGCCATGGAACTGGCACACAATTGTCGGCCAACAGCTAAACACCCACAGCTGCTCACGGAGAGACTGCCATACACCATTGATCCGCTGATGTAGAAGTCCCACACCATGTCAAGCCAATGCAAACCGTATGTGTCCGAGGGCAGTGTTACACACATTGATGCCATCATCACAATCCACTATCCCATCACTGATGACTGTCAACCAGTCAGACCATCTATTCAGGTGTACACAGCTGCATGTCGTGTCCCATGGTGATGCTACATGGCTGCAGAGGAACCAAACATCGACAGGGGCAGTGTGCATACATCGTGAACAACTGCCACACCCAATACACCCCTGATGCATCCCTTACCCTAAGGAGACTTCCAAACTTGTCCGTGCGTGTAACGCTGAGTCAGCACACGATGACGTGTCCATGAGGAATAGCAGTGCCACAACAATGCAACCAGCAGACGGCATGCGCAAGTACCTGGGGATGAGAGACACACAAGAAGTCAGCCACAAAAAGCACAGCCACTTGCATGTGCATGTACTCGACACATGTATGGATGACAACATGCTAGGTCACAATTATGACTGGGGAAATACAACCATCACTGCCACCATCACTCCAGTGACACACCCACACACACATCTGACTCACGTGCCATACATGCAGGTGGAGACACACATCACAACACATGCCGCACGTGGAGCAATGTGTGCACACTCAGACACTGGTACTCACCACTAAGCAAAGAAGTCGTGTATGAGCCAAGTCCGGATGTCCTCTTGCGGCTCCACATCCCTAGCCCCATTGCCAAGCCCTTCGTCCTCCACGGGTGGATGGTCCTCGTCATGTTGATCCAGGATGAGTGGCACAGCTTTCTCAACTGCCATGTTGTGCAGCATGCAGCAGACCATGAAGATTTTGCAGACCTTCGCAGGGGCATATGGGAGCGCGCCGCCGGTCTTGTGGAGGCACCGAAATCGGCTCTTCAGCAGGCCAAACGTCCTCTCTATCACTCGCCTTGTCCGGCCATGGGCAGTGTTGTAGCGGAGCTGGGCCGGCGTGATGGGGTTGCGGAGAGGTGTGAGCAGCCATGGCATGTTGGGATAGCCAGCGTCCCCTACATGGGAAGCACATGGACATCGTTAGAACTGGTGAAGCGGTCGTGCTGGTAGGCTATGCAAAATACAGGACAGACAGACTGTACCCACCAACAACACATGCTCGTTCGTTGCGCAGCTGCATCATCATTTCAGGCACCCTGCTACGCCTCATGATGTACATTGGGAAAACAACACAGGAGGTGCGACAACGCATCATCCAGCATAAATCTAGGATCAGACGTCGAGTTGAGAATGCCCCTTTAGTCCATCATTGGGTCACTCATTCACACAGGGAGGCAGATTTGAGATGGACGGTTTTGTCAAAAATTGAAAGAGATCCACGTGGAGGAGATTTGGAAGGCCAATTAAGCCGTCGCGAGGCATTATTAATCATGAAGTACAACACGGCTATTAATGGCCTGAATGAAGTCGCTGAAATTTTCAGACCAATTGCTTAAAGTAAAAAGAACACCTTTTCTCTGTCGCTGTCTCTATGTTTTGGGCTTGGTCTGTTCTGCTGCTTCTTTTTGTTATACAACTATAATTGATGGAGAGTTCCGATCATTTGTTTAGCCATGCATTACTCCCCGCTTTGGGGAAGTCTTCCCCGTAGTTTAGGTGCGTAGCTAAGGAATTGTTTTACATTTATGAACACACAACTAGATAGGAAGAATTTTTAACTATAACACCCGGAAGCCACTTGTCTTTTTCATCTTTATTATTTCAAATTTGAAACACTGTTCCTCAGGTTCACGAAATCCTAGCCACATTTTCAAAAACACACCTGCAGGGTCGCTGAGCATAAACTACATGTACCAGTAAGCTTTGCGCTTCTGGTAGTCCGAATGAGAGCTATACGTCACTAGTACCCACAAGACTGAGTGTATCCTCACTCGTGGTTTGACAAGGTTGTGGACGGATGGAAAATGTACTCCCGGTAAGCTTGCAGGGAAACAAGGATTAGTCATGTCTAGGAAACAGGAGCTCTGAGATATCAGGTCGTTTGAGTCTCCATTGTTGATTTATACATCTCGTTTCGTTGTTTCGTTTTTTCAGCTTCCGGCGCGGGAAAAGCATCTTGAATTTGACTGAGGAACTTATCTAAGTAAGTTCTACACTTCATACAGCTGGTGGCGGTCCGGTTTTTCGAATGCGTATGTTAACGTTTGTTCAGAGTTGTAAAAGAGATGACGATAGTCAACGGAATTCATTTCGACCGTTCTCCCTCCCTCCCTTTAGATACACAAGTATTCAAACATTGGCAGCCGGAAAAGAGGACACGTTCTCTTTCTCCAGTAAGTGGAGCGAACATTATCTACCTTTGTCCAAAGTCTGCTGTGTGTCATGTGCTATTTGTTTAGCCTGTGGTAGACAAGTTGAAATTTTAATATAGTTGGTTTTGGTGTTTTTTTGTTTAGGTCCCTCTGCATTGGAAACGATTTGCATCCATGTCAGGCAGATAGATTTCCACGTTCTAAGGTGGGTTTTGAGAAGCCCTGTTGGTGCTTCGTAGTTATTCTGAGTCCAATATCACATCCTAAAAACTTTTCTATTGTTCATTTCAGAAATTGGTTGGTCCTGAGGAGAACCCATAATTCTGGGGTTCGAAACGCGTCGACCAGTTCTCATTTCCTTGTGTCGCACCGCTTTCAAAGAATTCTATTTCCATGTGAAGTTTAAAACAATTTGTTATATTCATTTGGGCAATGCAATAATGAAATGTTTTTGGACATTTAAATTGAGATGTAATTAATTGTACAAGGGAAGAAAGGTCGCCACAAGGACCTAGTTCTTGACAGTTTTTGTATGTTTGCCGTGTATGCATGAGTATAATGGCCATGAGTGTTAGATGAATGTTTGCATATATTTTCTCTTTGTTTCCAGGGGATCATCAGTTAGGTGTCATTGTAATATATGTTTTGTAAAATTTTGTATATAAGATCTTAGCGCAACAAAAGAAATGTCTCTGCGCAAAATTATTTTTGAAATATGAAATAAATTCAAATCATTTCCGTCAAATAATAAGGAAATTCATAAAACCCTCCTTTTCAGTTTCGTTTCTTTTTAGGAGCTATTAAAGTATTGTGTTGAGTATTTCTCAGCTTGAACTGTTTGTTCTGTTTTCTTGCCTCATGATGTAGGCATCGTGTGCTGATCCTGGAAAACGAGCACAGACATGTGAAATCACCATGTTGGACAGACACACCACAAGGGCATTGATGGAGTGTTAGTGCTTCCGATTGCGGTACGCTACCTCCCGTGCGTGTGGTGGTACCAAAGCTACATGTGTCCCATCTATGGACCCAATGACATGGGGCATCCCTCCCAGGGCATAGAATCCACGCTTGACCCCAGTCAACTGTTCAGGGGTTGGGAACTTGATGAAGTCATCCAGGTGAATCAACATGGCCTCTAAGAAATCATGCAGCACACGGCAGAACATGCTCTGGGACATGCCACCAACATGAGCTATGGTATTTTGAAAGGTACCCGTGGCTAGAAAATGTAGGGCTGCCATTACCTTCAGCTTGGGTGTCAGTGCCGTAGGATACCTGTGCAGCGGTTGCAGGTGTGGTGCCAGTCTCGCCGTCAACTCCAGAATCAACCGTTGTGGGAAGCGGTAGCACCGGATCCGATCATTCTCCTGCATGGCAGCCAAGTCCGGAATTGGTCGGGCAAGAGGCGGCGCTCTGCAGTAATTTGGAAGTGACAAGGAAGAGTGAGTGCACCACAACAACAAATTATTTGTACTGAGCACATGTTAATCTGTCTATACACATATGCTACATACGGAGTGAGGTATGTGCCACATGCCCTGGACACGTATGGCTGCCAGGTGACACTCCTACCAAGACCCAGCTACACACAGAGATTGAGAACCTCCCCATGCCATGCCATGGGATTAGCTGTGTCCCAGTGTAAGTGAACAGCCAGACGCAAGACAGGAGGGACATACACCCACACATCAGCAGAAGTAGGATGCCGATTGCAGAGACTGGTAGCGGAACGCTAGAGCCACAGGTCACATGACATTACACTAGGACAGCCCACACACCTTGCCATGAAGGTGCACATGTCATGACTCACCACACATTCATTGAGAGGATGCAGACATGTCCTTGTCACGCTACTCCGTGTCCCATGCATACATGCGCACCTCACATCCGAAACCACATGTGGCATGGTGTGCGGAACAGTGTGCAATGTCAATCTACACACAGACACATGTTGGTTGCTGCAACAGCTGCAGCTTTTGAGGGTGCTCCAACATCAACCAAATGGGAAGCCCCCACACATACATGACATAGTCACATCGTGCACCGTGGGTAGTGACAAGTCAGGTGTGGTAACCGCTGTACCTGGCATCAGGGGACACTTCCGTGTGTTGGTGTCCGTGCCATGCCAGTGTCGGTCATCCCAAGTGTGCAGTACGACATGCACACATGACCAAGGAGTCAAGGGCATGCCGGTCTTGTGGAGGCACCGAAATCGGCTCTTCAGCAGGCCAAACGTCCTCTCTATCACTCGCCTTGTCCGGCCATGGGCAGTGTTGTAGCGGAGCTGGGCCGGCGTGATGGGGTTGCGGAGAGGTGTGAGCAGCCATGGCATGTTGGGATAGCCAGCGTCCCCTACATGGGAAGCACATGGACATCGTTAGAACTGGTGAAGCGGTCGTGCTGGTAGGCTATGCAAAATACAGGACAGACAGACTGTACCCACCAACAACACATGCTCGTTCGTTGCGCAGCTGCATCATCATTTCAGGCACCCTGCTACGCCTCATGATGTAGGCATCGTGTGCTGATCCTGGAAAACGAGCACAGACATGTGAAATCACCATGTTGGACAGACACACCACAAGGGCATTGATGGAGTGGTAGTGCTTCCGATTGCGGTACGCTACCTCCCGTGCGTGTGGTGGTACCAAAGCTACATGTGTCCCATCTATGGACCCAATGACATGGGGCATCCCTCCCAGGGCATAGAATCCACGCTTGACCCCAGTCAACTGTTCAGGGGTTGGGAACTTGATGAAGTCATCCAGGTGAATCAACATGGCCTCTAAGAAATCATGCAGCACACGGCAGAACATGCTCTGGGACATGCCACCAACATGAGCTATGGTATTTTGAAAGGTACCCATGGCTAGAAAATGTAGGGCTGCCATTACCTTCAGCTTGGGTGTCAGTGCCGTAGGATACCTGTGCAGCGGTTGCAGGTGTGGTGCCAGTCTCGCCGTCAACTCCAGAATCAACCGTTGTGGGAAGCGGTAGCACCGGATCCGATCATTCTCCTGCATGGCAGCCAAGTCCGGAATTGGTCGGGCAAGAGGCGGCGCTCTGCAGTAATTTGGAAGTGACAAGGAAGAGTGAGTGCACCACAACAACAAATTATTTGTACTGAGCACATGTTAATCTGTCTATACACATATGCTACATACGGAGTGAGGTATGTGCCACATGCCCTGGACACGTATGGCTGCCAGGTGACACTCCTACCAAGACCCAGCTACACACAGAGATTGAGAACCTCCCCATGCCATGCCATGGGATTAGCTGTGTCCCAGTGTAAGTGAACAGCCAGACGCAAGACAGGAGTGACATACACCCACACATCAGCAGAAGTAGGATGCCGATTGCAGAGACTGGCAGCGGAACGCTAGAGCCACAGGTCACATGACATTACACTAGGACAGCCCACACACCTTGCCATGAAGGTGCACATGTCATGACTCACCACACATTCATTGAGAGGATGCAGACATGTCCTTGTCACGCTACTCCGTGTCCCATGCATACATGCGCACCTCACATCCGAAACCACATGTGGCATGGTGTGCGGAACAGTGTGCAATGTCAATCTACACACAGACACATGTTGATTGCTGCAACAGCTGCAGCTTATGAGGGTGCTCCAACATCAACCAAATGGGAAGCCCCCACACATACATGACATAGTCACATCGTGCACCGTGGGTAGTGACAAGTCAGGTGTGGTAACCGCTGTACCTGGCATCAGGGGACACTTCCGTGTGTTGGTGTCCGTGCCATGCCAGTGTCGGTCATCCCAAGTGTGCAGTACAACATGCACACATGACCAAGGAGTCAAGGGCATGCCTGGCACACATTGCACCGTCACACATTACATCTGTACACATCTCATCATACATCTGGTGCCTTCTCGGCTCAGGAGTAATGTTCCACATCACAGCCTGTCACACCTGTGCCCCACACATGTAGTAATGCACAGACAATGCTTTGATGTCCATTCATGGACAAGTATGTCCATCCATGGACAAGTATGTCCGCCCTATTCCTTCCTGTGTGCTGCCTGTCACCACTGTGATGTGTGAAAACCGCCGTACTGCTGCTAAGAGGGCCTGTGTACGTTCCCATATCACTATGGGAGTGCTGCCGTATGTGTACCCATCGTGATGGCGAGAGTACAGGCATGTGTACGGTCCATACCACTACGAGTACGCATACGCAAGAACACCCATAGTGGTAGGGCCGTACACACGCCTGTACGCTCCCTATCACTATGGGTGTCCTCGCGTATGCGTACTCGTAGTGGTACGGGCCGTACACACGCCTGTACGCTCCCTGTCACTATGGGTGTCCTCGCGTATGCGTACTCGTAGTGGTACGGGCCGTTCACACGCCTGTACGCTCCCTGTCACTATGGGTGTCCTCGCGTACGCGTACTCGTAGTGGTACGGGCAGTACACACGCCTGTACGCTCCCTATCACTATGGGTGTCCTCGCGTATGCGTACACGTAGTGATAGTGAGCGTACGGGCGTGGGGAACCCACAAGTCCAGAACTGCTGGGAGGACTCTGCACACACCCCTCCTGTCTCTGGGCACTGCTGGGAGTGATAGGAACCCACCCCTCCTGTGTCTGGGCACTGCTGGGAGGACTCTGCACACACCCCTCCTGTCTCTGGGCACTGCTGGGAGGACTCTGCACACACCTCTCCTATTTCACAATATGTACGCTCATTACATACACGGATGTGGGTACGCTCCATGCATTCGAGGTGGGGGTACGTGTCGTACTTACACTGTTGGGGTGGGGGTATGTTCCATTCGTCCGCGGGTGAGGCCACGGGTTGTACTTACACTGTTGGGGTGGGGGTACGCTCCATACGTCCGCGGGTGGGGGTACGGGTTGTACTTACACTGTTGGGGTGGGGGGTACGCTCCATGCCTTCGAGGTGAGGGTACGTGTCGTACTTACACTGTTGGGGTGGGGGTACGCTCCATTCGTCCGCGGGTGAGGCCACGGGTCGTACTTACACTGTTGGGGTGGGGGTACGCTCCATACGTCCGCGGGTGGGGGTACGGGTCGTACTTACACTGTTGGGGTGGGGGTACGCTCCATACGTCCGCGGGTGAGGGTACGTGTCGTACTTACACTGTTGGGGTGGGGGTACGCTCCATACGTCCGCGGGTGGGGGTACGTGTCGTACTTACACTCTTGGGGTGGGGGGTACGCTCCATGCCTTCGAGGTGAGGGTACGTGTCGTACTTACACTGTTGGGGTGGGGGTACTCTCCATACGTCCGCGGGTGGGGGTACGTGTCGTACATGCACTGTTGGGGTTGGGGGTCCGCTCCATGCATACGGGGTGGGGGTACGGTCCGTACATATCCGTCCCCACGCTATGTGATGCTTGTGCGGGCCGCACCCAGGCCTTTGCCACGTGGGTACGAGCCGTCCCGCCATTGTTGGGGTGACGTAGGTGTGGGCGTGGTACGACTCGTACCCACGCTCTTAAGGCGTGGGTACGGGACGTACCTGTCTGGTTGTGTTGCAGGTTCGCGTCGTCAAGGACTTCCGTTGTGGCGGTCGCTGGTTTGGCTGGACACGGCCCCACCCCCTCGTAGTGACCAGGGCCTGGGAGTCAGGTATGTCCAGGGCATGTGTGCTGTGTGACTATGGTGGGGGTTTTGTGGCCTGCCCCTGGTCCTGCCCCCCCCCTTTCCCCCCTCCCTTAGTTGTTCTGACCTTCTGCGGCGTCTGCGTCGTAACCTGTAGAGGAGGTCGACTGCTATGAGGGCCGGGATGACACGTAGGTTCGGGTCCATGTCTGTCCGTCGCGTACGGGTACTCCTTGTTCGCGTCGTCCTGTCTGTCCGTCGCGTACTGGTACTCCTTGTTCGCGTCGTCCTGTCTGTCCGTCGCGTACTGGTACTCCTTGTTCGCGTCGTCCTGATTTCCCGGCAGTTTTTGGCAGCCGGAAAATATTCACCGTGCGGGATGACGTCGGTGCGAATCGTAATTCCTGGTTCGTGAATGGGAGGCTGCGAGCGTCCCGACGTCAGGTCGGCGCTTTCCCGGATCGCATTTGTAGGTTTATTTTCGTCGGTCGGGGTTTTGTACGATTCGTACGGAAATGGTGTTTCCGTGCGAATCGTAATTCCATGTTGGTAGATTTTGATGACCGGGTACGCGTCGGACGGAGAATATGCTCCGTCCGACGGTTCGTACCCGGTTTTTACAGGATCGTGATCGGCGCCATAGTGGGGCATACCTCAGTTGGAGCTGATACCCATTAAAAAATGGATGCAAGCGGCTTTGTTTATTAAGGGCTTGTGTCTCGAAAAAGGGTATGCGGGCTGTTAAGGGTAGATCGAAGTCTGATAGATCTGGGGTAGTGACCTTTGACAATGGAAGATCTGGGTCCCATATTGATTATATACTGGTTAATGTGGAGTTGTGGTCGATGATTGATGATATGGTGGTTGTATGTAGACCAGAAAGCGACCATAACCCCCTAGTTTTGCACATGCTTGATAACAGTTTTATTGATATTGTTATGGATGATGTCCCTACTGTTCAGGCAAAAGTATTCTTAACTAATGATGAAAGAAGGGTATGCTGGCCTAAAATAGTTATTAAGGAGGGTTTTATGTCCACGATTAGGATTTTGCTTATTAATACATTGGACAAACTCAATTGTTCCGAGTCCCAGGTTGAGATTAATGGAAAATTTCCCGGTATTCATATTGGGTTATTCTCGGAGCTTAAATCCTTCTTTGTTAAGAGTTTAGCCCATAACTCCAAAAACAAAGAGTTGAGATCCCGATCCTGGTACGACAATGGTTGTAGACAGGCCCAAAGAGCCTTGCTTGTAGCCATTAAATCTAGATTACCAGATGTTATTCGTAGCTGTAGGGCTATTTATAAATGTGCCCAATTATCAGCTAAAGGGAATTGGGACGAGGATCGCTGGAAGGGGTTACTACAGGCGTGCGATGGGCGGAATATGACTGAATTTTGGTATCTCCTTAAGTGGGGTAACCACCCACAAGATATGGTATCTACCACCCACGTGGAGCCACAGCAGTGGGTTTCGTATTTTGAAAACCAGTTCAAACTTAAGAGTAGGACTACAGCTGCGACACCGTCTCTTATGTGTGATGAACCCTTGGTATTTGTCCCCTGTGAGGTGAAGTCTATTTTAAAGGCCATCCCGAGTGGCAAAGCACCGGGGCCCGATTGTATCCCCGCAGACCTATTTAAACATGAGAAAGACCTATGGGTCCCATATTTGACCATGCTAGCCAATGCCCTTGCTAATGGAGCTTCATTTCCCGATTCTTGGTTAGGGGCAGAGATATTGCCAATCTAGAAGAAGGGCGATCGCTCTGCCCCAGCCAATTATCGTCCAATTAGCCTTATAGATGCGGTACAAAAGATTGTTGCCCGCCTACTTTTGGGTCGTACACAGGGCTGGATGGTCGATTTTGATATATTAACACCACACCAGGCGGGTTTTCGGTCGCATATTGGAACCCTAGACCAAGCATTCAGGGTTATGCTCCTGTATTGGAAAGAGGTTATCCTTGGTGGTGGCATGCTTTTTGCGGCATTTGTGGACCTAAGGTCCGCATTTGATCTTGTTCCAAGGATTAAGTTGTGGGATGTTTTATTGGGGATGGGCATGCCCAAAGAGCTGGTGGCTCTTATTAAATTGCATGAACATACGTATGCTAAAGTTCGACGGAGAAAACCCGGGGAGGTGACGGATAGGTCTGAGGTTTCTAAAGGGGTTAGACAAGGGTGTGTTTTGGCTCCCACTCTGTTTTCCCTGTTCATTAACGGGGTTATGGACTACTTTACTAACTTCCCCACTGATGCACCTTCTTTTGCTGGCAAGAAAGTCCCCTTGCTAATGTTCGCGGACGATACGCTCTTAATTTCTAAGACGAGACAGGGGTTACAGCTTGCTCTGTCTCGCTTTGAGCTTTTCTGCCGCGACCATGAGCTGGAAGTCAACGTAGGGAAGACCAAATTCATGGTACTTCGTGGTCCAAGATCAGTTAAATCGAGGGTTAAAATGGGTGGGGTTATCCTTGACCAGACAGCTGTTTTTACTTATTTGGGAGTCACATTTAGTGATAATTTGAGTTGGAAACCCCAGATAGATGTCCTTACCCTTAAGCACGCCCAACTTGGCGGAGCTCTGTTGAAGGAACATAGAAACTCGCTAACAAAACGATTGGCTCCACTGATTAAAATCTATGGTTCCAAAATTCTTCCAGCCATTATGTATGGGGCGGAGTTGTGGGGCTTTAGTGATATGTCCAAACTTAAGGTTGCTCAGAACAAATTGCTTAGGTCAGCAATAGGGTTACCGCAATCAACTCCTCGTATTCCCCTATTGTATGACCTAGGCTGTAACCCGGTGGAGGACATGGTACGGTATAGACCACTTGCGTTTTGGCGGCGCCTGTGGACGACACCGGAACTATCTATGTATGCCGAGGCCCTCTTGGAAGTAAAAGGGCTACGGGGTTCGTCGGGGATTCCTTGGTTATCAGCAATAAAAGCTTCCCTGATTGATATGGGGTTAGGGTCCTAATGGGTTGATCCTGTTACTGCTGTTTTCCCCTCAAAGAAGCGTTTTAAAGAAATCTATAGGTGTAACATTAAGGAAAAGAGATTAGCAGCTGCTCTGGGTGGCCCCATGACAGTATTATTCCTTGTCATCAAGGATGTCCCCACTTATGATGAATATTGGGACATCATAACAAAGCCATCTGATCGCAAATTGTATCATCAGTTAAGAGTTGGCTCCCTCCCTCTTCGTGGGGTAACGAGTTCATGGAATCTATGTGGCAGTGATAAATGACCCTTTTGTGTGGAGGAGGTAGAAACTGCTGATCACTTCCTTTTTTGTTGTCCAATGTACACTCAACCTAGAGATGTATGGGTAAAGCCTGTATGCCGTTCACTGGGAACAAGATCAGCACAGGTTGCCAGTCGAATCCTAAAATCTGACACCACTAAGTATATTGTCTTAGGGGTATCTAAGTTTGTTAGTTGGGCTTGGTCAATTCGGACCCGGAATTTGAGTCTATAATTCAGTAGTACACATAATGTTGCAGGTGGTTTAGCATATTGTTCATTATTATTGTTCATTATATTATGAAATTTGTTCTTATTTTTTTTTTTTTGCGGCTATTGATTGCATCAGTTGTGAGTCTTTGTATTGTATTGAATAACTTTATTTTGTTTTTAGTATGTATTTATTTATGGATTTTATGGACTATACTAGGACAATTTATTATGGATTGTGTTTTATATGTATAGCATGTCTTTTATGATGTAAATCGAAATAAAGACCTTTTGACTGACTGACTGAATAATTATTTAACTACCAGCCAAGCCATGTTACCCTACAGAGTAAACCTGCAGCCAAAATGTAACTTTAAAAATATGATAGTTACACAATTTACATTTTATTCAATTAAATAATCAATAATTACTTCACTTCCCACCCAAAATCTCCATCACAACCCACATCTAATATAATTTTAATAATATAATTAAAAAAAATTACATAATTATTAATAAATGTTAAATATTTATAATTTATTACAGTTTCACCCTGTACACCTACAAAACCAAACAAGCTGCGTCTAAAATATAACTAGAAAAATATATTACACAACTGACATAATGATCAATTAAAGAATACATCAATATTTAATTATAGTGATTAACTTCCCACTGTTTACCCCTGGAAACCTCACAATCTGCTACCTTACCATAAATTACAATTAGCAATTAAAGTAAATTGTAAATAACTTAAAATTACAAATCATATTTTTAAAAAACTTAGTTTATAACATACAATTAAAATGTAAACTATAATATATAAAAATAATTTTAAAACGTTTTACAACTATATCATTGTAAAAGATATTTACAACTCAGTTTTGACAACCATATTAGTTACCCTAAATAATTTTTGTAATTTTTTATCAATATTTCAGAATCACAATATTTAAGAATCACAATATTAGAAACTTGATATTTGTGTAGCTTCATATTTTGGATTCAATATTTTGTCAAAATACCGATTGAATGATTGGCTGAGTACAGGGACGTAGTAGTAAATGAAAATGGCGGTTTCAGCACTGTACACAGATGAGGATGCGATAGCAAGTTTGAGTCTGTGCAGAATCTTTATGGTGGAGGTGACTGAGTACAGAGGATAAGGCTTTCTTCCATTGGAAGCGTTTGTTGGTAAAAAACAAATTAGATCGTTGATTATCAATTCCTTATTTTTAGCAGAAATTTGAATCTATGAATAGTGCTTCTCTATTCAATTTGAGCATTTTTGAGAGATATTTTTTGCTACATTTCTGGTAAAGTTAGGCGGAAAAAAGATTCGGACAGAGATGTGCCCAGCGGGAGATAGTAAGTGGTTCAACATAATGATGGGGAATGACTACATGGTGAGTTCACTGGGCAGGAAGGAGCTAGTGTAGTGAGGGAGGGAATAGTTGTAGGACCGTAATGGAAGAGGACTTGTTCCAGGATGTCTTCCCCCTAAGAGGAGTAGGGAGTTTAGTCCTCTTTCTATTTCTTTTAATGTCTATCGCAAAAGGAGAGGTCCTACCTAGGGAAGAAGCCCTCTTGATTTCTTTGGCTCATTCATGTAAAAAATACCTTAACCTGGGAGTCACAAAATGTCCACTACAAAGAGGACATCCCTGAACCCCAATCAAAGGAACAGGCAAGACTGCACCAACTCGAGGCATTGGATGCAAATGGAGGATAACCCACAGCATCTATGTGGAAGGAGTGGCTCGATCGGGTGTGAGAGGTCTGCAGGCACCATGCTCATATTCAGTCCTTCATAAAGTGAATCACTGTGATACTAGATTCTGGTAAAGTCTGGTGAGCACCGAGCTCTGCATTGGCCCTCTAGGAAGAACATAATACGTCGGGGCAAGGCTGAGCAATAAGACATTGGAGATCTTGGCAGGGAGGGGTGGTGCTGGGTTATCCATTAGGCTACAGTTCGGGGATTCATGGGATGGCTGCATACTGCCTTCTGAACCTCAGCAGTCTAAGGACCGGATTACAATTTTGTCGCAGTTGCGCCGACTCTCCACCAACACAGCAGCGCAAGGACCACCCACCTTATTACGAGTTTAATTTATGTAAGGCAGATGGTACTTCATTTCCCATGGCGGTGCCTATAAACGAAGCACCACAATGGGAATGGCAGAAGAGTTCCAGCACAGCATGGGGTGGTGATGTCCATGTTGTGTCGGAACTTCGGGGGAATAAGCAAGGGGGCACCTGTTGTGCCCCCCTAAATGTATCCCCATGGGGGGGCTGTAGGATCCCCTTTGTTCCTCCAACCCAAACTTTTTCATGGGGGGGGGGGTCCCCTGCCATGTAATGGCTGGCGTAACTCACAATATGCAATATGCTGAGTGGGACTTGCGCTAATTCTGCCCAACATGTTACACTGGGACGCAGCTCCACCACTGCCAGGCAACGATGGTTCCATGGCACAGCCGGCGGTCCTCCGCTGCAACTACTTTTGAAGTCGTAATGTGGCGGATGGACCACTGTGAGTCTGGGGCTCTTACGACCGCCATATTCGTAATCAGCCCCTAAGACCTCAGCAGGGTCGACTCTATAATGGATTGTTCATCACCCAGATCCACTGCCTAAAGCAGAGCCCCACAATGGGGGATATCGGGCTATTAATTTCTCTGTGGAGTCACAGAAGGAAGGACATGGGGCATTGCTGACATTCAAAATCATAAAAAATAGGGGGTCCAAGAAAGGGGAAAAACAGGGATCATCATGCACTGTGCCCAATACCGTTCCATACTACCATGAACAGTTGCCAGGTGACAGCACTGCAAAGCAAAGTGTCGGTCAGATGCAGACAACAGATGTCAGGCCACAGCCGCTCCTCACCATGCTGTTCCAGTGGGCAGCAGCCACCAGCCTGTTGGACCACCAGCATTGACCAATGGATTCTAGGACCTCATTAGCCGCCTGAAGAGTAGTGGTCTGCTTTGAGAAAGCCTACGCACAGTCAATCAGAATAAACAGATGTCGCTAGGGTGGGGTGAGGGGGGCAGTGCGTACTCTAGGGCACTTTATCGATGCCTCCGGGAGTACAATTCAGACCACTTGATGGACAACGTGGCGAGCCTATAGGCGATCAGGTACTGTTGCAGATCTAAATCAGGTCTTTAAAACTGCTGAGCAGTTAGTAATTGGGTTGCAAAAGTGGGAGGGCACAAAAGGCTGACTTAGTGGGTATTTAATCAAAAAAGGTCATCTATAGCCCTGGAACCTCTGAAAGTCACAGCCCTGTGGTGGCCATCTTGCTCCACGCCAGACCTTGGAGATGCATCCCCTGCTGTCTACATCCCCACCTAGCAGGATCACCTGATCCAACTTGGAAAGAACCTTGAGGGTCTACAGAGTGCAGGCCTCACTATCAAGGTAAGCAAGTGCCAGATAGGGCAGGGCTATGTTGTATACTTCAGCCACCGTTTCTGCAACCAACGCTTGTTGAAATACCAGTCAGGACTCCAGCGACAGCACCGACAATCAATCTATGAGTGACATCGGCACCACAGAGGCCAGCACCAAAAGTGGCCCAGCTGTTCTTTTTTATTCATTCTTACTGGTCTTGACCAAAACCAGCAAGCGCCTTGACAGACAAGTTCCAGCTGACAAAAACACGCTGCACCTAAGCTGTCCAGCCTAAAGAAACTGCCTGCTTCCCCCATGTGCCCAGACCCTTACGACTCCACCCGATCCCAAGGTGGGAGCTCTCGGAAGTCTCCACTTGAAGCCTTTTTCCAGGTGGTCCCTCTTCCTTTCGAACGAGTCGCACTATTGGAGTTTAAAATATTGATGTGCAAGAAAATGGATTCTAAAATATCGTGACATGGAACTATCGATGTCAAGAATATCGATCTTAAGTTGAGTAATGCTGATTTTTTAAATATCAAAGTCATTAATATCATTTGCAAAAATAGTTTAAAATATTTGTAAAGTTATTGTTATGCAATTTAGTTTATATTTTATATGCATATGTTGTAATTTTTTGTATAACTTAATTTTTTTAAATAGATTGGTTACATTTTAAGTAGTTATTCTATCAAATTTATTGAAATTAAATTTTGTGTTTAATACCGTAGCAGGTTTTGGGTTTTATAGGGAAGGAATTAATTTAATTATTACACATTTATAAAAAAAAATTAAATACAAATATTTATTTTATTGTTATTTATGTTATTGTGTTCTTTTTCTAAGGTCAATTTTATGTGCAGGGTATGTAGTTTTTTGGGGGTGATTGGGGGAAAGTATGTTTTATTAATTACTAATTAATTGTTTAATAAATGATAATTATATTCATTGTTTATTTGTTGGGGATACAGGGTTATAGGGGTGATGGTTGGGAAGACATTTTTGTTAATTGGAAATAAAAATTAATTAGGTTTAATTAATGAAATATTTTTAGGTGAGAGTTGTGGGGTTTATAGGGGTAAAGGGTGGGGAGTAAATTAATGTTAATTATTAGTTAGATACTATGAATTATTTAATTGAGAATTGTTTTAATTGTGTAAAAAAAAAATTACTTTGATTTTAGGTCTGGGTTATGAGGTTTATTTGCGTAAATGGTGGGAAATATAATTAATGTTAATGAATTAATATTAAGGGGCTTATTAAGATGTCGGTTGGAGTTGCCTCCGACCAACACGGTCTCAGACTCGGGACCGACAGACCTCAGGTCTGCGGTTTCGACCGCCTGATTACAATGCGATCATACACTGTTCTGTCGGATTTCCACAGTTCTCTACGGGAGCTTGCGTTACAGTTGTAAACGGGCCGTAATACAGGCTCCTACTTAGAAATGGGTGTGTATTTGAGAAACCCTGCACCCTGTCCCAGGCACCCAATGGTGCTTGTAACAGTGCAGGGTTTTACAGCTGGGTACCCTTTCGAACACCAACCATAGGCCACGAAGGCAAGGGGGCCCTGTTAGGGGTCCCCAGAGTCGCTTTCTGACATCCTTTCCATGTCAGAAAGGCTGGCACGGAAAGGCTTTCGAAAATAGACATCATATTCCCGATGGCGGAAACACCATCCATAGGGGATTGCGGTGCAGTTCCGACCAACAGAAATGGTTTACGTTCCGACCGCAGACATCGCAATCGAACGGTCGGAATGCAAACCGACACTGCGGTTGGAAAGCTTCCGACTAGCGGTCGGAATCTTTACTACCGACATTGTAATCGGCCCCTTTGTTTTAGATATTTAATTGATAATTGTGTTATTAAATTATTGGTTTTAGATTTTGTGTTTGTTTTTTGAGGGTATAGGGTAGGAAGAAAATTATTTTAAAATTATTAATTAATTTGATAATCATGTTTAGTGTGTAAATCATTTATGTTAAATTATATGAGTAATGTGTGTTTTTTGGGGGTATATCGTGCCAAGTAAAGTACATATAATTATTATTTTATTAATAATATTTGGATTGTTCCACTTTATATTAATAGAATAAATATTCATTTTTAAATTACATTTTATGGTGTGGGTTGAGTTTGGTGGGATTGTATGGTGTGAAGTAAAAAAATATATATTTAAAAAAAAGAATTTCTATAAAAATTATTTTTTAATTTTATTTCTAATGATATTTGTAGATATTTGTGATCTGAATGTCACATTATAACATGTTTATTTTTTGGATTAATATTTGTATATTTTTTTAACATATTTATATTTTTTAACATTTGTTTTTGAAGTAAATTAATTTTGTTGAAGATATTTGGTTTCTTTTTATTGTTGCACCAATTGAAGTGGGTATAGTAAATTTTACTATTCCGCAATCCAACACTTTTTCAACTGGTATTTTTATTGGAATATTAAAATTTTACCATTCTGTACTGCAACATTTTCCCTACTGTTGTAGTGTGTCAAATGGTAATAGCAAATAAAACCTATCTGCAATTAAACATTACCTCTTCGTCCCTTTAGCTTATCTCCATTACGCAATGAGGTCCCTGTGCCTCGTAGACACACAGCCCTACCAAAATAAAGGCACTGCCCACTCCACAAAACCTGTTCTTTTGGTTCTAGACACAGTAGGTTGTGTGCGGAGCACTCACTCCAGCGTGAGTTTGTTTGGCGGTGTCAGTTGCTAAATTTTTACCGCACTGGGTGGGGTGTGGCTCCTGCTGCAAGAAGTTTATTCTGGGTTGGGCACGCATGACGTTCCTTGTGGCTTGGTTTCCTGCCGCTCTGTGCCGGAGGTGGTGTGGACCGGCTTCTGCGTTCTTCTCTCCTGGTTGTCATGTCTTGAGGCGTGCTGGGTGGAGGGGGGAGGGAGATGTCGTTCAGGTGAGGTGGGGGAGTGGGTCTGCTTGCGAGCGTGGGGCACCTCTCTCATTCCCTTTTCTTGCTGGGATGGAGGTCTGCAATGATTACCTTCATCTGGCTTGCGGTGGTGTGCAGTGACTCTGTTGTCCCGCTGTGTGGCCCTCACTTCCACATTTAAAAAACCCCCCACAAATGCCCATTTTTCTTTCTTACATGGAGGTAGACTGCTTTCCTCCGGTCGGGGTGGCCAGTTGCCAGGGCTGGCCTGTGCCTCTCGTTTGGTCATCTTTTTTGTGGTGTGTATAGCTGTGCATTTTGTTTTGTGTTGTGTTTGTGTTGTTTCCTAACCAGTCATTTTCCCCCTTGCCTGACAGTTTTCCTGTGCCTTGCCTCTGCGCCTACGGTGCAGTGCTTGCAGGCCTGGCGCTGCTTCTTCTGGGGCGTCCCCCAGTCTGCTGGGCGCACATGCCAGTTGCAGGGCAGAGTCTTGTGCCAGCCCTTTCCCTGCACTTCCTATGTTTTCAGCTTGCTGTGGGTGCCTTTGGGGAGGGGTGCGCTCCTGCCAGGGTCCCTGTTTGTGGCTTTGGTGTCTGTAAGAGCTGTTGCTCGTAGTTTTCGGGGCTTCTCTATTGTGCGATTTCTCCCCCCTTGGTATGGCGGTGATCATTTTCTTCGGCTTCCCCTGCGCGCTGCTTCATGGGGTGCCGTGGCCACTTCTTTCTGCCTGGTTGTTCAGTCTTGATCCCGCCTGTTGGCTGCTTCTTGTACTGGATCTCTTTGCCTGCTGTTCCGGTGGTTTTCCGGCGAGTGGTGGCTTGTGCTTCGTTTGCTGACCTCTGGTTTTGGCCTGGTCTGCCTTGTTGTGCCAGTGGGGAGTGTGCTGGTCTCCCATGTGCTGTTGTCCCGTCCTGTGTTGGGGGTGTCTGTGTCCTTTGGCCATACGACCCTGCAAGCACCTGCCCTCGTATGTTCCCGGACGTTCTGCAACATCAGGCCTGGTTCGTTCCTGGTTGGGAATCTGCCTGGGATTGCCGGGGGCTGTAAGCTTCGCTGGCTCCTCTGCCCTCCTGGCCTGAGGGATGTGTTTTGTGGTTCGGTTTGGGCTTTGCCCTCTTCGGTTCCATGGTGGGGCAGTGGTCTCCAGCTCCTGCTTCTCCAGTTTCTGGGTGGTTGGGGAAGCTGATGTGGCCTTGTTCAATCAATCAGGGGTTTTAAAGCACGTGGGTAAGGGTCTCAAGGCACCAGGGGTGGGGGTGGGGGTGGGGGAGCAGTTCCGGTCAGTCGAAGAGCCAGGTCTTGAGGGCATTCCTGAAGATGTGCAGAGTGAGGGCGCGTCCGATGATGTTCATCAGGATGTTGTTCCAGGCTTTGGCCGTGATGTAGAAGGTTCTGACACCCGTTCTTGTTCTACGGATGCGCAGGGGTTCGGTAAGGGTGAGGTCGGCTGTTCGGAGGTTCCTCTAGGGTACGTGGAAGGAGATTCTGTTGAGATTTTGGGGTTCGGTGTTCTGTAGGCATTAGTAGGCGTGGGTGAGCATCTTGAAAGTTACTCTTTTGTCAACGGGGAGCCAGTGGAGGTTGCACAGGTGATGGGTGATGTGTTGTTGTAGGGATGCCAAGGACGAGTCTGGCTGAGGTGTTCTGTATGGTTTGGAGTTTGCGGAGCAGAGACTTGTTGATCCCAGCGTAGAGGGCTTTGCTGTAGTCCAGTCTGCTGGTTATGAGTGCATGGGTGATGGTCTTCCTTGATTTAGGTGGAGATCCATTTGAAGGTCTTTTGGAGAATGCAGAGGGTGTTGAAGCAGGTGGAGGTGACATTGTTGACCTGCTGGGTCATGGAGAGAGAGGAGTCAAGTACGATGCAGAGGTTTCAGGCATGGCCTATCAGGGTGGGGGGGCTGCCGTGAGCGGTGGCCCACCAGGTGTTGTCCCATGCAGAGGGGGAGGGTCTGAGGATGAGGACCTCGGTCTTCTCCAAGTTGAGCTTCAGGCAGCGGCTGCTTATCCGGGCTGCAACGTCCTTCATTCCTTCCTGGAAGTTGAGTCTGGTGGTGATGGGGTCTTTGGTGAGGGAGGGATGAGCTGAGTGTCATCGACATAGGATACTATGCTGAGTCTGTGCTGTCTGACAGTGGCGGCGAGGGGGGGGCCATGTATATGTTGATGTGTGGGGCTGGGGTACAGTTGATTTCCGTGGGTTCTGAGGGGAAGGGTGGTAGTTGGACTCTTTGGGTTCTGCCGGTGAGGAAGGAGCGGTTCCCTGTATGCCGGCGTCATGGAGTCTTGTTGTGTGAGTGTGGTGGTAGACGGTGTCGAAGGCTGCAGAGAGGTCGAGGAGGATTAGGGCTGCGGTGTGTCTCTGGTTGAGGAGGGTGCGGATGTAGTCTGTGGCGGCGAGTAGAGCGGTCTTCGTGCTTTGGTTGCTGCAGAATCCGAATTTGGAGGGGTCGAGGATGAGTTTTCTGTGATGAATTTTGTGAGTTGGACGTTGACGGTCTTCTCGGTGACCTTGGCTGTGAATGGGAGGAGTGAGATGGGTCAGTAGTTTTTGAGGTCCGTGGGGTCTGCCGAGGGCTTCTTTAGTAGGGGTCTGACTTCTGCGCATTTCCATTTGTCGGTGAAGATGTCGGTTTCGAAGGTGGCGTTGATGCGTTGGAGTTACGGGGCGATGTGCAGGGGCAGGGGTCCGTGGGGGCTCCTGAGTGGATACTTTTCATGGTCGACACGGTGTCTTCGGTGGTAATTGGGGTCCAGGAGGAGATGGTGGGCTGGCTGGCGTTGCTGGAGGAGGTATGGGGGGGCTTGGAGTGGTTATGGAGTCAGGTGTCTGGTCGTTGAAGTGGTCGTAGAAGCACTTGATTTTCAGATGGAAGTAGGAGCCAAGGTACTTACCGAGGTCCTGGGAGGGGGTGATGTCTGGTTTTGCTGGGAGTTTTTGGGAATTCATGGATGACGCTGAAGAGTTCCTTGGAGTTGGCGATGATCCGGTTTTAGATTAAGATCCTTTTGGGGGATTTAATGTGTTGGCGGTATTCAGTCATGGCGTTCTTGTATAGTGAGAGCGACATTGAGGATTTACTGTTTCTCCGAGTTTTTCCTTGAGACTTCTGCGGGTGCGTCTGGCTTCTTGTAGGTCGGCGGTGAAAAAGGTGGCCTTTCTGGGGCGCTGTTGGTCGGGGTTGCAAGCTCGTCTGTGCAGTTGGTGATCCATCTGTAGAGCTCTTTGGTTGCAAGGTTGGCATCAGTTAGGTTGGAGTTGAGCTGCTCCTCAGTGACCTTGCTCTAGTTTCTGCATGGAGGGCGGGGTGCAGGTTTGGGTGGCGTGGGTTTGTTGGCGAGGAAGTGTATGCATTGGTGGTCCATCCATGGGGGTTGCGTGGTGTTGTTCCCACTTGTGAAGATGAGGTCGAGGGTGTGTCCTGCCATGTTGGTGGGGGCGGTGATGAGCTGTCTCAGTCAGATATTGGCTTGGTTGTCCAGGAGGGTGACAGAGTTGGGGGGGGGGTCACTGGGGCTGTTGAGGTGGAAGTTCAGGTCTCCAATGAGTATGTAGTCCATGGAGGTGATGGCGTGGGGTGCGATGAGGTCGGTGATGGTGGTGAATGAAGCTTGAGGTCCGGGGGGTCTGTAGACTAGGGTGCAGCGAAGTGTGGATTTGGGGCCAGTATGAATCTCTAAGTGGAGGTGTTCAGTGGAGGTGGAGAGTCGGCCGGAGCTCGTGTGTGATATGGAGAGTCCTCCTCCTGGGCGGTTGGGGCAGTCCTTCCTCCGGATCTTGTATTTGTCAGGGTTGACGGCTGTGATGTTGGGGGCGGAGGCGGTGTTGGTACAGGTTTCTGTTAAGAAGGCGACGCCTGGCGAAAGGGTGTTGAGAAGGTCCCAGATTTGACCGGCGTGACAGCAGGGAGCGCACGTTGAGGATGCACTTCAGGGCTTCGGTGGTGTTGGGGTCCGACGTGGGGAGGAGACTGTGGGGCTGCGGAGGGTGGTGAAGGTCTGTCGGGAGTGGCAGCAGGACTGGGTGTGTTTGATGTTCGGCGTAGGCCGCTGGCAGTTGTTGTTCCTCCCAGGGTTGAGTGCGAGGATGGCTCCTGAGTCGTAGTGGCCCATGTTCAGAGAAGCAGGGTTCCTGCCGCTGGTCGCAGACGGGCTTGCCTTTGGCACACTTTTGGCACACCAGCAGCGGGCAGCAGTCATTAAACAGGGAAGGTGGAAGGGAAGCGCAGCTGGAAGGCGGGAGTCGGCAGGGAGGAGGGGCTGCGGAGGCAGTTGCGGCAGGAAAGGGTGACAAACTAGCACGGGGGCACAAGGGCAAAAGCAGCATCGCAACAGAAAGATAACAAAATCACTCCTACAATTAAAATACAAGAACAATTACGAATTCAGGCAGAACAACGCTCACCGGGCACAACACGGGAGGCAGGACTCGAACACCAACACACTAGGAGAGGTGGGGGCAGCGGCAGACAAGCAGAGCTGCTGGGGCAGGGGGCAGAGTCCCTTAACAGGAGGTCAGAGATCTTGCTTCCGCCCCCTAGCAGCGGCTGACATTAAATAGGTAAGGGGGGGGGAAAAGCGCAGCTGGGAGGCGGGAGTCTGCAGGGAGGAGGGTCTGCAGGGGCAGCAGCGGCAGGAAAGGGCAACAAATGGACACAACAATGGCAAAAGCAGCGAGGCAACAGAAAGTTAACTTCAAAATCACTATTACAATTACAATACAGGCACAATTACGAATCCAGGTGGATCAATGCTCACCAGGCACTACACCTACTCACTAGGGGCCTCATGTAGGTAGCCAAATACCGGTCGGTAACGGCCGATTTTCGGTAAATATGCCGTTACCGACCGGTATTCAGACAAGTGAGATGTAGGAGTCCCAAAACCAATTTTCGGTAAATATGAGGCGGTAAATACCGATTCATATTTACCGAATTCCAAAATACCGATTCAGAGTTACCGAATACATAATTAACGAATCGGTAAATATGAAGTGGTAAATATGAAGTGGTAATAATGAAAATGACATGTAGGAGCACTCGGTAATTAAGAAATCCAAGAAAATCGGTAAATTAGAGTCGGTAATTAACACGGATTGAAAGCAGGTGGTAACCATCAACAATGCATATGAGCAATCCCAAAATGCTACAGCGTGGACAACATGGCCGCTATGTACGTCATTGCAAGGCGCCTACGTCTACAGGCAGCAGGACTGAGGGTGTGGCGACGGGAGGAACAAATCTACAGACAGCGCATCACACTATTCCAGCTGACTGATGCAGAGATACATGAGAGGTACAGGCTAGACCCCGAAACCATCATGGACTTAATCAGGGACCTACAGCCACTCCTGGACCATCCAATAAGAAGGGCGCACGCCATACCCCCACATGTGCAGGTGCTCTGCAGCCTACATCTGCTGGCATCCGGCAGTTATCAGGTGGTGATAGCTGCGGTGGGTGGGGTATCCCAGAGTTGCCTGTCACGTTTCTTCAGGAAGTTCCTGGATGCCATGATGCAGAGAATGCACCACTACATAAGCTTCCCAAACACACAGGCTGCACTGCAGAAAACAAAAACAGACTTTTATCACATGGCACAGTTCCCCCATGTCATCGGCTGTATTGATGGTACACACATCCCAATCTGTCCACCAGCTGATACAGAGCACATCTACAGGAACAGGAAGTCCACCCACTCCATCAATGTGCAGGTGATCTGTGATGCAGGGAACATCATCACAGATATTGTTGCAAAGTTTCCTGGGAGCACCCACGACTCTTACATCTTCCAGAATAGTGGGATCTACACACGACTGAGTGCCGGAGAATTCGGAGAGGGATACCTGCTAGGTAAGTAACAGTGACGCCCCTTGAAACCTGCAAATCATAGTGCATAGAGGCATGTTACTGATGGTTCCCTTTTACTCATCCAGGCGACAGTGCATATGCATGCCGGTCATTCATCCTCACTCCCTACCTACACCCAGCAACCCAGAGTGAGAGACGATACAACGTGGCACACAAAACAACACGCAATGTGGTGGAGCGCACGTTTGGACTACTGAAGAGCAGGTTCCGCTGCCTGCACAAGAGCGGAGGCGCACGCCAGTACAAACCCATCACCTGCTGCAAGATTATTGCCACTTGTGCAATGCTGCACAACCTTGCCACGAAAAAAGGTACAGATGTGGAACTGACATATTTTGAGGACAACGAGGATGAGTCAGGCCAGCCAGAGGGCAACGCAGCTAGAGTGCCAACTGCAATCGATGGGAGAGAGAGACGGGCAGATATCACATGCAACTATTTCTGAGTAAGTAAGGGGACACAGCGAGTTGTGAGAAGTCCTGACGTAGTTTTAATGTGGCACCACGCCATGAACACATGAACAGGCCAATCTGGCAATATACCATCTATACAAGGAGTATGTCCAGGGTTACGTCACCCAATGGGAAGTGGCTAAGCAGGGCTACATCAATGTTTGCGCATACGCGCTGCAGTGGTGGATTGCACGGCCTGTGCATCCTTACTAGAGCCAACCCCAAGCCGCCTGCTGCTCCTGCGTGCTTCTGGGACGGGGGGTGTGATGCTGCTGCTGGGGTCGATGCTCTCCGCAGCATCCCCTGCAGCAGTTGTCGACGCCTGACTAGTCAATAGCACCCCTAGTGCACTTGTCACCTGCACCATCCCCCGAGACAGGTCGCTGCAGCACTGTGTTAGGCCCTCCTGCATCGTCACAGAGCGCCGGCACAGTAGAGAAGTCGCAGTTGCCAGACGGTTGAGTGCCCTGCTGGTAGTGTCCCTTCTCTGGCGTTCCCGGCGCCGTGCTTCGATGTCAGCATCTAATTTGCTGCACAACTGCTGGATTGACTGGGACATGTCCCGAATGCCCGCAGCCATGCCGCTAATGTTGGTGTCCATGTTGACTAATGTTGTCTTCATCACCCGCATGTGCCTCTGGACTGACATGACTGCCTTTGATTGCAGGCGCTGTTGCTTCAACATTTGGCCCTCGAGCCCCAAGAAAACACCATGGCCGTCAGTGGGTGCTGGTGGACTCTGGACACGTGACCTGCGGCGCCCTCTTGCTTCCGTCTGTGCTGCCTGTGAGGTGTGGGGCACAGTGGCATGGCTCCCTTCCTGGGGCCCGGTGCGGTCTTCTGGGCCCATGCTGTCGTCTGACGAGGTGTCTAAGGCTCGTAGCCTGGCTGCTGGACGCCTCCTCATTCTCACACCTGCAAGCGGAGATGTGGCCGGTGATTCGAACATGAGTGGCGATGCTGGCTCTGGTGGTGGTGATGCTGGCTCTCGGTGAGGTGATGCTGGCTGTGTTGGTGGTGCGGCTGCCAGTGGGCCTGCTCCCTGGTCTGAACTGGTGCTGGCTAGAGGTGATTTATGTGGCCGGTGTGCCGTCTCTCCTGCAGCATGCCCTGTCCTGCATGATGTCACATCTGTGGACAGAAATACAACATTGGCTCAGTGTCCCCGAAGGGCTGCATTGCAAGCGTCACAATAAATCATTTCACATTCCAATATGTCCCCTGTCTCCTTGTGCCTCGAGTGCGTGACATGCCTTGTTGCCCTGTAACATTTACGTCATGGTTAGTGTTGCCCTGACTACATCTCCCGGAATGCATTGCCTGTCTGCACTGACACGTGTGGACTGCAGTGTGATTCTCGTTTCACAATGGGGGATGTGGGATAGGGGTAGGGGGGGCTACATTGCTGTGCTTTCGTCTTACCTTGGTGTGTTGCGGCTCTGGCAGAGCTGTCGGCGTCCCCAAGACCCACGACGCTCTCTTGCTCGATTGTGGCCGCCACCAGCTCCTCCAGTTCGGTGAGGGCAGGTGCCCTGTTGGTTCCACCTCCGGTCTGGCTGGCCTCCTTCTGGATGTCGCCCATCTTCCTCTTGGTTACAATCCGGAGGTCATACCAGCGCTTTTTGAGGACCTCAATGTCCCTGTGGGTCACTCCCACAGCATTGACCTGCGCCTGGATGGCCAGCCATATGTTGCGCTTTTCAGCCTCAGGCACTTGCAGGGATTGCCTTCCAAACAGCTTCTGGTGCTGCTTCACCACCTCCTCCACCAGCACCTGGAGTTCCTTGGGGCTAAATTTCAGCTTCCTCCTCCTTTCCCCTCCGTCTTTCTGTGTTCTCTGGCTGGACATGCTGTTCGTTTACCCGCTCGCACATGCAACGGCTCCCTGCCTCTCCTCTGCACTCCAAGCTTCTCCAGGGTCGGCTAATTATGTACACCTGCCTGGGTGTGGCCACTTCGGCTAATTATGTACACCTGCCTGGGTGTGGGCACTTCCTGGTTGGGTGGGCTGTCGTTGCACTGGATTAGCTGTTTCGTCAAGTCATGTGATTTGATTTACCGAATCCGTACATACCGATTCGGTATTTTCCGATTCGGTAAATACCACCTCGGTATTTACCGATTCGGTAAATAACACCTCGGTATTTACCGAATCGGTAAATACCACCTCGGTATTTACCGATTCGGTGAATTCCGATTCGTGATTACCGAATGTTACCGAATCGGTAACAGTTACCGAATTTTTACCTACATATAACTTACCGATTCTAATTTACCGATTCGGTACGGCTCGGTATTTAAGAACCGGTAAAATTTATTTACCTACATGAGGCCCTAGGTGAGGTAAGTGGGCAGCGACAGCGACACACTAGCGGAGCTGCTGCGGAAGAGGGCAGAGTCCCTGAACAGGAGTTCAGAGGTCTTGCCCTGGTTTGTTCTGCCTGGTTCCTTCAAGGCCCCTCTTGTTGCCACGGCTTCTTTCGGGTTCGTGGTGCAGCGGTGATAGCCTCCTCTGCTGTCCTGGCCTGCTGGTTCCATGTTTGGTGTCCGGTTGTTTGGTTTACCAGGCTTGGTTGCCCTCCTGGTCCTGTTGGTCTTCTCTCGGCTCTTTTTCTAGATTGACTACCTGCCTCCCCTGGGTTTTTCCTGCATGCAGTACCCCATTTCTTTTCCCTCTGTGGGGCGGTTTCTGCCCGGATGAGATTGGCGTCTGTTTTTCCGCTGTGCTGCAAGGTCCCTCTGGCTGTGTGCCTAGTCTGGGGTGACCAGTGTGCACCTGTCCTGTGGCTGGTTGGTTGCCGTGGGTAATCCTGCTGGGGGCTTGCCTTTCCTTCTAGTGGGTGTGTTGGATTGTTCGGGTCTCCCGGCTTTTCCTCCAAACTAGTTTGTAGTGCCTCCCTGCTTCCGTACCCTGGCAGGCCGCCTTGGTTCCGCCGGCTTTGGGTCAGGGGAGGGACATTTGCTGTTGGCACTAGGGTCTTCGTTCCTGCTTCTTTTTGCTGGTTACGTTCCTGCACGTCCCCGTTGGTCCATGTCTTCTGCGTTTTTTGGGGGGGTCCGCTGTGATCTGAGCCTTTCTGGTTCCTGCCGACCAGGCTATTTCCTGTGATCACCTGGGTGTGGGTTGCCCTAGGGGCTGTTCAGGCGCCTCTTTTATATGGTTTACCGCTTTGGTTTGTGGATGTGGGGGGGTTGCTCTGCGGTTTCCTTGACCTGCGGGCCTCTTGGTGGCTTCTCTCGCTAGGACTTGTTCCAGGGTTCTGTTTCAGTGGGATGGGAGTCCGGTTTTCTGGTGCCTCCGGCCTGTCCTGTTCCTTTAGTGCCTCTGTTATTGGAGTTGGTGGTGGGTCTGGAATCTCCGAGTCCGTTGGTGACTGTTGCCCTGTGGTTTCTTTTTTCCTGGTGCCCTCTCGGGTGTTTCCCAAGTAGGCGTCTTGCAGATGGAGCATGGTGGACGATGGTGCCCGATGGTGCCTTGGTCTCTCGGCTTTGGTCGCCTCTTCTGTGAGAGTGCTTTTTGAGGTGTCTGTCTGGTCTTCAGGTGCTCTGCGTTGACTGTTGGCTGGGACGTGGTGGGACGGGGTGTGCTCGTGGTTCCTTTCTGTTTCGCTGGCACTCCTGCTGGACTTTAGGGGCTTAGCGGTCCTCTTGCTGGGGTCTGTTGATCAGTCTGGGTCTGTTCTACCGGTCCTTTTGTTGCTTTTATCTGTGGGGGTTGCACCTTCTGGTTCTGCTGGTTGTCTTCCTTTTGTTTTCGGGTTGCCTTTTGTGTCGGCTTGCAGGCTCGGGGGTCCTCGGCTCGTTATCTGTGGGTCTTCTTCTTTCCGGTGTTCGAGGCCGGGCGTACCTCCGTGATTCGGTCCACTGTGTTGGGACTGGCCTATCTTTTCTGTTTGTTTGCCCTTCATTTGGCCATCTTTTGTGATGCTCTGGGATGATGCTTGGACCGTTGGCCTGGTTGTTTCCTTAGCTTGGTATGGCTCATTACGTAATGGAGATAAGCAAGAGGGACGTGGAGGTAATGTTATTACTTACCGGTAATTACATTACTCTTAGTCCTGCTCTCGCTCATCTCCACTGCGGCTCACCCTTCCTACTGGTGGCCCTGCCAACTGTCTATGTTGGCTTGGTACATACAGGTATTGTGTACTGGGCGATGTCTTTTTATATTGGTAGGGGAGTGGGTCTACGAGGCACAAGGGTCTCATTGCATAATGGAGCTAAATGAGAGTAGGACTAGGTGTAACGTGATTACCGGCAGGCAATATAAGCATTTTCACTATTATCGTATTTATTGGAGGAAGATTTGTAAAAAAAAAAATAAAAAAAAATTTATAAATGCGTTGCGTAAAGTGGGAATTGTACTTTTAACTATATTATAATAGTTAGCGTAGTTTTAAATACATTTAAATGTTATATTTTATTATATATTTTTTCAAGTTATGTTTTTTTATTCAAAATGATAATTTTAATTGTTTTTTCATGAGTGAAATATCTTTTACCAAATTTTTACAAAGTTGTTTTGTTTTTTAATTAGAATAGTGTTTTTTAAAGATGTTATTAGTATGTCTGTTTTTTATAATATATAATTATTTTTGAAATTTATCTAAATTAAAATTATTAGCTTAAAAAACGATATATAAATATATATTTATTATATATGTGTTTCACTTTGTTGAATGTCATTATTTAACTTATTTTTTAAATGCCCATAAGATAAATAAATAATATTAAGTATAATGCTAGTAATTACATCAAATTTTTTTGGGGATATTTCTGTACTTCACATTATGAACATGGGATGAGAATATTTTTGTAATCGATATGTTGGTTGCAATATTTATGTATCGCAATATTTTGTGGTCGATATTCTGTCAGCGAACCCTCACTAGGGCAGATATGACCAACTGGCTGATGAAACTTTGGTCCTGGTCCCTCAACCGTTTCATGTACGAAATGGGTCCCACGGAAACGCATTACAAGTATCTGTATGCAGTAAATGTTATTCATCTCATAGGAAAGCATTACACGTAAAGACGCAATGTATTTTATGTTTGACTTACCTGCTAATAACACAAAGTACATACCTATATACGAAGTTTGTGGTATCTAAATTGATATAAATGCTTAGCAATACCCTCTGATAAGCCTAAACTTCCCACCCACACTGCCACAAAATAGAGCATGTAGTGGTCGTCATTTGAGCCCTGTAAAGCAAGAAGGGTCATCTTCACTCTACACAGTATACCTTACTTTGGTGCACTACATAGAGATCCAGGTTTCTACAATGCCAAATCAAAATAGGTTTAATGTTTTCCTAATATTGACTTGTAGATTAATTAAGACTCTTCACAAGGAGGAGGGAGCATGTCCGACTTCAAAAGCACCATAGGTAACACATCCAGAACCTTACGACGTCTGTGCGACACCCCTGAGTCAGCCAGAATAATCGCCCCTTCTTCAATAGTGATTTTCCATGTAATTTCCAAAGCACAATTCCTTGATTTAATGATGACTAGACCATGAGTAGACATTGTTTCCATGACCTAATAGTAGTACATAAATACTAGGTCTATTTGATTTTTTAAATTTTATTTACACAGTCTAAGGAACAGCCCTGGACACTGATCATGTCGTCCTGTGGAGTGTGTTATTAACCCCCTAAGTAGTTATCCAGATGTCCTGGAACCCATCCTTGTTTGGCTGTACTTACACTGAAACCCTTTAAAACGTTTTTAACATCTGAACCCTTGTATGACCATGAAAAACATGCAAAGTATATTTGTAACATTATTATTACTATACCACTAATCTACTTCAAGATGAAGTCCTTGAATGTGCTCCTTAATGCAAAAGAGAAAAACTTCTACAAAATGTAGAAAAATATAATGCGGTAACACTGTACATCGGGTAATGAGTTTTACAATTAAGGGGCAGATTCCGATCCGGGTCGGACAGCACTCCGACCGAACCAGATCCGGAGTGTTTTCCAAACGAGCCGGAGTCCTGCAGTCCAACCGAGCGAGTACGATGCGGCCGTATGCGGTTGGACTCGGTTCGGTCGAACTCCCATATAAGTCAATGGGAGCCGGTCGTACGACGCGTACATGGGCTCCCATTGACTGAATGGGTACGTCGGACAAGTGTGCCCCCTACAGTGGGTACACGTCTGTGCCATCCGCACCGTACATGCCTGTGTTGGGGAAACCCATGGGTCTCCCCCTGTGTCCGAGTTGTAAGGCTGCGGGAAACGGGGGGTCCGACGCGGACCCCTAAAGTCCAACTCCGGGAGCTATTGCGAGCCGGACGCTCAGACTCAATCCGGCTGTCAGAATCGAGCATCATACTAGCTCGGTCGTGAAACGTCTCCATTGCGCGCCACGGTTTGCTTGTGACCAAGTTGTACCGAGCTGTTCGGAACCGGAAATGATTCGAACGGAGATTTTGCGCTTGTTAGCATCGTACTTCGACATCCGGACCCATGTACGACTTGGATGGAAAATCAGCCTCAGAATCAGATTCGCTAATGCCGTAACCTGATTTGGTGCCCTTCCGACCGAGATCGGAATCGGCCCCCAAGTGGTATACCATATACAGAGCAAGCTTCTGCCAACATCCAATTTTTTAAATATGACCACACTCTGCTCTGAAGATTTTTCTAAATATACACTAGCGAAAAGCAAAAATACTGCTGTTCAGTTTCATATTGTCATGGGAACCCTAGGTCGTTTGGGCAGGTCATATGGTGCAGAGCCAGAACATCGTGGTAAAAATATTGTTGGTCAAGAATATCAAAAGAAAAATATCGTGGTGCAGAATATCAATTTTGTGTATTTAATATAAATGTAAAACATATCGAAGTGTTTAATATAGTTTGCAAAAATATAGATGTTAAAAATATCAATTTTTTTTATTAATGTTATGTATTTTAGTATATATGTTATGTTTGTGATGCATGTATGTTTTGTATAAGAATTGTTTGTATTTTTATTATTAGTGTTAACATTTTAGTACTTATTTAATTATTTTTAGTTTGAATTTTGCATTTTTTGTTCCGTAGCGGGTTGTGGGTTTATAGGAGAATAGGGTGGGAAGTAATTTAATTAAGATTTATTGATTATTTATAGTAGTCATTTTTTTCAATTAGAATTTTGCGTTTTGTAGTACTGTAGCAGGTTCTGGGTTTATAGGGGAATAGGGTAGGAAGTAATTTAATTATAGTAAATTTATTGATTCACTCATATTTGTTGAATTGAGATGTGTTAAATGTGTAAATTACTTTATTAATTATTTAATCATTAGTTAATTTTAATTAATTAATTAGCAATTTATATTGTGTGAATATTTTGAGGTGTGTTGTGTTTATAGGTGAAAATGGTGAGAAAAGTGGGAAGTAGTTTATTTTTAATTGATAAATTAATTAGTTAACTATTTTGAATTAATTAGTAATTAATTATGGTAATTGTGCAATTAATGTTAGGTGTGTTGCGGTGTGGTGTTTATAGGTGTAAATGATGGGAAGGGTGAGAAGTAATTTATTTTTAATTTATGAATCAATAATTAGTTAATAAAAATTAATAAGTAATTTTGGTAATTGTTTAATTCATTTTCGGTGTTGTGCATATTATAGTGTTAAAGAATGTGCATTCAACGATTGTTTATTAATCTTTTTTGATAGTAATTTGTAAAATCATTATTAATTACGTTAAAATTTGAAAAACAAAAAAACATTTAAAACATAAATGTATTTATTTTGTTCCCTACCATATAACACCACCACTTTCCCTATTGTTGCACTCACTGGAGTGAGAATAGTAATTTTTACCCCTCTGCTATCCAACATTTTCCCTACTGTTGCACTCGCTGGAGTGGGAATAGTAATTTTTACCCCTCCGCTATCCAACATTTTCCCTACTGTTGCACTCTTTGGAGTTGGAATAGTAATTTTTTCCCTTCCACTATCCAACACTTTCCCTACTGTTGCACTCACTGGAGTGGGAATAGTAAGTTTTACCCCTGTGTTTTCAAACACTTTTCCTACTGTTGCAGTCACTGGAGTGGGAATAGTAATTTTTACCCCTCCGCTATCCAACATTTTCCCTACTGTTGCACTCTTTGTCTTTGGAGTTGGAATAGTAATTTTTTCCCTTCCACTATCCAACACTTTCCCTACTGTTGCACTCACTGGAGTGGGAATAGTAAGTTTTACCCCTATGTTTTCAAACACTTTTCCTACTGTTGCAGTCACTGGAGTGGGAATAGTAATTTTTACCCCTACGCTATCCAACATTTTCCCCACTGTTGCACTATTTGGAGATGGAATAGTAATTTTTACCCCTCCGCTATCCAACATTTTCCCTACTGTTGTATTTATTTTACTGTGAAATGTATGTTGTAATTATTTTTATATTAGTTAAATATTAGAATTACTTATAAAATGGTATTTTTAAATTTGAAATTATTGATATAAGAATTAATTTTGTTAATGTAATTTAAAAAAAGTTTACAAATTCAATAAAGATAATTGTTAAATTATTTTTAAGTAAATATATGTATAAATTGTTTGCGTTTATATTTTTTAAATTAAGTTTATTTGTAATATTTAGTTAAAATGTCAATTAAATTTAATTAGCTTGGTTAAAAATAATATTCATATTTAATACATTATATTTTATGTTATATATATTATAAAAAAATCTATATTATTTACATCTATACTTTTGTACTTACCTGTTCAAGTTTTGGTTAGTCGATATTTTTGTATTCAATATTTTTACTGCAATATTTGTTATCGATGTTTTTTACATCGATATTTTATCAGTGAACGGGTCATATTCTTCCTCCTTGGACCTTTCTGTAGCTTTCAGCTCCCTATGCAACAGCTTAAACATTCCGACATATAATCCTTGCCAGATCTTTTCTGGGGTGGACAACAAATTGTGTGTCCCCATCTGTTTTGTCACCATGTATGACAACTTTTTTCAAATCAAATCCTTTCCTTCTTTGAACTCCGCTATTTTGACCGTACCTTTCTACCTCTCATCACAATCTGTTCCACAGCATCAGCTCCCGTGTTGTTCTCCTGCTGACTTACCTGTCCGTGTACAAGATCCTCCATCTCTTTGTGCAGCCTCCTTTTTTTGTGTACCTTCTTCTTTTGTATCAGACCTTCGCTCCTCCGTGCCTAACCCAGTGTCCTTAACATACCAGTACATCTGTAGACATGTTTACTACTTTCCATTCCCAGCCTCCACCCCAATTGAAAACATAAGAGTGGCAGAGAAAGTGGCACTTACATCCTTACCGGGCATTAAAGTCAGTACCCGCTCCGTAGTCTGCTGCCTTGCTTTTGTTGCCTTGCCAGTAGAAGTCACCTGCCCGCCAACCTTGTGTCAGTGGATCTGGCCAATACTGTATCTTAAACCTGTAAAACACTAGGTGGACACTGATTAACAAATCCAGCCCCCACCACCCACTGACCTTCCTGCCCCTTGCTGCCACCACCTCTGACGCCTTATCAACTACATCACTGCCCAAGACCTCGTCCTCCTCCAGGCTATCCTTCTCATAGTCAAAGTCCATACAACCCACCAATTCATCTGCCCTTTGCGAAATCAGTGTGTGGTGGTACCTCCACCAGATATTGCATATTATACACCACCTCGGGTCTACCCGCCCCCAAGTCACCTCCACTGGCCATTGAACATGCAGACCTTGCAGCAACTTTCAAGCCACTCTTGCATCCTCAGATGTACCCTCCAACCACTGATCTTCACATCCTACTTTTCTGATATATCAATCCTCTTGGGAAGACCCTTCCACTACGACACATCTCTCATCCGACATCGCTACACTCAGTGCCTAAAACAGAGATCACCCTTTCCACTCCTGCTTGCTTCTGAATCACTATAAACCAAAGGAGGGACAAGGAGCAGATATAATTGGTCCAGCATCAGAGCTCCTAAATGGACATCTAGTACAAAAGGAAGGTGCAGTTCCTCATTGGGGGTGGGAGGGATGTGTAGGATGTCAGAAGGAACTGGCTGGTAGATCAGTGGGATTCTGGGGGGGAAGCGAGTGATCAGATCTGAATCCCCTCACACCCCCAGAAGGGTCTCGTGCTTCAGCATTGGTCTGCTCCGCGGCGGGTCGATCCAGCAATGCCTGACAGGCCCCTCAGTGGGGGCTCTTTAGCTTCGATCTTTTGTTCTTAGCCATATTGATGAATTCAAGTGAGGGGCTGTAAGTGTATGGTGGTGTGTGGGTGACCAAGTCTAAAAAAGTGCATCAATGCTTGGTACACCTTGGTTTAACCTCTCATGAGGAGTTGGGGATAGAAGGCTAACCTTTGGATCACAATTAGGGTGTCCCAAAAGTCTCATGGTGGGAGTGAGCAAAAGAAAGGGTTTGCTATTCCCTCAACTAGAAAGATGTGGAACGGTCTAAGAAAAAAAAAAAAGTAAAGAGTCTTCTAAAGTTCTAAAAAAGTAAAGAGTCTTCTAAAGTTCTAAACCTGTTCCGGAGGGTGGGACCAGAGGCACGTCACAATCCCAAGGTGGGTACCATAGTAAGAACTGGGATTTCAAAAAGGCTGAAGTTTCAAGTTCTAAAGGCCAACGGACACCTAACTTGGGGCTGTTCATGTTCCAAAAAGGCTTCCACTAGTGCACCCCCAATTACCACTGAGGGATTCAGATGGGATTCTTGGTGTGCACTGACCAGGTCAGAGAGCACACTGAAGCTACCTTAATCACAGAGGACAGGCGTGAGGCATCTGCCCTGGCTGTCTGGCCCAGTAACATGGAGAAATGTAGACAACATCCACATGTAAATGCGGTTAGAGTAGAAGCCTTGAGGGATATGGGTAAAAGGGTCACCAAGGCGACTAAAAGAACTGCTATCCCCAGAGCAGTATTTGGCTGGACAAACTTAACCAGTCACCAATGCTGATAACTATACTAAAGTTCATGTCATGGCTATGGTGTCCTTAATGTGGGGAGGGGTTACTGGCCATAAAAAGGTAGTTGGGTCCTCTGCCATCCCATTACAGTGTCTGCTAGGGAATGCCCTGGAGCCCTCAGAATGGGCCGAGGTAGAGCCAATATTCCAAGCAACTATGCTGGGAATACCTGAATGGGTGTGTGTAAAAACAAGGAGAACAGAGCAAAACACAGGACATTGAAACGGGAGTTGTAGCCTGAAATAATGCCCCAACCGTCCAAGAGAAAAGGTAAAAATGTTTGGAAACCTAATTCAGAGCAGTCACAAGTTCAGTTCTCCTCTCCTCTCCTCTGGGAGAAGACCTGTCAGCCCTAGAGGGAACTGAGCCCTGGGTACTCGGGCATTCCTCTAGGGAAGAGCAGTGCCATAGACAAAGAACCCGAGACTGCACGCTGCCTAACAGGGAATGGGATATGTCAGTAGCTCCCACAAAACCTATTGGGAGGAGGGGCGTCCCCTCAGTAATACAGATTTCTCACTCCCATTGGACCATGACATCCCCTTAGCTGGGCATCTTGGCCAGGCAAAGACTTGGAGTAGGAATGTTGCCCACTTATACTGCCCAAACATGCTCCAGAAAGTGAAGGAGTTTTGCAACACCTGTCTTACCCGTCAAGCCAGTGGCAAAACAGGTACCCATCCAAAGCCCCCCTTAATTCCACTTCGAGTGGTTGGGGTTCCCTTTGAAAAGGTAAATCATCAACAAACAGATTTATACTGTTGCTGGTGGATAATACCACCAGGTATCCTGAAGCAATTCCTTTTGGGACAGTTACTGCTCCTGCTGGTGACAGGTCCCTAATCAGTATCTTTACTGGAGTGGGCTTTCCTAAGGAGGTGGTGTAAGACAGAGGTAGTAACTAATCTGGCCACCTAAAACTCATGTGGCTGAGACTGGGTTGACATAAGTTTACAACCCCATGTCACCCACAAACCAATCGTCTAGTTGAACGATTCAACAAGACCATGAAAGGTATGATCATGGGTATGGGGGGGTTTGCCTGGTGTCAAGATGGCCGCTTTCTAGGTGAGCTTCGTATGCCACCGTAACTATTTGGTAGGAATCCGGCAACATCCAAGCAACAAATTACATGCTCGCTGCCGCTCTGTAAAGCACTTGAGGTTCATTGCCCATCGGCGTGCTCATCGTGTCTGTCCGAGTTGCTGGTGGACGAGGCAGCGCTGCGGCCTCCAAGGGCCTAGTGAAGACGAGTGCTGCAGTCTATTACTGGCTGAGACGTGGCAGCACGGACACCAGTAGTCTCAGGGCCTGTGGCCTGTACTGACCTCCGCTGGTGAGCGGAGCACATACCTTGCTCTGATGGCATCCTTGGGGCTGGCGGCGTCTGGCTCGTTGCTGACCGGTCTGGGCACGGACAAGCTGCTTGTGCTTGTGCGGCGAGGTGTGGCTTGCTTGTGCATGGCTGCCCTGTAGCCCAAAACCGCAACCTTGTGCCCACGTTGGACGTGAGCGATCTTTGTGCCCAACCGGTGGACGGCGGGTGGTGCTGGGTCCTGGTTGTCAGTGGCTGGGCAATATCCACGAGGGTGTGACGTTGCCCAGATCGAGCGCGCTCCTGCTGGCAGACAAGGAGTGCACTGCGAGTCGCCGGCGGACGGCCCCCAGCCGCCTCTCTGACAGCAATTGCAGCGATAGCAACTTGGGCCCTGTTATACTGGTTCCGGATTGCTGGGGGAGGCCTGGTGAGACTGCTAGGGATCGGTGAGTGGGGACTTAAATTACTGGCCGGCGGATGAGGGACATGTTTAGACGTTATCGCTGCACACAGAGGGCCTTGTTACTCTGTCCTGTCTGGCACCAGAAGATAAGACTGGGGAGATCCCATGCCCACTATCAACTGCTGCCATCTACTACCGACTCAGGGGTTGGCCTTTCCCCCTATGGTTTTCTCCTGTTTGTATCCCTGCTGTGCTACCTGTGTAGGCTTTTATTAAGCAGAGAACTCTTGCCTGGACCTGAAGATTGAGCTGATTGATTTGTGGACCCTTGCTGACGTGGGCAGAGTACTACGAGACTGAGAGCCTTGTGGCAGCTGTGGTGGGGCTTGGACATTTAAAGACTATGGGCAAGACGGACAAATCACAGTCCAAGCTGCAGTTTGAGTAGCGCAAGTAGAGACAGGGATATAGGCGCTGACAAGTCTCCCGATGTGCAGAGTGATAACACCAAGGAGTCTGAAGGTGACATCCGTCAAATTTTGAGGGCAAGGCAGAAAAGCTTGTCTACGATAAATGGCAAAAGTGACTCTCTGGCCTACCGGATGGACCGCATGTCTGAGCATAGTGAGCGCCTAAATATGGCGGAGAGACTGGTGTTCGAAGCTGAAGACGCTGAGATGGAAACAATTAATGCCCAGAAACAGATGAGGAAGCTCATTACAGTCCTGCAGGACAAGGGAGAGGATTTGGAGGCTAGATCAAGGAGATGTAATATCCGCATCACAGGCCTTCCTGAATCTCTAGCAATGGGCAATATGGAGGCATTAGTTGAGCAGCTCTTGGTGACTATCCTGGGTCGCGACACATTTTCAGCCATATTTGTCGTCGCGTGTGCCCAAGGCTCCCTGGGTCCTAGGAAACCGCCTGGTGCTCCCCCACATCCATATACATAATTCTCGAGCAATGCACTATTATATGAGAGAGGGGTGGAGACGCATGGATCCTATAGATAGTGCAGATCCAGTTAATGTAGCTTGAAATGACGCAGAGCCAGGGCAATAGAGCTCGCTTCCTCACATGGAACATTTGGGGCCTTAATGATTTTAGAAAGACGCGAAAGGTGATAGCTCATCTTACTAGGCACGAGATTGATATCGCTCTGTTCTCTTAGAGGGAGACTGGCTGTGAGAAAGTGCCCTCTTTCTGCATGGTTGTCCCCACTTTTTCTGAATAGATGATGTGCTTTGACTGAGTGTGCCCTGGGCTCCTGCTAATCAGGTACCCAGGGACTATGTTCTTTCCCTAAAACTGCATTGAAGCCTAAACCCAATTGGCATCTCTGGTCAAAGGTCAGCCCCTGGTAAATGGTACCACAGGTACCCAGGGCACTGTGACCAGAGAAGGCCTCTAAAGGCTGCAGCACTTATTGTGCCACCCTTAGAGGTCCTGTACCATTTCACTCACACACTGCCTTTGCAGGCTGTGTGTTTTGGTGCAGAACAACGTGAAGAGTCGACATGACACACTTCTCTTTGTGCCATGCCTGCAACCCACTGCCCTTGCATAGGTCAGCCTCCCCTCTAGCTGGGTGGACTATACCACTGGTGAGGATACAGGTGCATGAGCCATGTACCCCTACAGTGTCCAAGTCCATTCTTAGACATTGTAAGTGCAGTGCTGCCATTAAGAGTATATGGTGCTGGGAGTTTGCCATAATGGCCACACTGTAAACTGAAAAGTTTGGTATCAAAATTCTCAGCACATTAAGCACATACTGATGCCAGTGTGGGACTGAATGAAAAATGCACACAGAGGCATCTTAGAGATGCCCACTGAAAACGAACCTACCACTAGTGTCCAGGCTGAGTGGCTGCTTTCAGCTGCCACCACCCGACATGTTTCTGGACCCCTGGGGCGAGAGCTTACTGCTCTCTGGGGCCTGAAACAATGCACATCCTGGGACGAGGTGCAAAGTCTCCTCCCCCAGGATTGGCAGGGTTCACGAAGAGGAGGCGTCAAAGGCTTGCTGCCTTTGTAAGCTTCCCTAGGCCACTTGCTGCTCTCAGCAACTGGCCCCCACTGGTTTTGACCCCCACTTTGGGCGGGAAAACCGGCAGGAACAACAAGTGAGGAGAGAGGTGTACCCACCCCTGCCAACTTCACCCCTCAGGTGGGGGAAGCGAGGTGAAGCACAAATCTCAGTCCCCGCCATCTTGCAGATGGGGGGACCCAGCTAACCAGGATAGGCCTATGCCCCCTCCCACTGTAGGGAAGCATAATAGGGGGTGTACCCACCCCAGGGAAGGGAGCCATTGGTCCCAACCTTTTTACCAAACTGTAACGCCCCTGAATCTAGTATTTAGGGGCACTCCTGAACCTTGCTTCCTCAGACAAGATGAAACTACAAGAAGAAGAAGGACTGAACAGCCGTGCAGAACCTCACAAAAGAAAGACGCCCACTGACTTGGCCTCAGCCCTACTGGCCTGTCTCCCCCTCGAACCTGCTCCTGCAAAATCCCGTTGTGTCCTGCAGCCAACAACCTTGAAAACCCTGGAGGACCGACCTGCCTTCAACCCCCAAGACTTTGTCTCCCCTGAACACCGGATTTGTTAACCTGCAATCTCTGGCCTCGGCCGAAAATTGTGAATTCGCACAAGTTTGCACCCGCCGTCCACGGCCGGAGCTCGAGTGGGCAAACAGCACGAGGTGGTCCCCCTGGTGATCCTGACGCGAGATCCAGTGATGCCAGACCTGCCTCAAGCCTCCAGCCGACGCCTGCAACCTAAATCTAAAAGGACCCCTCAACCGCGACCAGGAGCTGGTAAGATGATTCGACCCCAAAAGGGACCCCAAAAGGCATCCCTGCAACAGACGCCGCGTGGCCTTGGGTGGCCCAACCAACGGTGCCTAGCCAACCCCCAACTTACCTTTTGAAGTGGTGGTCGCACCCAGAAGACCTTCTTCCCTGCAGTGCCTTTTCAAACCGGAGGTTCCCCATAGCAAACAACAGGGTGCCTTACGTCAAAACAGCACCCGGCCACCCCAGTGCCGCTGAGGGTGCACCTTTGTTTCCCCATTTGCCCTGAGCTAAAGTTCAGGAGTTTTGCTCACACAGCCAAGTGGCCTGCTAGCTAGCAGCCACCAACCGGAGAACCCCCATCCCCCGTAGGATAATATTGTGCCTCAGCACTCTTAACCCGGCCGCCCTAGTGCCGCTGAGGGTGTAACGAGTGAATCCTTGACCCTGGGGGAACCCTTGTTCTAACCCAGAAGCTCAACTCCGAAGACCGATTACTTACCTGGTAACCATTAACTTAATTTCTCTCCATGGGAACCTATTGACTGTTTTTCTCTGAAAAATGTTCCAAGTGTGGAGTTGATTTGTATGGAAACCTGAAAAATAACAATTGTGCAAAACTGACTTAACTTACTTTTTCTCTTGGAAATGTCCCAGTGTGATAGCTAGGCATATCACACTGAGTAGAAAAATTAATCTAAAAAGTAATCTCAAAGTAACGTAAAAGTAACTTGCCTGTAATTTTAACTGCAAGATCGATACAAAGTATATGTACAGCAGTTCCCAGTATTGCATAACCATTAATTCAAACTGTAACCATTCCAAAGTACATTTGCAACGGCATTTCAAGCTGTATATTTACTGCAAAGTAATTATCAACTTACCTGTGCCAGGCTTACATGGTTCTAGGAAATAAAATAACAAAGAATATTTGTATACAAAACCAATTGGTCTGAAGTTCAGTCTTTGAGTGTGTGAATTAAATTGCTGACTGGGCGTGTGCAACAAATGCTTAACATTGTCCTCTGATAATGCCTTCCTGCTTGACCACACTACCACAAATAGAGAGTGAGGTGCTATCTAACTTTACCTCTGCCTACCTTTGGGGTTCCACTGCACTGTGCACACTATATCTCACTTTGGTATAGTATATACAGAGCCAGTTTCCTACACTGGCTAGCCTGGAGAATCGTTTGGTTGATCGAGATAGAGCAAGAGGCTTTGGTGAGTTGGGATGCTCAGGTAGCGGAAGAATTAAATTCATTGGAGGAGTACCACGAAATCGCTGACATCGAGGTTAAACACATGGGGAAATACGCAGTTGCCAAAACATATGGGGAGGGGAAAGGCCGGGCTCAGTGTAAGAAGCTGTGCGGTGAGATTGGTGGGAGTCGGGCTGTGTGTCTGAGTTGCGTGCAGAGAGTGGTGAGCTACTGAGACCCTATAAGCAATAGCAGATAAGTTTGATCAGTACTGTTCCTATCTGTACCACTCTAGAGTGACTGCTGATGATGCAGCGATCAAAGAATACTTAGAACATATTTGGATGCCCTGGTTGACTGATGAGCATAGGGAGCACCTAATGAGGCCGTTAGATGCAGGTGAATTGCTTGCTGCGCTAAATGCAATGCGTGCTGGAAGCACCCCAGGGCAAGATGGCCTTACTGTTGCTTTCTTTAAGGAGTTGCTTACTCCACACCTGATTACTCTTTTTGAGGAGATAGGGGGTGGGGGGAATGCCCCCTCAATGAGGGAAGCCTTAATAGTTACATTATTAAAGCCAGGCAAACTCCCTAATGAATGTTCATCCTTTAGGCCCCCGTCACGTTTTAATGTGGATACCAAGCTCTTCGCTAAAATCTTAGCTAACCAGCTGGCCCGCTGGTTGCTTTCTTTGTTGGTCAGGAACAATCAGGGTTTGTCCTAGGGCATACCTTGAGATACAACCTACCGACTGAGTTTGGAACAATACAGCATATTAAGCCGGAAACCAAAGCTGCTGCATATTAAGACGGAAACTAAAGCTGCTGAAGTCTTTCGACGCTGAGAAATCCTTTCATGCAGATAGTGTTTAGGCGGATGGTTGTGGGAGAAGTTTCCCTGCAGTTAGTGGTGGTCCTATACAACTCCCACACAGCCAGGGTAAGAGTCGGGGATACTGTCACTGCTCCTTTCAAGATATCACGGGCATTCTTCAGGGCTGCCCCCTATCACCTTTGCTATACGCTCTGGTGGCAGAGCCCTTGGCACGTGCCTGAAGGGAATATCATGGGAACAGGGTGACCCGCTTCCCAAAATGTAATCTCTGTGTCGTCCTACGCGGATGATACTCTTCTGTACATTAGGGATCTGGTGTCTAATCTGTCCCCAGTGCTGGATAAGGTGGTAAGACAGTGAGCTATCTTGCCTCAAGATTAATTGGGCTAAGTCAACTATTTTCCCCTTGTCCCCAGCCATGGAGCCTATTGAATTAGTCTACCCCCTAACATGGACTTCTGAGCCTGTGCGCTACTTGGGAGTAAAAGTTGATACAGACTCTGAGCTGGTTCTCAGCAAGAACTATGGCAAAGCGATTGCTAAATTAGAAGAGGTGGAATGCTGGATGCGCTTGCCTTGGTCTCCATTGGGTCGCATATATCTCATGAAGATGGTGGTGCTCCCAAGGTTTTTATTCCCGTTTTTGAATGTTCGTTCCGATGGTGCTCCCTGCACACATCCTCAGGATCATTTGTTCATTATTGGTGAAGTCAGCCTGGGCCGGGAAACAGGCACGTGTCAAATGGGATATTCTCACACTACCCTACTCCGGTTGGTGGTGGTGGTGGGGGGGAGAGGGGGGGGCGGACTTAGAATTATATTATTGTGTGGAGCAAGGTTCACATGCGTACCACTGGGTACACCAGCAAGTTGGCCTCCCACATGTACAGATTGAAAGGGTTGTGGCTGCGCCCCCTCCTCTCTCATTGTTGTTGTTTCATGGGAGCTGGTATTTTGGACTCCGTTAATTCGGGTACTCATGCATGTCAAAATTTGTTAAAAAGGCAGGCGGGCACTATCTTGTATTTCCCTTCAACCCCGCTGGAGTGATGCCATTGGCTGCCAGCATACCGTGAAAGAGAGGTGGTCCACGCACTGGTATCAATTAACATTATTAAAATTGGGGAGCTACTTTCTGAAGGCACGGCTAGAGGATGAGCTGATATTGAGGCGGAAGGGCATGTTCACACACCGCTTGTGAAGTTTCACTTTCACAGGGTGAGGCATGCCATTCGCAGAACACTTGGGGAGGACATGACGGAACTGCCCGAGATAGCCTCCTTTTCTTTCCTTCTGTGTACGGAATCTCCTAGTAGGATAGTCTCCAGTATTTAGAACATATCACAGGACTATCGTAGGAATCACTTCACAAAGGCTAGCTGGAATGGCAAAATGATCTTGGGGAGGCTCTCCATGACATCACCTGGCCATATTGCTGTGAGGTTACGCAGAATGTCTCCTTGAATGGGATACACGGTGTCATACATTTTAATTTCCTTAATAGAGTTTATTATACGCCTGACAGGCTGAACAGATATACCCTCCGTGACACTGCATAATGTGAGCGGTGTAGAGTCCGGCCAGCTGTGTTCTTGCATATCGCTGGGCGTGCCCAGTGATTGCGAACCACTGGAGATTAATTTTTCACATGCTGAGCGAAATCACAGGGTTGCCACTGCCATTGGACCCACTATTGGCTTTGCCGGGTTGTACAAGGCGACTGCTGAAAGACACACGCCGATTAATAGACATGGATATACTGCTTGCAAAACGCAGGGTTGCGATGCGCTGGGCTCGAGGAACAGCTCCTACTGTCAAAGACTGGTCAAAAGATATGGTTTAATGTACTACACAATCTGAATTGTATAGTGAATTACTATCGCCCTAAACGTTTTTGGGGTCTGTATCAGCACTATATAGCTGGAAAAGAGATGGATGTGACTGAAGGGGATGGCCCTGCCTGATGGTGCAGACTGAGACAAGGGTTTCACCCTGTGGGATGATTTGACAACAACCCTGTTATTCACTGCATGTGTTGTAGCACTGTGCGTACTAGATTCTGCTCGTCGTTGATCAAACATCGTGTCTATTTATGCGCCTAATTGCATTGATGTATCTCCATGTAACATACTGAGTAGATGCTTTGCATTCTTTAAATTACTGCGTCTCTGCTCAACACTGATGTACTACTGGGATTGCTTTGTGTTATCGTATTCACGAAAATGTAAAAAAGGTATGATCACAAGACTCTCTGATGAACTCAGAAGGTTACGGATGTCCTTTTGCCATGTCTGGTTTTTACCTACAGAGAAGTGCCACAGAAAGCAGTGGTATTTAGTCCCTTTGAGCTTCTGTTTGGTCATCCTGTGAGGGGACCACGATGTCTAGCAAAGGCTGGGAGAGACCTCTCAAAGAGGCCCACCTAGCTATTGTGGACTATGTGCTTGGCCTACGTCAGGCAGATCCCACGTCACCATTTTTGAAGCTATCTTGGTACATCATTACCCGTGACAGCTCCATTGTTTTTACTTTGTCAAGGGGGCCACTTTAGTAAAAGTCTCCTCGGCACTCCTTAGGCTATTTTCGATCACCGAGACACCACCCTTCTCTTACACCCCCTCACTTGAATTCATCAATACAGCTAAGATCAAAAGATCAAAGCTAAAGAACCCCACTGAGGAGCCGGTCAGGCACTGCAGCATCAGCCAAATGAGGAGCTGCTCAATGATGAAGCTGGACACCCTTCTGGTTGTTTGATGGCATTCAGATCTGATCACTTAGACACCACCCCTGCAACCGAATCCCAGTACACCCACCCGTTCCTTCTATCAGCCATATCACCCCCTCACGCTATATGAGGAACTGTAACCTTATTTTGTGCAACATTGCCTGTGAATTGCTTTAGCCTGCTTTCTTCTGTGGCCGCACCACAATGCATCAGTCTTTGTTTACTACCCTGGGCAAGACACCTCTGTGCCTGGACTCGCTTGCCATGACTTTTGCCCAACCCCCACGTGCGCTTCAATATGCTAGCTATCTCTGTTTCTCTGCGGGCCATGAGTCCAAGCGGGAAGCGTCTTGCACTGTAAGTGCATTGAGTTATGCCATTTGTCTGCGATCCTGCCACCCTCACTTCACTCAAACATCTCCCTGCTTTCAGAGGCCCTCCCTGAACCCTCAAGCGGCCCATCCAGCTACCTAGGCTTCATAATGTCCACTGGCTCTGCCTTAGAGTGCATGCCAATACTGTGGCGGCTAGCTGGGCAAACTGACACCGAGATCGCTCCCCTGTCCAACAGGGAATCAAGGCACCCTGCTTCTCACAATAAGCGTAGCAACTCCTGCACTCTGTCTTCTGCCATGAAGTCTGAAGCGGTCATGTGACACTGTAGTCAAAAAAGTCTAATAATAATCAACAGTAAATAACACTAAGTTCAGATGTCAATCCATAAATCTTAAAAATAGAAATGTGGATTGCATTCTCACACTGGAAGGGAAAACACTGGGTGAAGGGAGAGCAACAGCCTTTGTCCACTGGGTCAATTCTCAAGACAGACACCTCAAGTTCACACATACCATCAATAAGAACCATGCAGTCTTCCTGGACTTGGACATCTCATTCACCAATGAGGGGATAACAACCAGGGTACACAATACACCCACTGACAGGAACAGCTTACTCCTTTACGAGAGCTACCACCCAAAAGCCCTCAAACAAAAACTACCGGTCGGTCAGTTCCTCCGGGTTAGGAGGAACTGCTCTGATAAAGACACCTATGAGGAACAGGCTGAACACCTTGAAAATAAACTCATCGAACGTCACTATCCCAGGAAGATGGTGAGAAAGTCGAAGAAAAGAGCTAGAAACAACTCGCTGGATGCGGGGGACGGCGGCGAGTGCGAGGCTGGCGGAGCGGAGCTGGCGGGTGGGGGTGTGGAAGCGGAGTCTGCTGTTCAGGTAGGCTGGTCCGGTGTCATGGAGTGCTTTGTGTGCGTGGATGAGGAGTTTGAAGGTGATCCTCTTGTCGACGGGGAGCCAGTGTAGGTTTGTCAGGTGGGGGGTAATGTGGCTGCAGCAGGGGACGTTGACGATCAGTCGGGCGGAGGCATTTTGGATGTCTGGCAGACATTCTCACCGGCTGCCGGGGGCTTTATCCACTACTCAGCCCTGCATGACATCCATACCAGAATGGATTATTGGTTGGTCGCTAGACCTTTGTATCCTCAGATTTGCGCCTGGTTGACTCACCCATACTCCTTTTCAGATAACTCTCCAATAATGCTGGACATAGAGAGACCTCAGAAGAGGCCTGCTCCCTTCACATGGCGGTTTCCGCCATACTCGTTGTTAGACAGTGTCTTCAAATCCGAGATGGCTGCGGACATAGAGAGCTTCTTCGAAACAAATATTGGCTCCGTTCGCCAGTTTTCTACAGTATGGGAAACTTTAAAAGTCTATATACAGGGGATGGCCATGTCCAAGCATTCTGGGGTCCTCTGTTCTCTTAGAGGGAGACTGGCTGTGAGAAAGTGCCCTCTTTCTGCATGGTCGTCCCCACTTTTTCTGAATAGATGATGTGCTTTGACTGAGTGTGCCCTGGGCTCCTGCTAATCAGGTACCCAGGGACTATGTTCTTTCCCTAAAACTGCATTGAAGCCTAAACCCAATTGGCATCTCTGGTCAAAGGCCAGCCCCTGGTAAATGGTACCACAGGTACCCAGGGCACTGTGACCAGAGAAGGCCTCTAAAGGCTGCAGCACTTATTGTGCCACCCTTAGAGGTCCTGTACCATTTCACTCACACACTGCCTTTGCAGGCTGTGTGTTTTGGTGCAGAACAACGTGAAGAGTCGACATGACACACTTCTCTTTGTGCCATGCCTGCAACCCACTGCCCTTGCATAGGTCAGCCTCCCCTCTAGCTGGGTGGACTATACCACTGGTGAGGATACAGGTGCATGAGCCATGTACCCCCACAGTGTCCAAGTCCATTCTTAGACATTGTAAGTGCAGTGCTGCCATTAAGAGTATATGGTGCTGGGAGTTTGCCATAATGGCCACACTGTAAACTGAAAAGTTTGGTATCAAACTTCTCAGCACATTAAGCACACACTGATGCCAGTGTGGGACTGAATGAAAAATGCACACAGAGGCATCTTAGAGATGCCCACTGAAAACGAACCTACCACTAGTGTCCAGGCTGAGTGGCTGCTTTCAGCTGCCACCACCCGACATGTTTCTGGACCCCTGGGGCGAGAGCTTACTGCTCTCTGGGGCCTGAAACAATGCACATCCTGGGACGAGGTGCAAAGCCTCCTCCCCCAGGATTGGCAGGGTTCACGAAGAGGAGGCGTCAAAGTCTTGCCGCCTTTGTAAGCTTCCCTAGGCCACTTGCTGCTCTCAGCAACTGGCCCCCACTGGTTTTGACCCCCACTTTGGGCGGGAAAACCGGCAGGAACAACAAGTGAGGAGAGAGGTGTACCCACCCCTGCCAACTTCACCCCTCAGGTGGGGGAAGCGAGGTGAAGCACAAATCTCAGTCCCCGCCATCTTGCAGATGGGGGGACCCAGCTAACCAGGATAGGCCTATGCCCCCTCCCACTGTAGGGAAGCATAATAGGGGGTGTACCCACCCCAGGGAAGGGAGCCATTGGTCCCAACCTTTTTACCAAACTGTAACGCCCCTGAATCTAGTATTTAGGGGCACTCCTGAACCTTGCTTCCTCAGACAAGATGAAACTACAAGAAGAAGAAGGACTGAACAGCCGTGCAGAACCTCACAAAAGAAAGACGCCCACTGACTTGGCCTCAGCCCTACTGGCCTGTCTCCCCCTCGAACCTGCTCCTGCAAAATCCCGTTGTGTCCTGCAGCCAACAACCTTGAAAACCCTGGAGGACCGACCTGCCTTCAACCCCCAAGACTTTGTCTCCCCTGAACACCGGATTTGTTAACCTGCAATCTCTGGCCTCGGCCGAAAATTGTGAATTCGCACAAGTTTGCACCCGCCGTCCACGGCCGGAGCTCGAGTGGGCAAACAGCACGAGGTGGTCCCCCTGGTGATCCTGACGCGAGATCCAGTGATGCCAGACCTGCCTCAAGCCTCCAGCCGACGCCTGCAACCTAAATCTAAAAGGACCCCTCAACCGCGACCAGGAGCTGGTAAGATGATTCGACCCCAAAAGGGACCCCAAAAGGCATCCCTGCAACCGACGCCGCGTGGCCTTGGGTGGCCCAACCAACGGTGCCTAGCCAACCCCCAACTTACCTTTTGAAGTGGTGGTCGCACCCAGAAGACCTTCTTCCCTGCAGTGCCTTTTCAAACCGGAGGTTCCCCATAGCAAACAACAGGGTGCCTTACGTCAAAACAACACCCGGCCACCCCAGTGCCGCTGAGGGTGCACCTTTGTTTCCCCATTTGCCCTGAGCTAAAGTTCAGGAGTTTTGCTCACACAGCCAAGTGGCCTGCTAGCCAGCAGCCACCAACCGGAGAACCCCCATCCCCCGTAGGATAATATTGTGCCTCAGCACTCTTAACCCGGCCGCCCTAGTGCCGCTGAGGGTGTAACGAGTGAATCCTTGACCCTGGGGGAACCCTTGTTCTAACCCAGAAGCTCAACTCCGAAGACCGATTACTTACCTGGTAACCATTAACTTAATTTCTCTCCATGGGAACCTATTGACTGTTTTTCTCTGAAAAATGTTCCAAGTGTGGAGTTGATTTGTATGGAAACCTGAAAAATAACAATTGTGCAAAACTGACTTAACTTACTTTTTCTCTTGGAAATGTCCCAGTGTGATAGCTAGGCATATCACACTGAGTAGAAAAATTAATCTAAAAAGTAATCTCAAAGTAACGTAAAAGTAACTTGCCTGTAATTTTAACTGCAAGATCGATACAAAGTATATGTACAGCAGTTCCCAGTATTGCATAACCATTAATTCAAACTGTAACCATTCCAAAGTACATTTGCAACGGCATTTCAAGCTGTATATTTACTGCAAAGTAATTATCAACTTACCTGTGCCAGGCTTACATGGTTCTAGGAAATAAAATAACAAAGAATATTTGTATACAAAACCAATTGGTCTGAAGTTCAGTCTTTGAGTGTGTGAATTAAATTGCTGACTGGGCGTGTGCAACAAATGCTTAACATTGTCCTCTGATAATGCCTTCCTGCTTGACCACACTACCACAAATAGAGAGTGAGGTGCTATCTAACTTTACCTCTGCCTACCTTTGGGGTTCCACTGGACTGTGCACACTATATCTCACTTTGGTATAGTATATACAGAGCCAGTTTCCTACACTGGCTAGCCTGGAGAATCGTTTGGTTGATCGAGATAGAGCAAGAGGCTTTGGTGAGTTGGGATGCTCAGGTAGCGGAAGAATTAAATTCATTGGAGGAGTACCACGAAATCGCTGACATCGAGGTTAAACACATGGGGAAATACGCAGTTGCCAAAACATATGGGGAGGGGAAAGGCCGGGCTCAGTGTAAGAAGCTGTGCTGAGAGATTGGTGGGAGTCGGGCTGTGTGTCTGAGTTGCGTGCAGAGAGTGGCGAGCTACTGAGACCCTATAAGCAATAGCAGATAAGTTTGATCAGTACTGTTCCTATCTGTACCACTCCAGAGTGACTGCTGATGATGCAGCGATCAAAGAATACTTAGAACATATTTGGATGCCCTGGTTGACTGATGAGCATAGGGAGCACCTAATGAGGCCGTTAGATGCAGGTGAAGTGCTTGCTGCGCTAAATGCAATGCGTGCTGGAAGCACCCCAGGGCAAGATGGCCTTACTGTTGCTTTCTTTAAGGAGTTGCTTACTCCACACCTGATTACTCTTTTTGAGGAGATAGGGGGTGGGGGGAATGCCCCCTCAATGAGGGAAGCCTTAATAGTTACATTATTAAAGCCAGGCAAACTCCCTAATGAATGTTCATCCTTTAGGCCCCCGTCACGTTTTAATGTGGATACCAAGCTCTTCGCTAAAATCTTAGCTAACCAGCTGGCCCGCTGGTTGCTTTCTTTGTTGGTCCGGAACAATCAGGGTTTGTCCCAGGGCATACCTTGACATACAACCTACCGACTGAGTTTGGAACAATACAGCATATTAAGCCGGAAACCAAAGCTGCTGCATATTAAGACGGAAACTAAAGCTGCTGAAGTCTTTCGACGCTGAGAAATCCTTTCATGCAGGTAGTGTTTAGGCGGATGGTTGTGGGAGAAGTTTCCCTGCAGTTAGTGGTGGTCCTATACAACTCCCACACAGCCAGGGTAAGAGTCGGGGATACTGTCACTGCCCCTTTCAAGATATCACGGGCATTCTTCAGGGCTGCCCCCTATCACCTTTGCTATACGCTCTGGTGGTAGAGCCCTTGGCACGTGCCTGAAGGGAATATCATGGGAACAGGGTGACCCGCTTCCCAAAATGTAATCTCTGTGTCGTCCTACGCGGATGATACTCTTCTGTACATTAGGGATCTGGTGTCTCATCTGTCCCCAGTGCTGGATAAGGTGGTAAGACAGTGAGCTATCTTGCCTCAAGATTAATTGGGCTAAGTCAACTATTTTCCCCTTGTCCCCAGCCATGGAGCCTATTGAATTAGTCTACCCCCTAACATGGACTACTGAGCCTGTGCGCTACTTGGGAGTAAAAGTTGATACAGACTGAGCTGGTTCTCAGCAAGAACTATGGCAAAGCGATTGCTAAATTAGAAGAGGTGGAATGCTGGATGCGCTTGCCTTGGTCTCCATTGGGTCGCATATATCTCATGAAGATGGTGGTGCTCCCAAGGTTTTTATTCCCGTTTTTTAATGTTCCGATGGTGCTCCCTGCACACATCCTCAGGATCATTTGTTCATTATTGGTGAAGTCAGCCTGGGCCGGGAAACAGTCACGTGTCAAATGGGATATTTTCACACTACCCTACTCCGGTTGGTGGTGGTGGTGGGGGGGAGAGGGGGGGGCGGACTTAGAATTATATTATTGTGTGGCGCAAGGTTCACATGCGTACCACTGGGTACACCAGCAAGTTGGCCTCCCACATGTACAGATTGAAAGGGTTGTGGCTGCGCCCCCTCCTCTCTCATTGTTGTTGTTTCATGGGAGCTGGTATTTTGGACTCCGTTAATTCGGGTACTCATGCATGTCAAAATTTGTTAAAAAGGCAGGCGGGCACTATCTTGTATTTCCCTTCAACCCCGCTGGAGTGATGCCATTGGCTGCCAGCATACCGTGAAAGAGAGGTGGTCCACGCACTGGTATCAATTAACATTGTTAAAATTGGGGAGCTACTTTCTGAAGGCACGGCTAGAGGATGAGCTGATATTGAGGCGGAAGGGCATGTTCACACACCGCTTGTGAAGTTTCACTTTCACAGGGTGAGGCATGCCATTCGCAGAACACTTGGGGAGGACATGACGGAACTGCCCGAGATAGCCTCCTTTTCTTTCCTTCTGTGTACGGAATCTCCTAGTAGGATAGTCTCCAGTATTTAGAACATATCACAGGACTATCGTAGGAATCACTTCACAAAGGCTAGCTGGAATGGCAAAATGATCTTGGGGAGGCTCTCCATGACATCACCTGGCCATATTGCTGTGAGGTTACGCAGAATGTCTCCTTGAATGGGATACACGGTGTCATACATTTTAATTTCCTTAATAGAGTTTATTATACGCCTGACAGGCTGAACAGATATACCCTCCGTGACACTGCATAATGTGAGCGGTGTAGAGTCCGGCCAGCTGTGTTCTTGCATATCGCTGGGAGTGCCCAGTGATTGAGAACCACTGGAGATTACTTTTTCACATGCTGAGCGAAATCACAGGGTTGCCACTGCCATTGGACCCACTATTGGCTTTGCCGGGTTGTACAAGGCGACTGCTGAAAGACACACGCCGATTAATAGACATGGATCTACTGCTTGCAAAACGCAGGGTTGCGATGCGCTGGGCTCGAGGAACAGCTCCTACTGTCAAAGACTGGTCAAAAGATATGGTTTAATGTACTACACAATCTGAATTGTATAGTGAATTACTATCGCCCTAAACGTTTTTGGGGTCTGTAACGGCACTATATAGCTGGAAAAGAGATGGATGTGACTGAAGGGGATGGCCCTGCCTGATGGTGCAGACTGAGACAAGGGTTTCACCCTGTGGGATGATTTGACAACAACCCTGTTATTCACTGCATGTGTTGTAGCCCTGTGCGTACTAGATTCTGCTCGTCGTTGATCAAACATCGTGTCTATTTATGCGCCTAATTGCATTGATGTATCTCCATGTAACATACTGAGTAGATGCTTTGCATTCTTTAAATTACTGCGTCTCTGCTCAACACTGATGTACTACTGGGATTGCTTTGTGTTATCGTATTCACGAAAATGTAAAAAAGGTATGATCACAAGACTCTCTGATGAACTCAGAAGGTTACGGATGTCCTTTTGCCATGTCTGGTTTTTACCTACAGAGAAGTGCCACAGAAAGCAGTGGTATTTAGTCCCTTTGAGCTTCTGTTTGGTCATCCTGTGAGGGGACCACGATGTCTAGAAAAGGCTGGGAGAGACCTCTCAAAGAGGCCCACCTAGCTATTGTGGACTATGTGCTTGGCCTACGTCAGGCAGATCCCACGTCACCATTTTTGAAGCTATCTTGGTACATCATTACCCGTGACAGCTCCATTGTTTTTACTTTGTCAAGGGGACCACTTTAGTAAAAGTCTCCTCGGCACTCCTTAGGCTATTTTCGATCACCGAGACACCACCCTTCTCTTACACCCCCTCACTTGAATTCATCAATACAGCTAAGATCAAAAGATCAAAGCTAAAGAACCCCACTGAGGAGCCGGTCAGGCACTGCAGCATCAGCCAAATGAGGAGCTGCTCAATGATGAAGCTGGACACCCTTCTGGTTGTTTGATGGCATTCAGATCTGATCACTTAGACACCACCCCTGCAACCGAATCCCAGTACACCCACCCGTTCCTTCTATCAGCCATATCACCCCCTCACGCTATATGAGGAACTGTAACCTTATTTTGTGCAACATTGCCTGTGAATTGCTTTAGCCTGCTTTCTTCTGTGGCCGCACCACAATGCATCAGTCTTTGTTTACTACCCTGGGCAAGACACCTCTGTGCCCGGACTCGCTTGCCCTGACTTTTGCCCAACCCCCACGTGCGCTTCAATATGCTAGCTATCTGTTTCTCTGCGGGCCATGAGTCCAAGCGGGAAGCGTCTTGCACTGTAAGTGCATTGAGTTATGCCACTTGTCTGCGATCCTGCCACCCTCACTTCACTCAAACATCTCCCTGCTTTCAGAGGCCCTCCCTGAACCCTCAAGCGGCCCATCCAGCTACCTAGGCTTCATAATGTCCACTGGCTCTGCCTTAGAGTGCATGCCAATACTGTGGCGGCTAGCTGGGCAAACTGACACCGAGATCGCTCCCCTGTCCAACAGGGAATCAAGGCACCCTGCTTCTCACAATAAGCGTAGCAACTCCTGCACTCTGTCTTCTGCCATGAAGTCTGAAGCGGTCATGTGACACTGTAGTCAAAAAAGTCTAATAATAATCAACAGTAAATAACACTAAGTTCAGATGTCAATCCATAAATCTTAAAAATAGAAATGTGGATTGCATTCTCACACTGGAAGGGAAAACACTGGGTGAAGGGAGAGCAACGGCCTTTGTCCACTGGGTCAATTCTCAAGACAGACACCTCAAGTTCACACATACCATCAATAAGAACCATGCAGTCTTCCTGGACTTGGACATCTCATTCACCAATGAGGGGATAACAACCAGGGTACACAATAAACCCACCGACAGGAACAGCTTACTCCTTTACGAGAGCTACCACCCAAAAGCCCTCAAACAAAAACTACCGGTCGGTCAGTTCCTCCGGGTTAGGAGGAACTGCTCTGATAAAGACACCTATGAGGAACAGGCTGAACACCTTGAAAATAAACTCATCGAATGTCACTATCCCAGGAAGATGGTGAGAAAGTCGAAGAAAAGAGCTAGAAACAACTCAAGAGAAGCTCTTTTGGAAAATGTAGAAAAAGAAATCACAGGAAGACCAGTGTGCGTCACCACGTTCACCCCAGCATCTAACTTAGTCCAAAAAATTATCAGAAAAAGATGCCATAAACTGAACAGTGCGGGCAAATAATGGGTAACCCCCCTGTTTGCATTTAAACGCAACAGAAGCTTACGAGACGAACTAGTACACGCTCAGATGACTACCAAAGAGTGCGGAACAACAGAGACTTTGGGATCAGCCACCAGCGGTGGGCCATTTTTCATGCGGCGGGTGCAATTCATGCAATCTCACAAAAAACACTAAAGAAGTAGACATAGGTACAGGCAAACCATGGCAGCTCCGTACATTCAGCAATTGCAATACAGAAAATGTGGTGTACCTAATAACATGCCCCTGCAACCTCCAATATGTGGGTATGACAACAAGGAAGATAAAAACCCGAATTAATGAACACCGGAGCACGATCAGGTGCAAGAAAACAAACACAAGGATGACACGGCATTTTATTGAGAAAAACCACAATGATACGGATCTAAGCTGGACCATCCTGGAGGTCATGAAAAAAAGCAAATTCGACCTAACAAGAGCCCTGCATGTGAGGGAGCAACGATGGGTTTATCGCTTAAAATCCCACGAGAGGGGCCTCAATGACGACATCCCATGGCTGCAGCTAGCACGACAATAATAGTTCATTATTATGGCAGGTGCTTTTTCCTGTTAAAAATCCACTGAACGTCCATACCTACACAAAGAGCATTTCCAGCATCTATAGAACGTACGCATTAAATCATTGACACTGCTCACACGCTTACAAGCATGTCTAGGTCATACACCTACAGTAATTCCAGTATATCTGTTTATTGCACACCTCCATCCATCGCATTTTCTTTTAGTAGGCATTACCTACTATGACTCCTCCAATACCGTCGACCCAACGGTTCATTAATTTTGTGAGGCACACAACTACACCATGCACGCCTCTATACTACAAGGCCTGCGCTTCTAATTTGATTGTTATGCATTACAGATTGGCCTCTCCCTTATTCTCATCAATTGATGCGATGCGTATGAACCAGGCTACTGACACACTCTCACTTGCGCTCGAAACATGCTTGCAAGTATCCCCCAATAAGGACTCGTTTCACCAACACTACGTCATTGTGCCATCGGCACGCTCTCTCGCACTGCCATCAAGGGCGGGTACCCACGGCACACGTGGCCTCCCTCTCGCTATATTATACAGATAGATTGGATCGTGTGCCTTCGGTGTTTCTGTCCTCACGGCGCGCGTAGCGTCACCATGCCAACTAAGTATGCGTTGACACGCCCAGACTGAGCACTAGCCCCTTCTTTTCACAAAAGCGTCGTCTATCCTATTACTGCCTAAGCCCCCACCGGTACACCAGCCAACCACGCGGTCACGAGGATCGTCCCCAGCTTTACTACGAATGGGATCACTTTCCTTCGCGCATTACCAGCGTAGGCACGCCCCCAACCGCCATATTGGGTCCAGGTGAACCTTTTCTTTGCGCTCGGGACACCGCGGAATGCACATCTGACAACACTTCGCTCCCCTCAATTAACACCAATTTCACTCACTAAGTGATCTAGCCTCACTATAAAAGACGGCGACCGCTCCCCCTCATTTCTACATCCGGGAGGACCGGGAGCGGACGCATAGGACCCAGGAGGAATCCATTACCTGTCACAGTAAGAGTGCGAATGAACTGAGAGACTTGCAAGTACTTTCGTACTCGCTTGGGTAAATGAATGGTTGTTGTACCGAATGTTTAGAGATCTTGCTCCACCACTTTGTCTGATGGAAACTATGATTCTTTATGCTTCCTTTCGCAGAGCGGACAAACAGGATTTTTCTCCTCCCCCTCCCCCCATGGGGCAAGTAGTCCATATAATTAGGGTAAGACTGGTGGTAGCTTCAGCTACTACCACCTCTCGAATTCTCACACATGTGTACACAAATAGAGTGCCACGAAGTCACGTACATTTATCACTCACTTATAGAAATCAATGCATGCATTGTTCTCTTTTCCTTTACAGGTATTTTGACCCAATTTGATCGAAGTAACTCTGATTTCTTCCATACTTTATTTAGGCTTCACCGTTGGAAGCCATCTAGGAAGTGGAGAGTGGCCTTCGCCACACCCGCACGGTGGTAGTATCTTGCCACCAGTTGGTAAGAACGGAGCCCCCTGTTTATTTTAGGTCCTGATGAATGCCTTGGACCCAATCGGGCCGACACGGCAGAAACATGTTGACCACTCACAAGACGGTTAGGGGACACCAATTACCCCATTCACAGTCACATTTATTTTTAATATCATATAGTTATCAGTCACATTAAAAAACACTCCTGATAACTATAATGATTTTTAAATTCACTCACAATATCACAGGCCCCCACTTAATTATTTAGAAGTGCATCCTTGTCGTCAAGTGTATGCCCGCCCTCTATCAAACGAAGGTTTTAGAGGGCGAGGACTGGTCAATGATGAAGCATGACACCAGGTGGTGTGTGAGACCAGTCCGTAACTTTTTGTGAGATGCCCACACTCACAACGTTCTCGTAACTCTTTTGGGTTATCACACTAGGAGCAGCTTTTTGTGGTAAACAACAGAGCAAGGGTCTGCCCTGCATTTCAAAAGGTAACTCTTTCATTCATAAGGAATAACTGGTCAAAGGAGGCCTGAGCACATCTGTCGAAGACTATAGGACTGATAAGGGAATCACAACGAGTGGGACCAATGTCACGGGTAACCTTTTAAACCACATATCACTGATGAAAACATCAAGGTGGCCTGTGTTGGGAGTTCCCAAATTTGAAGACTGTTCTTTAGTGATAGAGGACTTACAGTGTCATAAGATGTGGGCATTTCCAAATAGGCCACCCGTTACACGAACATGAAAAGCAGAGAGACAAAATCTAACAGTGTATATGGAAAATGTTTAAATAGGAGGCTTGAGACGGAGACTTGGTCAAATGAAGCTGATCATCAGCATGTAAGAACTCAAGAGTTCAGCTTGTTGCAACCAGGATTGTGACCCAGAGGGTCGTCCAAGCTCCCATGCTTGCTGAGGAAACATCACCCAAGAGGATCAAGAATTCTCACCTAGTGCACAACCTTCTACCTAACCCAAGACCAGTGAACTCTGTGAGGTTCAGGACAGAGCTAGGCAGTAGCAAGATCTAGAAGTCATGGTGCAAGAATCTGAGAGGCAGAATGAAAGATTAGGGTGCATCCGGACCACTGCACCGATCGGACTACCTGTCTGCATGCGAGACATGACCCCTGAATTAGAAAAGGGGGGACTGAAACTTTAGGGCAATCGCGTTTTAACAATACATCAGAGACTATAGGGCTGCCATAAATGTGAGAGACAACCACTGCACAAGAGTGAGCAACAGGAACTTAGGGACGGTTGCCCTGGTTCAACGATGTTGAAATAATAGGGCTACAGCTGAAACCCCAAGCGGCTTGCCTCCTTAGGTGAGTAACACAACCTCTGTATACCAGGAAAGGCTCATGGGGATTCAAGGGCCATCGCCATTGGTACACTGCTGCTGGAGAAGACCGGTTTGTCACCCTAGGCAGTGATGTGACCAGAATTGGGACGTCGTCTTGAGTGTGTGAAAGACACCTCAGATTTGCAAGAGGAGATCTTGAACACCAGCGTGGGTCGAGACTCACACAATAAGTGCATCTGCTCAATCAACTTTGTAAACACTGACGCACTCAAAATCTTTGTCAGAAACCAAAGGAACTTACTGTCAACTCTGAAGAGCAGCGTGAAGATCCAAGTCCAGAGATGGTTGCAAATAGGCGGATATTCTTTTCCAGCACCAGCCGCTGTAGATTTGTAAGCCAGACTACCAAATGTTTCTGGGTCTGCTGCTAGGTCTCCTGTGGTGCAGGCAAGATAAAACTTTGTGGTGCACAGCCCATGGGTGGCAGCTACTTTAACTTAAGCACTGCCGGCACTAGGACACATTGTCCTTATCCAGGAAACTGTGGGACTTTAAAGCATCATTCTTTTTTTGATACCCAAGTTCTCAGATTTCGTCATTTTCCACAAAATTCTACAAGGCTACAAAAAAATGCATTAGAGATATAGACATAGTAAATACATTATCATCAACATCATTACCCATTCAGGCCGTGATTTATCCACCACCCGCTCCACATATTATAATTTCGGTGGCAAAACAGGGCCTCGTAGATCGGCTTCTCACGGCTGGCGCACCAGTACACCCCCCCACCCCCCCCCCCCTCCCCCCGAATGAGGCATGGTTCCAGCGACTTACAGTTACGGGCGATATCTTGTTTGCCCAACAATGTGGCCGTGGCGATAAAGGTTCTCTCCAGTCTCAGTCAACCAACTTCCTCCAAAAGGCACAACAGGGCTGTCCTCGAAGGATTGTGTGATGGAAGTTCACAATGACATACAAAAAGCAGGAGGCACATCTTCTTAAATAAAGCTACCCGCCCCATAGCGCTTAAAGGCAGGAGACCCCATTTCTACAGGTCCCTAGTCAAGGTTTTAGTAAAGGGGCTGAAAATTAAGAGCCCAGGCCAGGGCTGGGAGGTGTAGAATATACAGACATCAAACTATTTGCAGGAGTAAGCATATCAGGATGGCAGGGCACCAAGAATGTCCTCCTGTGTCTTCAACTGTTACCAACAGTGACTTGTTCATGTTTATCTGCAGACTAGAGGCTTCACCATATAGATGGAGGTGTCTGGGGCCGAAAGACTGCATGTAAACCAGAAGTAATAGGATGTTATCCACATACAGAGCTGTGCGCTCTTCAGGATCCTCCTCTTAAAGCCATCCAGAATTTGGGAGCCGCATCTGAGAAGACGTGCCAAGAGTTCAATTACTAAGCCAAGAAATGGAGACAGAGGACAGCCCTGGTTGGAGCCTCTGACTACTGGGAAGGGCGGGTATAGGACTCAGTTTACCTGGACTTGGATGCAGGGGCATTGTATGGCAGGCTGATGAGCCCAAAGAAGTAAGCTAAAAAAACTGCATGCTTCAGCACAGCTTCCTAGAAGGTCCACAAAACAGTGTCAAAGGCCGTTTCAAATTCAATTCGGTTGGGGGAGCTGCTCAAACGGCACGCCTGGGGCAGGGTGAGTTGTACCCTCCGTATGCAACAGTGGGTGCTCCTGCCAGGCATGAACCAACATTTGGTCTGGGTAGACTAGGTAACTCAGTGTCTGACAATGTAGTCACTAGGACATTCGAAAAAATGTGAGGTCTGCGTTTTTGAGAGAGATAGGCATATACGAGGAGCAATGTTCTGCGGCCTGGTTGGCCTTAGAACTCACCACAATAATGGCAGTGCCAGGTCTGGGGGTGAATGATCAATGCTCTGCCCCCTCAGTTTAGAGGGCCAGTAGGTGAGGGAGCGAAAGGGTCGGGTAACTTTTAAGGAATTCCATACTGAACTAGTCTGTGCCAGGGGTCTTTCCCAAATTGAGATCTGAAATGGCCATGTTTATCTCCTCAGTTGTGATCGTTTGGTCAAGTTTTTTGGCTAGAAAAGGCAGGGAATCGAGTGCATGGGAAATCTCCTTTAGCAGTGGGAATGCAGACTCCTGTGGGGGTACAGGGGTTGCACCATAGAAGTCTATTTTACGCTGCAATGACATGAGCAACCTCGGGCATACTTTCATGAAGGGTTCCATGAAAATTGCGAATGGCCGGTACAGTTCTAGTCGAGGCAGCATAAGCTGCCAGCCAAAATAAGAGCTTGCTAGATTTCTATCTATGCTCGTAGACCAGCTGGGCCAACCCTCTCCCACACTCCCTCTAGGAAGATCTGTTTCAGGGTGGGCAGTCCAGATCCTCTATCTAGAGTGGTGGACTTGCAGCTGTCGCTCAATGTCGCCGAGGTGCAGCCACAGGTCCACCACTCCAAGGAGAGGATATGCGCTCCTAAATCCATTACCTGTACCAGTTGGCATGTCTTCTTTCCCCCTACATATCCCTTGGTCAGACCCCCTCAGGGTGGGTTTACTGGACGCCCATAGGGGTTCCAGCAGAGGGCACAGTATTACAGCTGAGCTTAAAGAAGATCTGTAGTGCTCTATAAAGTCAATACAGTCTTGGTCTACTATATGCCAGGCGTTGATGCGCTACATAGGTCATAAGGTGCACTAAAGGGTTTCCATTTTAAAGAGGAGGGGTGTGTGTTCTGAGATGCCTCAGGTCAGGATCTTTTTACATTGTAATACAAGGGAGGTCACTGGCTGGGAGCCAAATCAGACAGATTAAATCAATCATGATTTGTAGAACACAGATGCTTCACCGCTGAGGGTCTCAAGGTCTTTGACCCAGTTTATGCGCTGCTGACACGGAAGTGTACAGCCCTTGTGAGGGGTTACATAATCTCCAAGCATCGCATAGGCCAATTGAGTTGGCCTACAGTGTAAGTTGTGATGAGCGCGCAATTCGGCCTGGGCGAAGGGCCTCGAAAATATCAAGACTGGGGTCTGGGACGGCATTAAAAATAACCCACACCCCCAATCAGATAGCCCAGGGGGTTGGGAGGCACCACAAGGTCCTGGAGAGTATGTAGTGTCCAGTGCAACCTCTGTTGGAGAACATAGGCCGATATGAAGTACTGGTGTCTAGTCTCTAGAGGGCCCTCCATCCCTATGTACCTCCCCTGCGGGTCAATGTATGAGGAGGACACCGCAACTAGGAAGGACATATGCAGCAGGATCACGACCCCTCGTGAACCTCTTAAGAAGCCAACATGAAAAACTCAGTCATAGCCAAACATGATGCGAAGGGACAGTGGGAACCTAAAAGATGCGTTTCTTAAAGCAGGACCACATCGTTGCTAAACCGCTTTATATAGCAAAGTACTGCCGATCTCTTATAAACTGAGGACATGGTTTACATTCCAGGAAATTACCGTAGCCATTTGGTGGCTGTACTGGAAAGTGGTGAACTGGCCCCTCTCCTCATGAGAGGCCTCCTGGTCCAAAGGGGGATAGACTTAGTGGAGCCGTAGAGCATTTTGTATGCGAGTGCCCGCAGTGGATGAAATTTGTTGTAAATGCCTGCAAAAGAAAGCCTGAATAAAAGGAAAACAGAACAATAAACCATCCCACCCAACAGCCCCACCTCCAACACATACTTACAACTATAAAGTATCTGTCGCCCAACATTTCAACATAAAGAAACTAGTAGGGTGGGTCAGGATCCATCGGAGGCTCCCTGTTGCTCAATTGAAGGATCACACTGGCCGACAACAATTTCTAATTCATACAATAAAACAAAAGAACACAGGAAAACACTCCCTCCACCCCACATCCAAAACATTTTAATGCAATATAGCAATAGAATAGTTCACAGCATCTGCAGCAATGGTTGGCTATCCATGACCGAGTCATTCTGCACTTCTCCACCTGCCAGGGTTCAATTGAGTGGCTCATGATCGCCAGCTTAGTCTGAAAGAGAGTGGGGGTGCCTGAGAGAGACGCCTTTGGGTCCAGAGCTCCTGGTGGACTCCCAGCATGAGATGGGTTCAATAACCATAGTCACCTGTGCTGGTTCGGTCTGTCTCTCCTCGAGTGGGTTCTCTTTCCCCTGGGGGTACCTGAGAAAACTCACGGGGGACCCAGCTGTCCTAGAGTTTGCTGCCTCCCCAACTCTGGTGGGCCAGAGCACCCATTGCTCCATCGCCCACTTCCATGCTTGTTGGTGAATGTCAAAGAAATAGGTGGACGGGTTGAAAATAACTTTCAGATGGACCGAGAATAGGAGCATATATTGGATCTGAAGGGCCATGAGTTTATGTTTAACGACCTAAAGAAAGCATCTGCATTGCTGGGCTGCCCAGGTGTAGTCTGGGAAGACCATGAGCTTGGTGGTGAAGCGCAGATATTGGTGATTTGAGCCTCCTGGAAGATGACATACCGACAGTGGTTGTTGAAGATGTGGCCCATCATGGGATGAGAAAACCCTTGGGGGGAAGACACTTAGCCATGACCCGCAGCGCCCTTTCCTCCACGAAACTAAGAGACAGCTTATCCAATGGGACACAAGAATGGAACCATTGCTCCAGAAAGCAGTCTGTCACTGAGGTCTCAACTCCTTCTGGGAACCCAATAAACCACAGGCTCTTTCTCAGGCATTGGTTTTCAGCACCCTCTGCTCGTTCTTCCAGTATATCCATTGTGGAGAGCAACTTGGAGGCCTGGAGTTTAAGGATCGTCACTTCATCTTCAACCGTTGAGACCCCAGCTTCAGCCTCAGTCAACCGGTCTGCTTTTTTGTGAGTATATTGGCACAGGAGGGTGACATTCACCTAGACCTCATTCACTTTTGTCTCTACTGCTACCCGGCACCTTGAATTGCTTTGAGAATGATGGGCATGTCTGTTTATTGTTATTGATGGGGAGGTGCTCTGCGGTCCACCGGGTATCTACAGTAGGTCCAATGTACTGGTCCATTTGTCTTTGGGCCAGCTTCGGCTGAGGGAGCTAGTCACGCCCCTCTCTAACAGCATAGCCATATTCACCTTGGGAGGGAATAGGCACACCCCAACCGGCCCGCTTGACTCGAGCAGCCTGAAAAGTCATCCAAGATGTGGACCACAGAGTCATTGCTGCTGTGCAAGGCTCTGAGTAGGTACAGAGCAGGATTCAGGCTTCTGCAGTTCCCTACACTTATCCAGGTGCCACAGAGCAATTCAGGGGACAGTCTACGACCTCTTAATCAATCAAGGATTTATAAAGCAAGGCATCTCACCTCTGAGGGTCTCAAGGAACTGGAGTTGCTGAACTGCTTTGTGGTTCTCTTTTCATTTTAACAGCCAGGACTTGAGCCATTTTCTGAATTGCCAGAACGGCCAGAAGGTGCAGGGGAAGGTCATTCCAAGCTTTGGCCACCAGGTGTGAGGAGCGTCCTAGACTATTAACCACGGGATATCAGAGGGCTTGTCTGCGAAGAAGAGGGTCATATGCATGTTGAAGAGAGTAGGGCTGATGAACGATCCAAGTGGGATGCTGCATATCTTCTCCGGCTCAGAGGTGACTGGTGGGAGAAGGATTCTCTGAGTTCTTCTGCGAGAGGCGATTCATTTAAGAGCGTCTCACTGGATTCTGATGTGGTGAAGTCTGTTGATCAAGATGTGATGGGTGACTGGGTTGAAGACAGCTGATACGCCCAAGAGAATGAGGGCCCCGATGTCGTTGGTGTCTTCAATGAGGGCTGTCTCTGCTGTGTTTGATTCGGCATCCAGATTCAGAGGAGTTGTTGTATTCTATCTATTGCATATCTCTATGTTTGCTTTTACCCACTCAATGCCCTTCTAGTGGAATGCTTCTGCACTATGATGTACTACGGAATGTTGGGTGCTGGTTGAAGATAAACCACAGTTGTGATGGGGCTGAGCTGCCTGCTGGCTGCTCCTGGTGGGGCTTATTCCAGGATACTTAACATCTTACAATAAATCCTCTTGAAATACCTCAACCTGTCTGGACTACATTACTACATCTTTTTGGCGACGAGTTGATCTTACCTACGTTGGCTACTAATGGAATTCAAGTTTCAAGAAAGCAACTAAAGAAGTCAAGTTTCAAGAAGGCTAGAGATTCAAACCTCATCAAATATCAAGCAAAGACTCTGGCTTCAGAGCCCCACCAGTGACCATCACACCGGTCGCCCCAACCTGCGCATGCCAGATTCTTTTTCAACATTTCATCAACAACTTCAACTTCAAAGAATATTTTCACTTTTTCAACGATCCAACTATTTCAAGAGGGAAGTTAAAGCAGAGATTTATTTCTACAATCTATGCTGTATTTTCAACTGCTGTGGATGTGCCAGATCCCACTTCACAAGCTTGTCTCAATTAATGGATTTTTTTTTTTTTTTCAATCACCGCACAAAATCATTGTGGGTCTATTGATGGTCTGCCTTCAAGCGCCTTTCTATATCAAAGCAATCCCTGTGCGTTTTATTCAACTTCAAGTGGCCACATCCTCTCTATCTGAGCCATGTGTCAAAAAAATCTATATGGTATCTACAAACAAGTAAATCAACGCCCAGTGGATGCCCAGATACTACAGCTGCCTACATTGAGTAACGCGTTAAAATATTCAAGTCTCAAGGAACAGTGACATTAATCAAGCTGCAAACGGACTAATGAAACTCAATTTAATCATATTCAGCCCAGCTGTTGCTATTCGGTGTTCCTCTTTTGCTGTTATGAGAAAATCGGCAATGTGAGCTGTGGTATTCGAACTCGTCCGATTTAACCGTGAGTCAATTGCTGATCTGCCTCTATCTGTATGTGCGTGGCCTCACTCACCGTTTGTCAGTTGGGCGATCCTTTTGTCAGCTGGGCGATCCTTCTTCGACGCTGTCGTTTTTAGACTGATGACGTCGTCGAATCTCAAAGTATTCTTCCTACGAGCCTGTCATCGATCCTCTGTGACGTTTGTTTCTCCTGGGTGCTCTGGATGTTTTGGTGCATATTTGTGCCTCTAGCCACCCGGCGCAACGTGATCGACGTGCCGCCATTTTATGACTGTCGATTGTCAGTACATTTGCTAGTTCTCTATTCCCACCTTGCCAGCCACGTTTTCGTCATTTGAGTTGGTTTAAATAAAGTTATTTCAAGTTTTTTTTTTTCTGTCAGCAGATCTTTCGTGGGAGCAAAAAATTTACATGCTCTGTCTGTCATTTTGACTGCTCGTGGATGTCCATGAGGATGGAGGTTTGAGCTCAGTCGGGTGACAGTCTATATGTCCTATCAACATTTTACGTAAGTCCAACTTGAAGTTATTTCTGTATTCTAATGGGCAAAACATTCTTGGAAAGTTTATCGAAGCACAAGGATTTTTAAATAACAACTGTCACTTGTTTGCATTGGAGGTGGTGTTTTTTACTGGAACTATCTTTGAGCACGGAGACCTATCAATTTCTGGTTTCAACACGAAAACAGTATCAAGCAGTAACGAGTTCGATTTAGGTTTTTCAATTATTTCAAGAGTGCCATCTAGTGGTTGTTTTTTGTAATTCTTTTGTAAATAATTTTGCAGTTGTCTGAGACTGTCACAGTTTGATCAGCTTGTGCACAACGAAGATACAAGTCTCTTATTTCGTCAATGTACTCAAGTTCAACTGCTATATTTATTTTGTTTGCTTCTATTAAGACAGCTCGAGTTCTATGTCAACTAAGTTTCTAAGGAGCGTGTTGATCTGTATCTATGTTTTTTGGGTGCACATTCAAGCTTTCGATCACACGTCTAGTCTAGCATGATTTTGGTGTTTTTGTTTTAAAGTGTCTGCTTGGTGGTATTGATGTATTTCTATTTTTGTTAATGGGGTGTTTATATTTATGACCCTAGTGACATGCTCTCAAGAAATCGATTGTTCAATATTTTTTTTTTTTTATCAAAATACTTGCAGGTTCACTGTGATATATTAATGCACTGTTTACGTTCCATTTACAGTTTGCATGTTTCCAGGTTTTCAAAAATTCAATTTCTCAATTTTTCTCTAGTTTTCAATTTGTGCATGGAAAGTTTCCTGTACAGAGTTGCATGGTTAACTTTAACATGCGTGCAGCATTCCCTGTAGGAATTGCACATATCAATTTATGTACTCAATTTTCAAGGTATATGCATGCGTCCAGTATTTCTGGGTAAGAAATGTGTCTCTATCGATTTATCAATTTGCATGTGTTCTAGTTGTTTTCAAAAGGGCAACATTTCAATGTTTATCAATGTATATGCATGCATCCAGTATTTCTGGGTAAGAAATGTGTTTCTCTATCGATTCATCAATTTGCATGTATTCTAGTTGTTTTCAAAGGGCAACATTTCAATGGTTTTCAATTTGATTGAGGTTGTCAATATGTGTTGTTGCTTCCTTTCAATTATTCAATGTTTTTCAATGTTTTCAAGGTTGTCGATTTGGGGTTTAACCCTCTCAAGGTTTCAATGGAATTTCTATCGAGCCGCGTTTTTTCAATGTGTAGTCATTACGAGGTTGTCTCTGTATGGGTTATATCTCTTTCAAATGTTCAATAATATTCAATCTAATTTTTTAATGCTGTTTCACAGGGCGGTGTGAAGGATCTATTGCTTATTCTTCTGCCTCTCTGTTTTATATCTTTCTACTCTCTTTCTCGTTGAATGAAGAAGGGAATAAGAGTACTTATTTGTGTTTGTACCTTTAGGTGGTTTTCTCTAAGTCTTTCTTTCTTCCGGTTCTTTTTGTGTATTCGTTGGAGAAGGGAAGAAGAGTACCTATCCTCCCAGTCTAACTATTCTTTTTGTTCCTTTTATGTGTTGGTTTGATGATGGACTAATAGTGCCTTATTTTTGTGTTTGTACTTTTTCGGTTTCACTTCTCAAGTTTTATTGTTCTATTTTCTGCATTCTGTATTGCATTGTGTTCTCAGAGAAGGAATGTGTCTGATTTTATTCTATCATTTCTTTTCTGTATTTTCTGCATGCTGTGCATTGGCTTCTGTCACATCTGTCTGGCCAGTGGGTGTGATAGAGGCTAATGATTGGTACGCTTTCTCCTTCAGGTGTTTCTATGTTTCTATGTTTAGTTTTCTGTTGTGGAAGGAAAGGAGGTATGTTGTATTCTATCTATTGCATAACTCTATGTTTGCTTTTACCCACTCAATGCCCTTCTAGTGGAATGCTTCTGCACTATGATGTACTACGAAATGTTGGGTGCTGGTTGAAGATAAACCACAGTTGTGATGGGGCTGAGCTGCCTGCTGGCTGCTCCTGGTGGGGCTTATTCCAGGATACTTAACATCTTACAATAAATCCTCTTGAAATACCTCAACCTGTCTGGACTACATTACTACAGGAGTCCAGGAGACTGTTGTGTTCTAGGTGTTTGGCGAGTAGCTGGTTGAAGGTTTTTGAGATCCTTTGCTGGAAACGGGTGCAGGGAGATGGGCTGGTAGACCTTCTGTTCTGCTGGATCAACAGATGGTTTATTCTGGAGGGGCTGCACTTAAGCGTGTCTCCAGTCTTCAGGGAAGAATGCTGAGGTAACAAAGGTGTTCAGGACTTTCTTGAGCTTGTCGCCAATAGTCTTGCTCCTGAGGGTGAAGGCAGGGTGGTGACAGTGGTCTGTGGGTAAACCTTTTTACACAGAGTTCATAAGGGAGATTGTGGCTTGAATTGTGAAGGTCCCAATTGGTGAGCAGGTGTTGGGGGTTTCTGTTTGTGGGTGTGAGCATGCTGAATATGTCGGCAGCTGGGTGTTAGGCTTTTGAAGTTTTCGGTGTTTACTGATCTGGTCATGGAAGTAGTTAGTCAGGGTGTCACATTTCTATGGAGGGGGTGGTGTCGTTCTTGGTGGCTGGGGAGTTAGAGAACTCATTCACGATGTTGAAGAGCTCCTTGCTTCGTTATACACTGGCCTCTATGCGGTCCGCTAGAGCGTTCTTTTTTTTCTATAAGGAGGGGGTGGTACTGGTTTAGAGCTGTCTTGAAGGTGGTGCGATTCCCCATCTCTTTGCTGATGCGCCACTTCTTTCTACTTGCCAACAGTTGCATGTGGTGGATTTCAGCTCAGCGATTAACCAGCTAGCTCTTCTGACAAGTTATCTAGCTTGCTTGGCAGTGGTAATTATGTTGACGGATTCTATGAACCACTGGGAGAAGTTTTTCACAGCTTATTGTGGGAGGTGAGAGTATTGTTCCACTGTTCTGTATATTTTTCCAGTTTCTGCGCATGGAGTTGGGGAGCATGGTGCCAGTGTTGGTAAGTCTTGAGATGGTGAAGTGGATGCTGTAGTGGTTGGCCCAGGCGAGCTGCGAGATGTGGTTGAACTGGACCAGGTTTCTGGACGTGAAAATGGGGTCAAGCGTGTGTCCGGCTATGTGGGTAGTGTGAGAAGTTGGCCTGGTATATGCTGTCCACTAGTTCTAGTGGGCACCTTGCACCAGTCCAAACAACCCTTATTGATGATAGGTTAAAGACAACCTTTATTGAAAGCTATCCTAGTGGTAGCTATGGTGAGCAGCCTTCAAGCTAAGTTTTGAAGGAATGTAAAGCAGCTTGTTTTACCAGTCTATAATCTCTTAAATAACCAAATGAAAGGAGATCTACACCAGGTGTGTGTGATATATATATAAATATATATATAAATATATATATATGCACCAAAATCCAAACTTTGCAGAAGTATTCCAGTACATCAGAACTTCTAAAGCAGGAAACGGACACCAATTAGTGCTATTGCTATTTATTTTCTTGCAGAGAATGCCGCCATGACGCGTTTCGGGCTCTCAAACCCTTGATCACATGACATGCCATTAACTTTTTTCCATTTTTAAAGTGCTCGTGCAGTAATTGACCGTGAAGACAGACTATGCGTCCGTTTTACCAACAAATCCTTTTCTCGGCATAATGCCAAACGTCACATGGTTTTTTACAGTTGTCAATGCATGTATACACTGTTCAGAGCCATTCAACTCATACAGCGTGAATTATCTATTTAGCCACATTTCAAGGATTTAACAGCAAATTCAATATTTCTATCTTTATGATATTCAATTCACGGCTAATGCCGAAAGGTAATCATTGCTTCTATCGCTGTATAAATGTAAACAATTTCACTCCTTGTATACATACAATTAAAAACAGTGATGAAATACAACAATATTAATGTGCTAATATCATAACCCTGTGGCATGGAGATTAAACAGGAAATAAATAGGAGAGTGTATATTTACATAAGTGTTAAAAGCATTCTAGGTGTAAAAACACTTAAAACAGTTAAAACACATTATATGTTAAACAATTTTGTATCCCTTCCTTATTTAAATTCCAATTTGTTAACGCGTATAGAAGGATGAACGATATGTTGGGCTAGGTCTAAAGTAAGAAAGTGCTAAGAATATGTGCAACACCTGGGTAAATAAAGTGCAAATTGTGCTTTAGAATTCAGTTTTGAATAAACCAATTAAAATCCAGTGCTTAAAAAGACATATTCCTTATTTAGCCAAACAAGGAAAAAATTCTAAAAAGAATTGAAAAATTGAAATAAGGGGAGTCTGCTGGGATGTAAGAGGATATCACAATCGCTTGAACTGGAATACTGTACATATGCTACCTTGCTAATGCTGGGAGCCAAATGTCTATATTAATGAAATTCATTTCAAAGACAATTGTACAGAATATTCTATTATTCTTTTAATATTTAGAGCCAGGTATATAAGTCTTCCGCCGTGTTAAGACCGTTTGGAGACTTACTATCAAACTCCAAAATATATTTTGTTTCCAGTTTCCTCAATTGTGCCTCCCTGTTGCCCCCTCTCCTCAATGATGGTACTGAGTCCACAACATAATACTTGAGATCTTGTACTGAGTTGTTGTGGACTTCCTTTATGTGGCGGGCCACAGGATAGCTAGGATCTGCGTTAGTTATGGCTCTAGTGTGTTGAAGAATTCGCTTGTGGACTTGCAGCTTTGTGCTACCAATATATTTCAGTCCACAAGCACATTCCAACACATAGATTGCATATTCAGATTTGCATGTCAAAGATTTGGAGATTGTAGACGGGGCTGATTTAAATGGGGTTGTGAATGAGTTTTTATTCAAACCCAATTTGCAGGCTTTGCATGAGAAACATTTCTTGAAACCTCTAGAACTTAATAGCCAGTTTTTATTAGCGGAGATTTCCGGACTACTTTTAACTAAGTAATCACTGGATGAAGGAGCTTTCCTATAGGTAATGACTGGATTGGCTAGAAGATGTTCACCAATTATGGGATCAGAGCGTACAATGTGCCAATTTTTTCTTATGACACGACTGATTATGTCTCTTTGTTTGTTATACGTCGTTATTAACCTAGGATTGAGAGGCTCCTTTGTGTTCTGGCTAGGAATCATAGACGGCGCTGTACTAGCAATGGGGAAAAGTAACTCATCTCTGCGGAGTTGATTGGTTTTATTTATGGCCGCAGAGATTGTATATATGGAGTAGCCCCTTGCTAAAAAGCGATTTTTGCATTTCTCTTGTGCCAGATCATGATCTCTGCTACAAATCCTGTGTAGCCTCAGCATTTCTCCATAAGGGATGCTATGTATGGTATGTTTGGGGTGGAAACTAGAGGCGTGAAGGATAGTATTACCCGCTGTCGGCTTGCGAGACAATCTAGTTTCCAATTTGTCATTGTAAATAAATACCTCCACATCCAAAAAACAAACCGAATGTTCACTGATGTTATAAGTGAGCTGTAAGTTCATATCATTATCATTGAGCATGCTAATGAATGATACTGCGCTTTCCCTGTTGCCATGCCAAACCAAGAAAAGATCATCTATATATCTGACCCATTTAATTACATGTCTGTTGACTAGATCTTGGTACTGAGTGTGTACTACTTCCTCCTCCCACCAACCCATATGGAGGCAAGCGTAACTGGGTGAAAAGATTGCCCCCATAGCCACACCCTGAGTTTGCTGGTAGATTTGGTTCTGGAAGAGAAAGTAGTTATTATTAAGGCAAAATTCAGTCAAGGTTAATAACATTCTGTTGTGATTTAGAAACTGAATTGGTCGCCTATCCAAAAAATGTTTTAGAGCTCGTAAACCATCTTTATGGTGTATGCTTGTATATAAGCTTGACACATCTATAGTGATTAGTAAATAATCTTTACACCATTGCAGTTCATAGATTTTTGTCAAAAAATCGGTAGTGTCTTTTATGAATGATGGTAGGGCTCTGACATGTTCCTGTAAGAATGAGTCAATATAGATGGTAATGTTCTCCAACAAGTTTTGTTTGGCCGAGATGATGGGTCTGCCCGGAGGTTGTTTGATATCTTTGTGGATCTTCGGGATAAAGTATATCACGGGCGTTACGGGGTAGTCTTCTTTCATAAATCTGTATTCATCCGTGTTGATTAGACCTGCGCTTTTCCATGCTAGGAGACGTTTAAAAAGCTCGTTTTGTGCTGCCACTAATGTTAGTTTGTTGCTTATTTTGTAGCATGATCTGTCACTTAATTGTCGCAGAGCCTCTTCTAGATATAGACTTTTTGGCCAGAGAACAACATTGCCTCCTTTGTCAGAGTTTCTTATAACAAGGGAGTTATCCTTTTGCAATTTGTTGATCAATTGATGGTACTGGTGCTGGCGTGCTTTTTGGTATTTTGAGATTGTCTGGACTTTGTGATTGAGTTTTTTTTATTTCATTCAGTACTACTTCATGGAAAGCATCGATTGATTCACGTGGGAGGATAGGGACAAAGGTTGATTTTTAAGTCCTGAATTGATAGTGGCATTAGTATAAATGGCTTGTTGCTCCAAGATTAGATTGATGTTTTGCAAATCTAATGTTGGGGAAATGTTTGCTTCGAGAGCTTGCATATCACATAAGAGCGGTGTCAGCTACCGCTAAACCTTGAGATGGTTCATTAGTTGCCAAATTGAAAGTTGGAAGAGAGGTTTTGGATTTCTGTAAGTTATGGAATTTTATAAGTTTTAATTTGCGTATAAATTTGTAGACGTCAACCCTGGTTTGTACATACTGAAAGTTGGACTCCGGGCAGTATGACAATCCTAAGGAAAGCAGTTGTTGTTCAGCTTTGCTAAGATTGGTGTCTGAGAGGTTGATGACTGATCTTTCATTGGGAGTTTGATGATCTACTTTTGCCTCCAATTCTTTCTTGCCGGTTTCTTGTTGTATTGGGGACGCATTGATTCGCTTGCGCCTTGCTCTGCGTATTTCTTTGCGTTTGATGTTTCTCCTTTTCCTCCTCTCATGTTTGTATTCCTGGGGCATAGGTTCAGACGCCGCTCCTCTTGTAAAAAACCAATCTCCTCACTCAAGGAGTGTTTTGAAATACTGGAGGTTGTTGCTCCCCTATTTTGTTCTACATCCGATTCGCTGTCTATGGCCAAGCTGAGGTCCGATGTGGAGGACGTTATTGGTTTTTCCATTCTTTGCCCCACTCTGTTGTCAGAATTAGTTTGAAATCTGACTGATTTGCGTGGCAACTTGACGGCGTCATATTTGCGGGCGAATGTGAAGATCTGTCCTCTCTCGTAATCAAGTTTATCGCGTTGAAATTTAAATGTTTTGCATTTTTTTATTATATCTTCTTCCTTAGTTAGTCTTATGTTCATTTCTTCTCGAAGTTTGGATGAACCTGTACTTGGTTACAGAGCCATGATTTGTTCGTTAATCTCACAAGCCAGAATTGATAATTCTATTCTGTCGCTATCAGCATATTTGATGAGAATACACATTAAGTTCTTAGGGGCCTCCAAATTACTCTCCGCCCACTCTCGCAACATGTTCGGGTTGGGGTTTTCGTAACTTGGAGCGAGCATGATTCGAAGCCCACGTGGGATTCTACCCACTTCTAGATATTTAGATAGTGATCTATGTTCCCACCATTTTGCTTGTTCCGTTTTTCTGAGCTTTTCTAGCTGTCTGTATAGGTCCTTTAGATTCTATGGTTGGCTGTGTGTTCCTGTGTCCGCTATCGGTATCTGAGCTTGGGAGTTAGGGCTGTCAGTGAACATAGCATCCGAGGCTTCCTCCCTACTGCGTAGCATGTCGGCCGACATTCCACTTTGCAATGAAATTATTTTCGCGCGAGTTTCGGTAATTGCCTTACTCACAGCACACCTCCCAACCAGACAATATTGGCATCTCCTACCTCATGCGGCGTTTGTCAGACTCGTACGCGTCCTACGACCCGGCCTGTTCCGCTGCGCCACAGTCAGTTGGATTCTCTGCCGTCTGGGGGTTACAGGATCTTTTCCTTACAGAAAGGGATTGCTTCCGGTTCACGAACCGAGATCGGCTTTGGCGTCCTGTTACCACATCGCTGGAGGGGGTCCGTTAATCCAAGTAAGCCGCCTTGGAAAATATGCACCAAAATCCAAACTTTGCAGAAGTATTCCAGTACATCAGAACTTCTAAAGCAGGAAACTGACACCAATTAGTGCTATTGCTATTTATTTTCTTGCAGAGAATGCCGCCATGACGCGTTTCGGGCTCTCAAGCCCTTGATCACATGAAATGCCATTAGCTTTTTTCTATATTATATATAAATATATATATATTTTTTTCAATTTCTGAACACTCCCTACTAATCTCTTTATGAGATTAGAGGTCAAAGCACATATGTTGCAATCAATACAACACACTAAATAAGCACAATATACTACAGGCCCCGGGGGGGGGGAAACCATATACTACATATACTAAATAAAGTGGTATAAGAACCACGACTTGGCTAGACACAGTGCCTAGAGCATGTAGACTTGCTGGGACCCCACGGAACCACCCAAGTTAGTGACACAGGAGATCCACAGGGGACGGGTGCAGTGTCTAAACACAGGTGCTGGCCCCGTACAATGCTATGACAAAGTTGCGGTTGAGAAATTAGAGTTTAAGGACACTTAGATGAGGACTAGGAACAAACCCTTCTGGACTTAGAAGGTTCTAATGTCAACACCCACGGGAGCACCGGAGTACTCGTGTTAACTAACCCAGGGAAGCCAGGTGCATGGGTGTCAAATTTTGTCGGAAGTTGTCCTTGATTTCAATGGTGAGATGCTGTAAAGTGCTGCTGCCGTGAAGAGGAGAAGTGTCCGAGGAGATCCAAGCTTGGATCAGAGATGGGAAGAACCTGAAAGCAGAGGGGACAGAGTCTGGGTCACTAGCCAGTGACCAGGGGCAAGATAGGCGAATGCCCACCGATGTCGTGTGCTTCAGTTGAAGACAGGTGAAGCTGGACTCTGCTGCCACGAGGACCAGGAGAAGTCGACGACGACCAGGATCCGCAGGCGAGCTGTCCCACAAAGGATGTCCAGTGATGGGGTCTCAGTTACCGGATTGGAACCAACAAGCGTTGGCAGTGGCAACCCACGCGGTGAGAGAACAAAGGCTTCGGTGGGGACCAGCGAGGTCCAGGGGACTCCCCAAGCAATGGAGAGTCAGGGAACTTGTGGAGCAACCAGGAAAGCCTGCTAAAAGTAAAGTTGCCCTTCTCAAGGACCCACAAGTCGACGGACAAGAGATCTCGAAGGGGTGTTGAGAGAAAACACTTGGAACCAGCCCACGGAACACTCGGAGAGTGTAGGCCAGTGATCTTCAGTGCAATCGCTGCTCGGGTTCTGGACTACAAGTAGCCCAAAGCACAGCCTCGGGGAATGCCGGGAAGAGTGTGCAGCTGCAATTGGTCACAGTGTCCAGGGGTTCGGGTTGCACGGTCCCCACAAGGGCTACGGGTCTCAGGTTTGCTGAGGAATCATGTCAGCCTCATGGACGCTTGGAAACCCACCTCCTGTGTGGCAACAGTCTTCTGTTGGCATCTCCGAAGCTCCTGAGGACTCCGAACAGATGCGTCTTTTTGGTGCCTGACAAGCAGGGGAGTAACTCCTTTACTTCAAGGGAGATTCTTCAGTTATCTAGTCTTGTAGATCGTCGAAGATCCAGGATTCAGTGTCAGAGTTTCTTCCAGGAATATCTAAAGTCCTGTAGCCAGGGGTTCCTACTTTATACCCAAGGAAGGGATTGTACATACTCTGTGGACCCACCTATGGGAGGGTCAGGAAAGAGGGGTGGCTACACCTATTTCATTTGTCCAGTTTTGCACCAGAGCAGGGGCTGGTAGCCCTGGGACCGGTTTGAACTGGACTATGCACAGGGGCACCAAACGTGCCCCAGTGCAGACATCAAAGCGTTCTTGGAGTGCACCCACCCAGCCCCAATACAATAAAGCCTGTCTGGGAGGTGGTCCCCTGCCAGTGTTTCGTCCAGCAGCAGGGGGGCAGACTTGTGTCTGCAGCATCCATTTTGTGGTGCCCGGGTTCTGTTAAGCTGGTACCAGTGTAGTCATGTTTCTCCCTCTAGTAGGGTGGAATCATACCTCCCACGCCAGTTACTGGCCGGGAGGTATGATTCCAAAGTGTTTGACACCAAACACAACATGTTTCTGTGCAGCCATTCCAAAGTTACCATTTACCGCGAGGTTATAATGCACTTAAGAGTATATGGTCTGGCTGTATCACATACAACCCCGGGGAATAGATTCCGAAGGCTGCAGAGGGGGATCTGCTCATGCATGGGCACCGTCTCACATGAAACCCAAGCACCCTGCCTTCAGGATTGTTAAGACTTATAGGTTTATATGTGTGTGATCAAAAGTTATATGGGTAACCTATACCACAGTAAGGGGTGAATGCACCACCTTACCCAGGCTGCAGTAACAGACCTGTGGTGTCATTTTGGAAGGCTGCTCAGGGGTGGCATAATATATGCTGCAGACCCTAGTAGACCTCTGGGGTACCTATGCCCTTGGTACATAGTGTACCGTATACTAGGGACTCATAAGGGTACCCCAGTATCCAATCTGGAGTGTACCTAAAGTACATGGAATCAATTTAGAGGGAAATCAGATAGTCTGACTGGGATCCTGCCAATCAGGACCCCAGCATAAGTCAAAAAACAGTGAAACATCAGCAAAAAGTGGGGGTAACTATAAGAAGCAGATCCTACTCTCCTACAGGTAGAGTTGGTGACGAGGGAGGGAGGGGGAAGAGAGAGGGAGCGGTGAGAGAGAGAAATAATGAGGGGACACAATGTACCAGATTTTTAACAAACACAGTCTAACAATGAGGAGTGGAGAGGCCAAAGCACAATGAAGGGGTAAACAGTATTACCGTCAGGTCAGTAGGGAGAACACGGAACACTAGGATATCTAATAATCAGGCACGAGACAACGCGGCACACTTGGAAGGTAACAGCAGTATAGCAAACAGGCAGAGGAAAGAGCGAGGCATAATGAGGATATGCGGTAGGGGGCAGCAGGAGCAGAACCTTGGCAAGGGAGCTGCTCTTAGAGCTCAGAATAACTCCTAGGGGGAGAAGAGACCTGGAGAAGAACAAGGATGGACGCACCACAGCCCTAGCAAGATGACAAGAAAAGGGTCCCAGGTCTTACAGGGCCCTCTCTGGACCCGAGGCAGAGGTCGTTCCGCGTAGCCTCAGTGGTGAATCGAAATCGGCAGGTACCGCTTGCGCGTCCGTGCTGGCCTGTGTCTGTGGGCGAAGATGTGCCGGTAGAGTGGACCTGCAGGAGCCCACCAGGCATGAATTGCTGAATCAGAATGCTGCACCCACCCAAGTCATGGCTGGTCTAGGCCCATGACTGCTTAGCTGTCAGTAGTGGCCATCCACCAGTCGGGCCACAATGCAAGGCTTGCCAAAATACAACAGGCTGCTAGGGGTCAATTACTAGGGCTCATCTGTGAGGCTGCATAGACCTGGTGATTTCACTATATCGGGGGGGAACACAAAGCAGCAACACAATATAAAACAGGCAAGAGAAAAATCTAAAACTTTTCATGTGGAATGGGCAAGAGAAAATCTAATGTAAAAAGTTGAAAATACCCATGTTTAAAAATTAAAGTTGGAGGAATTTTGAAGATCAATCATCTGCTGCATGTGGATTCTGAACCGTCATGCTCAAACACAAATAAGGTGCAACCGTTAATGTACAACGTGTAGGAGAAAATCTAAGAATAAGGTGAAAATCTCCGACATTTTAAAGAAATGAAGAGAGAAATACCAAAAAACACGAAATTATTTTCCATGGAAAACAAAGCAACAAGAAGTGTGGTTATGTGAATTTTGAAGAGACTTCACCTGCTCCACATGGCTTCTGCCTGCCACACTCAAACCTCACAAAGCAGAATCCCTCAATGTTTAACAGGAGGATGGAAAGCCTGATGTACAAAGCTAAAAATAATACAGTTTTAGGCCGCATGTTTTAGTACACATATTTACATACATGTTTGAACATCAAAGTAGCATCCTTCAATGTAAAAATGGGGTACTGTACTAAGGCAAACTCTAAGGCTGCGGAACTGATGGCCTCCAGCACATCAATTGGAAAATGTGGGCTCTGGAGCGGGATCGGAAGTCTCAGTGGGCTTAATATCAAGGGGACATCTCATACTAAATTAATATTTTGGAAGACACTGCAAAAGATCTTCAGTGATTCTTACTGAACTGTGATTGAGTCAGCAGTAGAGCCTTCTTGCCTTCCCTACCCAGAGCTGACAGTGACCAATGTGTTGCTTCTGGTTTGAGGGTGGCCATCTCTGAAAGGTGGGGGATCAGTGGCCTCTGGCGGAGTCCCAGCCCCACAACCACCTTCTGGAGTAGAGGGCCATCAATCAATCAAGGATGGTAAAGCGCAACTACTCACCCGAAGGGTCTCAAGGTGCTCGGGAGGGGCAGTGGGTACGTGCAGGTCCCGGATGTTCACTGAGTCGAAGAGACAGGTCTTGATTTCCTGCGTGAACTTGGAGAGTGTTGGTGTCTGTTAGAGGTGAGGAGGGAGGATGTTCCATACCCTGGCCACATGGAAGGAGAAGGAACTGCCTCCTGTTCTAGTCTTCTTGATGAGCGGCACCATAGCAAGGGAGAGCTGGGCTGAACGGAGGGATCTTTGGGGTGTGTAAAACAAGATAGGTAGGTCCGGTGTTGTGGAGGGCTTTGTGGGCGAAGCTTGAAGGGGATTCTATACTCAATGGGGAGCCAATGTAGTGTCCGCAGGTGTTGGGTGATGTGGCGAGGTAGGTTGAGTAGTAGTCTAGTGCAGGCGTTCTGGACGTTTTGTTTGGGGCAAGATTCTTGTTGATCTCAGCGTAGAGTGTGTTGCCGTAGTCCAGACTGCTGCTGAGGAGGGCGTGGATGACAGTTTTCCTGTGCTCAAGAGGAATCCAGTTGAAGGTCTTTCGTAGGGAACAGTGGGTGTGGAAACAGGAGGAGATGGCGTTTATTTAGCGGTTTTGAGTCCAGGATGATTCAGAGGTTCCGTGTGTGGTGGTGGGGAAGGCAGGGTTCCAGAAGGTGGGGGCCACAAGGAGTCATTACAGGCATCTGGGTGTGGGCTTATGAGGAGTACTTCGCTTTTGTCCGCGTTGAGTTGTAGGCAGCTGTTCTTCATCCACCTGGCGACAGCTTCCGTTACTTCTTGGAAGTTGTGTTTGGAGATATTGGGTTTATGGGATAGTGAGTCCGTGGGATCCGACGATGGGTGCGAGCGGGGCCATGTAGATCTTGAACAGGGTGGGGCTGATTGAGGATACTAGGGAAACTCCGCAGGTGGTTGGTGTGGGATACGAGAGGAAGGGTGGGAGTCTGACCTGCTGCATACTGACAGATGGGAATGAGCGGATCCAGTATAGGGACTTGTTCTGGATTTCTGCATCGTGTAGTGTTTGGGCTAGGGAGTGATGAGATAGAGTGTGGAAGGCTGCAGAGAGGTCCAGGAGGATGAGGGCCACAGTCTCTTCTCTGTCAAGGAGGGAGAAGATGTTGTCTGTCACAGCGAGAAGGGCGGTTTCGGTGCTGTGATTTTACGTGAAGCCAGATTGGGAGGAGTCGAGGATGCGGTTTTCTTCTAGGAAGGAGGCAAGCTGGCTGAAGACTTTTTCAATGACTTTTGCCGGGTAAGGGAGTAAGGCGATTGGTCTGAAGTTTGAGGTTGGTGGGGTCCACTGAGGGTTTTTTAAAAGGAGAGAGTTGATATTGGCGTGTTTCTAGTCACCGGGGAAGGAGGTCTTGAAGGAGCGGTTGATGATTCGTAGAAGCTCAGTGGGTCAATGATGTTGGCAGCTCTGTGGGAGATGTGCTGGGGGCAAGGGTCAGTGGCGCCCCGGAGTCGACTGACTTCATAGTCTTCAGGGTGTCATTGATGGAGAGGGCGGTCCAACTGTCGAGTGTAGGCCGCATGGTGTAGGGAATGGTGGGTGTAGGTTCCGCGTGTAGGTTGTCCTGGAGGTTGTCCTAATTTTGTGGTGGAAGAAGGCGTGATTGGGTCGTCGTCCACGGTGTTGGGAGCAGAGCAGATGAGGCATGCGGTGAGCTGTACATCGGGGATGTGGTTTCCAATTCCTGCATTGGAGCTGGTGTAGACATTTGCGAGTGATGTTGGCTTTATAGGTGAAGTGGACGCAATGATGGTCCATCTATGGGAGTTGAGTGGTGGGGCTGAAGGGGATGGAGTTTCCAGCTGTGAAAATGGGGTCGAGGGTGTGTACTGCTGAGGGTGTGGGTTCTGGTACGATCTGTTTAAATCCGATGTTGATGAGGTTGTCCAGGGGGGAGGAGGAGTTGGGGTCTTGGAGGTTGTCAACGTGGAAGTTGAGGTGTCCCTGCAAGGTGTAGGTCGGTGGAGGCAATGTCATGCGGGGTGATGTTGGTGATGGAGTCGGAGAAAGGTGTGCGGGCCTTAGAGGAGGGTGCCTCAGAAGATAGTGGTCGGGTTGGGCTGTATCTTTAAGTGAAGGTGTTCCATCATGTCTGTGGGCCCGTCAGTGTAGATGCTCAGTCGGAAGTTGGATTTGTGAGCTATGGCGATGCCTCCTCCGTGGCAGTCCTTCGAGGTGATTTGGAGCCTTCAGGGATTGCGATCACGATGTCCGGTCCCAAGACGGCGCTCGGCCAGTTTTCTATGAGGAAGGTGACGTCAGTGGAAGTGCTGTCAAGGAGGTCAACGATATGTTTGTGGAGGAAGCAGACGTTGAGGAGGATTCATTGAATGGTTTGGGGTGAGGTAGAGTTGTGGCGGGTGGGTTGAGGTGGGTCCTGGGTCTCAGTGAAGGCGAAGAAGTGTCGACAGTGGCAGCAGGTAAAAGGTCTGTGTGTGTCGATAAGTGAAGAATGCTTGTAGTTGTCTTGGCTGGCGTTGAGTGCGTAGAGGATCGGGGAGCTGTAGTGCTGGTGGGTTGAAGGACCAGGGTCCCTGGCACTGGTCGGGATGCAGACCGGCTTGCCTTTGGTGCGCCCGCTGCTGCCATTAAGTATTGGGACGGTGGGACAGCTGAGAGGCGGCAGCGCCAACACGTGGGGCCAGCAGCGACGAAAAACGCAGGAAAAAAAGAAGGGGGAATTGGGAAGAATAAATAAAGGAACAAGAAAAAGGCAAAAAAGAACATGAAAAGGAAAAGAAAAATTAAAAGACAAGAATAAGGAGGAAAGAATCAGGCACAGAAGCGGAGACGAGCGGGAGGAGGCACATAAGCCTCAAGCACCAACCTTGCAGTGCTGGGGGCAGGCACTCAATGGGGGTGCTGCATGAGGGAAAAAGCAGTATTCTGACCAGGAGGCCAGAGGTCTTGGCGGATTGGCTCAGCAGACAGCGCCTAGTGGATCACGAGCGGCAATTACACCTGGAGGCAACGTCAGGTTCTCTTCCACGAATGGGGAGAAACTTGGCTTGATCTATTTGCCACCATCAAGAACAAGCAATGTCAGCACTTCTGCAGAACAATGTTTCCAAGGCATCTCTCACTCAGATGTGCGTTCCGCCTTATGTGGGACTCCTGTTTGCCTTTCTGTCGATACCACTCCTGTCTCACGCTCAAGAATATTAGGACCAACTTGGATAACTTGGACCCAGAGGACCCCAATTGGGCACGGAGGGTATGATAATCAGAATTCCTGGGTTTGAGTATCTGTCCTCTGATATGGCTGTGTCCACAGGAGAACCTGCTATTGCTTTAGCAGGGCTGGGTTCTCAGCCTAAGCATTTGCAAAATCCATGTCCATGCATGGAGATTGAGCGGCGACAGCTGAACACGTTTGATCTTACTCCAGAGGTGGTCGATATCCTCTTGGCAGCCAGGCATCCCTTAACTAAAATTAATAAAGCCAGTTGTTAGGACAAATGTGTCGCCTGGTGCAGTACTTGGAGCACAAGAGAGTGCAGACTTTCTATACAGATTGTACCAAAGACCATCAGGTGAGTCATCAGCTCTTTGTGGAGTTCACTGGAGTGAACAAGCATCAGCATAGCCAATAGGTTGCGCTTTTGGGACCTTATAAATGTTCAGTTGTGTAGCACATTATCCGGGGTGCTGTGCCGCCAGGGATTGAAGAGCTATACAATTATTACACACTGGGTCATGCAGTCTGATTCAGGAACTCATGCTTGCCTCAGGAAACAATTATGGACACATCGGAAGGCTTTTTAATGCACTGACAGAAAGGCAAGTGCATTGATGCAAGTCAACCACTCAATAGAATTCTGTGTGCGACTGAATCACAAGAGTATTGAAGACTGTATGAAAGACTTTCCAATGAGGGAAACGTCACATCCCTCCTCCCCCAGGCCCCTATTTATCAGTCGTCCTTCTCAAGAGTTTTCCATTTAAAAGAATGCACGCACCATCCGTTTACCAGCAGGCCACGCTCTCGCCCTGTGTCCCAACCCCCTCGGTACGGGAGCACTAAACATGGCAACAACATCAAAATGCTCCCATTTGTCAGGTACAGGACAAATAATAAATAAACAGGGGTGGCAATGGCTGGGAGTCCTAAACAATCCAAAGGAAAAGTGGAAAATAAACAACAATGAGAAAGATGGCTTAAAATACCAGACAATCTACAAACATTGCAAAGACCAAGAATTTAGGGAAGTAATGAATCATATCAGCAGACCACATAACATAACTAAAGGGCGGTCTATGTGATCCGTCCCACAGTGGCAGGACCAGTATTTGTAGTTTCACTGCACCCAGTACACACCAGACTGTTCTAGGTGAGTGTTCCCTATAAAATCTGGTTTCCTGGCCTACTTTTCCCCTCACAAACAGGGAAGCAAATTAACTCTTTAGCAGTATCCACATTCCCACCGAGTGCAGGTGGTGTGAGATTAAACTAAAATGTGTGCGAGTCACTGAGAGCTTTGAGCCAGAGCTCAAATAATCTGAGCTTCGTTGTGGCTTTTGGATGTCACACGCTGTAAACTAAAGCGCCACAAATTAAAGAAAAACACATTATTAAAATTAACCTTTAATGTAAAGTATAAGAGGGCAAGACATGATAATCTGGTAGCTGAATGAGGAATGTAAAAATCTGAAAACTTAGTATTTTTTCCTGGCTTCCTTGCTAGAACAATTAGTTAAAAGTGCTTGTGCCTGAAGCTTGCAAGCTTAGATTGGTGTGCGTGCAAATCCTGCATTGCCAATCCCAGGTGAGTTGCACTGCTGAAACAATGCCAATAGAGGTACCAAAGGGTGAGGCGGACTGGCATCAATGGTCCTGTGACCTCAGTGACAGTCACTGTTGCTCTAGGATGTGCTGCTTCGTAGGATTGCCCGGAAGACTGCAGGTCAACTGCAGTACGGATTTTAGTGGACAGGCCTTCAAGGTTAACCCACAAATGCCACTGCTAGGGTCCACCTGTTGGTGCTATGAGACAGCAGCGCTTCTAAGGTGTAGTGGGGCCTTCTAAGGTCTAGCATAGGAATGTGCTCCCTCTGGGGAGTGGTCTGGTCATGAAGGCAGAACCATAATTCATCAGTTCCAAATTCAACAACTCTGGCCATAGTGCTACATCCTCTCCCCACTGAACACCATACTGCCCCACTAAGAGAAACTTGCAGTTCTTTTAGCTACAACCCTATTGTGACCCGCTATAAACAACTAGACGAGACCCTATTCAAATTACGCACTGACAAAAGTAATATGCTGCCTGAAAAAAAAAAAAAACAGCCTTCGAAAAAGTAAACACTTATAAGGAATGCAAGTTTAAGTTTTTTACATTATTCAGAAATCAATGAGTATTTTTGCCTGAAAAGTTAACATGACAGCAGTATGGTTTAAAAAGACCACATCCCTGAACAGAGCAGCGGTACACATTTTATAAACTAAAGTAAGAAAAACAGCTGACACAGATCACATTAAACAATTTCCACTCCACGCATCAACTAAGTATTGCAGTACCTCAAGGAATGGTGCGCTTCCCCATACGGGGAAAACAATACTGTTCAAACTAACATACAAAAAACAAAAGTTGCGCTTCACTTGCAAATCCGTAAAGTGGCACTAATGTGTTTGGGTGTGAATAATAACCAATCTGGCCAGTTTGCGACCACTCTATCTTGCTTTATTTAATTATGTTGAACCTTTTTTCTATCCGTCGCTAGGATACACTTTGGAATTCAAAACTGTCATAAAAAGACAACATTTCCAACAAGTGTTTTTCTTTTTTGGGTCCATTTCACAGGGGAACGAATAGAGAGAATATTTAGGGTAAGAGTCGGTGGTTTTCACTAAGTAAGGAGCGAGACAGAATTATGGAGAGGGATGGCCAGCGGCAGAAGTGGAGACAGTACTTGTGTGATCTGGGAAAAAAGGAAGAGACAGACCTTTTTCGTCCTCGAACGGCCACAGCTCACCTGGGTACTGTGATCATTAGGGTGACCGACAGGTAACGCTGCCACCACGCACCAACATCCACAATCACTGGTAGCAGTTAGGTAACGCTGCCACCGGAGCTTCGAATGCATGACAAACTACGCAGTGCTCATGCGCACAATAACGCATGCGCAGTCGAAAGGCAGAAGACCGGGGAGTTTAAAATTATAGGCAAGGACGAGAACAAGCATAGTGCGGTTGCGTGGGATGATGCTCATGCGCAGTAACGCTGGGGGAGCTCATATCTGTGGGGAGCGGGGAACTATAGTACACCGGCATTAGGATGCGTCAATTACATTGTCCGGTACAGTCATTGTCCCTATCACGTCTAATGTTCCTGCAGTCAGGATCGTATCATAGAGTTCGTGTTCATACCAACGGAGGTCCCAGTGAACATGTATCAGTGCCTGCACAGAGTAGGAGAATTGGAGCACCCTGTCTCAGCCACACCTGTCCTTGACCACATACGGCTTCGCAAACAAGCATTTATTACAGCAAAGTCAGATATGATTTATAATTAACATAACTTTAACCATAAAACAAAACGAAACATTCAAAGAGAAAATAAAAGAAAGAAAGAAAAAGGGGAAAAAGTCGTCACCACATTGCCACACCCCTACTAAAGTGTGAACAGTAATTACCCCTGCTATTTAACCACCACAAGCCAGCAGAACCTCCCGCTAGAATGATCGTCGAGAGTGTCAGTATGCACGTCTGGGCTGCGTGTGCCCAGAAAATCACTCAGGGATAGCGACCATTTCCTGGTCCTTCCCTGTATGTCATTCAGCCTCCTGTGAGGAGTCACATCCCCTGTCCTGACCCGCACCCATTAGACTTGACAAAATGGCGTCCCAGTGCTGAGCTATGGGATACTTGCGAAGCCCCGCTACCTCCTCCCTGTGTAGTGTTGTGCTCTCCGCTTGGGCCCATACTGAAAGAGAGTTCCGCCACCCAATCACTGCGGGTGAGTCAGTGCGTTTCCAACGCTTAGTGATTAGTTTCTTAGCTACTATTAGACCCAGATCAATAAATCTAGAGGTGACTGTGTGTCTTGAGTCTGGGTTGTACAGGCCCAGTATGCATGCCTCCCACATCTGCGGTAGCGTCCTCTCGGTACTCGTCATTGGCGCCTGGGTGACTTCCCTCCAATATTCTTGTAGAAAAGCGCAGAGCTACAGCATATGTAGCAGGTCCGCATTTTCTCATAAGCAGCGGAGGCATGCTGATGTAGTTGTGTGAAAGTACGTGTTTATTTTATCGGGGCAAAGGTATGCCCTGTGTACTATGTATGTTTGTATAAGCCTGAGTCTGGCATTTCGTGGTACATTTTTGGGGGTGGCTAATATCCGAGTCTATTCACTGTCTGTCCAAGGAGTGCTCTGTCCGCCTCCCACTTCGTCCGAAGTTGTGTTAGCGGCTGTGTAGTGTGCATTAGCAGTGCTTCCGCCAGCCAGTGCACAATATGGGACCCATTGCCCATGACGTGCAGGTACTGTAGTAGTAGGTGCGTTTCGGGTTCGGTACTGACATCACCCCACGCTGTAGTGAGCGATTGCAGGACAGAGGTGTACAGTAGAAATTGGCCTACAGGTAGACCCACATCATCCGCCAGACTTTCAAATGATATTAGAGCACCCTCGGCGTAAAGGTCGCCTAGGGGTTTGTAACTCCGCCGCGTGCCAGGATGCCAGCATCCGGCCGGACACGGTCGTCCCACCCCCCAGCATCCCCAAGAGTGGGATTGACGGGGCATAAGTGGTAAGGTTCCTAGTTAGGTATAGACTCCTTTTATAACAGCGATATGCCAGGACAAGATATGTTTGTGTTGGGCGTGGAGGCCTAGCAATGGGAAGAAACTGGTGGGTGATCTGTGATTGAGACCATTGGGGTTGCGTAGTAGCCGTGTCCTCTAGATTAACCCCCACCAACCACTTCGTCCCCGACTGCAATTGTGCCGCCAGATAGTATAACTCCAGGTTGGGGACTGCCAACCCACCTCTATCAGTGGGAGCGTGAAGTTTAAGGGTGGGCGGACAACTCCGTTCCGCCCACGGAATGTGCGGAGATTTGCCCTTCCGCAATAATAGGCGGAGAACCATGGCAAATCTCCACACACTCAGGGCGTAACGGAAGTTGTCCGCCCACCCTATCAAATACATAAAAAAATACAAGTTTAAATAACCTTACCTGATCGGCGGCGTCCCCGGCCTTCAAACCTCTTCCAGCGCGACTTCTTCTGAGAACTGCGCATGCGCGGGAGCCCGCGCATGACCATTCCTCGGCAGGAATGCGCATGCGCAGTTCGCAGAAGAAGTCGCGCTGGAAGAGGTTTGAAGGCCGGGGAGGCCGCCGATCAGGTAAGGTTATTTAAACTTGTATTTTTTTATGTATTTAATTGGGCGGGCAGGAGGCGGGATATGCGTAAGGGAACTATGCGGAGAGTGCGGAGATTGGTTCCATCTCCGTGCCTCTCCGCGTAGGTCCCTTACGCATATTACGCAAACCCTTAGAAAGTTTCCGGAGCACCATCCGGGGTCGACCCTTATTCCAGATGAGATCGCAGAGTAGTCCCTCAAGCTCTCTGAAGGTCGCCACTGGGACATAAACCGGGAGATTGGCAAAGTAGTATAGGAGTTTCGGTAACACCAACATCTTGGTGAGCGCCACTCTGCCCCTTACGTTCAATGGGAGAGCCTTTCAGAATTGGATTTGAGCCTTAATAGTGGATATCGCCCTAGTCAGGTTACCCTCTAGCATGTCAGTAGGGTCCCTGTAGATAAAGATGCTGAGGTAACAAAATGTGGACGGGTGCCAACGGAGAAGGGAGCCGTTCATGTGGACAATGGGGTCAGGGGTTACGTCCTGGAACGGGAATAATCCCAACTTAACCCAATTCACTCTTAGGCCTGAGACGTGCGCAAAGGATTGAAGGGTCTCCGCGATGGTGGCTGGAATATTGTGTAGGTCCTGTAGGTACAGTAGCAGATCTTCTGCGTATATGGAAACTGCGTGCAGTTTATCTCCCAGTCGGATACCCCAGTCCGCCCCTTCCCTGCGGAGTCACGATGCCAGTGGCTCCATGGCACAAGCAACTCACTCAAAACAAGCATTGGCATAGCCAATAGGTCTAGCCTTTGGGACCTTATAAGTGTTTAGTTATCCAGCACAATATCCTTGGTGCAACAACATCAAGTGTTGCATAGCTAAATACTTATAAGGTCCCAAAGGCGAGACCTATTGGCTATGCCAATGCTTGTTTTGAGTGAGTGGCTCGTGCAGGTATGCCACTGTGAGGTAGAGATGCTGCGAGTGCTTTAACAGGAGCCCCTGTGACATTGTGCTTCTTCAAAATGTATCTTGGGTCTGGTGTAATACTTCTAGCCCCTATTCCCGTGTTCTTGCACCCAATGCATTCTTAAATGTCCCATGTACAGCCTGGGTTGACACTCCTGTTACCACTGCCCTCCAGTGACACTTAACCTGTCACTGGTGGTGGTGGTGGTGGTGGAGGTGGTGGTGGACGTGGTGGTGGTGGACGTGGTGGTGGACGTGGTGGTGGACGTGGTGGTGGTGGACGTGGTGTAGGAGGTGGACATGATGGTGGTGGTGTATGTGGTGGTGGTGGACATGGTGGTGGTGGTGGACGTGGTGGTGGATGTGGTGGTGATTGTGGACATGGTTGTGGTGGATGTGGTGGTGGTAGGCGTGGTGGTGGTAGATGTGGTAGTGGTGGACGTGGTGGTGGTGGTGGAGGACATGGTGGTGGACATGGTGGTGGTGGTGGTGGTAGTGGATGTGGTGGTGGAAGTAGTGGTGGTGGTGGACGTTTATTTATATTTTTATTTATTTATAGTTGAATTTGTAAGGCGCAACAGCTACCGAAAAAGGGTTTCCCGGCGCCTTCACGGACTGGGTGCAAAAATGGCGGTAGTGAGATGAGATTACTGGTTGAATAACCAGGTCTTCAGGGATAAGCGGAAGCTAGTGCAAATGGTTTATTTGCAGATAGCGAGAGGAAGAGTATTCCATAGGGTAGGGCCAAGATGCGAAAAGGACCTTCCACCCATCCTGGCGAGTTTGAACCTGGGCACCGTAAACTTTTCAAGGGTTGTGGATCGAAGATGACGAGTGGGAACATATGGGCAAACAAGAGATTGCAGATATTGTGGTGCTGAACCCCTTTTGATCTTAAACATATAGCTCAGGGCTTTGAACTTTATGCAGTTTCAACGCTGAGCCAATGTAGGTCACGGAGATAGCCAGAGATAGGAGTGGCTATGTGAACCCTGCAAAGTAGTCTTGCTGCAGAGTTCTGTACCAGCTGTATTCTGCGGGTCACGGACTTATTTGCGCCTAGAAAAAGGACATATCCGTAGTCCAACCGTGAGGTAATAAGGGCTTGGACCACTGTTTTTTGGGTGGCATTTGGCAACATCCAGATGATCTCCCTAAGCCATTTTAAGATGGTAAAACACACGGCTGTGACCTTGACTGCATGATGATGCATGGTCAAAGAATCATCAATATACACGCCCAAGTTACGGACATGGCTGGTAGGCCGCGGGAGGGCAACCATCTCGGCAGGCCAATGTAGCAGGCACCAGAGATCTTTCTCCTTACCAAGGATTAAGACCTCGGTTTTATCACCGTTAAGTTTCAGGTGGTTTTGGTTCATCCATTTTGCAATTCTCCTAAGACCCAACTGAAGGCGGGATGTTAAGCCGGGGTCAGTGTGTGAAAGAGAGAAAATGATCTGAGAATCGTCAGCATAGGTAAAAAGAGTCAGGCCAGCCTGTTCTTCTATGTCAGCTAAAGGCCTGACGTACAAGTTAAAAAGCAACAGGCTGAATATGGAGCCCTGGGGTACCCCATAGGGTGATGGGTGGGTGTTGGAACTATCCATGGCAGAGAAGATCTGAAATGTACGGCCATCCAAAAAGGAGATGATCCAATCCAGGGGCTGAGCCACAAATGCCCAGGGACCTCAGCGTGTTGATTAGTATGGGATGGGAAATTGTGTCAAAAGTTGTGGTGGTGGTGGTGGATGTGGTGGTGGTGGATGTGGACATGGTGGTGGACATGGTGGTGGTGGATGTGGACGTGGTGGTGGATGTGGTGGTGGTTGTGGACATGGTGGTGGACATGGATGTGGTGGTGAACGTGCTGGTGGTGGTGGACGTGGTGGTGGTGGTGGACATGGACGTGGTGGTGGTGGACATGGACGTGGTGGTGGTGGTGGACATGGTGGTGGATGTGGTGGTGGTGGTGGACGTGGTGGTGGTGGACGTGGTGGTGGGTGTGGTGGTGGTAGACATGGTGGCAGTGGTGGTGAATATGGTGGTGGAAGTGGCCTTGGTGGTGGACGTGGTGGACGTGGTGGTGGATGTGCTGGTGGATGTGGAGGTGGTGGACGTGGTGGTGGTGGATATGGTGGTCGTGGTGGACATTAGGGACATGGTGGTGGACATGTTGGTGGTGGATGTGGTGGTGGTGGTGGACTTGGTGGTGGATGTGGTGATGGTGGATGTGGTGGTGGTGGATGTGGTGGTGGTGGGCATGGTGGTGGACGTGGTGGTGGTGGACATGGTGGCGGTAGCATGGTGGACACTGGGTTGGTGGACATGGTGGTGGGGGACATGGTGGTGGTGGACATGGTGGTGGTGGACATGGTGATGGTGGATATGGTGTTGGTGGACATGATGGTGGATGTGATGGTGGATGTGGAGGTGGATGTGGTGGTGATGGTGGATGTGGAGGTGGATGTGGTGGTGGTGGTGGATGTGGTGGTGGTGGACGTGGTGGTGGTGGACATGGTGGTGGACATGGTGGTGGACATCATGGTTGTGGTGGACATGGTGTTGGAGGATGTTGTGGAGGTGGATCTAGTGGTGGACCTGGTGGTGGTGGTGGTAGACGTGGTGGTGGTGGACATGGTGGTGGATGTGGTGGTGGCGGATGTGTTGGTGGTGGACATGGTGGTGGACATGGTGATGGTTGACATGGTGGTGGACATGGTGGTGGTGGACGTGGTGGATGTGGTGGACGTGGTGGTGGATGTGGTGGTGGTGGATGTGGTGGTGGTGGACATAGTGGACGTGGTGGACATGGTGGATGTGGTGTTGGTGTATGTGGTGGTGGATGTGGGGGTGGACATGGTGGTGGTTTACTTGGTGGATGTGGTGTTGGTGGACATGGTGGTGGTGGTGGTGGATGTGGTGGTGGTAGATGTGGTGGTGGTGGTGGTGGACGTGGTGGTGGTGGACATAGTGGTGGTGGATGTTGTGGTGGTGGACATAGTGGTGGTGGTGGTGGACATAGTGGTGGTGGTGGTGGACGTGCTGGTGGTGGTGGATGTAGTGGTGGTGGATGTGGTGGTGGTGGATGTGGTGGTGGAGGACATGGTGATGGAGGACCTGGTGGTGGAAGACATGGTGGTGGTGGTGGACATGGTGGTGGTGGTGGACATGTTGGTGGTGGATGTGGACATGGTGGTGGTGGATGTGGACATGGTGGTGGATGTGGACATGGTGGTGGTGGATGTGGTGGTGGGCATGGTGGTGGGTGTGCTAATGGTGGTGGACATGGTGGTGGTGGTGGACATTGTGGTGGATGTGGTGTTGGTGGACATGGTGGATGTGGACGTGCTGATGGTGCACATGGTGGTGGACATGGTGGAGGTGATGATGGACGTGGTGGTGGTGGAGGACATGGTGGTGGTGGATGTGGTGGTGGACATGGTGGTGGATGTGGTGGTGGTTGTGGACGTGGTTGTGGTGGTAGTGGATGTGGTGGTGGTGGATGTGGTGGTGGTGGATGTGGATGTGGTGGATAGTGGTGGTGGACGTGGTGGTGGTAGAAGTGGTGGACGTGGTGGTGGTGATGGATATGGTGGTGGACATGGTGGTGGACATGGTGGTGGTGGAAGTGGTGGTGGTGGTGGGCGTGGTGGATGTGGTGGTGGTGGAGTTGGTGGTGGTGATGGATGTGGGGGTGGTGGACATGGTGGTGGACCTGGTGGTGGTGGACACAGTGCTGGTGGACATGGTGGTGGACATGGTGGTGGACATGGTGGTAGTGGACATGGTGGTGGTGGACGTGGTGGTGGACATGGTGGTGGACATGGTGGTGGTGGACGTGGTGCTGGTAGATGTGGTGGTGGACATGGTGGTGGACATGGTGGATGTGGTGGTGGTGGACGTGGTGGTGGTAGTGGATGTGGTGGACGTGTTAGCAGTGGTGGACGTGGTGGTGGTGGAAGACATGGTGGTGGTGGAGGATGTGGTGGAGGACGTGGTGGTGGTGGATTTGGTGGTGGTGGTGGACGTGGTGGTGGTAGTGGATGCGGTGGACGTGTTAGCGGTGGTGGACGTGGTGGTGGTGGAGGACATGGTGGTGGTGGAGGATGTGGTGGAGGACGTGGTGGTGGTGGATTTGGTGGTGGTGGTGGACGTGGTGGTGGTGGATGTGGTGGTGTTGGATGTGGTGGATGTGGTGGATGTGGCTGTTGTGGTGGTGGATGTGGTGGTGGTGGACATGGTGGTGGATGTGGTGGAGGACGTGCTGGTGGTGGATTTGGGGGTGGTGGTGGATGTGGTGGTGGTGGATGTGGTGGTGTTGGATGTGGTGGTGGTGGACGTGGTAGATATGGTGGTGGTGGATGTTGTGGTGGTGGATGTGGTGGTGGTGGACATGGTGGTGGTGGACATGGTGGTGGACATGGTGGTGGTGGATGTGGTGGTGGATATGGTGGTGGTAGACGTGGTGGTGGGGGACATGGTGGTGGTGGATGTGGTGGTGGATGTGGTGGTGGTGGACGTGGTGGTGGTGGTGGTGGACGTGTTGGTGATGGATGTGGTGGTGGACGTGGTGGTGGACATGGTGGTGGTGGACATTGTGGTGGACATGGTGGTGGTGGTAGATGTGGTGGTGGTGGATGTGGTGGTGGTGGACGTGGTGGTGGTGGTGGACGTGTTGGTGATGGATGTGGTGGTGGACGTGGTGGTGGTGGTGGACATGGTGGTGGACATGGTGGTGGATGTGGCGGTGGTGGTGGACATGGTGGTGGTGGACATGGTGATGGTGGACATGGTGGTGGTGGAGGACATGGTGGTGGTGGACATGGTGGTGGTGGTGGATGTGGTGGTGGTGGACGTGGTGGTGGTAGATATGGTGGTGGTGGACGTGGTGGTGGACGTGGTGGTGGACATGTTGGTGGACGTGGTAGTGGTGGATGTGGTGGTGGTGGACGTGGTGGTGGTGGTTGTGGACATGGTGGTGGACGTGGTGGGGGTGGTGGACATGCTGGTGGTGGACATGGTGGTGGTGGACGTGGTGGTGGTGGAAGTGGTGTTGGACGTGGTGGACATGGTGGTGGTGGACATGATGGTGAGGGACGTGGTGGTGGGGGACATGGTGGTGGATGTGGTGGTGGTGGACATGATGATGGACGTGGTGGTGTTGGTCATGATGGTGGTGGACATGGTGGTGGACATGGTGGTGTTGGACGTGGTGGTGGACATGGTGGTGGACATGGTGGTGGTGGACGTGGTGGTGGTGATTGTGGTGGTGGACGTGGTGGATTTGGTGGTGGTGGAAGTGGTGGTGGTGGTGGATGTGGTAGACATGTTAGCGGTGGTGGGCGTGGTGGTGGATGTGGTGGTGGATGTGGTGGTGGTGGTGGACATGGTGGTGGTGGAGGATGTGGTGGTGGTGGATTTGGTGGTGGTGGTGGACGTGGTGGACATGGTGGTGGTGGATGTGGTGTTGTTGGATGTGGTGGTGGTGGACATGGTGGATGTGGTGGTGGTGGATGTTGTGGTGGTGGATGTGGTGGTGATGGATGTGGTGGCGGACATGGTGGTGGTGGCCATGGTGTTGGACGTGGTGGTGGTGGACATGGTGGTAGACATGGTGGTGGTGGATGTGGTGGTGGTGGACATGGTGGTGGTGGACGTGGTGGTGGGGGACATGGTGGTGGACATGGTGGTGGTGGTGGATGTGGTGGTGGTGGATATGGTGGTGGTGGTGGTGGACGTGTTGATGGTGGATGTGGTGGTGAATGTGGTGGTGGACATGGTGGTGGAGGTGGTGGTGGACGTGGTGGTGGATGTGGTGGTGGGTGTGGTGGTGGATGTGGTGGTGGTGGAAATTGTGGTGGACATGGTGGTGGTGGTGGATGTGGTGGTGGTGGATGTGGTGGTGGTGGACGTGTTGGTGGTGGATGTGGTGGTGGACGTGGTGGTGGACATGGTGGTGGAGGTGGTGGTGGATGTGGCGGTGGATATGGCGGTGGACATGGTGGTGTTGGACATGGTGGTGGTGGACATGGTGGTGGTGGACATGGTGGTGGTGGACATGGTGGTGGTGGTGGACATGGTGGTGGTGGTGGATGTGGTGGTGGTGGATGTGGTGTTGGTGGACGTGGTGGTGGATGTGGTAGTGGTGGATGTGGTGGTGGTGGACGTGGTGGTGGACGTGGTGGTGGTGGTGGTGGTGGACGTGGTGGTGGTGGTGGACATGGTGGTAGACATGGTGGTGGTGGACATGGTTCTGGTGGACGCGGTGGTGGTGGATGTGGTGTTGGACGTGGTGGACATGGTGGTGATGGACATGGTGGTGAGGGACGTGGTGGTGGGGGACATGGTGGTGGTGGATGTGGTGGTGGTGGACATGGTGGTGATGGACGTGGTGGTGGTGGTCATTGTGGTGGTGGACGTGGTGGTGGAGGACATGGTGGTGGAGGACGTGGTGGTGGTGGACATGGTGGTGGTGGTGGATGTGGTGGTGGACATGGTGGTGGTAGACATGGTGGTGGTGTGCATGGTGGTGGTGGATGTGGTGGTGGTGGATGTGGTGGTGGTGGATGTGATGGTGGACATGGTGGTGGATGTGGTAGTGGTGGATGTGGTGGTGGTGGACGTGGTGGTGGTGGTGGACGTGGTGGTGGTGGTGGACATGGTGGTGACCATGGTGGTGGTGGACATGGTTGTGGTGGACGTGGTGGTGGTGGATATGGTGTTGGATGTGGTGGACATGGTGGTGATGGACATGGTGGTGAGGGACGTGGTGGTGGGGAACATGGTGGTGGTGGATGTGGTGGTGGTGGACATGGTAGTGATGGACGTGGTGGTGGTGGTCATGGTGGTGGTGGACGTGGTGGTGGAGGACATGGTGGTGGTGGACGTGGTGGTGGTGGACATGGTGGTGGTGGTGGACATGGTGGTGGATGTGGTGGTGGACATGGTGGTGGTAGACATGGTGGTGGTGCGCGTGGTGGTGGTGGATGTGGTGTTGGACATGGTGGACATGGTGGTGGTGGACATGGTGGTGAGGGACGTGGTGGTGGGGGACATGGTGGTGGTGGATGTGGTGGTGGTGGACATGATGGTGGTGGATGTGGTGGTGGTAGAGGTGTTGGTGGTGGTCATGGTGGTGATGGACATGGTGGTGGAGGACATGGTGGTGAAGGTCATGGTGGTGGTGGACATGGTGGTGGTGGTGGATGTGGTGGTGGTGGACATGGTGGTGGATGTGGTGGTGGTGGACATGGTGGTGGATGACATGGTGGTGAAGGTCATGGTGGTGGTGGACATGGTGGTGGTGGTGGATGTGGTGGTGGTGGACATGGTGGTGGACGTGGTGGTGGATGTGGTGCTGGATGTGGTGGTTGACGTGGTGGTGGTGGACATGTTATGTTATGTTATAGAGACTTGTAAAGCGCGCGATTACCAAGTAGGTGTCATGGCGCTGTCCACTACTCCCTAATCCTAAGTGGCAGAATAGTTACTGAACAGCCAGGTCTTCAGCGCTTTTCTAAAATGCAGTAGGCTATCCATGCGTCTCAAATGGGGTGGCAGCCCATTCCATAGCTTGGCTGCACCATAAGAAAAACTACGTCCCCCCCAGCTAGCTTTTTTTATAACGGGGACCATAATCAGATTGGCGTCAGATGATCGAAGACGTCGGGGAGGGACATACCTTTTAAATTGTTTTATTAGGTAGTCGGAACCATCCCCATTTAAGGCCTTGAAGACCAGGCGTAGAGACTTGAACTGGACTCTGCTTTTGACTGGAAGCCAGTGTAGGTCTCGGATGGCCTTAGATATGGGGGCAGATTTCGGGATGCCGGTTAGAAGTCTAGTTGCAGCATTCTGTAACAACTGCAATCTGTGCAGCAGATTTTCCTGAATGTTAAGGTACAGGCTATTGAAGTAGTCTAATCTGGATGTTACAAGGGCCATTACCACAGGTTTTCGACATTTGTAGGGAAGCAGGATCAGAACCTTTTTCAGCGTTCTTAAAATATAGCCTGTTTTAGAGGCTACCGCCTTAACCTGTAACGCCATGGAAAGTTTGTCATCTACCATCATCCCAAGATTTTTTACCTTGTTGACCGGAGTGGGAAGAGTCCCTAGTTCCTGCGGCCACCATGAGGGGGTCCAGAAACTAGGGTTATTCCCAAACAGCATGACCTCGGTCTTATTGGAGTTCAGCCTAAGACAGTTGCTAGCCATCTAGTGGGCCACTTCCGACATAAAGGACTGAAAATTATGATCCAGCCCCATTTCACGCCCAGGAAGAAGAGACACCACGATTTGTGTGTCATCCGCATAGGAAGTGACACTGAAACCGTGGCCTCTAATGATGGGAGCAAGGGAGGACACATAAATGTTAAACAAGGTGGGACTTAGTGAAGACCCTTGCGGAACCCCACAAGGTAGAGAAAAAGGTTGGGAAGAAATGTTTCCTAAGGAAACTGTTTGGCTACGATCCGAGAGAAAGGAGTTTAACAATTCCCATGCTTTTTGCAGAATTCCACCTTTCCTTAACCGATCCATCAGCAAGCCGTGATGGACCGTATTGAACGCGGCCGATGGATCCAAAAGGATCAAGGCCGCTCTGCCTCCCTGATCCACTGCCGACCTGATCTGTTCTGTGGCAGTGATCAGAGCGGATTCGGTGCTATGTCCTTCCCGAAATCCATGTTGGGAGGCATCCGACAGTACAGTGGTCCTCATAAAGGCAGTACGTTGTTGGTTCATTGCCTTTTCCACTAGTTTAGCTGGAAGAGGGAGACAGGAGATGGGCCGGAAGTTGTTTGGATCTGAAGGGTCCAGACTAGGTTTTTTAAAAGAGGAAGAACGGAGGCCTCCTTCCAGATTTTTGGGAATATCCCTCCTTCAAACATTCCATTAAAAATAGAAGTAAGGTAGGTGGCTACGGCCACAGGGGCCAATTTAATGATTTTCATTGGGCAAGGGTCCAATGGGGATCCGGAATTGGCTTTGTCAAGTAAATCCAAAGTGTCCTGCAAAGTAAGTGCCTCCAGGAAGACCGCTGGCGTGGCCACATCTTTGGCCTCCCGCTCGGACTCCCGATCAGTCCTAATAGAGTCACCGAGACTGGTGAAAATCTTGTTAACTTTGGTTTGAAAAAATGCTGCAATTTTTTCACAAAGCTCTATACTTGACGGAACGGAGGCAGATTTGACTGAGGATAAATTAGTAATGGCGAGAAAGAGCTCTTTCGCCGAGTTTTTAGCCATTGATATCTGAGCGGCATTAAACTTCTGTTTTGCATCACGTATCATGTGTTTATATGTGGCCATACTTGCCAGGTATATCAATTTTTCATTATCCGTATAGCCCTTCCTCCAATTTCGTTCCAGTCTCTTACATATACATTTTTGCAGTTTTAATTCCCTCGAGTACCAGGGGGCTGAGGGCACCATTCTTTTAAATACGGCTAATTTGGGTGGTGCAAGATCTAAGCAGGCCTGCGTAAGCCATTTCGTATATAGGCAGAGGTAGCCTCCTCCATATTGCTGGCAATAGGTGTGAGAGAAGTTGTTTGTACCCTAGATAGGGTCTCTGCTTCCACCCTATTCCAAGCTCTGACTTCTTTCCGCTCCCTTTGGTACCTCCCATTAGCTATGTGGGGTGTGGCTATGAGATTAAACCAAACTCCCGCATGGTCTGACCAAGCCAGCGGTAACAGAGCCAAAAAAGATAATTCCGGAATGTTTGAAAAAACCCCATCAAGGGTGTGACCAGCCAGATGCGAAGGGCCCATTACGTGTTGTGAAAGCTCTGCTGCTTCCATAAGATCTAATAGGCGTACATGGTGGTGGTGGTGAACGTGGTGGTGGTGGTTGACATGGTGGTAGATGTGATGGTGGTGGACGTGGTGGATGTGGTGGTAGTGGACGTGGTGGTGGTGGACGTGGTGGTGGACATGGTGGTGGTGGTGGACATGGTGGTGGTGGATGTGGTGGTGGTGGAGGATGTGGTGGTGGTGGACATGGTGGTGGTGGTGGATGTAGTGGTAGACGTGTTGGTGGACATGTTGGTGGACATGGTGGTGGTGGACGTGGTGGTGTTGGTGGTTGTGGATGTGGTGGTGGACATGGTGGTGGTAGATGTGGTGGTGGTGGACATGGTGGTGGATGTGTTGGTGGATGTGGTGGATGTGGTGGACGTGGTGGTGAACATGGTGGTGGTAATGGATGTGGTGGTGGATGTGGTGGTGGACGTGGTGGTGGTGGATGTGGTGGTGGATGTGGTGGTGGTGGTGGACGTAGTTGTGGTGGATGTGGTGGTGGAGGACGTGGTGGATTTGGTGGTGGTGGATGTGGTGGTGGAGGACGTGGTGGTGGAGGACATGGTGGTGGACATGGTGGTGCTGGACGGGGTGGTGGATGTGGAGATGGTGGACATGGTGGTGGTGGACGTGGTGGTGGTGGACGTGGTGGTGGGGTGGATGTTGTGGTGGATGTGGTGGTGGTGGATGTGGTGGTGGTGGACGTGCTGGTGGTGGACATGGGGGTGGACATGGTAGTGGACGTGGTGGTGCTGGACGTGGTGGTGCTGGGCGTGGTTGTGACATGATGGTGGTGGTGGCTGTGGACGTGATTGTGGTGGTGGACGTGGTGGTGGTAGACGTGGTGGTGTTGGACGTGGATGTGGTGGTGGTGGAAGTGGTTGTGGACAAGGTGGTGGTGGATGTGGAGGTGGTGGATGTGGTGGTGGATGTGGTGGTACACATGGTGGTGGACATGGTGGTCGTGGACATGGTGGTGGTGGAAGTGGTGGTGGACGTGGTGATGGACTTGGTGGTAGTGGTGGTGGATGTGGGGGAGGTGGACATGGTGGTGGACCTGGTGGTGGTGGACGTGGTGGTGGTGGACGTGGTGGTGGACATGGTGGTAGTGGACATGGTGGTAGTGGATGTGGTGGTGGTGGACATGGTGGTGATGGTGAACGTGGTGGTGGACATGGTGGTAGTGGACATGGTGGTAGTGGATGTGGTGGACGTGGTGGACATGGTGGTGGACGTGGTGGATGTGGTAGAGGTAGATGTGGTGGTGGATGTGGTGGTGGTGGACATGGTGGTGGTGGTGGACGTGGTGGTGGTGGACATGGTGGTGGTGGAGGATGTGGTGGAGGACGTGGTGGTGGTGGATGTGGACATGGTGGTGGTGGATGTGGTGGTGGACGTGGTGGTGGTGGACATGGTGGTGGTTGACGTGGTGGTGGATGTGGTGGTGGTGGAAATTGTGATGGACATGGTGGTGGTTGTGGGTGTGGTGGTGGTAGATGTGTTGGTGGTGGATGTGGTGGTGGACGTGGTGGTGGTGGTGGTGGATGTGGTGGATGTGGTGGCAGTGGTGGATGTGGTGGTGGACATGGTGGTGGTGGACGTGGTGGTTGTGGACATGGTGGTGGTGGAGGATGTGGCGGTGGTGGACGTGGTGGTGGACATGGTGGATGTGGTGGTGGTGGATGTGGTGGTGGACATGGTGGTGGATGTGGTGGTGGACATGGTGGATGTGGTGGTGGTGGACGTGGTGGTGGTTGTAGACATGGTGGTGGATGTGGTGGTGGTGGTGAACGTGGTGGTGGACATGGTGGTGGTGGATGTGGTGGTGGTGGATGTTGTTTTGGACATGGTGGACATGGTGGTGGACATGGTGGTGGGGGATGTGGTGGTGGTGGACATGGTGGTGGTGGAGATGGTGGTGGTGGTCATGGTGGTGGTAGACATGGTGGTGGAGGACATGGTGGTGGTGGTGGACATAGCGGTGGTGGTGGACATAGCGGTGGTGGTGGATGTGGTGGTGGACATGGTGGTGGATGTGGTGGAGGATGTGGTGGTGGATGTGGTGGTGGTGGATGTGGTGGTGGGCGTGGTGGTGGTGGTGGAAATGGTGGTGGTGGTAGACATGGTGGTGGTGATTGACATGGTGGTGGATGTGGGGGTGGTGGATGTGGTGGATGTGGTGGTGGTGGACGTGGTGGTGGTGGATGTGGTAGTGGACATGGTGGTGGTGGTGGATGTGGTGGTGGTGGATGTGGTGGTGATGGAGGATGTGGTGGTGGTGGATGTGGTGGTGGACGTGGTGGTGGACATGGTGGTGGATGTGGTGGTGGTGATGGATGTGGTGGTGGACGTGGTGGTGGACTTGGTGGTGGTGGAAGTGGTGGTGGCAGATGTGGTGGTGGTGGAGGACATGGTGGATATGGTGGTGGTGATGGATGTGGTGGTGGATGTGGTGGTGGACATGGTGGTGGTGGACATGGTGGTGGATGTGGTGGTGGTGATGGATGTGGTGGTGGACTTGGTTGTGGATGTGGTGGTGGTGGACGTGGTGGTGGTAGATGTGGTGTTGGTTGTGGACATTGTGGTGGTGGATGTGGTGGTGGTGGTGGCTGTGGTGGTGGTGGTGGATGTGGTGGTGGTGGACATGGTGGTGGACATGGTGGTGGTGGACATAGTGGTGGTGGACGTGGTGGTGATGAGGTGGTGGACATGGTGGTGGTGGATGTGGTGGTGGTGGACGTGGTGGTGGATGTGGTGGTGGAGATGGTGGTGGTGGTGGATGTGGTCGTGGTGGTGGATGTGGTGGTGGTAGGTGTGGTGGTGATGGATGTGGTGGACATGGTGGTGGACATGGTGGTGGATGTGGTAGTGGACGTGGTGGTGGTGGATGTTGTGGTGGACATGGTGGATGGGGTGGTGGATGTGGTGGTGGTGGACGTGGTGGTGGTGGATGTGGTGATGGTGGACGTGGTAGACATTGTTGTGGTGGACGTAGTGGTGGTGGACATGGTGGTGGTGGACGTGGTGGTGGTGGATGTGGTGAACATGGTGGTGGGGATGTGGTGAACATGGTGGTGGGGATGTGGTGGTGGGGGACGTGGTGGTGGTGGACATTGTGGTGGTTGTGGTGGTGGTGGTGGACATGGTTGTGGTGCATGTGGAGGTGGACATGGTGGTGGTGGTGGATTTGGTGGTGGTGGTTTGGTGGATGTGGTGGTGGTGGTGGATGTAGTGGACATGGTGGTGGTGGATGTGGTGGTGGTGGTGGTGATGGATGTGGTGGTGGTGTAGGACATGGTGGTGGTGGACGTGGTGGTGGATCTGGTGGTGGACATGGTGGTGGTGGACATGGTGGTGGATGTGGTGGTGTGGTGGATGTGGTGGTGGACATGGTGGTGGATGTGGTGGTGAATGTGATGGACATGGTGGTGGACATGGTGGTGGTGATAGACGTGGCGGTGATGGGAGTGGTGGTGGTGGGAGATGGGGTGGTGGTGGATGTGGTGGTGGTGGATGTGGTGGTGGATGTGGTGGTTGTGGATGTGGTGGTGGACGTGGTGGTGGATGTGGTGGTGGTGGATGTGCCAGAGGTAGAAGTGGTGGACCTGGTGGTGGACATGGTGGTGATGGTCTTGGTGGTGGTGGATGTGGTGGTGGTGGACGTGGTGGTGGTGGTGGACATGGTGGTGGTGGATGTGGTGGTGGTAGTGGTGGACGTGGTGGTGGTGGACATGGTGGTGGTGGACGTGGTGGTGAACATGGTGGTGGTGGTGGTGGACGTGGTGGTGGTGTAAGTGGTGGTGGTGGAGGGCATGGTGGTGGTGGAGATGGTGGTGGATGTGGTGGTGGTGGACTTGGTGGTGGTGGAGGACGTGATGGTGGATGTGTTGGTGGTTGATGTGGTGGTGGATGTGTAGGTGGTAGACATGGTGGTGGTGGATGTGGTGGTGGTGGATGTGGTGGTGGAGGATGTGGTGGTGGTGGATGTGGTGGTGGTGGACATGGTGATGGACATGGTGGTGGTTGACGTGGAGGTGGTGGACGTGGTGGTGGATGTGGTGGTGGTGGACATGGTTGGTGGATGTGGTGGACATGGTGGTGGACATGGTGGTGGTGATAGACGTGGTGGTGGTGGGAGTGGTGGTGGTAGACAAGGTAGTGGTGGATGTGGTGGTGGATGTGGTGGTGGTGGATGTGGTGGTGGACGTGGTGGTGGATGTGGTGGTGGTGGATGTGCCGGTGGTGGACATGGTGGGCCTGGTGGTGGACATGGTAGTGATGGACTTGCTGGTGGTGGATGTGGTGGTGGTTGTGGTGGTGGTGGATGTGGTGGTGGACATGGTGGTGGATGTGTTGGTGGTGATGGATGTGGTGGTGGACGTGGTGGTGGACTTGGTGGTGGTGGAAGTGGTGGTGGATGTGGTGGTGGTGATGGATGTGGTGGTGGACTTGGTTGTGGATGTGGTGGTGGTGGACGTGGTGGTGGTGGATGTGGTGTTGGTTGTGGATGTTGTGGTGGTGGATGTGGTGGTGGTGGTGGCTGTGGTGGTGGTGGTGGATGTGGTGGTGGTGGACATGGTGGTGGACATGGTGGTGGTGGACATAGTGTTGGTGGACGTGGTGGTGGTGGAGGTGGTGAACATGGTGGTGGTGGATGTGGTGGTGGTGGACGTGGTGGTGGATGTGGTGGTGAAGATGGTGGTGGATGTGGTCGTGGTGGTGGATGTGGTGGTGGTAGGTGTGGTGGTGATAGATGTGGTGGTGGTGGACATGGTGGTGGACATGGTGGTGGATATGGTAGTGGATGTGGTGGTGGTGGATGTTGTGGTAGACATGGTGGATGGGGTGGTGGATGTGGTGGTGGTGGATGTGGTGGACGTGGTGGACATTGTTGTGGTGGATGTGGTGGTGGTGGTGGACATGGTGGTGGTGGACGTGGTGGTGGTGGATGTGGTGAACATGGTGGTGGGGATGTGGTGGTGGTGGACATTGTTGTGGATGTGGTGGTGGTGGTGGACATGGTTGTGGTGGATGTGATGGTGGACATGATGGTGGTGGTGGATTTGGTGGTGGTGGTTTGGTGGATGTGGTGCTGGTGGTGGATATGGGGGTGGTGGTGGATGTAGTGGACATGGTGGTGGTGGATGTGGTGGTGGTGGTGGATGTGGTGGTGGTGGATGTGGTGGTGGTGTAGGACGTGGTGGTGGTGGACATGGTGGTGGATCTGGTGGTGGACATGGTGGTCGACGTGGTGGTAGTGGATATAGTGGTGGATGTGGTGGTGGACGTGGTGGTCGACATGGTGGATGTGGTGGACATGGTGGTGGTGGACATGGTGATGGTGGACGTGGTGGACGTGGTAGTGGTGGACATGGTTGCAGGGAACGTGGTGGTGGGGGATGTGGTGGTGGTGGATGTGGTGGTGGTGGACATGATGGTGGTGGTGGACATGATGGGGGTGGACTTGGTGGACATGGTGGGGATGGACATGGTGGTGGTGGACATGGGGGTGGACATGGTGGTGGTGGTGGTAGACATGGTGGTGGACGTGGTGGTGTGGTGGATGTGGTGGTGGACGTGGTGGTGGACATGGTGGTGGATGTGGTGGTGGATGTGGTGGTGGTGGACATGGTGGTGGATGTGGTGGACATGGTGGTGGACATGGTGGTGGTGATAGACGTGGTGGTGATGGGAGTGGTGGTGGTGGTAGACGTGGTGGTGGTGGATGTGGTGGTGGTTGATGTGGTGGTGGATGTGGTGGTTGTGGATGTGGTGGTGGATGTGGTGGTGGTGGATGTGCTGGAGGTGGAAGTGGTGGACCTGGTGGTGGACATGGTGGTGATGGACTTGGTGGTGGTGGATGTGGTGGTGGTGGACGTGGTGGTGGTGGTGGACATGGTGGTGGTGGTGGATGTGGTGGTGGTAGTGGTGGACGTGGTGGTGGTGGACATGGTGGTGGTGGACGTGGTGGTGAACATGGTGGTGGTGGTGGTGGACGTGGTGGTGGACGTGGTGATGGTGTAAGTGGTGGTGGTGGAGGGCATGGTGGTGATGGAGATGGTGGTGGTGGACTTGGTGGTGGAGGACGTGGTGGTGGATGTGTTGGTGGTTGATGTGGTGGTGGATGTGTAGGTGGTGGACATGGTGGTGGTGGATGTGGTGGTGGTGGATGTGGTGGTGGTGGTGGAGGATGTGGTGGTGGTGGATGTGGTGGTGGTGGATGTGGTGATGGATGTGGTGGTGGTTGATGTGGAGGTGGTGGACGTGGTGGTGGATGTGGTGGTGATGGACATGGTGGTGGATGTGGTGGACATGGTGGTGGACATGGTGGTGGTGATAGATGTGGTGGTGGTGGGAGTGGTGGTGGTAGACATGGTGGTGGTGGATGTGGTGGTGGATGTGGTGGTGGTGGATGTGGTGGTGGATGTGGTGGTGGATGTGGTGGTGGTGGATGTGCCGGTGGTGGACGTGGTGGACCTGGTGGTGGACATGGTGGTGATGGAATTGGTGGTGGTGGATGTGGTGGTGGTTGTGGTGGTGGTGGATGTGGTGGTGGTGGTGGATGTGGTGGTGGTGGACATGGTGGTGTACATGGTGGTGGTGGTGGATGTGGTGGTGGTGGACGTGGTGGTGATGGTGGACGTGGTGGTGGTGGATGTGGGGGTGGTGTACATGGTGGTGGTGGTGGATGTAGTGGTGGACGTGGTGGTGGACATGGTGGTGGATGTGGTGGTGGACGTGGTAGTGGACATGGTGGTGGTGGAAGTGGTGGTGGCATATGTGGTGGTGGAGGAGGATATGGTGGATGTGGTGGTGGTGATGGATGTGGTGGTAGACGTGGTGGTGGACATGGTGGTGGTGGACATGGTGGTGGATGTGGTGGTGGTGATGGATGTGGTGGTGGACTTGGTTGTGGATATGGTGGTGGTGGACGTGGTGGTGGTGGATGTGGTGTAGGTTGTGGATGTTGTGGTGGTGGGTGTGGTGGTGGTGTTGGCTGTGGTGGTGGATGTGGTGGACATGGTGGTGGACATGGTAGTGGTGGACATAGTGGTGGTGGACGTGATGGTGGTGGAGGTGGTGGACATGGTGGTGGTGGATGTGGTGGTGGTGGATATGGTGGTGGTGGTAGAGATGGTGGTGGTGGTGGATATGGTCATGGACGTGGTGGTGGTAGGTGTGGTGGTGATGGATGTGGTGGTGGTGGACATGGTGGTGGATGTGGTAGTGGATGTGGTGGTAGTGGATGTGGTGGTGGACATGGTGGATGTGGTAGTGGACGTGGTGGTGGTGGATGTGGTGGTGGACATGGTGCATGTGGTGGTGGTGGACATGGTGGTGGTGGACATGGTGGTGGTAGACATGGTGGTGGTGATGTAAATGTAAATGTAAATGTGCTAGTACTTATATAGCGCACAGCTACCCCGGACCGGGGTCACCCGGCGCTGTATTCATACTGCTAGGGAAGCCTTCCTGGCTTTCCCTGTGAAATGTCCACTCCTGGGCATCCCCAGGGTGAAGCCAGGCATCCCCAGCGCGGTGGGGCCGTTGTGGAGATTAAGCAAGCTATTGCCCAGAGTTGCAGCGTGGGACCCATGATTAGAATAGGCGAGAATATCCGGTCCGCGGAACTTATAGCCCGAGACCCTGCCGCGAAGGGAATCGAACCCTGGTCCCGGACCAGTGCTCTGCATCAAGGTCTGCCGCTCTAACCATTGAGCCACACTTCTCCACAAGTGGATGTGGTGAACATGGTGGTGGAGGATGTGGTGGTGGGGGACGTGGTGGTGGTGGACATGGTTGTGGTGGATGTGGTGATGGACATGGTGGTATGGTGGTAGTGGTGGATTTGGTGGTGGTGGTTTGGTGGATGTGGTGGTGGTGGTGGATGTGGTGGTGGATGTGGAGGACATGGTGGTGGTGGATGTGGTGGTGGTGGTGGACGTGGTGGTGGTGGATGTGGTGGTGGTGTAGGACGTGGTGGTGGTGGACATGGTGGTGGATGTGGTGGTGGTGGTGGACATGGTGGTCGACGTGGTGGTAGTGGATGTAGTGGTGGATGTGGTGGATGTGGTGGTGGCCATGGTGGTGGACATGGTGGATGTGGTGGTGGTGGACATGGTGGTGGTGGATGTGGTGGACATGGTGGTGGTGGACGTGGTGGTGGCGGACATGGTTGCAGGGAACATGGTGGTGGGGGATGTGCTGGTGGTGGATGTGGTGGTGGTGGACGTGATGGTGGTGGTGGACGTGGTGGGGGTGGGTGTGGTGGACATGGTAGGGGTGGACGTGGTGGTGGATGTGGTGGTGGACATGGGGGTGGACATGGTGGTAGTGGTGGACATGGTGGTGGACATGGTGGTGTGGGGATGTGGTGGTGGATGTGGTGGTGGTGGACATGGTGGTGGACGTGGTGGTGGTGGTGGATGTGGTGGTGGTGGACATGGTGGTGGATGTGGTGGACATGGTGGTGGTGATAGACGTGGTGGTGGGGGGAGTGGTGGTGGTAGACGTGGTGGTGGTAGATGTGGTGGTGGTGGATGTGGTGGTGGATGTGGTGGTTGTGGATGTGGTGGTGGACGTGGTGGTGGATGTGGTGGTGGTGGATGTGCCGGTGGTGGACGTGGTGGACCTGGTGGTGGACATGGTGGTGATAGACTTGGTGGTGGTGGATGTGGTGGTGGTGGACGTGGTGGTGGTGGTGGACATGGTGGTGGTGGGTGTGGTGGTGGACATGGTGGTGGTGGATATGGTGGTGGACATGGTGGTGGTGGTGGAGGGCATGGTGGTGGTGGACATGGTGGTGGATGTGGTGGTGGTGGACTTGGTGGTGGTGGTGGAGGACGTGGTAGTGGATGTGTTGGTGGTTGATGTGGTGGTGGTGGTGGATGTGTAGGTGGTGGATGTGGTGGTGGTGGATGTGGTGGTGGAGGATGTGGTGGTGGTGGATGTGGTGGATGTGGTGGTGGTGATGGACGTGGTGGTGGTTGACGTGGAGGTGGTGGACGTGGTGGTGGTGGTAGATTTGGTGGTTGTGGATGTGGTGATGGATGTGGTGGTGGTGGATGTGGTGGTGGACATGGTGGTGGTGATAGACGTGGTGGTGGTGGGAGTGGTGGTGGTAGACATGGTGGTGGTGGATGTGGTGGTGGATGTGGTGGTGGACGTGGTGGTGGACGTGGTGGTGGATGTGCCGGTGGTGGTGGACGTGGTGGTGGTGGATGTGGTGGTGGTGTAGGACGTGGTGGTGGTGGACGTGGTGGTTGATGTGGTGGTGGTGGTGGACATGGTGGTCGACGTTGTGGTAGTGGATGTAGTGGTGGATGTGGTGGATGTGGTGGTGGATGTGGTGGTCATGGTGGTAAACATGGTGGATGTGGTGGTGGTGGACATGGTGGTGGTGGACGTGGTGGACATGGTGGTGGTGGACGTGGTGGACGTGGTGGTGGTGGATGTGATGGTGGTGGTGGACGTGGTGGGGTGGACGTGGTGGACATGGTGAGGGTGGACATGGTGGTGAGCATGGTGGTGGACATGGGGGTGGACATGGTGGTGGTGGTGGACATGGTGGTGGACGTGGTGGATGTGGTGGTGGACGTGGTGGTGGTGGACATGGTGGTGGACGTGGTGGTGGTGGTAGACTTGGTAGTGGTGGATGTGTTGGTGGTGGATGTGGTGGTTGTGGATGTGGTGGTAGATATGGTGGTGGTGGATGTGCTGGTGGTGGATGTGGTGGACCTGGTGGTGGACATGGTGGTGATGGACTTGGTGGTGGTGGACGTGGTGGTGGTGGTGGACATGGTGGTGGTGGATGTGGTGGTGGTAGTGGTGGACGTGGTGGTGGTGGTGGTAGATGTGGTGGTGGACATGGTGGTGGTGGTGGATGTGGTGGTGGACGTGGTGGTGGTGTTAGTGGTTTTGGTGGAGGGCATGGTGGTGGTGGACATGGTGGTGGTGGTGGAGGACATGGTAGTGGATGTGTTGGTGGTTGATGTGGTGGTGGTGGTGGATGTGTAGGTGGTGGACATGGTGGTGGTGGATGTGGTGGTGGTGGATGTGGTGGTGGAGGATGTGGTGGTGGTGGATGTGGTGGACGTGGTGGTGGTGATGGACGTGGTGGTGGTTGACGTGGAGGTGGTGGACGTGGTGGTGGTGGTAGATGTGGTGGTGGTGGACATGGTGGTGGATGTGGTGGTGGTGGACGTGGTGGTGGACATGGTGGTGGTGATAGACGTGGTGGTGGTGGGAGTGGTAGACGTGGTGGTGGTGGATGTGGTGGTGGATGTGGTGGTGGACGTGGTGGTGGACGTGGTGGTGGATGTGGTGGTGGTGGATGTGCCGGTGGTGGACGTGGTGGACCTGGTGGTGGACATGGTGGTGATAGACTTGGTGGTGGTGGATGTGGTGGTGGTGGACATGGTGGTGGACATGGTGGTGGTGGACGTGGTGGTGGACATGGTGGTGGTGGTGGATGTGGTGGTGGTGGACGTGGTGGTGGTGTACGGGGTGGTGGTGGAGGGCATGGTGGTGGTGGACATGGTGGTGGTGGATGTGGTGGAAGTGGACGTGGTGGTGGTAGACTTGGTGGTGGTGGGGGACGTGGTGGTGGATGTGTTGATGGTTGATGTGGTGGTGGATGTGTAGATGGTAGACATTGGTGGTGGTGGATGTGGTGGTGGTGGTGGATGACGTGGTGGTGGTGGACGTGGTGTTGGTGATGGACGTGGTGGTGGTTGACGTGGTGGTGGATGTGGTGGTGGACGTAGTGGTGGTGGTGGTGGACATGGTGGTGGTGGACGTGGTAGTGGTAGTGGACATGGTGTTCAAATAGCTGGCACATTTGTGGTTAGGATCCATACAGCACAGTGATGCAGGACATTTGCTTCAACAAAACTTCCACCTTATGAGTGAAATATTGGATGCTATTTAAAAAGACACATACAAATGAAACGCATTTCAAATATTTTGACTGTTTGAAAAATTAAGGGATTTCACTTTTAATTTTCCCGAAGGGAATTGATTAAAAAGTGCTGTTAGTAATAAAGTTAAATTGGAAAATCGGGGCGATGAGTCATCCGCAAGATGACAAAACAAGGAAAGCGCGTGAGAGAGAGGGGGGCAGGAGGTGAGTCCGGGAGTGGTGCGTGCGTGCACAGTCTGCTCATTTTCAAGCACTGCACTCGTGCTTGTGGCGCGTCCCTGCACGCTCCCGAAAGATGGATGCCACCACACGCACGAGTGTGTGCTTGAAAATGAGCAGAGCAACGGCTAAAGGCCCTCCTAACAGCGCCTGTGCGCTGTGTAGGCAAGACCTAAAAAGGAGAGGTGACAGAGGGCAGCCCTGTCTGGTGCCCCTGTGCACCCGAACACTTTCAGAAATCAGTCGGCTTGTCCGTACCCTAACTGATGGCTGCATATATAACAATTGGACCATTTGCAGGAAGGAGTCGCCTAGGCCGTATCCCCGTAACACTGCGAATAAATACGGCCACTCGAGGACGTCAAAGGCCTTTTCGAGGTCTAGTACCAAGCAGCCAGGCCTATGCCTAGGCTTTTCTGTTTTCAGTTTCTATTTTTGGTAAATTCTGGTGGTGTTTTTCAGTGTTTTCCAGTGATTTCAATACCTCAAAAAAAGAGTGCTTTTCAGTGGTTACTCATTTTTCGCGCCATAAAAAACAACTGAAACAGTGTTTTACCGGTGTTTATGGAACGCTTTGCTTTTATTATTGCTTGCTTTCTTCATTGATGCATGGTATATAGACAGTGTACGTACTATGTATATGAGGTCCAAATACATTTTTACAAGTCAAACTTATTGTAGTACACCATACAATATTTCTTCAGTGAGTCTTTGGTCATTCGCGCTCTCTCTTTCCTTCCCATGTAAATTTTTATTTGTGAAAAGGCCCTCTCGACATTGGCACTTGAGACTGGCAACGCCAAAACAGCCAGTACACAATTTGCCAACTCTGGCCACTGACGTAGCTTTCCATACCAATACTGATGCACCTGAAAGTTGGCATTCTCTGGGACAGGTTCTGCAACATATGCATTGAACTGGGTGCATATGCCCTTAGAGGTATTAAAGTGGTCAAAAATGAAGCTGCACTTTGCAAAGTCAGGCGAAAATTCCCCTTTACGGAAGGGATCTAACATTTTTGCAGAGTACCACAGTGAGGATTCATTGACTTCAAACGCCATGGTTGGTGAAGGGACATTTCTATGCATCATTGCCAGCCATTTCTCATGCATTGTAAAAAAAAAATCCTGAATTGGTCCTCAACACTTCTTTGCTTACCAAGTGGCAATTATTCTAACAGGGAACATGTTGCAGTGCCAAAGTCACTAAAAGTGTCACCTAGCCTACTCTCGAGGAGATGTTTCACATGTACACCAATTATGCTGATCATTTGGTAGACAAGGGTGTTTTCAGACTCTAGTTGTTTGATTATGTCCACTACAGCAGTCATGTTTCCCTGTAAAAATCTAAGAATGCAGTAGAGTGTACTTTTTTTCACATCACTATCAATATGCACCCGAAGATCCTCATATTTCTTGCCTTTTGCATCATCACTAAGCAAAAATTCTGTAAAGGGTCGCCACATAGATAATATTGCATTCACAGCCTCTAGGACTGAGAACCACCGACTAAATGACACAGTTGGGATGACTCTTTCTTTGCTGCCACACAAAACACAAAATGAGAAATATTTGCTTTTTAGTTCCTGCGCATAACAAAACAGTGCAACTGAATGGACTACAAAATCAATAGCATTCTTAATTAAATCAGAAGATTGTAAAGATGGTTCCAGCATACCATCTAGCAAGTGGCAAGGATCTCTTACAGGGAAACACTTCAGCTCAGGTATTGCTTTTGACAGGTCATCACATAACTGTTTCATATTCGTAGCTGAATCGCTGCAAATACAAACAATATCACTCCAATCTTTGTTAAACTTGGTAAGAACTCTCTGCAGCAGCATTCCAAGTGACACTGCTTTGCATGTTTCCAGTACATCTAGATCTGCCATGATGATACGTCTGTACCATCCATTTTGTGCATCACAAAATGTGATTAGCACCGCCACTGCTGGGTCGCCACGCATCTCTGAAGTTTCATCAATGGTAACAGAGATGTTATGTTATGTTATGTCGGGTATTTGTAGAGCGCACGGCTACTCCCAGGAGTGTCCCGGCGCTGAAAATGAACACGCACCCACGTAACCACAAAAAGAAAACACGGATACCAAGCGACAGATGCTAGTGGAGCCAAATTAAAGTTGGAAAAGCCATGTCTTGAGCATTTTTCTAAAAGTAAGCAGATCCTGTAACCTGACGTAGAGTCAGGGGGAGGGTATTCCATAGACCGGAGGCGACCGCCTGAAAAGAGCGGCCTCTGACCCGAGCAAGTGCAATTTTTGGAACAAAAGTCAGCAGTTTGGTGGAGGATCTCAAAGTGCGTTGAGGGACATAGCGGGGGAATCTATGCCTTAAGTAAGGAGCTCCAATCTGATTAAAAGCTTTAAACACAAGAATCAAAGCTTTAAAATACATTCTCTTTTGAACCGGCAGCCAATGCAGGGAGGACAAGAGAGGGGAAGTACGAGTGCTGGGGGCGGCCAGAAATATGGCCCTAGCAGCCGCATTTTGAATCACCTGCAAACGGGAGATCAAGTAACTGGGAAGACCCAAATACAAAGAATTTGCATAGTCCAAACGCGAGGTAACCAAAGCTTGGACTATGATTCTTCTATGAGGGACAGAAAGCAGGGGTAGAAAATTCTTCATCATTCTTAAAATCCCGAAGCAGGTCCCTGCTACAGACTGGATATGGGATTTCATAGAAAGCGAGGAGTCCATTCTGACTCCGAGATTCTTAACCACGGTCACTGAAGACGCAGGGGGGGGGACAGATCCTGCGGCCACCAGTTAGGCCAGGTCTTGCAGGGACGATGGCCGAAGAAGATAATCTCGGATTTATCAGGATTACATTTCATTTGATTATCCTTCAACCACGAAAAGACTTCTGAAAGAGAAGTATTTATTACATGGCCATCAAACTCGGCGCCCTTCGCACAAGTGAACAGCAGCTGAGTATCGTCTGCATACAATACGATCTTTGCCCCATATTGTTCAGCGAGGTGAGCAATAGGGGTCATGTATAGATTGAACAAAGTAGGGCTCAAAATAGAGCCCTGCGGGACCCCGACATTCAAGGGTGGGATAGCAGCTGCAAAAGGGGGGGACCATAAGGTTTGAAGACGATTACTGAGAAAGGACCTGATCCAACTCAATGCAATGCCGCCTACGCCCCCCTCGACCAATCTTTGCACCAGTCTGTTATGGGGCACGGTGTCAAAAGTCGCGGAGAGGTCCAAAAGAACCAACACCGTGTTGCCTCCTCTGTCAAGCGTGGCTTTAATGGTCTCGGATGTGTCTAAAAGGGCTGTTTCAGTACTGAAATTAGCCCTAAAACAAGACTGACTAGGGTGCAAGAGATGATTAGTCTCAATATATTCAGTGAGGATGGAGTTCACATATTTCTCCAAGACCTTTGCAAAAAAAAGGAAGCAGCGATATGGGATGGTAGTTGGCCTTCAATTGACTAAGGATTTGAAAGTCTTGAAAATGTGTTTGTTGCAATAGCTGACCTTGAAGCAAAACCTTCAGCCATCAGGGCTCTAACAGGAACATTCACGAAAACTGGCAAATTGCAGTTTCTAAGTGCTTTTTATTTAAAACTTAAAAAATGTGTATCCTTGGTACCCTAAATACTTTTTAACCATCATGCTTTTAAAAAAAATTGGTTCTGGATGTATCTTGTAATGTGTTCTTAACTTTAATGTTGTTCGGTACTGCTAGAACGTCTCACATGATTCTCTGGACAGTAACCTAATGCTCATGCCAAAGATACCAGGATTTCAGTAGAGTTTTCTCAGTGAAATAAAATCCTGTCTGTGTCACTCAGTGGTGGCTAGTGATGGTTGAAAGTAATGGGGTGTAAAATTCATCTTCGGCTTTCACTGAATGAGCAAAGTGAGTGACATCAACTGACCGAAGGGAATTTGAGGATGAAGGATATTGTCTCCATATTCACTAGGCATACAAATGTATGCAGACAGGCTTTACATTATCGTTAACTTACAACACAATTCAGAAGTGGTGGGAACTTACTGTTTCTTTTCATTTTACATTATTGCTACGGCACTAGCAATATTATTTCAGATTTGCGCTTTTTGTTTGTCAGACAATGATGATGGAGTTCAACTGAGTACCCAGATCATAGTGACTAGTGGCAGAGACTATGTCATGAAATGATTGTGTGTGCGCTACGATGAAGCAATCGTGTTATAAGCCTCGTGGGAGCAGTTCACAGTGATATACCCAAATTCTGCTTTAATTACAAAAAGAAGCTGCGCCTTAGAATTCATAAGGACATGGGTTAATACCATCTATAACCAGAAAAATATCACCATTTCCCTTTAGATGGGCAAAGGCGCAACTAGAGTAAAAAGTTTTGGGGGTTTGCTGGCTAATAAAAAAATCAATTCTTCCACCAATCTGCAGAGTGAAGATGCAGGGGCTCTAAGAAGGGGTGAAAGAACAACAAATCCTTGTTAAGTAAATGGTCTTTTACAGACCTGTAAAGTACTCGAGTGCAGCTGCAGTAAGAGGGACGTGAGAACACAACAGCTCCTCTCCCCCCCACGTCAGCCAGGCAGGGGGCCTGGTGTTGCTCTGGCACTTTGGCCATTCACACCTCGGATCCCCATTCTATTGACTGTCTTTGCCCCCTGCACTCTGTGTTGCACTAAACAGTGGGACACTCAATTACTTCTCAGAGAGACGAGACATAAATAATGTACATCTGGAATTATTCACATAGTTTAGAATACGGGTGCCAATGTCAGAAGAGGTTGTAACGCAACTGGTGCTCATGTAAGGCGCTCTGATACCTCCGGGTCATGTTTGCGCTATATAAAACCCTCCCCCCTAAAAAATTAATAATAATCCAGCACTGATTTGTTACTCCTGGGCCTACCTTGGGTTAGAAGAACTTGCTGAGGCTTTCCATCCATTTAACCATAAAAACGAAAAGCTATTAACCCCCAAGCTCTCTAACTTTGTTTGGAACCGCTGAATCGCAGGCCGTAGACAGATCGAGTGCACCAAGAAACTCGTACTCTTAAACAAGATATATTATGGTGAGCAATACTTATCATTACAGAATGCTTCGTCTGAGGCCCTCGGAATTGTATATGCGGATACTTAATTCTACCCAAGCGTGGATTTTGAAGCTGCACTTTACAACACGAGAACCAGGTTTGAATGTGCGCATAGGACTGCTCGTCCTGACTTGGGCAGGTGTGCGGGGCAGCGAGCAGGCTGCAGTTAGTTAACTCCTTGCCCTCCACACACACTAAGACACAAATAGGCCAACCCTGTCCTTCCTCCGATATTCAACCCCTGCTCACACAAAGGTATGGGGGCATCAAAGCTATCAGAGCCTCTCTGTTGCTACAGTGACAGTGGTGTCTCTGTAGCAATGTTACAGTTTGACAAAACACGCACTTTCCACTTACCTGCTGGGCCTTGGAGCACTTGGAGCACTGGTGTACGTCATCTGGTCGTCGTCTCGTCGTGGTGGTGGTCTGAAGTGTGGTGTTGTGTGTGGGACCAGACAAAGTCCAGACAGTATTTTCAATGGGACCTGGCTCCACCCACCCACCTTGTCAACCAATGTGTCTCCCCAAATGTAATGGGGGTGACTCATGTTCCGAGCTGCTTCGTTCTCGGGCCTAAATTGGAGCTTGGCTTGTAATGCTTTGGCTCTATCAAGTGGACAAGTGGTGCAACAACTATGAATATCAGTGACACTCGGTTTAAACCGGGTCAGCTGATTTTCATCCGGTAGAGTACTGTCAGTTTTAACCGATTTCCGGACAGCCAGCTATGCCATATGTCAGTTGCGTAATGTTGGACCCTGAAAAGTCTCAGAATGTTTAAAGCCGTACTACGGGTGGGGACAAAGCCATTTTGATCGACATGTACCGAGGTCAGAACCAGTGGAGCCAGGCGGGCTGCTATAATAGATGCCAGGATCCTATAATCCATATTGAGTAGTGCCAGCGGTCTGTATGAACCCAGTGTCTCCGGGTTTCTGTCAGGATTGGGGAGGGAGACTAGCAGTGCCTCATTTTGGGAATCAGAGAGCGTGAAGTCCGTCAGCGCAGAGTTGTACACTTTTAATAATTGTGGTGCCAGGGTATCCGTATATGCTTTGTAGAACTCCGCCAGTAGGCCGTCTGGGCCAGGAGCTTTCCCTGATGCCAGTGAGCATATACCCGCCCAGACTTCCTCTAGGACCAGGGGCTCTTCTAGTTTGTCTCTTTGCTTGGGTGTGATTTGTGGTAAAGTAATGTCTCCTAAGTATCGACCTATGTCCTCAGATGTGACTGTGACGTGTGACTTGTATAGAGCGGTATAGTGGGATACAAATTCCCGGTGTATGTCTCGTTGGGAGTATAGCATGGTGTTCTGTGCGGAGCAAAGCGAGGTGACGGGTGAGGCAGTGTCTTCTTGCCTAATCATAATATAAATGCAACAATATCTCAGTTGGATTCATTCGAATTAATTGAATATGCATATCCAAGATATTACAAAAAAAGAAGAAGAAAAGAACGCAAGGCTTCAAAAATGATTATTCAATGTGCCCGTGGGCATCATGTATTTATAGGAAGACCAAAAAGTATTATATACAAAACAGTTATAACAGCACTGTTAGACATAAATGTCAAGGCAACCCTAAAGGACAGTGTACATTGTGCTCGTGGTACAAGAGTGACGGCGCAAGTGACAACATGAAAGGACAACAACAGCTAAAGGCGCAAAGGATAACACAAATATGTACTGGATAAAAAGGTTCATACAAAGATTCATTTCGATACATAAATTGTCATTTCCAATTTTTTGAGGAGAACCAAAGCTCAAGAAGCGCCAAGGGCGTATGTAAGCTGATGTACAGGGGTTGACGACGTTTCGATCCTGTTAATTTCGGATCATCATCAGGACCTGGGTGGCCTAATTGGAAGAGTGCTGTGTCGCATGTAGAATAATATTAGCGCAAGGTATTGGAAAAACCACTATCTTAATTAGATGGTTTGATTATTTTTTCGCAAGCTTGACAGTCCAAAGGAATCGGCCGATGATGGCGGCCGAGCAAATGCTCAGAACAATTATAGGGAATCAACCAATGCCAGTTCTTGAATGCAAGGCCAATCTAATCTGATAAAGCGGGGAAAATTAAAGAGAACTGGAATTAATCCACAGTGAATGCACCCACGGAATGCCTAATCAGCCATGCTAAAAGCCTGCCAGCCTTATCCCCTGATTGGTGCATGCGCGCTGAGTGTGCCGCATTATTCAGACACCTAAGCCTTTCCAACAACCCGGTATGTTCCCTTCGGTTGCGCGCAGGTGGCCCGTTTGTGTCCTCAGCTGCCCTCCCTTCCTGAGATGCCAGCTTGTCCTCCAGAACTGTGAGGTATTTTTCAAGCTGTCACCGCATGCCAGCTTGCATTCCCAGACAGTGTCCCCTAGTCACTATTTTAAAAGCGTCTCATTCCATCAGCAGGGAGGAGGCGGTACCCTCATTATCCTCAAAATATTGTGTAATGGCTATGCCTAGTGTGTCCCTTAATGTCCCATCTAGTAACGTGTCCGGTTGAAGGCACCACATGAGTATGGGGGTGCATATCACTATTCCAGTCGAGTTGTAAGGTGTGTGGGTTGTGGTCAGAGTGAGTTTTCCCCAGATATAGGCGCTCTGCGGTCACCGGCAGAAGATCGGCGGTTACCATTATCCAATTGAGACGGACATGTAACCCGTGGGCACCAGAGTAGAAAGAGGACACTTTGTCCTGTGGGTTCCTATGCCTCACACGTCAGTCAAGTGATATTGGGCCGCCCAGGCTTTCAACACCTACATGGCAGCGGTCGTGGGAGCCCCAGGCAGAGGAGGAAAGGAACGGTCTAGAAAAGCATCCAACACGCAGTTATAATCCCCCCCCCCCACAGGATCATCGGGATTCCGTGGCAAGCAGCTAGTCGTGATGACAAGTTATTGAAAAGAGTGGCCTGGTCAACATTAGGAACATAGATTAAAGCAATGATTAATTGCTGTCCATCCAACCTACCCCTAACAAGGACATATCGGCCCTCCGGGTCAATGATAGAGTCATCGATATGAAATGGGGTGCCCGGTCGTACCCATATTAATGTCCCCTGGTGTATGCAGAGTACCCCGTGGCATGGAGCTGTCCCCTCCATCTCCTGCGCAAGTGGCCTACCTCAGTCCCTGACAAATGAGTCTCCTGAAGAAGAGCAATTTGTACATGGTGTCGTTTCAGATATGAATAGATGAGGTATCTGCAAGATGGGCTATGTATGCCTCTCACGTTTCATGTGCATATCGTGGTGGGGCCCATAGTGTTGAGGAGGGGTGGCTATGTGCGGCACAGGGGTGCCCGGGGGCATTCCGGGATGCGGAACATAGGCCAGGAAGGAGTAATGATCTCGGGCCTAGTGGATGTGTGGTGTAGGAGATGTATCGGTCTATGACGTGGCTGACGAAAACCCAACAGTAAACTTAAACACATAACGCCATAAGTAGTACGAAACATCAACATTATGTCAAGAGAGAAAGAGGGGTCCCCGCACGGGTAAAATACTACAGAAAGTTCTGAAACACCCTATGAGAAGGTCTCCCCAGTCCCATCATGTATACAATCTGCTGGGCTAGTATAACTTTGTTGGAGGGAGCTTTATTAAGGGTCAAGAGGGCAGGGGGCTGGGCACAGAGCTCTTGGAGCCTTCACGGAGTGATCGAGGGAGTGAGTTAGGGACAAAAGGGGCACCTTAATTTGAGCCGGGGTGTCTGGAAACGCTCGCTCTAAAAAACAAAGGAAACAGACATGTGAGCCATGGAAACTGATACTGAGAGTTTTAGCAGTTTAATTAAGAAGGTGCAACTTCAAAAACTGAAAGACAAAGGCATAAAAATACAAAATACAGAATCCAGATAGTCACCTGGATAAGATGGCATTTCTGTATTAAAACTATTGTACTGTCTGAGAGAGAGAAAGACTAAACCTCAAAGACACATTTATAAATGCATTATGAAAAGCGTAAGTTAAATCAAGGAAAATGTTCTCAGAATGCAAAACACACTTGATTTAAATACTGAGAATACTCACGTAACTACCTAAAACCTAAAAGAAAGCAGCTTTGTAAATGTAATATAAGTATGAAATGCTCAATAAGAAAACACCAATTTAGGGACAAAATAGCATAGCAAAATAGCATACATAGCATATACAGCAAATATATTGGCAAGTTAAATTGTATCTTAAAAACAAAAAACAAGAGCTCTTGGGAACCACCCACACCCGCCTGCCATCTACTAACAGACGGGTGGGGTAGTCCAAAGATGTCTCTGTGGTCTCCCTTCTTATACTCTTTAAGGCGGTCAGAAGTGCCTACGGTATTGTCATCTCATGCCACGTCTACCTCGTGACTTACGGTATGGTTCTAATATTTTACCATACATGGTGACGCCCTTTCCAGTAACTGTGGTACGTGACCTAGGTGAAAGTTCATATCTCAGGCAAGGCGCTTGCCGTAAATTGGATGGGCAAGCAGAAAAATGTGTATTGTAAAAGGATCATGTATATACATATATAAATCTTCACGTCTTGTGGTGCCACATTCCCGCCTCAGCTGAACACATCTGCGGTGGCAACTTCCCTAAAAGTATGTACTGGCCTAGGATGCAGTCTGCTGCATGTCGAAAGAACAGGGGGATGTTGAACTTTGCGCTAGTGAACTTGGCACACGGGTAGGGTGGGGGCTCTATAGTTTGGAGCAGGAGGCCTCACAAAAAGAGGAGCTAGATATGATTTGGATCAGACCTGCCTTCAGCCTGTTATACAGGAAAATGACAGAACTATGGTCAATTTAACAAAGAGGCCTACATATTGAACAGAAGGGCCTACACAGGGGTTTTATGCTGGCTGAGTGGTAAGGATGTCCCAGTGTATTTGTTATATAGTAACACAGGACCCTCTGGTCAATTTAATACGGCCTACAAATTAGGCTGGCAGGGCAAGGACAAGGGTCTCATACCTCAGGTGTGGACAGAACGGGCCTGGGGCACCCTATGATATAAAGTTGACCCTCTCTCATTCCCTCCACTTGTTCATTTTTGAACAAAATCCTTACAGCATACCTTTCAGGTCTTTGAGGTATTTGGTTATGGTAGCAGGCTGCATTTAGTGTAGTCCTATTGTTACTTCTACAACTTCTATAAGTGCTAAGTTATTCACATTCCCTGTTCTATCCTTATTCTCCCTTTGCTAATTATGCATTTCTCAGGAGGTGCAACTGCTCAGTGTGTTTACTGAAGAGCATATTGTGCATTAGGACACAGCCCACGTATTTAGAGACAGGTATGACATTGTAACACTTGCTATTTTCTGTGTCGGTATGCCGGTGTGTGCAAACATAACATCCTGCACTGCCAACTGTCCCTCTGTCCCGTCTTTATCAATGGCAATTTATTCAATGTGGTACAAAAGTCATTTTAATAGCAGCAATGGGGGGTCAATGCTGCTAGTAGCACCCATGATCATTTTCTCCAATTGTTCTGAAAGTCTTGAGCAAGTCTTGAGGTATTGTTCCAATCGTTGGTACGTGTGGCTAGTGTGACTAGTTGGAAGAATGTCTTATCTTCTACTGTGTCTGTACTATGTTCAAAAAAGTCTGCTGAATAATAATGTAGAGCCTCAGAGATGATACCTTTAAACAGAAAACGTAACCATTGGTTCCTGTCTTCAAGTAATTTGAGAGGTTTGCAAGCACTTCTATTACTTAGGCACATTCGATATGAAGAAAACGAAGTGAAGAAAAGGTAAAGATATCTCATTGTCAAAACTTGTAGACTGAGGGGTTGGGGTGTCGATGTTTCCAGACGTTCTTTAAGTGAAGTATCCTTGGGGCCCGCTTACACACTCGTCCTTTATCCTCTGTGTAGCCCGTGCAACCTTTCAGGATGAGCTTGGGATACCATTCCCACTTGGTAGTTTCCGTGGAACACATGTAGTTTCTGTGTGGCTCCTTGCCCCTAGCACAACCCCTCAATCACATGTGAGATGAACGCCGGTCCATTTTCAGAACCCAAAAGCATAGGTACTCAAAAGCGCAGTATGAACTCTTTCAGGAGGCATTTGGCAATAGTTTGTGCATTGCTGTTCTTGAATTGGCATGCCTTAGTCCATTTGCTGATCATGCACACAATAACCAACACGTACATGTAGTTTTAGTAGGGGATATGTTGATGAAGTCCATTTCATGTGGGGAAATGAAGTGGCCTGAGGCAGTGGAAATACAGCTTTAGGAAAGCAGTCTGGTCTTCCAATCACATCGTACAAGTGATGAACCATGAAAAAAGACGGGCCTTGGGGGCAAGCATTATGGTTGGTAAACATTTCTTTCCATTTGGGCCAATTCATATCCCTTTTCTGTTTGCATACATCCTCCCCTGTTCCCTTCTTCCTTTTCTTCCACTCAGTCCTTTTAATAATATATTTAGTGTCATATGCTATTCTTTCTTGCACATCTGCATCAATAAATTCTTTACCAGATGGATCAGGGAAAGGCACAGTCTGCAAAAAAGACAATATCTGTGTCCATGTGCTAATGCTGTTCAAACCTGCATCTATTGTTCATTGATGCAAAGGCTTCATTATTAGGGTGAGCGCTCTAAGCAAATGTTGTAAGCTCAGACTGCACTACTGACAGCGGTTAGAGTCTGAAAATGTGTACGCACTTTCTCAATATTTAGCGATGTGAGGCTAGGTATTCTGCTCTCAGAATGCTCTCCAATTAGATGCAAATATTTGCAGAAGCTTGAAAGCAAGACTGATAATTCTTTGCTTTCAAAATAAAAATGTTCACACAAAAAAAATGCAAAAACATTTAGCTAAACTACTGGAATAAGGTAGGTACCATTTCTTTGCAACATAAAAATAAACAAGCACTGGCAAAGCCAATAAAATTGCTGTTCAGCCCTTTGGCTTTGTCAATGCAAAACTTGTTTCGGCAATATTTTTGTGAAACCTCATTGGTGTGGGAGCTGCTGGGCCCTCACCATTATAACAAACATTGGCAAAAGCAGAAAATGTTGTGGTCTCAAAAATCACACATTGCACAGTAGTTCCTGTCACTGAATAAAACAACTGTATGTCAATATGCTCCTTGTGAAAGAACAGAATGAAGTCACTCACTGTGAAGCTAGCCAAGAGAGGGAGGGAGAGACAACATTTTACTAAACATAAAAGGTCATTGTTAACACCAGACCTAATTAGGGGCCAAATCATGAAATAAAGTACACCCATGTCCTTGTATTAAGTGCTGATATACAACTTTTGTGAATTCACAAGACTACAGAAGTAGGCCAAGAAATAGTACTCCTAGAAAATATTTGTGAACTGTATGCAGGTGTACTATATTGCTCAAGCAAAAATCCGAGCCATTGCAAGTTCACATTCCCTCCAGCCACCTTTTATTTTTTTTTGTGAGCCAGAACTGTTGCTTATCATTACCTTCAGCCCCAGTATGTAGATCTGTGGAAACGTGGCAACATAAGTGAATTGTTAGTATTCAAAGCCTACTATGGAAGGAGTCCTAACATAATCAGAGAGGCTACTTCAGAGCTCTTATATAATGACATTGCTGCCATAATTTTGTCGCTGCATTACATGCCACAAAAGGGACAAGTGTATTTTTTTACAGGACAAGTATATTTAAGAAGCAACCTGCCCCATGAACAAGTAGATATTTAATTAAATTCCACACCCCTTTGTGCCAATCCCTACACCTTGAAACCTATTTTCAAACACCCTGAAATTTTGCACGTATATATTAAAAGACATATTAAATCGGTGCACATTGTATCCTTGAAACATTATAATACGAAGCACAGTTATTCAATGCACACTTTCCTTCTGTATTGGCATATACTCATTACTAATGATCAATACATAAACATAATATCAACACAACATTACTACTTTTCCTATTACTCCTATCCTTTGTGTCCCTGGCAAATGCACTGCATTTAGAATGCATTTTAGCACATTCCACCTTACAATGTAATTTATTACTCCAATATTCTCTCCAACTCTGAAGAACATCTGCTTGTGAAGATGGCGGTGTTCCTGTTGTGGCTGATCACCTGTCCTCTTCTTCTTTGGACTCAGGGATGATGGGGCCCTTCCCCTTCTGCCTGAATACCTGGGTAGAAAGAAACTTCACAGCGGGTGTTAATTTATACAAATATATGCCTTCTTACATAATTTCAATGCCACTGTGATGTCTAGTTGATGTGACCTATACATATATTAATTGATCAGGGAGAAGTATATGGAGCGTTAAGTTGTTGTCAGAACATTTTAATATTTGTGAGTGAAAACAGAGTGACCCATGGGCAATAAACAAATTTTGCTTTCTCTCAATGTATTACCTTTAAACAGTCCATTCAGGCATTGCTGAAAGTTGTTGCTGCTTTTATATCATAATGGACACATGGTCTAGCTGTCATCCAAACGTGTGGGAAAACGTGGTAGGCCTGAGCCTATGGTATGATACATTTTCCTATTTGTATTTTATTTTTAACCAGACACGAGGTGATGAAAACAATAACATTGAGACTATGTAAGCAAACATCCCGAAGACAGGAAATCCAATACTCTTCTTGGAGACGCAGGGAAGAATCTAATAATAATAATGATTATGTTAAATAATAATGTTGCAAAACCTCAAATCATTGATTAACTAAGAAAGCGAAAGAATAACCCAAACAGAAGATAGAAACTTTTAAGTGAGATAAAAACTTGTAGTGGTCGAACTTCAAAATATATGTAACCACCTCTAAAGTCTGCAACTCTAATTTTAGAAGGCCTCTCTAAATTCACACCTATTATTCTAGCAAAACTACGATACTGAGCATTGCTTACCGTCCTTTTGTATTTTCCTGGTACTGGTGGCTACCTGTGGTAATCTGATTCCTACGAATCTCTGGTTGTCTCATACTTCGAAGGCTGCACACAGCTGGGCATATCCGAAAACGTATTCCTTACCTCCTCTCACCCATTTGCACATAAACACATACATATTCCTTCACTAAACTGCACTACGTGAAACCTGAAACACTGTATTCAATCTCGGCTTCCCCCGTTGCCAAATTGTGTGATTCTAGGCAACTATTCCTCCTGCTCACTTCCACAGACACAAATATATTTCTACACATACATTTTCTTTCTACTAAATCTTATGTTCGCTGCCAACCACAGGAAGCCCATTTCCTGCCTGGCTCAATGCCCAGAATCTGTGGTCGGCCGGGAATGCTACTTTAAACGGCAGCCTAAAAAATCTGTTAACCCTTCAACATCATGTAATATCCAGACAGGTGTTGTCTTTAATTGTACGTAAAATACAGCTTATTTTTTAAATAATATGGCTTTTTTTGTAAAGCGCACTTTTACTCAGAATGTTATTGTGGCACAAAGTAGCAAATCTTTATTGTTCCCCTAACTCAATGGTACTCATTTTATCCAACTTGGAAAGATGAAAGGCTGAGGAGACCTAGCAGCATTTGACATGTGCCCATAAAGTCAAACCATGGGTATATCTAGCGTGCATTCCACTCCATCATTTTATCTACCCTCTTCTGCACACTTCCGTGCTCAAGAAATTGGAAGGGAACAGTCTCCAGTCTTAACTTGCTTATTCCAATCTTCTGTCTAATGTTCACCATCTGCTCCGACATTTACGTTGCTCTAAGTCTAGTGTCACTAACTTTCTTGGCTGTGAGAAACAATTTCAAAATTATCTCTATTAACTAACCCCAACTGTGTGCTCTTTGTGCTCTTTGTGGCAGCACGTACTGGATCTGCCCTAGCATTCGAGCTACTGCTTGTGCCTGCTTCAGTTGATGCTGAATTTGGACGCAGGTAGGAGTAAATTATTCTGCACTTGGTTGCTCAGTACTACAGCATTTGGTGTAATCTTCAGTGTGAATTACAACAGGCCATCCAAATAGAGAGATATTAATATGCATTTGAAACTGAAAGTATCTCATTTTCTGCCAGGAAACTATATTACCTATATTGATGGCATTTTTAGTCTTTTTAATATTGTGGGCCATGATCCAAAAATATCAAAAGAAACAGCTCCATTTCCCCTGGTATTACAACTTCTATCATTGTGCTCTAGGTGGTAAGGGACGGCAGTCCTTGAACTCACCTTATTATATCACTCTTTCTTTTGTGTGGCTGGTCTATCATTTGATGCTGGGCCTAGTCTAGGGCGTAATAGCAACCAGAAAACGCAAAAAGGTGCTGTTTGTTGTGGCGAGAAATGCATGCAAAAGCCTTCCTCCCCCTCTTACTACCACTTTACTGAATATTCAAGTGGGAGGATCCTTTACTATGGGTGGAAGCACGCCAGAAAGGTGAGATGAGAAGCGTGAGGTGTCACTGTCAAGGAACAGAATGTACTTAATTTAGTGTGTAATGAGTTAAAATAGGGGAGCCCATTTAAAACCGTACACAAAAAGACTTAATTAAGAGTCGTGAAGGCAGCTACTTGGAAGCTAGACACAGTATTCACTGGATGAACCGCGCACCAGTTGCATGGTCTCTAGTTGAACCTGTCTCAGTTAAAGTGGGTGTGCTTGGCACGTACCCAGATGCTCCTGCTTATCACTTCTTACTGTAGTGCACAAGAGACGTACACCTATTTATAACATCTCCTGTGGTACCACTGTGAGAGAAAGAGATGAGGAGGGCCCATAAGCAAAATAAGAGATGAAAGTATTTCCCTTCTAAAAACAAAGGTCTTACGTTGAAGTGCCACTTTTATTCATCAAATCATTAACACAGCAGAGAATATATTCATCAGTTTGTTAGCTCCAGAAAGACTATTCAAAACTACAATTGTAATCAGCCAAAAATAGTAACACAAGAATAGATGTTCATGACGCTCATGTATCTAGAAGGCAAACCCTTAAATGAGAAAATTAATCGTGCAGGTATTTACAATTTCAAAATACATTTAAAGGCAATGAAAGGGTGAAATGTCATGGTCCTGGGGCACTGCACCAAGGCAGCTTAATTTGAGGGGGTTCTTCTGCAAAAGTATGACAAAATAGACGTGTAAACGATAGGGAAAAATAGCTGTCTGATCTATATGAAAGAAGAACCCCTTTTAAAAAAAAAAATCAGTATATAGCCTGGAAGCCTTAACAAAGTCTTGGCATTTAAAGACACATTTCTGGAGTGAAGAACAAACTCATGTAATGCAAATATATTTTAAGTCAATGGAAATACTTTCAAAATGTAACATACACTTTACTGCAATGCTAGGAATGCACACGTTAAGTTAGGAGGGACAACCATTAGTGCTTTGCATAATGATTTAGAATAAGGGCAATGCAGAGGAGAGAGAAAAAGACCATTTCAAAGTACAATAAGAAATTAGAGCTTCAGCCAAAGATGCTTAGATAGAGGGCTGAAGGAGACCACACAGGCGTCAGTGACCCAAGGGGTCACTGCAGGGGGTAGTCCGCCGAATGGACTAAGGAGCAGATCTTTATACTCTTTTAATGATGAACTATTGACCACAAAAGGACAACATTATCAGGTGCCTCTGACCTATAGGACATGGCGCATTTTGGTCACGTCTGGGAAATATTTAAGAAAATAGAAGTGCCACCCATGCTACAAAAATGTTCTCAAAGGTCACAGGATTCTGGACCATGAATCATAATGAAATTGAGCACCCATTGAACAGTATTAGCGTCACTTTAGGGAGAAAGGCCTATAAGCCAGGTAAGAGAGGGAGAGACGCTAATTTGCAAATCGAGCGAAGGTGACAGACATTATATCTATTAAAGTACACCGCATGTAGCTGAAAAAGGAGAAGAACAGCGGACACTCATTACAATATGGAGAGAGAAGTCGAAATGTGTTGGCTACTGCCAGGCCTGAGATAGGAAACCACAATGCGATGTGATAAAGGATAGTAGCTCCCCTTTTGGAAGCACGCAGTTGAAAAAAAAAGACACTGTTAAACTCAATGTGATAAGATGCCTCCCATTCCCTGCAGAAATAAAGTTCAAACAATACAATTTACACCAAATAAGTCATCAAAATGCAAAACAAATGTGAGATGCCAGACGCAGTTCCATAAACATGTATTTGTGGCACAAAGTGAGAGACGACAGACACAACCTCCTGTCACCAAGTACATGCTTCAAAATATAAATGTGAGGAAATAGTTAAACAATTCGAGATATATTGTTGTGCACTACGTGGTCAGTTATCTGAAAGTGACCTGTGCCAATTAAATGTGGTGCTTCACCACATGGGTCAGACAGGGGCTGGGGGGGGGGGCAAGGGGTATCTATATAATACTATTTATTCACAAAAAGGCAACAGCTTTGATATAAAAAACAGTAACAATCCTAGTTATTATTGGTCTTACCAAATACATGAAAGGTCGGTGCGCAAGGCAAAGATGCTTAAAAAGAAAACCACAATGCATGCTAAAAAAGGCCCATAATAAAAAGACATTTGACCGTAAAATATTCGCACTTCAATTATACAAAATGTGAAGCATATTATGTACACGCCTATTTATATATATAAACCCACAGCGCTATTTGTGCATTCTCCTCTGCTGGCCTAAATGCGTACAGAAGGACGTCTTAAAATAACATAGCAAAAAATAAACGTCTTTACATTTCATTTTAACACAGGAAGAGAACAAAAAACCACATTGGAAGGTGTTCTGTTCACAAACCATAATCACAGAATACTCATGTTGACTGTCTTTGGAAATAAAAATATATACTGACAGTCCCTCGCAAAAGCCAAGGAAGTCTGATAACTGCTTATCATAAATCCTCATGTGCCAGTCACAAGACGTAGAGAGGCACATCTTATCCGGGACTCGGAACCGCTCCTGTGCCCGCAAAATGCTGAGATTTTCATCATGCAAACTCCTTGCCTTCCTGCACAGGCGTAAACTATATCTCCGTTACACAAAATATATCTCCATAATAGTATAAAAAACATAATGTAAGCCCTAAAAAAACAATGCTTAAGCTAGCGAAAACATAATATCTAATAAATCATCCCGGGGAAACCACTTGTAATCCACTCTAAACAGGAGATATCCCTGAGCCCGTTAGCTACGCGGACCCGTCCAGTAATCTACCTTTTCCCTATTAGTACTGAAATAGGGGCCCTCCCCTTGCTATATGTGGAGAGGCACCATAACACGTTATAACAATAATAAAAAAATGAGCACAACTGAAAGATGCCAGACGCAGTCTTTACTTTGGCTCTACGAGAGGCACAATAATAACGTACGTCTATTTATAGCAAGAAAAACACGTAAATCACCGAACTTCCTAACTTCACTCCCTGGCTCAGAATTCCATTTCGCACACAAGCTTCCTCAGCTTTAGAATGTCCTTTAGCGAGACCAGCCAGACAGGGAAGAAAAACTGAAAGGAAGAAGGAACGCAGAGGTCTCACAAGCGCTCATCTCAAAAACTGTTACCAAAAGACACACTCACGTCAGGCAGCACTCATAGACTTACCTGTGTGTCTGTCTCTGAGGTTCAGTCAGAAAGGAGTCACAAGTGTTTAGTGTGCGTCCTCTCGGTCCCAGTTGTCTCAGCTGTCTGCTGGTACTGCCAATACATAGAGCAAGGTTATATTATGCATAGTTGACCTCCGGGGCCTGGGGCCCAGAGGGTAAGCACCCATAGCCGCATATTTCTGTGCATTCCCACCCACTTATTGTAAATCCCTTATCAGTGCAAACATGAATCAATGACAGCAGAAAGGTGTGGGACCGTGGCCACAAAATACTTGCATGCCCTTTGGTTCGTGTCCAGAGTCATTGCTATAGGAAATGTCAATAAGGGCTATATTATGCCGTCCGCCGTCTGAGGGGTGACTTCCGGAGCATCATCCAATGCCTGTGAGTTCAAAGTGTCATCTGAGAGATCATCTGCGCTGTCTTCGTCTTGCGTCGTGGGAGACAGTTCACCTGAAGGTCCACTGATCTCCACCACTGTCTGGAGGGCACTGCGTTGATCCTGTATCATCTGGTTCGGGTCTGGGCCTAGTCCTTGGGATGATGGGTTGTTCTTGCACCATCTGTTCGTTCCACGCCTGAGGTTAGGCCCTCGTTGGCTATCGACAATCATTGCTGTCGACGAGTGAGCGCCCTCCGTGGAAGTCCTTGCATCCAGCCAGTCACTGGCCGTCTCAGCAGTGTCAAAGAAATGAGTCTTGCCATCGACCACCACCCGCAGACGTGCCAGGAAGAGCAGGGAGTATTTGAGATCCTGCTGCCGTATGCCACGCTTCACTGTCATGAGTATTGCTGCCGCTGGACCGCCATGTTATAATCAGGAAAGAACATTATATTTTGATTTTCCACTTGGATGACTGCCAGTTTCCTGGTTTCCTGGAGAATCGCATCCGTGTCTCTGTAGTTCATCACCTTCAGTAGGAACGGTCGTGGATTAGCAAACCGAGGGAGGGCGTTTAGCCGGCACTCTGTGCGCCCGCTCAACGATGAAGTGTGGAGAGAGCGATCCCTTTGGTAGTATGTCTCTCAACCAGGCTTCATTGTACGTCACAGCATCTCTTCCCTCCACTCCCTCCGGAAGGCCCACCACATCTATATTATTTCTCCTCCATCGACCTTCAGCATCCTCAGCCCGGCGTTCCAGGAAGGCCACTCGGTCCATGAGGTCGTTGAGCCATTTCTCCCCTGCCACCACCTGTGGAGAAATCGCATGCATGGTGTCTTCCACTGCGGTAGTCCTGTCTGCCAGCTTGCGGTGGTCCGCATGTAGGAGGTTCAAGTCAATGTCTACCTTATCAATTTTACTCTCGAGGGAGGTGCGTGTCAGATCCATTGTCTTCCCCAGTTGTTCCGCCGCCAGGACAGCATCCAGCTTGCTGGCCATTTGGTTGGGTGAGGTTTCGGCAGCCATCTTGTCAGACTGCGCACGTGTCGGGGGGATTGAGATGCCGGGCCTCCAGCGCCTGTTCGAGGTTAGCCCCTGTGTGACATAGGGGTACTGCCAGGCAAGAAATGGCATATCCCTCAATGCACATGGATGTTGGGGGGAGAGAGTAACACGCCATCCATGCAGCATAACTGCACAGCAGTAGACAGAGGATGGAGAGGGGAGTATGTGTGGCCAGGCATGGTGATGGCTCAACAAAAGTCCCAGGCCTTGTTACAGGTGGCCGCTTGTGATGAGGGGGAGAGGCCAAGGGTCTCAGGGGTGGTGCAATGGCGATCCAGTGAGGATACAGTCCCCAGTCCGATTGCTCGTCTCCGTCATTCCCCCCGCTTATCTTCAGCAGGCTCCCAGGCAGCCTCTCCCTCCTGTTGCCACTTTGCACCTGTTCAGCCGGTACCGTGCTTGCAGCTGTGGCAAGTGGTCCCCTACTCAGCAGGCCTCGTGGCCGAGGTGCTCCAGCAAGAGTGTGTGTCGCAGCCGGGCGTCGCAGTGTAGTCGGGCCCCCATTGAGAGTGTCCACACGGAAGCCACCTCCAGTACCTTCGCATGGGCTCTGCACTTTGCTGTAGTGGGACCCTCCTGGCCCAGTCCTTCGGGGGGTCCTCATGCCGGTGGTGATTCCGGGTCTCCCCGCCTCCGGGTTGATGGACCGCACCCCTGGCTTCACATCCGTGGGCCCTGCGCGCTGCTGGCTGTTGTGGAGTGGAGTCCCCCGCGATCAATGGAGCACTCTTCAGGGGCCGCGGGACTCACCGCTAGACTTCTCCGCTGATGGCCGCCATGTTGTCTCACTGTGTGTGTGCGAGCGGCGTCGGCTCTGCGGGCCTCAGGGAGCTGGTGCTCATGTGATGGGGATAACGAAGGTCTTCTCAGGCGGTCCAGCACCCGCAGCGCTCATCACCGGCCAGGGCAGCAGCCACGGTGATCGTATCAGGTGTCGCGGCCCAGTGGGAGGGGCCTGATGCCGGCGTTTCCTGGACGCCGCAGCCGGGAGTCCTGAAGTTCCGCCCGGGCACCAGCTTCGCCTTTCAGTCCCAGCCGACAGGTCGCCTCTCTGCCATGGCCCCAGGCAGCTCTTCACCTCCCTGGCCACAGCGGGGGTCGGTCATCATGGTGTGTAGCCACAGGAGCAGGTTTGCGCAGATCTATGGAGCGGGTAAGGGGAGCCCGTGCCGGAGCCTCAACAGTGCACGTCTGGCTCCATTGCCCGCGTAGCCACACCCCCGCTGCATTGGTCATGTTGATGATATCACTCTCTACATTGTTTCACTCCCCCTTCCCTCTTCCCCTCCCCTCCCCTCCCCCATTGATGTATCCACTATGTTAATATCCCTATTTTGAATCCTACCGTGCGCTTGTAGCACTACTGTGTTTCTCCTATCTGATAAAAAATTACGAAGGAAAGAAATTTCTATGAGTTTTCTAGCCCAATATACCATTATTAATTTCAATACTGCATCCCATTGTTTTCCTATGGAACAGCCAGCCTTACTACAGTGAAAATAGCTTTTCTGGGGCCTAGTTACTGTATGGACATGTGTAACATAACATTTCTACATGTACTACTTTTAAATACCAAATTTGTGAAGCTTGCGGTCATTGTGAAGAAAGCCTACAGTCACCCTCACATTTAGGGGGACCAGGTGCTTTGGATATGAATAGTCATGAATGCATCAATTGCCTATTGGTAAGGTTCAATGCTCTTAGTCCAAATCATACTTGCCCCAAGAAGAAGCATAACCAAGAAGGACTGTCAGCAGTAGGAATTACTGTCAATTCTCCATGAAAAGGCAAATGGTGTTAGACCTTTGCTGCTGTGACACATTATATACAGCAATGCTAAAACTGAAGCCTGATGTAGAAATGGCTATGTCAAGAAACAGGCATATGTTAATTAATACTACACCTGCCCCTCAGTTCTAGCCTCCCTTCCAATAGTCTCTGTGCAAATAGCTCATGTCGTGGGCTTTCGTTCCAGAAGTTATTTTGTGGTGTGTTGGACGTTTTCTTTATACAGGATAGATCATGGCTCTGCCACTGTAACACCAATACCACAGGCTTAGCCAAAAGTGACGTCACATCGGCCCTCAGTTTAAAACGACCTGTCCAATGCCACTTCTGTCATGATGATTAAAGGAGTTGAGGAGAGGTGTTTGTTCTGCAGAGAGAGAGAGAGAGAGAGATACGATTGAGCAAACACAGTAAACTTTTCAACATGCCTGTGTTCTTTAAACTGAAATTTACAGGGCTTTCCTATTCCATGGTTATTAATGGTGACATTAGGAATGATTTATCTGTACTTTGTCCATATTACAAGAAAAGCTGGCTGCAATTGTCATTTACCCGAAAGCCTGGATCTGTTTTGCAAATGGTTAAAGGTTCATATTCTGAACGTTTGACTCAGTCAGCACAGGAAAATAAAGACAATCAAAGAGCCAGAGCGGTAGAGAGCAGAGAAGAGCAAAGTGACAGCTAGACAGATTATGAACTGGCCCACACCCTTTCTGAGAAAGAGAAAGTTTTCTTGTGATGTATATACCTGCCTGTTAAACTTTTCAATTGCCCGGATGAACCTCAGTGGTCTGGGGTGTAGGCTTCAAACCTGTACCTGTCTAGCGACTGAGTGGTTCAATTCCACCTTCTGGGCGAGAAACACATTACATGGTTGTGAAGTTTACCTTGATAGGCAATAAACTATTAAATTGCATAGTTATCAATTCAAGTCAAAATACTTTATCTGTGTTTTGTTGGTATGGGACATGAAATATGGTGGGACACCAGGACATTTTACCTTGCTCTAGTGCCATATAAATGCCCAATAAAGCACATTAAACCGGTCCGTGTCATATCTGTAAATATTATTACCATTCCTGCTCATTATCAAGAACTTGCACAACTCACGGTTGTCCTTGCAGCAGGTCACAGCTGCATTAATACCTCCAATAAATGAAAAAAATACAACTAACAACAATTTCAGCATTTCTTACGAACAGGATGTCATACAAGAAGGAAACCACTCTGAATGTTATATGTCAGTACATATAACATGCAGGCCTACAAACACACAGGCACGTGCCCATGAAATGTGTGAATTACAGATATTGCCATCAGAAGAGCAGATCTCATTCCCATACATGAATAACATGCAGCAACGGCTCCTCCGCAATTGCGAAGGAGCGTCGCCCCACTGCTTGGCGCAGAGCCAGCGAACGAAAAATAAAACAATGTTCTAGCATTGTTTTAGGTTTCGTTTGCCAGCTTTGTGTCAGCTTGTGCAGGGAGGGGCGGGACATGGGAGGGGGGGAGGAGGAGTGCTTGTGCACTCCCTAAGTGCGCATATGTGTTTGGCCGGCCATCTCAGGCCGACAAAAACACACATGCTCACTTAGGTTTCTCCAGCCGGGCTGGAGAAACCCCACAGACTCCATGACCTGGGCGAAGCATCTTTTTCTGCCCATTCAGGCCAATCCCTGCGCTGCTCTGCGTGATTGGATAGGAGTCTGTCACAGGGGCTACTGGGACCAGAAAGAGGACAGCAGGAGACTTGAGACGCGGGAGGCGGTCGGCGGCTTCAAGTATGGTTTTTTTATTATTATGATTTTTAACACGCCCCACGCACGCTCCCCCACCCCACCGCATGCTACCCCACCCGCCTCATCACCCTTTGTTAATGGAGGCCGCCACTGACAACATGGATAGAGGGTAGCGCACAACCATGGATACTGTTAGAGTTTAGCAGCCAATATTTTGCAGTCAAATTTTCAACATTCCAGCCAACATGTGTTTCGGCCTGCCCAGTTGGCCTTCTCAAGGTTACATCACCATTTAAGATCAAATAGTGAGAAAGAGACTTACTAATTAAGAGATGCAGTGGCCAAAATACTGAGATAGGAATCATCTGGGAACCCCAGCAAGTTGGAGAAGGAAAGATATACATAGTGCGGAATGGAGAACATCACATTGATAATCTGAGAGATTGGAAACAGATGTTGTCTGATACTAACTAAAGGAATACAGTAACATTCATAACTTGAATGAGGTAATCTGACAATATCAAAGTGAACATCCAGCCATCTGCTCCCATAATGTCCCAGGAGGCAATGAGAAAGGACTGCTGAACTCCATCCTCAATCCAAGGAACAGGCCTTTTGTTGGTACATTTCTCCTTTGTTGCAGACCTTGCTCACAGACCTTGGAGTCTCCCAGGATTTCTGTGCACTTAATGTGAATGTGTAGAATTATAGGTGGGTAACAGTGAATTACGCTACAGTTTTTCACCAAGGGGCTCTGAGTGACAGCAAATGGACAAATAAACTCAAGCCGTCTATGATGTCACTTGGAACATCAAAAATATCCCCTTAATTCACTTTGTACTCATCTGGAATTGTTTATATTATGTATGGCCTCCAAAATAATCTGTCCCTTCTTTAAACGTCTACACAGGGGCAAAGGAGGAATGACTTAGTGGATGAGAATGGCTACTAGGCACACCCTAATCAATGGGGTAAAAGTTCCCAGACCACTGCTACCCACTCTGGGCATTTTCAAGATGGCAAAGTATTCAGCCTCGCTAAACTTGGGAACCCAAGACTAAAAGGGCATCTAACGGGGTACCATCCCTGAGACAGCAAAAGAAAGTGTGGAAGGACGGTGTTTCGCACATTAAAGGTGAGATACCCCATTCTGGGAAACCTAAGAGGCTAGAGAGACCTCAGGAGCAAGTGAGGTACTACTTGTCAGTCCCACAGCTCGAAGTGAGGACTTCCCAAGGCCCCTGATTGCCACCTCCACCTGGCAGTGAATGATTAGAGGCCTGGTTCCTGACACTGACAGTTGTCAGTTGCCTCTGATGGTTGCATGACATATTGGCAGACCTTGTCCTCACCTTGGGTCAGAGGTCTGACCTAGGTGAGAGGAGGGGCCACATTACTTTGTTAACCATGGTGGTACTCTCCGCCTACTGAGATGCACATGTCAACCAGTGAGGGTTAATCGCCTTACTGGTGGGATCTGCAGGTGAGAAGAAGGGTAACCCCTGGACACAGTTAGTCGCTAGGGAAGATGATGATGGAGGGGTGCAAGTAGGTTCACAGGGGCAAAGAACAAACGAGGGCCAATGCAGAGTCTATAAACTGTCCATGTTCTATAGTCTGAGCGGAGAACCCCATCATGGATTGATTAGTCTACCCTAGATCTTGGCTGGAGGGTGGCCTGTGCAGAAAATACACGTTTTTTACCTATTTCCTGCATTTTTTTGCTGGCTTTAGACATCTGTGCACATTACCTCTGCTTACCAGTGAGGAAGTGCCTGTGCTCATCCTTTCAACAGGATGAAATTGGTATAACCCTAAATTACATATTTCTCTTACCTAAAAGTCCCTAGTATATCGTACAAAATGTACACAAGCCCTTTAAGTTAAATGTCACTTGGGAACTGCAGCACCCATTGTGAAATCCACGATAGTGACAGTGTAAAACATGGCTTAGGGCCTGCCGATGTAACCTGACTAAAGCAGCTTTTAAACTGCATATGGACCTGTCAAAATAAACTCATTTGGCAGGTTTGAACCTTCCTCTTAAATATTAATGAGACACTCCTAAGTAGTCCTTATTAGCCATAACTTGTATCCCAGGTGGGCGAACCCAAGAATTATGTGGCTCACCCTGGACAGGTGATCCATTCATTCATCATCCATCAGACAGATGTCATCAATATAGGACAATGCCTCTTCACCAAAATTTTTAAGTAACTCTGTTACTCTGGCTAAAAAGAGCCCGGGGATATTCTTATACCCCTGTGGTAATCGACAAAATTGGTGTTAAGAACCTAGCGCTGAAAATGCTGTCAAATATCTTTTCCCAGGCACTATATCTTTGGCCAAAAATTCATTTGAGATGTCTGGTGTTGTTTTGTATTTTTTCTGCATGATGTTATTCATCAGTGCAGTAATATGTGCATTTTGTACTGCAAATGCGCCTGTTGATGCAGTTAAATGTCTGTAATCTAATACTAGACAATATGAATTATCGGGTTTCATTACAGGAAACAAGGGATTATTCAAAGGTGAGGTGCAATTCTCTATTACACCCTGGTACTCAAGTTTATCTAAGATCTCCCTGATTAGTTTTTGCCCCATGCTAAATTGGGTATTGTCTCTGTGGTAGAGGAATTGATTTTAATGGTATTTCATGATGAGGTGACTCATTATCCAACCCAACATGATTGCGGTAAAGCGCAGGAGTTAGCGCTAAAAACTACTCCTACGCATATGAATTTTTAACTGATTCTGGTACGAGGTCAGAGAAAGCAGTTAAAATAACTTCTTTCCCCATTGGTCAATCCACTATGAAATCAGCTGGCCAATCCTTTTTTCGGCTAAAACTATATCGTAACCATGTGTATGGTTCTCCCAAAAGAGACCCTTCCCTCGCCTGGGTATGCCCCCCTCCATTTTGGAGCATTATTTTGTATAAAGGATGTAGGACCCTTACCCTTGTATCAGGTGTTTCCACCATGATATGCTCTCTCAGCGCTACTACCGCCAGATAATCCATCAGGTTCTGGCGAGCTATTGTGACATGTGCTGCGCTGCCCAGCATCGTCACTGCCCCATCCCCGTTCAGAAGCAGAGTCCTCAGTAGCGTGGGCATTTCTAATTTTAATCCCGGCTAATTTCTTCTTTTTAAATTGAGGTTTTTAAGTCTTTTGATTGTCTTCCTGTTTAATGATGTAGTCGTAAGTGGGGTGTGTCTCCCTTTTCGGCATGATTTGCTCTGACTGTACGTCTCTCTCCCAAAGGTTTTTCGGATGACTCCTGAAAGGAACGAGAGGAACTTGTATCAGTATCCTGATACCTGTCAGGCTTTCTAATATTGTCACAGTTTCTCAAGGTATATTTTCTCTCGGTGTGCTCCTGTTGAGGAGACCCACCCTGTGACTGTGTTTTGTTTTGTTTATTTTTTTGTTTATTATCCCATTTCTTCTTTGAAGAATCGGGTGCATGCTTAGAGTTATCCTTTTCAGAATTGCTCTTAACTACTGGTTTCCCAGGTCTGGCTCTTAGAGTATCTCTACCAAGCGAAGCATATGTATCTTTGATAATCTTAGGCAGTTCTCGCTCCTGCTGTGCAGTAGTGAATTCCCTCAAGCATTGGTGTACAGCCACTGCTGCTGCCTCCCCTTTTATGTACTTAACATAATGGCAGATGCCTGGGCAAAATTGCCCATTGTTAGAATCCGGGTTCTCTAGTTGGCACAGGTAGGTACTTGTGTCAAGCACGGAACCTTTCCTTCAGTCAGGGTAGGGGGGTACACTCCAACAATAACCCCTGCTCACCCTCTAGGTAGCTTGGCGCGAGCAGTCAAGCCCTATCTCAGAACGTCTAGGTTAAGCATTTGTGAACACACACACAGTGACTCAGTGACAACCCCACAAATGGACTCCACACTGGGATATATAAAAAATAACACTTTATATATATAGATTAGGCTTAGCACAAGACCATATAACATTTAAACGGCCCACAATACTTATTAGACAAAAAGTTCTTGGGTTTAGCATAGTTTTAAAGTTCTGTGCACTTCGTTCCTTTCCGTATGCTTCATACGCGGTAAAAACTGCTTGGGAACGGGTCTCACATGCACTGCAGGCACTTCGGGATGAAGCGTACACCCTACGGTGCGAACAGGCACAGTACCTTTATCTTTTGGTGAGTTCATCACAGATGCTGCGCTGACATCAAGCGCGATGTACGGTGCGTTGTCCTCCTGGTGCGGTGCGTACTACGGTACGTTAGACCTTGGGCGTGCAGGGCTTTAGGGGACGGTGCGTAGGTACGGTGCTTTCAATGTTCATCGCGGCGTTCGCGCCGTACCATGAGATCGGCAATCTTGATTCGAAGCGCTGGATACAAGCGAACAGTACGCTCCGCACAGGGGAGACATGCACGACTACCGTATGCACCGCAGACTTTCCAAAGCAGGGGAAAGGAGCGTACGCTGGGCAGTATGGTTCGTAGGGGATAGAAGCAAGTACGGTTCACAGTCCTTCCGTTACGGTGCGAGCTACGGCTCGTAGGGGCCGGTTAGTCGCGTCGCTCATGCCGGACGATACCTTCCATTGCGGTGGGAACTACGGCTCGTAGAGGGGCCTCAGACGCTTTGTTCGGGCCGGACAGCGGGATAACAGCTTGCAGGGGGTACTCTGCGATCAGCGAGATGTGTGCAGGAGTTCGAGTCGAACGGTCCATTTTCCAAGGCGATCTCACGGCGGTGATGTCCACTGGTCCTGGGACTTCGTTCAGGGGGCAAGCTCACTCACAAGCCCTTGGAGATCTCTCAGCACAAGTCAAATAAAAGTTTCTTGAGTCTTTTTTTCCCCTTCTTCAGCAGCAAGGCAACCACTGCAGGCCAATCCCCCAGGTCAGGGACAGTACTCCTCCATGCAGCTTTTCCAGTTCCTTCAGGTCGGACAGAGGTTTCTTCTTGGCAGGACAGGATCTAGTTTCTTAGGAGCAGGGCTCCTACATTTATACCACAAATCCTTTGTTCTCTCAGGCCAGGGGGGCCCTTGCCTAGTTCAGTCCAGTTCTGGAGCACTTTGTTGATGCGATGCAGGCTTCTTTTTTTTTCAGGGTGCAGGGCAGAGCCATCAGACGCTCCACAGGGGGCGGAGCCAGCATTGTGGTGGCAGAGCACAGCCCTATTCAGAGTCCAGGTGTACTCCTCCCACCCATCTACCTGCCAATCTTCCTATTCACCACCAGGCTACCTAGCCCTGCCCATCTGGGTTTCCCCAGCCCTGTCACTCACACAAGCCAGACAGCAGATACACATCACGCAGAGGCGGGCTGAAATGGTTAGGCAAGCAAAGGCCAACTTTCTAAAAGTGGCATATGCAAACGCAGAATATTAAAATAAACCTTACTAAAAGATGTACCTTATTATTCTAAGTTCAGGCATACTAAACTCGATTTTCTACCACGTTTCCTGGGTCTGTTAGGATTATAGGATGTAACAATCTTAACAGCCCATTCTGGCCTATGAGAACAGGGTAGCCTTACAATAGTGAAAAACGAAAACGGCTGTAATTCACTATTAGGACATGCCACACACATCAGGGCTTGTCCTACCTTATGCTTACAATGCACCCTGCCCTTGGGCCTACCATAGGGGTGACTAACAGGAAGTTAAGGGAAGGTTTAGGGACTGGCAAGTGTGTGCACTTGCCCAGTCAGCATGTCAGTACCACACTGCACGCAGGTTCTGCAATGGCAGACCTAGACACATTTTACCAGGCCGCTTTTGTGGGTGGCACAACCAGTGCTGCAAGCCCACCAGCGGCATTTGTATTTACACGCTCTGGCACTCCTGGTGCACTTTACTGGGGTCTGATAGTAAACCAAATAGGCCAATCATGGAATCCAACCAACATATACATTTACAATGGGGAGAGCATATGCACTTTAGCACTGAACAGCAGTGGTAAAGTGCCCAGAGTCATAAAACAGCCAACAACAGGTCAGAAAAAAGGCAGGAGGAAGGCAAAAAGTTTAGCGATGACCCTGCAAAAAGGGCCAAGTCCAACAGTTTAATCCCCAGATCTAGGGCAGGTTCTGTCCCATGCTCATTCTGAATCTGTTTCAGTACATCTAGTATAACTGCTATTGACGGGGTACCATGTGTTCTGGTATATACAGCAGTGAAGATTGTACCATAAATGACGCAATCTTCTATCAGGGGAGCCATCGCCATTAGCAAGCAAATTGTCAGTATTCTGTGTTTATCCAGCGGGCCCTTATGAGGAAAAACTGCTTCAAGCGGTGCTATTTTTGGTGCTATCCAGAAATGGATTTGCTCCCAGCTGGTGGGAATCTTTCCCATGATGGCATACAGTGTTAGTGAGCTAATACCTGTAGTAGCTATATGTGGTTATGCAGCTTAAGCAGCCCTCAGAGGTCAATCAATCAATCACAAAATTTGTAGAGCGCGCTACTCACCCGTGAGGGTCTCAAGGCGCTGGGGGGGATGGGGTGCTGCTACTGCTCGAATATCTAGGTCTTGAGTAGCCTCCTGAAGGTTAGTAGGTCCTGGGTCTGTCGTAGGATGACGGGAAGGGTGTACCAGGTCTTGGCGGCGAGGTCGAAGAATGATCTGCCGCCGGTGCTCGCTCTTCGGATGCGGGGGACGGTGGCGAGGGCATGGTTGGCAGAGTGGAGCTGGCGGTTCGTGGTGTAGAAGGTGAGTCGTCTCTTGAGGTATGCTGGTCCGGTGTTGTGAAGGTGATCCTCTTGTTGACGGTAAGCCAGTGCAGGTCTCTCAGGTGGGGTGTGATGTGGCTGTGGCGAGGGATGTCGAGGGTCAGGCATGCAGAGGCATTCTGTATGAGTTGTAGTCGTTTCAGCAGTTTGGCCAAGGCTCCTGCATAGAGGGTGTTTCCGTAGTCCAGCCTGCTGCTGACGAGGGCCTGGGTGACCGTTCTTCTTGTTTCGGTGGGGATCCACCTGTAGATCTTGCGGAGCATGCGGAGGGTGTTGAAGCAGAATGATGAGACAGCGTTGACTTGCTTGGTCATGGAGAGTGTTGAGTCGAGGATAAACCCCAGGTTGCAAGCGTGGTCGGTGGGTGTGGGTGCTGCTCCCATGCTCCCAGTGCGGTCGGCCACCAGGAGTCGTCCCAGGCTGAGGGGGTGGTGCCGAGGATGAGAACTTCCGTTTTGTCCGAGTTCAGCTTCAGACGGCTGTTCTTCATTCATTCAGCAACGGCTTTCATTCCTTCATGGAGGTTGGTTTTGGCAGCGAGGGGGTCCTTGGTGAGGGAGAGGATCAGCTGAGTGTCATCAGCGTAAGAGATGATGTTGAGGTCGTGCAGTCGGGCGACGTGGGCAAGCGGTGCCATGTAGATGTTGAACAATGTTGGGCTGAGGGATGATCCTTGGGATACACCGCAGGTGATCTCGGATGCTTTGGAATGGAAAGTGGGGAGGAAGGACTGTCAATGTTCTCATTATGTATAGAGTAAGATTTCTGTAAATCTTTACTAGATCTCTAAAAAAGTGTGTGCATTTCTGCTGCTGTTGAAGTAGGAATTTCTGGATGCCGTGTATATGAAGCTAAGACCGGCCAGGTCGCTCCTTCTTTGCTAAGCGGACCGAGTCTCCTGTTTTCTGTGGTATGGGGTAGGGTGCCTTTAGACCAATTAATGTGCTCTTGATAAGTTAATGGACTTCTAAGTCCACGTATGGGAAATACTCATCAGGTGGTTCAACTTCAATGTAAGTGTGAAACAATTTTGTACGTGCATCTGCAGGTGGGAGTTTAACCTAAGACTAGAATACCTCTGCTGTGAATGCTTCGTGTGTCTCAACCACGAAGGTAACATTTCCACCCATTGGCAGGGGTGCTATATTGTAGTAACCGCATAGTAATTGTCTGTCTGCAATTTTCTGAAATATTTAGTGCAACTACCTGTTCTTCACTGTCCCCACCTGCTTCTCCGTTTCTGGACATTGTGTGAAGAGAAAAGGTATTATATTTAAATAAAATTGATGGAGATATGGTATGCACAATGTGGGAACTTCTACCATGGTGCTAAAGCAATGTATATATGCAGGCATATAAAACAAGGCAGTAATCGGACATACTTCTACAATGCTAAACCTATTCTAAGTGTACCTAGAGTTGTGTAGGTGTGGAGTCAAGAATTTCTCCAAGGGGCGATCCAAGCCCATTACCTGATGAGATGGATTGAAGGACCCCATCTTTGTCACAAACTGGACACCTCTCACGAGATGTCAGACCGCTGCGTGGTGATTTCTCAGCATGCAAGGATCCTCGTTGTCAGCAGAAGTGCCTCCTCTGCTAATCCATCGGGATGCTAATCTTTTATAATAGAAAGCAGACTTGCAATGTTCATATAGATAAGTAGTGTTATGAATATATAGATAGCCCTGTCGCCCCGTGGATAAAGATAGAGATGACATTTGTATATAGTGCAAAACGAGACCTTGTACATGATGTTCAGGATGTTGTGATAATGTTGTGCGAAGCTAGATGTGTAAACAAGTTTAGTTTCAGCGAAACTAATCTAATATTGTCATGCACGCAAATATGTGCAACAGGTCACAGCTGAAAATGGTATTTGTGAGGACAATGTAAGTAATAAGCTGCTTTGCTACAAGGGCCTAACTTAGGAATGTAACACCTCTTGGGTGTGCAGATAGGCTCTGCATAAGGGAAGAAGGGTTTCATATCTTAAATTTCAGCAAACAGGGGCACCTTGGGATTGCTTGAAGGAAGGCACACAGAAAGAACTCCAAATGTGGGTAGGGTATCCCCTTGGAACTCATATCCTATTGGTTAGAGAGGGATCATGTATCACACACACCAACAAGCTAGTGCCAGGCCCAGGCATAAATATGGCATCCTTAATACCCTCTTTAGAAGACTACTGGACCTGTGGAAGATCAGAAGAGAACTAAACCTGCCGTCTAAGACCTGAGAAAAGCCCTGAAAGATTGTACCTGTTCTTCTTGTACTGACCTTCTGTTAAACCTACAACCTCAACAACCTAATGGAGGCCTTTTCTGCAACTCCCCAGGTGACCAGTTCCAATGGGACCTCCCTAGGCTCTGCTGGGGGCTTCTGCTAGAGTGAGTCTTCACCACCAAGTGCTGTTCCGTGCTGAAGATTTTAGATTTCCATTTCAGATGCTAAGTTTAAAGGTAAAACTTCTGACCAGGTCGAACTGGTTTCTGTAGGCGACCCGCGCTCCATCGTAGTTCAGCCTCAAATTGTGCCTACATCCCAATCTATTGCGATCAGTTGACTGTGGTTGGCTTGTAATGTTTTTGTCGCTATTTTTATTTAAAACTTTAAAAGGTCATATGTCTGGTTCGCCTCATTGGATTTTTCTTTTTATGGTGCCAATCTATTTATTAAAATGCCATAGCTGGGTGCCATAACTGTCTGACATTCATGAGCATCCGCCCATCCAGAAGAGGCGGGGTTACCTTTTCAGCATTCATCTGGAGCTGTCTGTGTCATGAGCAATGATTGGACAGGGCTGCAGGACACAAGGGTAATGTATAGATTCTCTTTTGGAACACACCCTGCAAATTACATTGCCTGTAGCCGCTCCAACATTGTTGACAGATAAGAGACCTGAAATGTTATGTAATGTACCCAAGATGACACACATTTGATGCCTTATGGAAGATTGGATTAAAACCAGGTGTCATACTTCTAAACTTCCGAAGTCTGGATCTTCCCTGTTGCAAATTCCCCCTTTTAATTCCTAACGGCCCCCTCCTCACAGCATTCGCCATTTATTGCACGAACAATAGTTACAAGGGATTAATTTGATATTTACACGCATAAGTTCTTCCCCGATGATCAGAGTCTCTGGTATCTTGGCAGATCACTTCGCAAATCAAAGCAATAACTTTACAAAGAATGGTTGTGTTACTTTATGTTATGTTGGTCTTTACATAGCACCTTGTACATACCTGAAGGCTCTGGAAGAAAGAAAGTTGGGGGAAAGGATTGATGGATAGGAGGGACAGAAAAAGAGTTAATAGGGGGTGGGGAGAGACCCCGCTCGACGAGGATGACCCTCGTCTGTGCTTGTTTTGCTGCAGCTCTAAACCCCTCTAGGCAGCGACGGTCAGTGTGTTCTGCTGCCGTGTTCAAGCCCCATCACAAAGTCCCACAGTAAACACAACATGCGCCTTTTGGAGACAATGAAGCGTGGCCCACTCCTAGGCTCACGGTTTACTATTCTTCTGCGTTCCTACTGTCAGACTATGCAATATGAGGGCAAATCACGGCCTGCTGACCTCTGCCTGCCCCCCCACCCCCACTGCTGGGGCACCGGCCTTACCCCTTCCCCTCGACTTCAGTCAGATATCACAGCCCGGCAGGCACTGCATAACAGCGCTCTGCACAACACCCTCAACCTTGTTTCCACAACAGCACGAGGCCTGCTCCTAGTTCGTTCCACCTGCACCCCTCCCACCCAGCTCACACCACTGCAGAGTGACTGACAGTTTTACCAGATGAATCCAGGTCACCAAGACTGCAGGGTTTAAGCACCAGTGTTTTCTGTTCTCAGGTGACTCAGTTCAATTGAAGGGCTCAGAACTACAATTCCCAGAATGCATTAGGTTATTGAAGAAAAATACACGACAGGAGTGATGCATGTTTGACACTATGAGATCATCAAGTACCTTTACAGCCAGGCCGCCCACCTACAGAAAGACCAGGCAAGACATTTTGCCTTGGGCGAGAAGGCTTCGAGAGGCTCAGCCAAGAGGAACTGTTACCAGGAGGAACTATGCTCATACTCCAAGAAAAGGCAAATACAGCAATCCTAAAACTGAAGCCTGATGTAGATGCGGTTATGTCAAGAAACCTATTTATTTATTAATAAATACACCGACACCTCAGCTTCACTAGTGGCAGGCCAGCTTTTTACAATATCCTCTACACTATTCGCTTTGCAAGAAGCTCATGTCTGGGCTTTCCTTCACACTAGTCATGTTGTGGTGTCTTGGCTTTCCTTTTCATGAGTCATGTTGTGGTGTTTTGGCTTTCCTTTACACAAGTCATGTTGTGGTGTCGTAGCTTTCCTTCACACTAGTCATGTTGTGGTGTCCTGGCTTTCCTTTACATGAGTCATGATGGGTTGCCTTTCCTTTTACACGAGTCATGTTGTGGTGTCTTGGCTTTCCTTCACACGAGTCATGTTGTGGTGTCTTGGCTTTCCTTCACATGAGTCATGTTGTGGTATCTTAGACTTTCCTTTCCACAAGTCATGTGGTGGTATCTTGGGCTTTCTTTTCCACAAGTCATGTTGTGGTGTCTTGGCTTTCCTGTACAGGTGTCATGTTGTAGTGTGTTGGCCTTCCTTTACACAAGTCATGTTGTGGTGTCTTGGGCTTTCCTTTAATACAAGTCATATTGTGGTGTCTTGGCCTTCCTTTACACAAGTCATGTTGTGGTGTCTTGGGCTTTCCTTTAATACAAGTCATGTTGTGGTGTCTTGGCCTTCCTTTACACAAGTCATGTTGTGGTGTCTTGGGCTTTCCTTTACACAAGTGACGTTGTGGTGTCTTGGCCTTTCCTTTACACAAGTGACATGGTGGTGTCTTGGCCTTCCTTTACACAAGTCACGTTGTGGTGCCTTGGGCTTTCCTTTACACGAGTCACGTTGTGGTGTCTTGGCCTTCCTTTACACAAGTCATGTTGTGGTGCCTTGGGCTTTCCTTTACACGAGTCATGTTGTGGTGTCTTGGCTTTCCTGTACAGGAGTCATGTTGTGGTGTGTTGGCCTTCCTTTCCACAAGTCATGTTGTGGTGTATTGGGCTTTCTTTTCCACAAGTCATGTTGTGGTGTCCTGGCTTTCCTGTACAGGAGTCATGTTGTGGTGTGTTGGCCTTCCTTTACACAAGTCATGTTGTGGTGTCTTGGGCTTTCCTTTAATACAAGTCATGTTGTGGTGTCTTGGCCTTCCTTTACAAAAGTCATGTTGTGGTGTCTTGGGCTTTCCTTTACACAAGTCACGTTGTGGTTTCTTGGCCTTCCTTTACACAAGTCATGTTGTGGTGTCTTGACTTTCATTTCGACGAGTCATGTTGTGGTGCTTTGGGCTTTCCTTTAATACAAGTCATGTTGTGGTGTCTTGGCCTTCCTTTACACAAGTCATGTTAGGAAGGGTGGAGCAAACACTGGCTTCGTCATACGAATGCCAATATCAAAGCCTTGACTTAGCCAAAAGAGACGTCACATCCGCCGCAGGGTTCAGAACGGCCTGTCCTAGTCACTTTGCTGACAAAAGGAGAAAGTGACATTTAAAGTGTATAATAATAAGAGTATGTGTACTGCATAAAGGGAGAGAGAGAGTGAGAGAACAGAGTAAGGCTTTAATAATGTCTGTTTACTCTGTGTTCTGTAACCTCAAATCAGCATGGCCTTTCCTCTTCTATTATAGTTAACTCTGACTTTAGCAATGAATTATCTGAACTTTGTCCCCAGTACAAAAGCAGACTGTTAGCAATTCTCATTTACCCAGAAAGCCTGGATCTTTTTTGCATATGGATGAAGGTTCATATTCTGAACTTTTGACTCAGTCAGTGCAGGAAACTAAAGACAATCAAACATAGAGCTGAGACCAGCAATAAACAGGGAAGAGGACAGTGATAGCTAGGCGGATTGCACATTTTGGCCCGCACCCTACCTGTAAAAGACTATGTATTCTTGTGATTTATATACCTGGTTTTCTCTACTTTTTCAATTGCCCGGATGAACCTCAGTGGTCTGGGGTGCAGGCTTCAAACCTGTAGCTGTCTAGCGACATAGTGGTTCAATTCCACCTTCTGGGTGAGGCACTTTTTGTGATGCGCTGCCCAATGTCATGGTAACAATTTTATGTTTTTTTGTCAATTCTGTGTGTGTTCACAACTTGTAGCAGACAATATTTAGTAACCACATTTTCAGCAGCCCAGCCAACACGTGTTTCCCTAGGTGTTTTCAAGGCCAAGTCACCATTTAAGATCAAAGAGTGACAGAGAGAATTACTAGTTAAATAGTAGCCAGTGGTCTGAGGGGAGATTCACCTGGGCACCCCAGCAAGTCACAAAAGGAAGGGCATGCATTAAACAAAGTTTAGACTGGAGAACCTCAGATTAATAATCTGAGAGATTTGGAAGAGATAGTGTCCGATACTAATGAAATAAAAGCAGTGACGTTCATCAGTGGAATGAGGGCATCACCTTTGACAATGTCAAAGTGAACGGTTATCCATCTGCTCCCATAAATGTCCCCGGCACTGAGAAAGGCCTACTGAACGCCATTCTCGCTCCACGGAACAGGCTTTTTGTGGGCACTTTACTTCTTTGTTGCAGACTTTGCTTGCAGATCTTGGAGTCTCACAGTCTTTCTGTGCACCCAGTATAAACAAATGAATACATTAATACTTATATATATATAACAAATCATGTAAAATGAGTTCACCTCTAGGCTCTCCCATTTTTTTGGTTAGATAATGGACCCTGAGGAACAACAACATAAAGCGATGTACTCAGGATTACACCATTTGATTACATTTGGAAACTAGGATTCAAAGCAACTTTTGTCCAACAAAAAATCTAACATCGTACCTCGTCCTCTCATCTGGAGCGTTCCAGCAGAGCAAAACATATGTTGCAGCATCACCTGATTAATAGAGTGCTTTAAGGCTCTCTCTGTATATGTCTGCCCATTTCCAGGGAAAGGGAACAATATGGCCAGGGCTGGTGGCTCCGTGGGCTAATGTGTTCACTGCAGGCACCTGTGTATGACCTAATTGTCACAGGTTCACATCCTGATGGGTTCACTCACTCTTTTATCCTTCTTAAGTCCATAAAATGAGTGTCATTGATTTGGGTAACAATACAAATCTGTTATTCGGCATCAAGAATAGGGCTGGGCGGAATTTGCGGAATGCCTCTTCGAGGAATTTTGAAAATAATTGTGGAAAACGAGTGCACAACCTGAGGGACCGTGTGCCCGGGACTGGGGTCCCTCGTGCTTGGGCAGGCTCCCCGATCTCCCCGGCCTGGCTGCGTTGAGAAGCAGGGACCGGCCTCGGGCCTCCTGATTTTTGGTCAGGGCCTGTGATCCCACGTCCTGCGGCCTGATAAGTGTCCATCTGCCCGGGACAAGAGACCCTGGTGCAGAGCCCCGGAGCCCTGCAAGGGCAGGCGGGAGCCCTACCGCTATGGCTCGGTGTGGGCAGCTGGGAGTCCTTTCGGTCGCACCTTTCCCTCGGCCATCTGGTGGCACGCAATGCTTTCCAATGGGGCGACCAGATGGCCGGGCCAGCCTGGAAGTCACCATGAGGGCTCATTTGACTCCCGGATCCCAGTCAGGGCTCCAGGAGGTCGGGCGCATCCGCGCCTAGGATCCGCTCCATCACTCGGAGCGCGAGGGTTACAAGAAAGGTGGGTAGCCTTCCTAGTAGGGGCAGGGTATGCCGGAACACCCCTCCGGGGCTGGTGGTTCTTTGCCGGGGACCAGATGGGCTATGCCCGGGCAACATCCTCCCAGGCGTCCGGGGCTTCCCTCCTCAGGCCCGCGGTGTGGCAAAGTGCCCAGGGACGGGCTCCACGGGTCCCGGGCAGTCCTCCCCCCGGGGCGCCCGGGCCCGAGAGCTCCGTCGGTCCTCCCAGTGCCTGAGGCCCAGCTGCTGTCCCCGAGGCCCCCCCCCCCGGAAAGCGGAGCCCACCGAGCCCTTGGATCAGGCGAGAGCCCTACCGCTATGGCCCGGCTCTGGGCGGGCAGATGGGAGTCCTTTCAGTTGCCGGCCATCTGGTCGCTCCTTTCCCCTCGGCCATCTGGTCGTGCGCAATGCTTTCCTATAGGGGGGGGCCAGATGGCTGGGCTGGAAGTCCCGATGAGGGTCCATTCGCCTCCCGTATCCCAATCAGGGCTCCAGGAGGCCGGGCGCGTTTGCCCCAAGGGTCCCCTCCGTCACTCGGAGAGCGCAGGTTTCAAGAAAGGGGGGTAGCCTTCCTCCGGATTACTAGGGACAGGGTACTCTGGGACCCCTCTCGGTCCTCAGCCGGCAGCTGGACGGGCCCGGATGCTGCCCTGGTTCTGTCCCGGGGCCTGCCGCGTGACAGGGTGCCCGGGACAAGGGGTCTGGAGGGTCCGGGGAGGCTTCCCCTGCGCCTGTGGTCCTGGGAGCCCCGGCTGGGTCCAGGGCCCCGGCCGGGCCCCGGATCAGGGGCTCCGGTCCCGTCCCCCGGCCTGCGGCACTCCCAAAGGCCCGGGACAAGGTTCCGTTGTGGCCAGGGAGCCTCGCCTCGCACGGCTGGGTTCAGGAGCTCCGGCCGGGCCCCTGAGCGCCCCGGGGAGGGCGGCCTCCCTGCCCCGGGCTCCGTCCTGCCGCGTGGCAGGGTGCCCGGGACGGGGTTTGGAGGGCCCGGGGAGGCTTCCCCTGCGCCTGCGGACCCAGCCGGGCCCCGGGTCGGGGTCTCTGGCCCCGGGCACCCTCCCCCGGCCTGCAGCACTCCCAAAGGCCCGGGACGGGCTTCCGTTGTGTCCGGGGAGCCTCCCCTCGCTCGTCTGGGTTCAGGAGTTCCGTCCGGGCCCCTGGGAGCCCAGAGGAGTGCGGATTCCCCGCCCGAGCTCCGTCCTGGGTCCTGCCGCGTGGCAGGGTGCCCGGGACGGGGTCCGGAGGGTCCGGGGAGGCTTCCCCTGCGCCTGCGGACCTGGGGGCCCCGGCTGGGTCCAGGGGCCTGGCCGTGCCCCGGGTCGGGGTCAGGGTCTCCGGCCCTGGGCACCCTCCCCCGGCCTGCGGCACTCCCAAAGGCCCGGGACGGGCTTCCGTTGTGTCCAGGGAGCATCCCCTCGCTCGTCTGGGTTCAGGAGTTCCGTCCGGGCCCCTGGGAGCCCAGAGGAGTGCGGATTCCCCGCCCCGAGCTCCGTCATGGGTCCTGCCGCGTGACAGGGTGCCCGGGGCGGTGTCCGGAGGGCCCGGAGATGCTTCCCCTGTGCCTGCGAGCCCCGGCTGGGTCCAGGGGCCCAGCCAGGCCCCGGGTCGGGGTCTCCGGTCCCGGGCCCCGTCCCCCAGCCTGCGGCACTCCCAAAGGCCCGGGACAGGCTTCCGTTGTGTCCGGGGAGCCTCCCCTCTCTCGTCTGGGTCAGGAGCTCCGGCCGGACCCCTGGGGGCCCCGGGAAGGGCGCCCTCCCCCCCGCTCCGGGCTCCGTCCTGGGTCCTGCTGCGAGGCAGGGTGCCCGGGGCGGGGTCCGGAGGGCCCGGGGATGCTTCCCCTGCCCTTTCCCCTTTCCCCTCGGCCATCTGGTCGCGCCTGTCCCCTCGGCCATCTGGTCGCACACGTCCCTGTGGCCATCTGGTCGCGCACGTCCCTTCGGCCATCTGGTCGCGCACATTGCTTTCCAATGGGGCGACCAGATGGCCGAGCTTGCCTGGAAGTCTCGATGAGGGTCCATTTGCCTCCTAGATCCCAGCGAGGGCTCCAGGAGGTCGGGTACATTCGCGCCTTGGGTCCCCTCTGTCACCTCGTGCGCACGGATTACATGAAAGGGGGGTAATTTTTCTCCGGATTACTAGGGAGAGGGTCAGTCGGACCTCCATGAGGTTTGGCGATTCTGAATCAGGGGAAGGCAGACCCGGGGCCCGCCCACCGGGGCCCCCAGGGGCCCGGGTACGCTCTTGCCTCTCAGCCCCTTCCCGATGGTCCTTTCTCTCCGAGTTTTCTGGGTCAGAGCCCCGTGAGGTCCGTGGATCCCGAGACAGGGGAAGGCAGCACCCGGGCCCGCCCGAAGCGGGGCCCCCAGGGGCCCGGGTACGCACACCTGCCTCTCGGCCCCCTTCCCGATGGTCCTTTTTCTCCGAGTTTGCTGGGTCAGAGCTCCGTGAGGTCCGGCGATCCCGAGATGAGGGAAGGCAGACCCGGGCCCGCCCGCCGGGGCCCCCAGGGGCCCGTGTACGCTCTTGCCTCTCAGCCCCTTCCCGATGGTCCTTTCTCTCCGAGTTTTCTGGGTCAGAGCCCCGTGAGGTCCGTGGATCCCGAGAC